>NC_057810.1:163785214-164463795 GCF_018294505.1 Triticum aestivum
CGTGCGTATGGTATCTTGCATTGCTATGTCATTTGCTTAGTTTAGAAATGCTTTGTGTGAATGCCACCTGTTTAGTGTCTAATTACCATATATGTGAATTACGCAATGCCATCTTGTTGCAAGACATTATGTATGTGAATTATGCAATGTTATCTTGTTGCAAGGCATTATGTATGTGAATTATGCAATGCCATGCTGTTTAGGCAAGCGTCATATATGTGAATTATATCATGTCGTCCTTTTTTTGTATTTCTTATTGCTTTTGTCGACAATGTTTGTATATTCAACTGCTCTTCCTGTGCATCAGCCATTTGAATTGGTGATGGAGAAATCTGGAGTGAAAACAAGGTCTTCAGAGCAGACAATGCTACCTGCTAAAGCAAATATCTTGCTGGTTACAGATAGCTCTTCAGAGGAGGATTCAGAGGTAGATGACTAGTCCTATTACCCCCCTGAGGTGTATGCTCAAACTTGGCAGGGTTATATTACTCATGTCATGCATATGTTGTATTGCAATGCTTAGTTTTTACATCATATACACAATATTGAATGCCATCTCCTTAGTTGACACATCATATAGGTGATTGCCCTCTGCTCACTTCCTTAGTATATAAATCATATATTTGAATTATGTCATGTCATGATGTTTACATAGACAGCATGTATCTGAATTATGGCATACCAACCCATTTTCTAAAGACATAATATAGTTATATCATCTCATCATGTTTACATAGTCATCATATTTTAAATTATGTCATTCTATCCGTGAATTATATCATGCCATCATGTTTCCATCGATGACATGCTTGTGATTTATGGCATGCCAACCACTTTAATAGACACATCGTATAGTTATATCATGTCATCCTGTTTACATAGTCATCATATTTTGAAGTATGTCATTCTATCATGTTTAGTTAGCCATCATACATGTGAAATTGTGTCATGCTATCCTGTTTAATTAGCCATCATATATGTGAAATTATGTCCCGCTATTCTGTTTGGTTAGACAACATAAATGTGAATTATTTCATGCCCTGCTTTCTTCCCTACTATCCATTGCACCTGTCTATCTTACAATATCTGTACATTCAATTACTTTTCTTGTTTATCAGCCATTTAAATTGGAGGGAGTGATGGTAGTATCTGTGGGAGTAAAAACACGGTCTTCAGAAAAGATCATGCTACCTGTCGATGCAGATAGAACCACGGTTGTACTTGCCCAAGAACCAGCCCCACCACACATAACCCAGACTCATGCAGATTGTACCCCTACCCAGTTGGACAGAGAACCAGCTACACCCCTTCTAACCCCAACCCCAGCAGATAGTAACCCAGTTCCCATTGACACATCACCGTCTCCACCACAGAGCACCCAAACACGAGCAGTTAGTAAGGCAACTGCAGTGCCCAAAGCACGAGGACCACCACTCCGAACCCCAAGTCAACGCTTAAAGTAGAAGAAGAATTGTTCTCAAGTCAGGTTCCGTAGCTATGGTTCATACTACTTTGCTCTTGCATCACTGTATTTACTCATACCAACTAATTTCAAATTTGAAGGATGCAATTGAAACTCCAATGGCGCAACAGGTATGTTTTAAACCTGTTTCTTTAACGTGTTTGGCTGTTTGCTGTTGTAACTTGCTCTATGTTGATTTCAGTTTCAATTGAATAAACAGTTATGTTCTCATGCCATGCACATTACAAGTGTTGTTATTGCTGTGTAGTTTCCCACAGTTATATTCTGTCTATGCTGCTTTGTCTTAAATAGATATGATTCGAACTGTATCTATCTTGATTTGGCAACATAAACTAGAATGATATAGACCATACAGTGACCATACTACATAGATATATGTTTGTTTCATGTTGTTATCCTGTCCACCTTACAACTGAACTGGTTTACCAAAATGAGTTTCATATACTACATTGTAAACCTGTTATGCGTTTCTTTGTTTCTCTTTTAGAACGCGGACAACATATTGGAGAAGAGTACCCTGTTATGCAATGGTAAAGGAAGTAATGCAGATAAGGTTCAAGATAGTGAGACATCCCTGTTGGTCTCCAAGAAAGCTGGTAAAAAATATATTGAAGACACTGAGACAACCCCAAAGTCTTGTCTTGATGTAGTGTTCGAGTTACTAGCTACTACTGCTGGCACCAGCTCTTCGAACTTGTTGCCTGAATCAGTTCAGCTTCTTGAGTCTCAACTTCAAGTTGAAAGACATCGATCAGATGTTATGTGACAGGAAGCCGAAGGACTGAGGAAGTCCCTGCAGAATTCAGATGCATACTTTCTGGTGCAACATGAAGTGCTGGAGGACTTAAGCGCCAAACAAGAGAAAGTTAATAAGCTTACTAAGCATCTTGCCAGCATTATGGGTACCCAGGATATTGTTTCTTGAGCTCTTCTGAAGTGGTTTCAGTTCTGGACTTGTTTTGTTGTGGCGTTTATATGCTGATGTGTTCCCTATATTTGCACTGGTGGCGAACTTTGATGCCCAGTGGATGTAATATGTGTAATAGCCGTGATAGCCTAGCGTAAGTTGCTTGCTTATTTATTTCCTTGTTGTCTTGTTTATTTCTTTGCTTGTAGTCAATGCAGTTCTTTTTCCGTGGTTTGCTAGTGGCTGCAATAACCTATTTTTTAAAACTAGGCCACAATAACCATGGGCTACATATTTACTGTAGTTACCATTTCCCTCCTACGGGTCGTAGAAACAATGGGCCTTCTACGTGTCGTAGAAACAATGGGCCTTATATGGGTCATAGACACAATGGGCCTTCTATGGACCGTATCATCAATGGGCCATGTACGGGCCGTATGATTGGTTGGCCAAACATGGGCCAATAACAGACCACATTATGGCCGTAAACGGGCTAGAGTTGGAATTGTCTGTTCATGAGCCGACCATAACAGGTCGTCGTTAATCGGTCGTATTTGATGATGCTATGAAAACGGCCCAACGTATTAATGTGCCACAAGACGAGCCGACTGTAACCTCGGGCTGAATTTAGCCCACAAGCAGAAAATGACAGTAACGGGCCATAAGTAGACGAATGCTGGAAATGAGCCCAAGAGTAAAAGGGCTCTAAGAAGGCAGAAAGATAACATGGGTTGGAAATGGCCCAACGGAATATCGGGCCGTTAATGGGTATAAAGTGATACACTGTTATTACGGGCCAGTTTCACCACGGGCCGTTAATGGGTATAAAGTGATACACTGTTCACTACGGGCCGGTTTCACCACGGGCCGTTAATGGGCCAAGAGTTACAAAGGGCCTCATATGGGCCGAAAGAAGTCATGGGCCATACATGGGCTAGAAGTGAAAATAGGCTGGAATCATATTGGATGGCCCAGATGATGCTACTGGGCCTAATTCAGATAGGGCGTAACGGGCCTTGGGTGAGCGGGCTGTAAATGGGCTATATGCGAAAAGACCGTTAACAGGCTTTCCATGGGCCGGCCCGCCACCTTTTGACCAAGTCAAACGGGCTGGCCTTTTCACAGGAATGGGCCTCTATTGGGTCGCGCCACGTGTCGACGTATCATAGGCGCCTTCTGTCCAATGAGTGGATGACATCTGTCCCAACGATGAGCCGACACGTGTTTCCTCCAGCCAATGATGATTTTACACGTGGAAAATCCCCATTGGTCCGGGCTATTAACGGGTTATCGGATCCAAAACCTAACCCGATAGCTTAACGATGTTCCGTTACGGTGGATGTCACGTGTCAGTCACCCTTGATGAAAGCACTTCTGTGACGCGCGATTTATCGTCATGGAAGTGGACACTTCCGTGATGATAATTTTGATAATGTCATGGAACACTTGTACGACAGCACATGTATGCCTATCTTGATTCTGTCATAAAATCGTCATGGATGTACATGCATGACAAAAAACACAACCTACTATGACAAACACGTATCATCACAAAAGTGTATTTTTTTGTAGTGCCCCCTTGCCTTCGCCCTCTCCCTCTCCTTCCTTCCCCCCTCTCCCTTTAGGTGGAAACCTACTAGGACTTGGAGTCCTAGTAGGATTCCCCTATTGGGGGCGCGCCCTTGGAGGGGTGGCCGGCTTCCCCCTTGCTCCTTTATATACGGGGGCAGGGGGCACCCTAGAACACACAAGTTGACAATTGTTTTAGCCGTGTGCGGTGCCTCCCTCCACAGTTACACACCTCAGTCATATCGTCGTAGTGCTTAGGCGAAGCCCTGCGCTGGTAACTTCATCATCGCCGTCACCACGCCATTGTGCTGACAAAACTCTCCCTCGACCTCAGCTGGATCTAGAGTTCGTGGGACGTCACCGAGCTGAATGTGTGCAGATCGCGGAGGTGTCATATCTTCGGTGATAAGATCGGTCGAATTGTGAAGACGTACGACTACATCAACCGCATTGTCATAACGCTTCCGCTTTCGGTCTACGAGGGTATGTAGAAAACAATCTCCCCTCTCGTTGTTATGCATCACCTAGTGATAGATCTTGTGCGATCGTAGGATTTTTTTTGAAATTACTACGTTCCCCAACAGTGGCATCCGAGCCAGGTCTATGCATAGATGTTATATGCATGAGTAGAACACAAAGAGTCGTGGGCGATAATAGTCATACTGCTTACCAGCATGTCATACCTTGATTCGGCGGTATTGTTGGATGAAGCGGCTCAGACGGCATTACGCGTACGCTTAAGCGAGACTGGTTCTACCGATGTGCTTTGCACATAGGTGGCCGGTGAGTGCCTATTTCTCTAACTTTAGTTGAATCGAGTGTGGCTACGCCCGGTCCTTGTTGAAGGTTAAAACAACACACTTAACAAAAAATCGTTGTGGTTTTGATGCGTAGGTAACAACGGTTCTTGCTAGAAGCCCGTAGCAGCCACATAAAACTTCCAACAACAAAGTAGAGGACGTCTAACTTGTTTTTGCAGGGCTTGCTATGATGTGATATGGTCAAGGCATGATGTGATATAAATTGTTGTATGAGATGATCATGTTTTGTAACAAAGTTATCGGCAACTAGTAGGAGCCATATGGTTGTCGCTTTATTGTATGCAAAATGCAATCGCCATGTAATTGTTTTACTTTATCACTAAGCAGTAGCGATAGTCGTAGTAACAATAGTTGGCAAGACGACAATGATGCTATGATGGAGATCAAGGTGTCGCGCGGGTGACGTTGGAGATCATGACGATGCTTCGGTGATGGAGATCATGAGCACAAGATGATGATGGCCATATCATGTCACATATTTTGATTGCATGTGATGTTTATCCTTTATGCATCTTATTTTGCTTAGAACGTCGGTAGCACTATAAGATGATCCCTTACTAAATTTCAAGGTACAAGTGTTCTCCCTAAGTATGCATCGTTGCTACAGTTTGTCGTGCCGAGACACCACATGATGATCGGGTGTGTTAAGCTCTACGTTCACATACAATGGGTGCAAGCCAGTTTTGCACATGCAGAATACTCGGGTTAAACTTGACGAGCCTAGCATATGCAGATATGGTATCGGAACACTGAGATCGAAAGGTCGAGCGTGAATCATATAGTAGATATGATCAACATAGTGATGTTCACCACTGAAAACTATGCCATCTCACATGATGATCAGACATGGTTTAGTTGATTTGGATCACGTGATCACTTAGATGATTAGAGGGATGTCTATCTAAATGGGAGTTCTTAAGTAATATGATTAATTGAACTTTAATTTATCATGAACTTAGTACATGATAGTATTTTGCATGTCTATGTTGTTGTAGATCAATGGCCCGTGCTATCGTTCCTTTGAATTTTAATGCGTTCCTAGAGAAAGCTAAGTTGAAACATGATGGCAGCCACTACACGGACTGGGTCCGTAACTTGAGGATTATCCTCATTGCTGCACATAAGAATTACGTCTTGGAAGCACCGTTGGCTGCCAGGCCTGCTACAGATGCTACTGATGACGTTAAGAACGTCTAGCAGAGCAAAGCTGATGACGTACGGCTTAGAATCGGGACTTCAAAGACGTTTTGAACATCATGGAGCATATGAGATGTTCCAAGAGTTGAAGTTAAAATTTCAAGCAAATGCCCGAGTTGAGAGATATGAAGTCTCCAACAAGTTCTACAGCTGCAAAATGGAGGAGAATAGTTCTGTCAGTGAACACATACTCAGAATGTCTGGGTACCATAATCACTTGACTCAACAGGGAGTTGATCTTCCAGTTGATTGTGTCATTGCCAGAGTTCTTCAATCACTGCCACCAAGCTATAAAGGCTTCGTGATGAACTATAATATGCAAGGGATGAGCAAGACTATTCCCGAGCTCTTCGCAATGCTAAAGGCCGCGGAGGTAGAAATCAAAAAGGAGCATCAAGTGTTGATGGTCAATAAGACCACTAGTTTCAAGAAAAAGGGCAAAGGGAAGAAAGGGAACTTCAAGAAGAACGGCAAAAAGGTTGCTGCTCAAGAGAAGAAACCCAAGTCTGGACCTAAGCCTGAAACTGAGTGCTTCTACTGCAAAGGGACTGGTCACTGGAAGCGGAACTGGCCCAAGTATTTGGCGGATAAGAAGGATGGCAAAGTGAAAGGTATATTTGATATACATGTTATTTATGAGTACTTAACTAATGCTCGCAGTAGCGGCTGGGTATTTGATACTGGTTCTATTGCTCATATTTGCAACTCGAAATAGGGGCTACGGATTAAGCGAAGATTGGCTAAGGACGAGGTGACGATGCGCGTGGGAAATGGTTCCAAAGTCGATGTGATCACAGTCGGCACGCTACCTCTACATCTACCATCGGGATTAGTTTTAGACCTGAATAATTGTTATTTGGTGCCAGCGTTGAGCATGAAAATTATATCTGGATCTTGTTTAATTCAAGACGGTTATTCATTTAAATTAGAGAATAATGGTTGTTCTATTTATACGAGTAATATCTTTTATGGTCATGCACCCGTGCTGAGTGGTCTATTTTTGTTGAATCTCGATAGTAGTGATACACATATTCATAGTGTTGAAGCGAAAAGATTGAAGTTTAATAATGATAGTGCAACTTATTTGTGGCACTGCCGTTTAGGTCATATCGGTTTAAAGCGCATGAAGAAACTCCATGTTGATGGACTTTTGGAATCACTTGATTATGAATCAGTTGGTGCTTGCAAACCGTGCCTTATGGGCAAGATGACTAATCCGTTCTTCGGAACAATGGAATGAGCTACTGACTTGTTGGAAATAATACATGCCGATGTATGCAGTCCAATGAGTATTGAGGCTCGTGGTGGGTATCGTTATTTTCTTACCTTCAGGGATGATTTGAGCAGATATGGTTATATCTACTTAATGAAGCATAAGTCTGAAACATTTGAAAAGTTCAAAGAATTTCAGAGTGAAGTGGAAAATCATCATAACAAGAAAATAAAGTTTCTACGATATGATCGTGGAGGAGAATATTTGAGTTATGAGTTTTGTCTTCATTTGAAACAACATGGGATAGTTTCACAATTAACGCCACCTGTAACACCACGGTGAAATGGTGTGTCCGAACATCGTAACCGTACTTTATTAGATATGGTGCAATCTATGATATCTCTTACTGATTTACCGCTATCGTTTTGGGGTTATGCTTTTGATACGGCTGCATTCACTTTAAATAGGGAACCATCAAAATCCGTTGAGACGACGCCCTATGAACTGTGGTTTGGCAAGAAACCAAAGTTGTCATTTCTTAAAATTTGGGGCTGTGATGCTTATGTGAAAAAGCTTCAACCTGATAAGCTCGAACCCAAATCGGAGAAGTGCGTCCTCATAGGATACCCAAAGGAAACTATTGGGTACACCTTCTATCACAGATCCAAAGGCAAAATCTTTGTTGCTAAGAATGGATCCTTTCTAAAGAAGGAGTTCCTCTCGAAAGAAGTGAGTGGGAGGAAAGTAGAACTTGATGAGGTAACTGTACCTTCTCCCTTATTGGAAAGTAGTTCATCATAGAAATCAGTTCCAGTGATTCCTACACCAATTAGTGAGGAAGCTAATGATGATGATCATGAAACTTCAGATCAAGTTACTACCGAACCTTGTAGGTCTTCCAGAATAAGATCCACACCAGAGTGGTACGATAATCCTGTTCTGGAAATCATGTTACTAGACCATGATGAACCTACGAACTATGAGGAAGCGATGATGAGCCCAGATTCCGTAAAATGGCTTGAAGCCATGAAATCTGAGATGGGATCCATGTGTGAAAACAAAGTGTGGAATTTGGTGGACTTGCCCGATGATCCGCAAGCCATAGAAAATAAATGGATCTTTAAGAAGAAGACCGATGCACATGGTAATGTTATTGTTTACAAAGCTCGGCTTGTTGCGAAAGGTTTTCGACAAGTTCAAGGAGTTGACTACAATGAGACTTTCTCACCCGTAGCGATGCTTAAGTCTGTCTGAATCATGTTAGCAATTGCTGCATTTTATGATTATGAAATTTGGCAAATGGATGTCAAAATTGCATTCCTGAATGGATTTCTGGAAGAAGAGTTGTATATGATGCATCCAGAAGGTTTTTTTGATCCAAAGGCTGCTAACAAAGTGTGCAAGCTCCAGCGATCCATTTATGGACTGGTGCAAGCCTCTCGGAGTTGGAATAAACGCTTTGACAGTGTGATCAAGGCATACGGTTTTATACAGACTTTTGGAGAAGCATGTATTTACAAGAAAGTGAGTGGGAGCTCTATAGCATTTCTAATCTTATATGTAGATGACATATTGTTGATTGGAAATGATATAGAATTTCTAGATAGCATAAAGGGATCCCTGAATAAGAGTTTTTCTATGAAAGACCTCGGAGAAGCTGCTTACATATTGGGCATCAAGATCTATAGAGATAGATCAAGACGCTTAATTGGACTTTCACAAAGCACATACCTTGATAAAGTTTTGAAGAAGTTCAAAATGGATCAGTCAAAGAAAGGGTTCTTGCCTGTGTTACAAGGTGTGAAGTTGAGTCAGACTCAATGCCCAACCACTGCAGAAGATAGAGATCAAATGAAAGTCATTCCCTATGCTTCAGCCATAGGTTCTATCATGTATGCAATGTTGTGTACCAGACCTGATGTATGTCTTGCTATAAGCATAGCAGGGAGGTACCAAAGTAATCCCGGAGTGGAGCACTGGATAGCGGTCAAGAACATCCTGAAATACCTGAAAAGGACTAAGGATATGTTTTTCGTTTATGGAGGTGAAAAAGAGCTCATCGTAAACGGTTACATCGATGCAAGCTTTGACACTGATCCGGATGACTCTAAGTCACAAACCGGATACATATTTTTATTGAATGGAGGAGCTGTCAGTTGGTGCAGTTCCAAGCAGAGAGTCGTGGTGGGATCTACGTGCGAAGCGAAGTACATTGCTGCTTCGGAAGCAGCGAATGAAGGAGTTTGGATGAAGGAGTTCATATCCGATCTAGGTGTCATACCTAGTGCATCGGGTCCAATGAAAATCTTTTGTGACAATACTGGTGCAATTGCCTTGGCAAAGGAATCCAGATTTCACAAGAGAACCAAGCACATCAAGAGATGCTTCAATTCTATCCGTCATCAAGTATCGGAAGGGGACATAGAGATTTGCAAGATACACACAGATCTGAATGTTGTAGACCCGTTAACTAAGCCTCTTCCACGAGCAAAACATGATCAACACCAAAGCTCCATGGGTGTTAGAATCATTACTATGTAATCTAGATTATTGACTCTAGTGCAAGTGGGAGACTGAAGGAGATATACCCTAGAAGCAATAACAAAGTTATTATTCATTTCCTTAATTCATGATAAATGTTATTATTCATGCTAGAATTGTATTAACCGGAAACTTAGTACATGTGTGAATACATAGACAAAACATATAGTCCCTAGTATGCCTATACTTGACTAGCTTGTTAATCAAAGATGGTTATGTTTCCTAACCATTGACATGTGTTTTCATCTGATTAACGGGACCACATCATTAGGAGAATGATGTGATGGACATGACCCATACGTTAGCTTAGCATTATGATCGTGTTAGTTTCATTGCTATTGCTTTCTTCATGACTTATACAAGTTCCTCACACTATGAGATTATGCAACTCCCGAATACTGGAGGAACACTTTGTGTGCTACCAAACATCACAACGTAAATGGATGATTACAAAGGTGCTCTACATGTGTCTCCGAAGGTGTTTGTTGGGTTGGCATCGATCAAGATTAGGATTTGTCACTCCGTGATTTGGAGAGGTATCTCTGGGCCCTCTCGGTAATACTCTTCACTATAAGCCTTGCAAGCATTGTAACTAATGAGTTAGTTACGGGATGAAGCATTACGGAATGAGTAAAGAGACTTGTCGGTAACGAGATTGAACTAGGTATTGAGATACCGACGATCGAATCTCGGGCAAGTAACATACCGATGACAAAGGGAACAACGTATGTTGTTATGCGGTTTGACCGATAAAGATCTTCGTAGAATATGTAGGAACCAATATGAGCATCCAGGTTCCGCTATTGTTTATTGACCGGAGACGTGTCTCGGTCATGTCTACATAGTGCTCGAACCCGTAGGGTCCGCATGCTTAACGTTTGATGACGATTGGTATTATGAGTTTATGTGATATGATGTATCGAAGGTTGTTTGGAGTCCCAGATATGATCACGGACATGACGAGGAGTCTCAAAATGGTTGAGACATAAAGATTGATATATTGGATGACTATATTCGGACGCTGGAAGTGTTCCGGATAAGTTTCGGATAAAACCGAACTGCTGGAGGGTTACCGGAACCCCCCGGGGAACTAATGGGCCTCGATGGGCCCTAGTGGAGAGAGAGAGGGGCCAGCCAGTGCAGGCCGCGCGCCCCCTCCCCTTGAGTCCGAATAGGACAAGGAAGGGGGAGGGGGGAGGGGGCGACGCCCCCCTTGCCTTCCCCCTCTCCCTCTCCTTCCTCCCCCCTCTTCCTTTAGGGCTTGTTCGGTTGCAACAAAACTGGAGGGGATTGAAGTGGATTGGGGTGGAATAATTCCCGTACAAGTCAAACTCTCACTCAATCCCCTCCAAACCTCTCCAATCCCCTCCAGGAGAGGTTTAACCGAACAAGGCCTTAGGTGGAAACCTACTAGGACTTGGAGTCCTAGTAGGATTCCCCTATTGGGGGGGCGCCCTTGTAGGGCCGGCCGGCCTCCCCCTTGCTCGTTTATATACGGGGGTAGGGGGCACCTTAGAACACACAAGTTGATAATTGTTTTAGCCGTGTGCAGTGCCCCCCTCCACAGTTACACACCTCGGTCATATCGTCGTAGTGCTTAGCCGAAGCCCAACGTATCTATAATTTTTTATTGTTCCATGCTATTATATTACCTATTTTGGATGTTTATGGGCTTTACTTTACACTTTTATATCATTTTTGGGATTAACCTACTAACCAGAGGCCCAGCCCGAATTGCTATTTCTTTGCCTGTTTCAGTGTTTCGAAGAAAAAGAATATCAAACAGAGTCCAAACGGAATGAAACCTTCGGGAGCGATCTTTTTGGAACAAATGCAATCCAAAAGACTTGGAGTGTACGTCAAGAAGCAGCCGAGGCGGCCAGGAGGGTGCAAGGTGCGCCCCCACCCTCGTGGCTCCCCTGATCGACTTCCTTCGCCTATATATATATATCTATGTACCCCGAAAACATCCAGGAGCACCACGAAACCCTATTTCCACCGCTGCAACCTTCTGTATCCGCGAGATCCCATCTTGGAGCCTTTTCCGGCGCTCCGCCGAAGGGGGAATCGATCACGGAGGGCTTCTACATCATCGCCAAGGCCTCTCCGATGAGTTGTGAGTAGTTTACAACAAACCTTCGGGTCCATAGTTATTAGCTAGATGGCTTCTTCTCTCTCTTTGAATCTCAATACAATGTTCTCCTCAATCTTCTTGGAGATCTATTTGATGTAACTCTTTTTGCGGTGTGTTTGTCAAGATCCGATGAATTGTGGGTTTATGATCAAGTTTATCTATGAGAAATATTTGAATCTCCTCTGAATTCTTTTATGTATGATTGGTTATCTCTGCAAGTATCTTCGAATTATCAGTTTGGTTTGGCCTACTAGATTGATCTTTCTTGCTGAGGGAGTCCTGGATAAGGGGGTATCCGGACAACCGGACTATATACTTTGGCCGGACTGTTGGACTATGAAGATACAAGACTTAAGACTCTGTCCCGTGTCCGGATGGGACTCTCCTTGGCGTGGAAGGCAAGCTTGGCGGTTCGGATGTAGATCTCCTTCTCTGTAAACCGACTCTGTGTAACCCTAGCCCCCTCCGGTGTCTATATAAACCAGAGGGTTTAGTCTGTAGGACTCACGACGATCATCATCAACAATCATACCATAGGCTAGCTTCTAGGGTTTAGCCTCTCTGATCTCGTGGTAGATCAACTCTTGTAATACTCATATCATCAAGATCAATCAAGCATGAAGTAGGGTATTACCTCCATCGAGAGGGACCAAACTTGGGTAAACACCGTGTCCCCAGTCTCATGTTACCATTAGCCTAAGACGCACAGTTCGGGACCCCCTACCCGAGATCCGCCGGTTTTGACACCGACACTTGCAATGGGAGAAGTGCTTAGCTTTGGGTTCAATCTTGCGGTGTCCTTTCCCAATGACAGCAGGGGCAGCAAGGCACGTATTGTATTGTTGCCATCGAGGATAAAAAGATGGGGTTTATATCATATTGCTTGACTTTATCCCTCTACATCATGTCATCTTGCTTAATGGGTTACTCTGTTCTTATGAACTTAATACTCTAGTTGCATGCTGGATAGCGGTCGATGTGTGGAGTAATAGTAGTAGATGCAGGCAGGAGTCGGTCTACTTGTCATGGACGTGATGCCTATATACATGATCATGCCTAGATATTCTCATAACTATGTACTTTTCTATCAATTGCTCGACAGTAATTTGTTCACCCACCGTAATACTTATGCTATCTTGAGAGAATCCACTAGTGAAATCTATGGCCCCCGGGTCTATCTTCCATCATATAAGTTTCCGATCTACTCTATTTTGCTATCTTTACTTTCCAATCTATATCATTAAAATACCAAAAATATTTATCTTATCTTATTATCTCTATCAGACCTCACTTTCGCAAGTGCCCGTGAAGGGATTGACAACCTCTTTATCGCGTTGGTTGCTACCTTGGTTCTCAAAACTGAGGGAAATACTTACGCTACTTTGCTGCATCACCCTTTCCTCTTCAAGGGAAAATCAATGCAGTGCTCAAGAGGTAGCAAGAAGGATTTCTGGCGCCGTTGTCGGGGAGGTCTTCGCTCAAGTCAAGACATACCAAGTACCCATCACAAACTCATCTCCCTCACATTACATTATTTGCCATTTGACTCTCGTTTTCCTCTCCACCACTTCACCCTTGCCGTTTTATTCACCCTCTCTTTCCCGTTCACCTCTCTTTTTTGCTTGCCTTTTGTGTGCTTGTGTTTTGGATTACTTGTCACAATGGCTCAAGATAATACTAAATTGTGTGACTTTTCCAATACCAATAATAATGATTTCCTTAGCACTCCGATTGCTCCTCTTAATGATGTTGAACCTTGTGAAATCAATGCTGCTTTGTTAAATCTTGTTATGAAAGATAAATTCTCCGGCCTTTCTAGTGAAGATGTCGCTACTCATCTAAACAACTTTGTTGATTTGTGTGATATGCAAAAGAAGAAAGACATGGATAATGATATATTATTTCCGTTTTCACTTAGTGATCATGCTAAAACTTGGTTTTCGTCTTTGCCTAAAAATAGTGTTGATTCTTGGAATAAGTGCAAAGATGCTTTTATCTCTAAGTATTTTCCTCCCGCTAAGATCACCTCTCTTAGAAACGATATTATGAATTTTAAGCAACGAGATCATGAGCATGTTGCACAATCTTGGGAGAGGATGAAATTAATGATACGTAATTGCCCTACACATGGTTTGAATTTATGGATGATCATACAAAAAATTTATGTCGGATTGAATTTTGCTTCTAGAAATCTTTTAGATTCGGCCGCGGGAGGCACTTTTATGGAAATCACTTTAGGAGAAGCTACTAAACTCCTAGATAATATTATGGTTAATTATTCTCAATGGCACACCAAAAGATCTACTAGTAAAAAAGTTCATGCGATAGAAGAAATTAATGTTTTGAGTGGAAAGATGGATGAACTCATGAAATTGTTTGCTACTAAGAGTGCTCCTATTGATCCTAATGATATGCCTTTGTCCACTTTGATTGAGAATAACAATGAATCTATGGATGTGAATTTTGTTGGTAGGAATAATTTTGGTAACAATGCTTATAGAGGAAACTTTAATCCTAGGCCGTTTCCTAGTAATTCCTCTAATAATTATGGTAATTCCTACAACAACTCTTATGGAAATTTTAATAAGATGCCCTCTGATTTTGAGAATAGTGTTAAAGAATTTATGATCTCTCAAAAGAATTTCAATGCTTTGCTTGAAGAAAAATTGCTTAAAGTTGATGAATTGGCTAGGAACGTGGATAGAATTTCTCTTGATGTTGATTCTTTGAAACTTAGATCTATTCCACCTAAGCATGATATCAATGAGTCTCTCAAAGCCATGAGAATTTCCATTGATGAGTGCAAATAAAGAACCGCTAGGATGCGTGCTAAGAAAGATTGCTTTGTAAAAGTGTGTTCTTCTAGTTTCCATGATAATAATGATGAAGATCTAAAAGTGATTGATGTGTCTCCTATTAAATCTTTGTTTTGCAATATGAATCTTGATAATGATGGGACTATAGATGAGTCAACTTTAGTTAAAAGGCATCCCAATGATTCAGAGTTTTTAGATCTTGATGCTAAATTTGGTAAAAGTGGGATTGGAGAGGTCAAAACTTTACATAGCAATGAACCCACTATTTTGGATTTCAAGGAATTTAATTATGATAATTGTTCTTTAATAGATTGTATTTCCTTGTTGCAATCCGTGCTAAATTCTCCTCATGCTTATAGTCAAAATAAAGCTTTTACCAAACATATCGTTGACGCTTTGATGCAATCTTATGAGGAAAAACTTGAATTGGAAGTTTCTATCCCTAGAAAACTTTATGATGAGTGGGAACCTACTATTAAAATTAAAATTTAAAGATCATGAATGATATGCTTTGTGTGATTTGGGTGCTAGTGTTTCCACGATTCCAAAAACTTTATGTGATGTGCTAGGTTTCCGTGAATTTGATGATTGCTCTTTAAACTTGCACCTTGCGGATTCCACTATTAAGAAACCTATGGGAAGGATTAATGATGTTCTTATTGTTGCAAATAGGAATTATGTGCCCGTAGATTTTATCGTTCTTGATATAGATTGCAATTTTTCATGTCTTATTATTCTTGGTAGACCTTTCCTTAGAACGATTGGTGCAATTATTGATATGAAGGAAGAAATATTAGATTCCAGTTTCCATTAAGGAAAGACGTGGAACACTTTCCTAGAAAGAAAATCAAATTGCCTGATGAATCTATTATGAGAGCCACTTATGAATTGATTACGAAAGATGGCAATACTTAGATCTATAGCGCTTGTTGGGAGGAAACCCAATTTTATTTTTGTTCCTTACTTTTTGCTCCTGTTTAGTGTTAAATAATTCATCTAGCCTCTGTTTAGATGTGGTTTTATGTTTTAATTAGTGTTTGTGCCAAGTAGAACCTATAGGATAACCTATGGTGAAAGTTAATTTGATCTTGCTGAAAAACAGAAACTTTTGTGCACACGAGAATAATTTTAATAAATCACAGAAACGTGCTTTTGAGTTGATTCTTTTTTAAGTAGATCAATAGACAAATTTACTAGGACTTCCTATTTTGTTAGGATTTTTAGAGTTCCAGAAGTATTCAAAAGTTACAGATTTCTACAGACTGTTCTATTTTTGACAGATTCTGTTTTTCGTGTGTTGTTTGCTTATTTTGATGAATCTATGGCTAGTATCGGGGGGTATGAACCATAGAGAAGTTGTAATACAGTAGGTTTAACACCAATATAAATAAAGAATGAGTTCATTACAGTACCTTAAGTGGTGGTTTTTCTTTCTTGCACTAACGGAGCTCATGAGATTTCCTGTTGAGTTTTGTGTTGTGAAGTTTTCAAGTTTTGGGTAAAGATTTGATGGATTATGGAATAAGGAGTGGCAAGAGACTAAGCTTGGGTATGTCCATGGCACCCCAAGATAATTCAAGGACAACCAAAAGCCTAAGCTTGGGGATGCCCCGGAAGGCATCCCCTCTTTCGTCTTCGTCTATCGGTAACTTTACTTGGAGCTATATTTTTATTCACCACATGATATGTGTTTTGCTTGGAGTGTCTTGTATGATATGAGTCTTTGATTTTTAGTTTACCACAATCATCCTTGCTACACACCCACATGATTTGGAATTTATTAGAATACTCTATGTGCTTCACTTATATCTTTTGAGCTAGACAG
Source organism: Triticum aestivum (assembly GCF_018294505.1). Classification (NCBI taxonomy): domain Eukaryota; kingdom Viridiplantae; phylum Streptophyta; class Magnoliopsida; order Poales; family Poaceae; genus Triticum; species Triticum aestivum. The sequence goes on from NC_057810.1 coordinate 163,801,721, forward strand.
TTTTGCTCTAGTGCTTCACTTATATCTTTTTAGAGCACGACGGTGGCTTTGTTTTGTAGAAATTATTGATCTCTCATGCTTCACTTATATTATTTTGAGAGTCTTTTAGAACAACATGGTATTTGCTATGGTTATAAAATTGGTCCTAGAATGATGGGCATCCAAGTTGGGTATAATAAAAACTATCATATAGAGTGCATTAAATACTATGATCAATTTGATGCTTGATAATTGTTTTGAGATATAAAGGTGGTAATGTTAGAGTAATGCTAGTTGGGTAATTATGAAATTGATAAATACTTGTGTTAAAGTTGGCAAGTCTCGTAGCATGCATGTATGGTAAAAGTTGTGTAACAAATTTGTTGCATGGGGTGCTCTTTTGATTGCCTTCCCTATGTGTGGAGGCCAGGATCGCGCCATGGTTAACTCCTACCAACCCTTCCCATAGGAGCATGATAGTAGTACTTTGCTTCGAGGGCTAATAAATTTTTTCAATAAGTATATGAGTTCTTTATGACTAATGTGAGTCCATGGATTATACGCACTCTCACCCTTCCACCATTGCTAGCTTCTCTTATGCCGCGTAACTTTCGCCGGTATCATATACCCACCATTTACCTTCCTCAAAACAGCCACCATACCTACCTATTATGGCATTTCCATAGCCATTCCGAGATATATTGCCATGCAACTTTCCACCGTTCCGTTTATTATGACACGCTCCATCATTGTCATATTGCTTTTGCATGATCATGTAGTTGACATCGTATTTGTGGCAAGGCCACCTTCATAATTCTTTCATACATGTCACTCTTGGTTCATTGCATATCCTGGTACACCACCCAAGGCATTCACATAGAGTCATATTTTGTTCTAACTATTGAGTTGTAATTCTTGAGTTGTAAATCAATAAAAGTGTGATGATCTTCATTATTAGAGCATTGTCCCAAGTGAGGAAAGGATGATGGAGACTATGATTCCCCCACAAGTCAGGATGAGACTTCAGACTTTATAAAAATAAAAGAGGCCAAAGAAACCCAATTAAAAAAAGAGAGGCCAAAGAAGCCCACCAAAAAAATGAGAGAAAAGAGAGAAGGGACAATGTTACTATCATTTTTCACACTTGTGCTTCAAAGTAGCACCATGATCTTCATGATAGAGAGTCTCGTATGTTATCACTTTCATATACTAGTGGGAATTTTTCATTATAAAACTTGGCTTGTATATTCCAATGATGGTCTTCCTCAAAATTCCCTAGGTCTTCGTGAGCAAGCAAGTTGGATACACACCCACTTAGTTTCTTTTGTTGAGCTTTCATACATTTATAGCTCTAGTGCATCGGTTGCATGGCAATCCCTACTCACTCACATTGATATCTATTAATGGGCATCTCCATAGCCCGTTGATACGCCTAGTTGATGTGAGACTATCTTCTCCCTTTTTGTCTTCTTCACAACCACCATCCTATTCAACATATAGTGCTATATCCATGGCTTGCGCTCATGTATTGCGTGAGAGTTGAAAAAGCTGAAGCGCGTTAAAAAGTATGAACCAATTGCTTGGCTGAAACCGGGGTTGTGCATAATGGGAGCATTTTGTGTGATGAAAATGAAGCATAGCCTAACTATATGATTTTGTAGGGATAAGCTTTCTTTGGCTATGCTATTTTGATAAGACATGATTACTTGTTAGTATGCTTCAAGTATTACTATTTTTATGTCAATATGAACTTTTATTTTGAATCATTTGGATCTGAACATTCATGCCACAATAAATAAAATTACATTGAGAAATATGCTAGGTAGCATTCCACATCAAAAATTCTGTTTTTATCATTTACCTACTCGAGGACGAGCATGAATTAAGCTTGGGGATGCTTGATACGTCTCCAACGTATCTATAATTTTTGATTGTTCCATGCTATTATATTACCTGTTTTGAATGTTTATGGGCTTTAGTTTACACTTTTATATCATTTTTGGGACTAACCTACTAACCGGAGGCCTAGCCCGAATTGCTGTTTTTTTTTGCCTATTTCAGTGTTTCAAAGAAAAGGAATATCAAACGGAGTCCAAACGGAATGAAACCTTCGGGAGTGATCTTTTTGGAACAAACGCAATCCAGGAGACTTGGAGTGGACGTCAAGAAGCAGCCTAGGTGGCCACGAGGGTGCAAGGCGCTCCCTAGGGGGGTGGGCGCGCCCCCAACCCTCATGGGCCCCTCGTGGCTCCCCTGACCGACTTCCTTCGCCTATATATATCTACGTACCCCGAAAACAACCAGGAGCACCACGACACCCTATTTCCACCACCGCAACCTTCTGTATCCATGAGATCCCATCCTGGAGCCTTTTTCGGCGCTTCACCGGAGGGGGGAATCGATCACAGAGGGCTTCTATGTCATCGCCAAGGCTTCTCCGATGAGTTGTGAGTAGTTTACCACAGACCTTCAGGTCCATAGTTATTAGCTAGATGGCTTCTTCTCTCTCTTTGAATCTCAATACAATGTTCTCCTCGATCTTCATGGAGATCTATTCGATGTAACTCTTTTTGCAGTGTGTTTGTCGAGATCCGATGAATTGTGCGTTTATGATCAAGTTTATCTATGAGAAATATTTGAATCTCCTCTGAATTCTTTTATGTATGTTTGGTTATCTTTGGAAGTCTCTTCGAATTATCAGTTTGGTTTGGCCTACTAGATTGTTCTTTCTTGCAATGGGAGAAGTGCTTAGCTTTGGGTTCAATCTTGCGGTGTCCTTTCCCAGTGACAGCAGGGGCAGCAAGGCACATATTGTATTGTTGCCATCAAGGATAAAAAGATGGGATTTATATCATATTGCTTGAGTTTATCCCTCTACATCATGTCATCTTGCTTAATGCGTTACTCTGTTCTCATGAACTTAATACTCTAGATGCATACTGGATAGCGGTCGATGTGTGGAGTAATAGTAGTAGATGCAGGCAGGAGTCGGTCTACTTGTCATGGACATGATGCCTATATACATGATCATGCCTAGATATTCTCATAACTATGCACTTTTCTATCAATTGCTCGACAGTAATTTGTTCACCCACCATAATACTTATGATATCTTGAGAGAAGCCACTAGCAAAACCTATGGCCCCCGGGTTTATATTCCATCATATAAGTTTCCAATCTACTCTATTTTGCTATCTTTACTTTCCAATCTATATCATTAAAATACCAAAAGTATTTATCTTATCTTATTATCTCTATCAGATCTCACTTTCGCAAGTGGTCGTGAAGGGATTGAAAACCCCTTTATCGCGTTGGTTGCGAGGTTCTTGTTTGTTTGTGTAGGTACGAGGGACTTGCGTGGAGCCTCCTACTGGATTGATACCTTGGTTCTCAAACTGAGGGAAATACTTACGCTACTTTGCTGCATCACCCTTTCCTCTCCAAGGGAAAACCAACGCAGTGCTCAAGAGGTAGCAAAGCCATGCGCCCGTAACTTCATCATAACCGTCACCACGTCGTTGTGCTGACGAGACTCTCCCTCGACCTCAGCTGGATCTAGAGTTCGTGGGACGTCATTGAGCTGAACGTGTGCAGATCGCGGAGGTGTCGTATCTTCGGTGCTAAGATCGGTCGGATCGCGAAGACGTACGACTACATCAACCGCGTTGTCATAACGCTTCCGCTTTCGGTCTACGAGGGTACGTAGACAACACTCTCCCCTCTCATTGCTATGTATCACCTAGTGATAGATCTTGCGTGATCGTAGGAATTTTTTTGAAATTACCGCGTTCCCCAATAGGGCGGTGGGAGGAGGTAGGAGGAGGAAGGAGGAGGAGGTGGGAGGAGGGAGGAGAGAGAAGGAGGGGGAGGGGCGGTGGGAGCAGGGCTGCCAGCGGAGGGCTTGGCCGGAGGAGGAGGGAGGAGGGATGAGGGGGCGACCGGAGGAGTAGGAAGGAGGGCGCGGTGGGAGGAGGAGGGAGAGGAGGGCATACCGAGGAAGGAGGAGGAAGGACAACGACGGCAATGCGGTGGCGATGGCAACACGGCGGCGGCGGAGGCAAAGTGAGGTAGCGAGGAGTGAGGGGAGGAAAAAGATGGTCGGGCGCGGGGGGGGGGGGGGGGAGAGATTTGCGGATAAGGCACCCATAGCAGTAGCACGGGGCCAGGAAGAGCGCTATTGCTAAGACTAATAGCAGTAGCGTTGGCTGGAGACCATCGCTACTACTATACCTAACCTGCCGGCAACAGTATGGCAGTTATAGTAGTAGCGTTTTTTACTTGGGTCGCGCTACTGCTATTTATAGAGTAGTAGCGAGCTTGTGCACACCGCACTACTGGTAGATAGTAGTGGCGCGTCGTTTTGACCTTCGCTACTAGTAAGCTTCTCTGTTTTTATTTGTTTCTTTGAGTTTTGCTAAGGTTTTATGTCTTGCTTAGGAAGACGAGACAACGGTGGCTTCCTAAAAATGAAATAAGATTTTCCTTGCCCAGCCCCCATCCTAGTGATGTTTCTAGCATCATCGGAGGGTGTGTGGAGACATGTCTTTGGCCGATGGTTGTCTTTGTTGGATCCGATCTTTGTTCTTCTACGCCAGTGTGTCTTCAGGTTGAATACTTTCGATCTATGCTTGTCTTCATTGGTGGTGGTTGTTATTCTAGGGGAGCAACTAATTAACGAGCGCTTCTTCGGAAGCGTCGCAACGATCAGCGCCACTTGGCGCGCTCTCAGCGATTTGCCACGTGTCGCGCTCTGGGCGCTCCCTCTGGATTTCTTTTTTTAGTTTTTCCGCACGTGTTTTCAGCTTTTTAAACGTTTTTTTTTTGATGTTTTGGTTTTCCACCGGACTTCCCTAGCTTTTCGACCAAAAAACAATTTTCAAAAAAAATTTGCGCAAAAAAGCGCATTTTCTTTTTTCTTTTTCCTTTCGCTAGAGTCACAGTTTTGTTTCTGCGAGAGGCACGACTGTGCTTTTGCGAGAGGCACGACCGTGCCTCTTGGAAACGAAAAAATATATATTTTCTGGTTTTTTTCTTTTGCGAGAGGCATGGTTTTGCTTCCACGAGAGACACAGTTGTGCTTTCGCGAGAGTCACGGCCGTGTCTCTTGGAAACGGAAAAAACGCATTTTCTTTTTTTTTTCTTTTGCGAGAGGCACGGTTTTGCTTCCGCAAGAGGCACGGTTGTGCTTTCACGAGAGTCACGGCCGTGCCTCCTTGGAAACGAAAAAACACGTTTTCTGTTTTTTTCTTCCGCGAGAGGCACAATTGTGATTTCGTAAGAGGCACGGGCGTGCCTCTTTCGCAAAGGGAAAAATCCGTGCTCCCGGTTCGGTTTTTTCGTGAAAAAAAAGTTCGTCAAAACCTGTCAACATAGTTTTGAAGATCTCGACGCGAGGAATCCAACGGCGAAAGCGGTTCAAGATTTGGACGCACGGTTTAAGAGATAAAACATTTTGAATAAACGAATCTACGAAAAAAAGGGAAAACTCCCAGGTTGCGACAAGTGACGCACATGCATCGCGCCACTTGTCGCAACTTGGAAAATTGAAAATGATCTTCGCAACGAGTACTCCTTAACTAGTGATTTCATTATTCTAGTGCATTGATACTATGAGGTTTTAGTATGATGACTTCTCAACATTTATACAACAAGGTTTGCCTCACTCCAGCGAAGGAGGGGTTATGATGATGACATGCTTTTTTGCAGGAGGGGTGATGACGACGACATACTTTTCTGCTCGTTTCAGTGTTTGTAATTGTCGCTAGGTGGTATACAGATCTGATGTAATTTTTATTGTTCTGGTGTTCATTGTACTGTCATGGTACTCACCCCTGGTGGCCTACGGATCAGAAGTTTTCTCGCAAATAAAAAATAAAAAAGGAAAGCAAAAAACGTGAGAAAAAAATGAGGCTGTGACCTACCGCAAGCTGGGCCGGCCTAGTCTCGCGCTCCCTCAGCCGAGTCTGTCCCTTCCCCTGTTCTCTTGTCTGAAAAAAAGTTCCTCTGTTCTCAGGGGGGAAAGGAGACACTTCCCCAGTGGCGACCTGGTGCGCCGGCGGCTCGCCGGCAGTACAGCTAGGGGTTGGTCCCGAGTAGCGCATCTCTTTAACTGTGCTCCGCTCCCGATGTTTCCCCACGAAGGTGGGGCAGAGACTCGCGCCGACCCGGCGCAGCGGCGGCTGCAAGGTCGCCGGCGAACGGATGCCGGGGGCTAGATCAGCAGTCCGTCGACGCCCTTCTTCCGAGGTGAATCGTACGGAAACAATCTTCCTGGAAAAGATTCCGGTCAGTTGATGTTCTGTATTACATGTTTCCTCAATTGTTGCAGTAGCAAGCGCCTTATGTTTGAGATTTTTTGATACCCTAGTTACAAATTCCGGTCAGTTGATGTTCTGTACTACATGCATTCTGGCTAGTGCCTTACCTTCCTGGTAATACTCATGGATTATATTTCATCAGTTAATCTTGTTTGCTCACTCACACACCTGAAAATTTAGATTTAACATGGATTTTTTCCTGTTATTAAGTAAAGTAAAGCAAATACGAAATCAAAGTTAGGGTGCAGTTTTTCTTTCTGAGAAAATTTTATGGAGTACCAACAAGATTGAGCCCTCGACACATTTGGAATACTTGTTTGAGTCTTCTTACATCGTTACATAACTTTACACCTCCAACTGATGGAGTCACTTTTCACCCTATATTATTTTTCCAGAAACCTAATTATGACTCACATCTAGAGGAGAAGCTTCTTTGCTGGACAATGTTGCTAAACACGAAGGGCAACCTAATCTGAACGAAGTTGACATGACAGATAGTATGTAAACTCGAGTGGTACTTAGCCAAAATATCTTGATAAGACTACCTGATCATACAACACCCCTATGACAAAGAATGCACTGAAACCAATCATGAAGGTGACCTTATAACTAGTTTGTTGTGTTGACAAAATGGTGGCTGGAGGGGTTTCTGTTGACCCACATTTGTGAATGAGAATAGAACCACAGAGCTTTGCATTCCCGTCAAAGCTCGAAGTCTCAAATGTGTTAAACTGGCCTCCAGATGGAATAGGACCTTCTAGGTCATTGTTAGAAATATTGAACGCCGGAAGGGAGTGCAGGCTGTTCAGTCCAGATGGGATTGGGCCCATGAGATTGTTATTGGACAAGTCTAGTGCCAGAAGACTTGTGAGATTACATATTGATTGTGGGAGCTGTCCCGTCAAGTCATTCGAACTCAAATTCAGAGAAAGGAGGGATTTCAGCTGACCGATCTCCCTAGGGATCTCACCAGTGAATTTATTGTTGCTTAAATCCAGCACTTTAGGGAAAGCATTGAGTCGGCGGTATTGTCGTGATAGAGCAGTATAAATAGTTAGTTTGAACACCCTTGGATCTAAATGGGCTTTAGTCTTCTCTGACTTCAGCATTGGCATATCCATCAGTGCTGTTGGAATTCCCTCTGTGAGGTTGTTGTTTGATATGTCCAGATAGAACAGGTTGCTTAGGGTTTTGATCCAGGCTGGTATTGATCCAGTGAGTTGATTGTTAGATAATTTTAATATTTGTAAATTTGGTAGCTTCGATATCCAGTTAGGTATTTTTCCAAAAAATTCACATCCTGCGATACTCAAAACCTGTAGATTCTCAAAACCATCAATTCTATTATCCTCTTGCATGATCTCTCCCCTGAAGTTGAGCCCGATTAGCACGGTTGTAAGGTTCCTGCATCTCTTAAGGATGTGAAGTGCATTTGTGATGTCTTGAAAAGAATTGTTGGCAAGTGACATGAAGGTGAGGTATTTCAGGTTGCTTATTTGTGGTGAAAGCTGCCCATGTAACTTGTTGCCAGCTAGTCACAGTGCAATCAGATTGCTGCAAGAGTAAATGCTTTCTGGAACTGTGCCGCTGAAGTTGTTCAAGTAAACATCTAATGTTCTTAGATTGGGCAGGTTGGAGAAATTGACCTTGGTGAGCTCTCCACTGAATTTGTTTGCCTTGAGGTCAATTGTTTTGAGATTCGTGCAGTTGCTCAGAGCTGATGGCAGCTCCCCTGACATTTTGTTGTTTTCAAAATGGAACTCCTCCAGTTTCTTGAGCTGGCCTATAGAATCTGGAATCCCGCCACTGAATTTGTTTCCTCCAAGATCAAGGGTTACGAGATTTCTGAGGTTGATTATGCGTACATCTTCAAGAGCTCCATGTAAATTATTGTTAAGAAAAGACAGATATTCCAACGAGGTAGCATTGAAGAGTTCATCTGGGAGTGTTCCACTGAGGTTGTTGTAGCCGGCTCTAAGCTCTCTCAGCGCGTTGCAATCACCAAGTCCTGGGGGAATGCTGCCACTGAATTTGTTGAAACACAGATCAAGTACATTGAGGGATGGTGAGCTGTTACATAATTGAGTTGGTACCTGCCCAGTAAAGCTGTTATTGCTGGCATTGAGTGCGATCATATTCCCCATTGCTTTCCATGTGGTGGATGGAAAATGTCCTGCAAATAAGTTGCTTGAGATGTTTAGTACCTGCAGAGGCCTGCCAGGGGTTGAAGATGGCAACTCGTGGAGTTTTCCATTGAGCTGGTTAAAGCTGACATCAAGGATTGTGATGCTGCTGGACGACATCAATTCCAGCGGCAGACCACGAAACAACGTGTTGTGAGAGAGGTCAAGGTACTGCAGCCCTATGAGGGTCCCAAGGGACTGTGAGATGTGCCCCACAAGGCCCTTTGAGGGCAGCAAGACAGCATTGACTGTCCTATCTTGCCTGCAGATGATCCCTTCCCACTTGCAGCAATCCGTGCCATTCCGCCATGATGCAGCGAGGTCACCATCTTGCCAGAGCTCGGCAAGGAACTGGAGAAGGTGGTTCTTCTCCTGCTCCGTGCAGGAACTTGTAGGAGAGACCAAGCAAACCAGCAGCACAAGAGCAAGGCCAAAGGAAGGCATCTTGCTGTATGTTTTGTTGGGAAACTGAAGTGTCTTCATGGTTCTTTGGTTGAATATGCTTGGGAGAGCTTATGTTATTTCCTGACTATATAAAGCATCATTGGAGGTCTAATTATCAAAGAGCATGATGGGAAATAACGAAGCAGATCTTGCTCCCATTTCGTCCATCCCTTGTAGTCGTAGTCGCCACAAAGAAATTTGGGTCAAGAAAATTGGGTTTTACACAATTGTCCCCAGCCCACAGGCAGCTTACTAGTCCACACTGATGTTTACCTGTTTCATATTGGTTGGCCAATTTTCACCGTCCTTACAAAAAATTGCTATGTAGATTGTGTAGTCTCCTTGACTCAGTCCTTAGTCCTTACTGAATTATTAAAGCATGCCTTAGTATACTTGACCTGACATTATTTTCTTACCGGCTTCACTAAACAAATCTAACCTCTTCTCACTAGCATTTGACCAAAAATTACTTCTTGACGCACATCCTTTGCCTTTTGGTGAACAGGAAAATGTGTGTTTTGAAAAGGATTCAGCCGGCAAGATAGTACACGGGGAGATCATTTTTTTTAAGGCACTTGCGATCGAGAGCAATCGTCGGTATCTCAGTTAGTGTGGAGACAAACACAGGTGGAGGGCTGGAAGAAATGCAATCTTGTTTCTTATTGGACGGGATGGAAGAGGGAACAGGTCACCAGCATACATGTGGTTAATAATTTTCCTCTTCTGATCTCGAAAAAATAAACAGAAGGCTTTCAGAAACTGCAGAGTTGGCATTGCATTTTTTCTCTCTGGTTAGTATATATAGTGTGTATCACTGACCTCTCTTTATTCTGATGTCTGGTGCAGGATCTGTACATCAGTACATGTTACTGTACTTATCAGGTACAGTGCCTGGCGTTGTATTTGGGATCAAGCATGTATTTTCAACACGTTGATGCTGCGTTGATTTAGCCACGTTCCCATCTCCAATCGCCCCGCGCGACGGCTTGCCGCACCGGTGGCCGCTGTCCACCCAGGGATTGGTTCCAAGTGGCGCATCGCTTGACCTGTTCTCCACTACTGGCTAGTTCTCTCCCCCATGGAGCACATGATTTGGAAGGCTTGGGCGCCTCCAAAGGCAAAGTTCTTCGCTTGGTTGGCAACCCAAGATAGAATCTGGACGGCGGATAGGCTAGCCAAGCGGGGTTGGCCGAACTGTGGTCTTTGCCCTCTTTGCAAAAGGGAGCAAGAGAGTGGTCCTCATCTTTTTTTCAAGTGTTGTTACACCATCCGCCTTTGGAAGATGGTCATTGAGAAATTTCAGCTTACGCATTTGGACACCTCTTCATGGCATTTGGAGGCTTCAGTCAAGAGTTGGTGGGAAAATTTGACCGGCACAGGAGTACCCGACAGAAAGGCGATGGCCTCGATGACTATGCTCGTGTCGTGGACCGTCTGGAACGAAAGGAATGCACGGGTCTTCCGGCATAAGTGTGCTCCACCGCCTATTTTACTAGCTTCCATTGCCAATGAGGCAAAGCTTTGGGTCACCGCCGGGGCAAAGAAATTAGGGGCCATTATTTTGCGCGAGTAATCACTCATGTCGTGTAAGGGTGCCTATTGTAACAAAACCTCTTCTCTGCTTAATTAATATATGAGGCAAATCTTTTGCCTCGGTTTCAAAAAAAAACTACTGAAGTTTCATCTCGACAGCGAGGCAGCAATTCGCGTCGACCAAGCGCAGGGGCAGCTCCTATGTTGCCGGCGAACGGATAATGGAAGCTAGGGCATCAGTTTGATGACACGCTCTTCCAGGTGAATCACATGAAAATAAGCTTCGGGCCGCTAGCTTACTGATTATCGTCGTACTCACTCGAAACTTTGGGATACACAACTTAGAAAAACTGCTCTGTTGTCATAGTTTTTGTAGTAGGTAGCGTCTCCTGTTTTAGATTTTTTTGATACCCTAGGTAGTAGGTACAAACTCCGCTCAGTTGCTCTTCTGTAGCACATGCATTGGCAGTGCCTGGTAGTACTTACCGTAGTTTTTGTCACTAACTTACCTGAAAATTTAACAAGATTCAACTGTGCCTTTTTTCCATAACACATAAAACAAATATGAAATCAAAGTTTAGGGTACAGTTTTTTTTTTACGAAAAGACGGCCCTAGAGCCGTATTTCATTGATTAATTAGGAGAGGAACAAATACAAAGACTTTAGAGTTAGAGACTAGGTGAAAAGCCTGGAGCTGGCATCCAGAAAAAAACACAGCCAGCAGCACTCAAGGAGGCTCAAAAAATCTGTCAACCAGGGTAAGCCCGGCAGCCGACCAGCATCGCGCTTCATCCATACTTACCGTAGTTTTTGTCATTAACTTACCTGAAAATTTAGCATGATTCAACTGTGCCTTTTTTCCATAACACATAAAGCAAATATGAAATCAAAGTTTAGGGTACAGTTTTTTTTTTTACGAAAAGACGGCCCTAGAGCCGTATTTCATTGATTAATTAGGAGAGGAACAAATACAAAGACTTTAGAGTTAGAGACTAGGTGAAAAGCCTGGAGCAAGCATCCAGAAAAAAACACAGCCAGCAGCACTCAAGGAGGCTCAAAAAATCTGTCAACCAGGGTAAGCCCCGCAGCCGAGCAGCATCGCGCTTCATCCATACTTACCGTAGTTTTTGTCACTAACTTACCTGAAAATTTAGCATGATTCAACTGTGCCTTTTTTCCATAACACATAAAGCAAATATGAAATCAAAGTTTAGGGTACAGTTTTTTTTTTACGAAAAGACGGCCCTAGAGCCGTATTTCATTGATTAATTAGGAGAGGAACAAATACAAAGACTTTAGAGTTAGAGACTAGGTGAAAAGACTGGAGCTGGCATCCAGAAAAAAACACAGCCAGCAGCACTCAAGGAGGCTCAAAAAATCTGTCAACCAGGGTAAGCCCGGCAGCCGACCAGCATCGCGCTTCATCCATACTTACCGTAGTTTTTGCCACTAACTTACCTGAAAATTTAGCATGATTCAACTGTGCCTTTTTTCCATAACACATAAAGCAAATATGAAATCAAAGTTTAGGGTACAGTTTTTTTTTTTTACGAAAAGACGGCCCTAGAGCCGTATTTCATTGATTAATTAGGAGAGGAACAAATACAAAGACTTTAGAGTTAGAGACTAGGTGAAAAGCCTGGAGCTGGCATCCAGAAAAAAACACAGCCAGCAGCACTCAAGGAGGCTCAAAAAATCTGTCAACCAGGGTAAGCCCGGCAGCCGAGCAGCATCGCGCTTCATCCATAATATGTCCCATGAGTTGTGGAACGCAGCACCTGTCGCCAGTGAAAACACGGTTGTTGCGTTCTTTCCATATCATCCAGGAGACCAAGCAGATGGCTGCCTTCCAAACTTTTTTCTCATCCATCAGGAGCGACTGGAGCTGTGTCATCCAGTTGGTCTTCAGAGATAAGCATTGATCGCTCGAGCTCACCGCTGTCGTCAGGTTGGGCTGCTAGCTTATTGATAGCCACCGTCCACAATTGTTTGGTGAAGCTGCAGTCCACGAGCAGATGGTTGGCAGTCTCTGGTGCAGCGCAGCAGAGTGAGCAGACCGGGTTATGTGGTATGCCCCGGATAGCCAGATTGTCAGCCGTTAGACATCGTCCGCGAGCAGCAAGCCAGAGGAACGTCTTGGCTCGAGGTGCCGCTTTGGCGGACCAGATGAGCGCCTTGTCGTCGGATTGCAGAGCACCTTCAAACTGGCATAGGTACGCCGACTTGGCAGTGTAGTTTCCATCAGCTATCCAACGCCAAGTCACGGTGTCTACCACCGGGTCGCTGAAGCTTATAGCCGCCGCCATCTCCGATAAGCAGCAAAGTTGCCTGAGCACCAGTGCAGAGGGCTTAGCATAGGGTACAGATTTTGTTTTCCTGTGAAAGGTTGTATAGAGTACCTACAAGATTGAGTTCTCGATACATTTAGAATACTTCACTTGTTCGAATCTTCTTACATTGTTACAGAATTTTACATCTCCAACAAATGGAGTCACTCTTCACCCTATAATATTTCCAGAGATCTAATTATGACTCGCACCTAGAGGAGAAGCTTCTTTGGTGGACTGCTAAACATGGATAGCAACCTACTCTGAGCAGAGTTGACACTTCACATATGTAATCTGGAGTAGTACTAGCCAAAATATCTTGATAAGACGACCTGATCATACAACATCCCTATGACGAAGAATGCACTGAAAGCAATCATGAAGGCAACCTTATAGCCCGTTCTTTGTTTTGACATAGTGGTGGCTGGAGGTGCTTCTGTTGAATCACACTTTTGAATGAGCATTGAACCACAGAGCTTTGCATTCCCATCAAAGCTCGAAGTCTCAAATGTGTTAAACTGGCCTCCTGATGGAATAGGACCTTCTAGGTCGTTCTTGGAAATATTGAACGCCGAAAGGGAGTGCAGGCTGTTCAGACCAGATGGGATTGGGCCCATGAGATTGTTATTGGACAAGTCTAGTGCCAGAAGACTTGTGAGATTGCATATTGACTGTGGGAGCTGTCCCGTCAAGTCATTCGAACTCAAATTGAGAGAATGGAGGGATTTCAGCTGACCGATCTCCCAAGGGATCTCACCAGTGAATTTATTGTTGCTTAAATCCAGCACTTTAGGGAAAGCATTCAATCGGCGGTATTGTCGTGATAGAGCAGTATAAATAGTTAGTTTGAACACCCTTGGATCTAAATGGGCTTTAGTCTTCTCTGACTTCAGCATTGGCATATCCATCAGTGTTGTTGGAATTCCTTCTGTGAGGCTGTTGTTTGATATGTCCAGATAGAACAGGTTGCTTAGGGTTTTGATCCAGGCTGGTATTGATCCAGTGAGTTGATTGTTAGCTAAGTTTAATATTTGTAAGTTTGGTAGCTTCGATATCCAAAATGGCATACTACCTAACAACTGACAACCTCCTATATCCAGGACCTGAAGATTCTGAAAGCCATCAATTATGTCATCCTCAGGCATGAGCTCTGCCATGAAGTTATCCCCGATAAGCAGGATGGTAAGCTGCCTGCAGTTCTGTAGAATGTGAAGTGCACTTGTGATATTTTCGAATGAGTTGAAAGCAAGTGAAAGGAAGGCGAGGTGCTTCAAATCGCCTACTTTTGGCGACAGCTGTCCATGCAAGTTGTTTGCAGATAGCCGCAGGGCAATGAGTTTGCTGCAAGAGTATATACTTTCTGGAATTGTGCCAGTGAAGTTGTTGTACAGAAGATCTAGAGTTGTCAGATTGGGAAAGTTGGAGAAATCAACCTTGTTAAGTTCTCCACTGAATTTGTTGCTCTTGAAGTCGACTGTTATAAGATTTGTGCAGTTACTTAGAGCTGATGGTAGGTCCCCTGACATGTCGTTGCGGTCAAAATAGAACTCCTCCATTCTCTTGAGATGACCTATAGAATCTGGAATCTTGCCACTGAAGTTATTCCTTCCAAGATTCAGGGTCACGAGATATCCGAGGTTGATTATGTGTGCACCGTCCAGTACTCCATGTAACTCATTGTTACGGAAAGACAGGTGCTCCAACGAGGTAGCACGGAAGAGTTCATCTGGGAGGGTTCCACTGAGGTTATTGTAGCCAGCATTGAGCACTCTCAGAACAGAGCAATCACCAAGTCCTCGGGGGATGGTACCACTGAGTTTGTTGTAACTCAGATCAAGCACAGCGAAAGATGGTAAACCGTTGCAGAAATGAGTTGGTATCTGCCCAGTGAAGCTATTATTGCTGCCATTAAGCACGATAAGATTCTCCATTGATTTTTATATGGTGGATGGGAACACCCCAGTGAACAAGTTACTCGATATGTTTAGTACCTGCAGAGGCCGGGGAGGGGTCGATGATGGCAGCTCGTGCAGCGCTCCACTGAGGCGGTTGAAGCTGACATCTAGAACAACGATGCTGGGAGAAGACACCAATCCCCGCGGCAGGCCACCGGACAGCGAGTTGTGCGAGAGGTCAAGGAGCTTCAGGCCGTTGAGGCTACCGAGGGACTCTGAGATGTTCCCCTCGAGGCTCTTAGAAGCCAACGAAACACCGGTGACCACCCTGTTTGTGCTGCAGGTGACCCCCTCCCACCTGCAGCAATCCTCGCCGTCCCGCCACGACGTCGCGAGGCCACCGTCCTGCGAGAGCCCGGCGAGGAACCGGAGAAGGCAGCTCTTCTCCTGCTGTGTGCAGGAGCTGGTGGGGGACACCAGAGAGAGGAGCAGGACAAAAGCAAGGCCAAGGGAAGCCATTGGTGATTTTCCTTTTTGGTGTGTTTCATGTAGGGGGGATGGAACAGTGTTTGCTGGTGAAACTAGCATGGAAACTGATGGTGTTAAATCGTGCCCTGGCTGGGTAGTGCAGCAACGGTCCAACGGAGGAAGAGCGTGAGTTCCCATCTGGGGCTCTGGGTTCCGAGCTGGGGTTCAAATAAACCGCGTGGCCGTGGCACCTATCAGTAGTTGTGATGCTTGTCTAGAACGGGATTCAGCATAGTTGAATACAGAATACTCCTAGCTTTGCTTCATTTTTTAGGTGAATAGTTGAGTAGTACTCGTATGTGGTTATCCACTTGGCTCAAGAAGACCAAGACCCGATCGTTTGTTGGTTGTTTTCCTGTGGATGCTATAGATTTCTTGTCGTTGATTCAGACTCTTCTGGCATTCAGCTTTTACTTTTACCATTCTCTTTCTAGGACTTGTCACTCCTTTTTATTTTTCATGGCTTCGGATACAGAAGTTGAGAATATATAATTGATTTTACTTCATTTACCTTTTATATGCAAAAACTACGGACCCTGATAATTGGGGGGGGGGGGGGGGGGGATGGCAATCTACTTGTAAAATCGTCAGTGCGGTGTTACTTCGTGCCACACGTGTGGCACTTACAATTTGGGAAACTTTTTTTATGAAAGATCCAGCAAATTGTTGGCTTTAATTAGATTTAGCAGAAAGCAGCGGAAAAACAACATAAGGAGGATCCGAAGATCAAAGAAAAAGGAAAACCGCAACCCTATTGGTTGCAAGACAACACCACACTCACACGGCGGATCGCCATCCACCCACAACAGGACGACGCAGCTCCGACTCCGGCAAAGAAACAATGGAGAATTAGGCAAGGCTGGCGTCAGAGAAGATCGCCGAACAGACCACATGTCGCCCGTCATCGTACGCCAACAGGGCCCAGACCGTAGCTTCGACTTCACAGCAACAAGTAGCCGAGGTAATCTTGTAGACACGCCGAAGAAGAGCCGACTACCACAACCAATGCCACACCTCCGACAATGCTCACCGCCGTCATCGTTGCCACAGAAGCCTAACTGACGGACACGACCAAGTAGCACGAACGGCATCCCCCACCTATCACTAGTCCCTCTGGCAGGCAAGAAGCTTCTGGAACGATGCCCCAAGAGGTGCAACACACGTCGCCATCATCGCCTGATCCTTGATGATCAAGGGTTTCCCCCGAGCATTCTTGCATAGTGGAGCGAGCAGAAACGCCTCAGCAACGCCTTCTAAGGAAGCGGCGCCCGCAGGCGTCGCCGTCGCCTGCCCCAGCCCAAGACTAGCAGCAAGGTCTTCACCCGGCGCTGCATTGCCAACCACCAAGCTCAGCCAGACCACCAACGCAGTAGCGCGCCCGGCGGCCGCTGGCCTCGCGCGCCCAACGTCCGGCGCGACCACCTTCAGATCTGGACATCGGGGCCCAAATCTCCATCGTTGCCACCGGTCCACGCCGGATAACCGCCAGCCCCATGCGCCCGACGGTCATCGCAGCCACCCGCAGAACTAGACGTCGGGGCCCGATCTGCCACTCACCGGCCCCTTGGAGCCCACGGCCGCTGGCGCACAGAGCCGCCTACAGCCTCCGCGCCGTCGAACCCGCTCCTGCCTGACCCTTCTCCTCTGCTGCAGTACAACCACGAGCACACCGCGCCCTCAGCAGGGCCATCCCCCACCGTGCGCACTCCGGAGGCCCCCACGCCTCACCTCCTCGCCAGATCCGGCCGCCGCGCCACCGGCCGATCCAGACCCGCGAGCACCCAGTCGCAGCAGCCTATGAGGGTCAGCACGCCCGGGCCGGATGCGCCGCCTGCAGCGCCGCCCAGACGCAGGCACCGGCCACGCGTGCACCGCCGCGCCATGAACCTCCGGGCTACCGTACCGCCCCGCACCTCCACTGGTCGAGTTGCCCCGCGCCGCTCAGAACAGCTGGAGGAAGAAGGAGGCCCCGCCGCCGCCTACGCCGTGCGGGCTTTGCCCGGCGGCGCCTTCCGGCGGCGGCGAGGGGGAGCAGGGGCGGGATTGTAGCTACTCCAGCGGCTAGGGTTTGCTCCCGGGGCGCCCCGCGGGGGAGCGTCACGGGAGTCGGGGGCCTTCTTCAGATGGATCACAATTTGGGAAACTTATTGTGATAATCATAAACATGGACCTAGATGGCTCCCTCGGTCCTCAACAACAAAAATCATGGCTTAGAGCATCTCCAACCAATCCTTATAATCCGTTAGACGAGGATAAATTCACGTTTTCTCCTCTAAAGTGCACCTAACCGAACCCTTATAACTGGTATGGAGGATATATTTTACTCCTTGGCATCCGTGACCCTTAAATATACCTGGTCGCCCACCCGTGGAGTAAAATTTCTCCTCATCCAACCTCTCCTCCTCTTCCATTCCACCGCAACCCAAGCCCCCGCCGTAAAAAATGGCTGGATCTAGCCTCCTTCACTCCCCGCCACTGATTAGAAGCGTGGATCAGCGGATCCGCGCAGTCCCGAGCCCGTGGCCGCGGTGACGCTTCCTCCTCCCGCGACGGTGGTTCCCGCTTCCCCTACCTCCCATCGTCGTCGTCACCGCAGATGAAACATATCGGCGTGCGGCAGCATCGGTGGGGGACTGGAGATCACCAACTGTGAAACACATGAGAAGATTTGGACGGGATCTTGCCACTCAGTGATGCAGGCGGCACGAGGATATGACCTAATGTCGATGCATCTCCATGACGCCAACGCCCGGGGTAACTTCCCCGACAGCTTGCCGCAGTTGATGCTTGTTGACCAGCGGGTGGCCAATACAGAAAGATCGGGAGGCTAGCGAGCACCTTGAGGCGGAGCAAGCCGACGAGGTGCACATGGTGGATCTCCACCGTGTGTACCCAAAACGTGTCGAGGAGGAGGTGATGGTGTCCCACTAAGGGGCCTCTCACCATGTCGCCTCCCAGCCTGGTGGGCTGGGCTGAGGACTCCTTGTCGGTCGCGTATGATGATTATAAGGAAGATCCAGAAGGCTTCACGTATGCTCCAAGACGCTGATTTGTGGAGGACCATGCCTCCCCATACGTAGCTGACTAGGATCTTGTACCCTAGGACCCTCCGGTACCTATATAAACTAAGGGGCCATGCTCATAATAGACAAGTTAGATCATACAATCTCATGGTAGATTACCTCTATACGCACTCCAACGCAATAATCACAAGGAGGACATAGGGTATTATCTCTTTGGAGAGTCTGAACCTGCGCAAACCCTGTGTCTTTGTTACCATTGCTCCTAGATGCCTAGCTTACCCTAAGATATTCTTGATTTAGCTCTGTCAATGGTGGCCAATACAGGTCTCGCTAGGTGATCGTCGCGGATCGATGAGAGTCAAGATCAACACTTAGATCGAAAGCAACGCACCTTGTGGCGGGCCATATGCTTGTCTTCGGCGGCGTCAACCACATCCCTAACTCAGCTAGCCACCTCGTCCAGGTCGAGTCCTTTGCTCCAGGTCGGATCATGAGATTCATTAGCATGGAGTACAATGTGGATCTTCACGGAGAACTGATCTTCTCGGGCTTGGATTCACGCTAGGTCGAGGAGCGGCACGGGCCGCTTCCCTTGGCCTTGATGTCGGATCTAGCCAAGGAGGAGGGTGAGAAGCCTTCCCCGGGATCGATGTCAGATCGGGTCCCGGAGCCGTTTTCCCTAGTCGTGTTGTCACATTAAACTTTGGGAGAGTGTGAGAAACCTCTACCGGGATTGACCTTAGGTCGGATCCCGTAGCCGCTCTCCTCGGACATGATGTCGGATCAGGGCCAGAATGACCGTGAGAATATTCCATCTCGATGTCAGATCAGACCCTAAATCTGCTACCCTTCGTCTCGATGTCAAATCGAGCTCAAGAGGAACATGTTGAATCTCTTTCGGGATCGATTTCAGATCGAGCCCAAGAGGAACGTGTGGAATCTCTTTCTGTGTCAATTAATATGGATTGGGGGAGTATTGTTTTTCTAGTTCTATACAAAAATGTTAATCGTGTACCAAAAAAAAGTTAGTCATATATTTAAAAAATGTTAAATGTATTTTGAAAAAAAATCTTGATATATACGAAAAATATACAATGTGTATAAAAAGAGTAGTCATGAAACACAATTTTTTTAAATGGTAACTATGTATTTTAAAAATGTTCAAATATGTTTTAAAAATGTTAAACGTGTATAAAAAAATGTAAAAAAGGTAGTCATCAAACACATATATTTGTAAAAATGTTAATCATATATTTGAGAAATTTAAACTTGCAAAAGAATATATATGATGTGTACAAAAACGTGCATGTCTATGAGAAAAATAGACATGAAAAGATATATTTGGAAAAATGTGATCTTGCATATAAAAAATGTTAAACATGCATTACGAAAATGTTTATGATATATACGAAAAATGTACATTCATGTGAAAAAATAATAAACCTGTGTTCCATAAAAAGGGAAAAAAAGAAGGAAAACCTGAAGAAAACTGATGAGGAACAAAGTAACTGAAAACCCAAAGAAAAAACAGACGAAAACCTACAAAAGAACACACAGAGGGAAAAAAGGTTAAAAAAAATACGCGAAGCTTCGAAAACAGGCCCGAACCGGTCCCTGAAACCCTTACCAGGCCGGCCCATATGCGATAGCCAGGAGAAAACCTGCAGCGAGACGGAAGCTACTCTCGCACTAAGCGAGAAATAGCTCTCGCGACCTAGCACGCCCATATATCGGCCTATCTCAACTCAACACTGAAACTCGAAACGGAAGTACCAGCTTCCAAGCAGCTTGGCAATGCGGCGGCCGGCGGGGCGACGGCTCGGTGAGTCCGTGCTGCGGAGCCGGGTGGCCGGGGGCTAGGCATGTACTAGTAAATCGGCTCGGGACCCAGAGGCACGTCCCGTCGCCTTGCTCCGCAGTTCCCCGCGAGGGCGAGGGCGAGGCAACGGCCCGGGAATCGTGGAGCTCGCAACGCGCGCCGCCGGGCGGATGCCGTCGGGAGGACAGCAGTCCGGTGACGCGCTGTGCGGAGGTACGGCCTAAAAAAAACACCTGCCACGGACGGTTTATTTTTTGAGATGTGCTGCTTACCAAATCTGTTCAGTGTAGTACTATTGTGCTTGTTCTAAGAAGATTTTGTGATGGATTTTTGACATGCTGTTCTGTGATAACAGTGACTTCGTCGTATGCACCATACTACACCAGTTCATCTTGTTTAGTGTAGTAGTATACTGATTTCGCATGAAGCAAAGTGAACTGTGAGAATTGAAGTTTCAGTACAGAATTCGTTTTCCACTTTTCCTGAAAGAAGAAGAAAATACACGGAACACCAACAATATGGGATGGGTTACAAGTACAGAAAGCTTCAGCTAACAGCCTTACATTTTTACATACTTGTAAATCTCGACGAAATGGAATCACGCTTCAAGCTAGAATATTTTTGTAACTCTAGTTATGACTTGAACCTCGGGAAGCTTGTTCGATGGGCATTTTGCTAAACCGAATAGCAGCCTGATCCCAAAGAAGCGGAGATAGACCGATCTGGAAGGTGGACAGTCCTAGCGCAAAAACCTTGATAAGACTAGCTGATCATACAACACCCCTACACCAAAGAACGCGCTGAAGGCAATCGCGAAGGCGGCCTTGTAGTCAGTTTGTTTGGTTGCCATAGTGGTGGGCGGACGTGTTGAAGCTGGATCACATTTGTGAGTGAGCATAGAGCCACAGAGCTTTGGATTCCCATCGAAGCTAGAATTTGGGAATGTGTAAACCTGACCTCCGTATGGGATAGGACCTTCTAGGTCATTGTAAGAAATGTTGAATGCTGAAAGGAAGTGCAGGTTGTTCAATGCAGCTGGTATTGCACCAATGAGATTGTTGCTAGAGAAGTCCAGTACGTGCAGGTTTGTGAGATTGCATACAGATATTGGGATCTGTCCTGTTAGGGCATTGAAGCTCAAATTGAGGGAAAGAAGGGATTTCAGCTGGCCGGCAGGGATCTCACCAGTTAATTTATTGTCGCTTAGATCCAGCACTTCGGCGAAAGCAATGGGTATGCGGTACTGAAGTGATGGACCCTTATAAACTGGTAGTTCGAAGACCCTCGGATCTAAGCTGGTTGTAGTCTTCTCTGACTGCAACATTTGCATATCCAGCAGGTTTGTTGGAATTTCTCCAGTGAGGCTATTGTTTGATATGTCTAGATAGAAAAGGTGCTTTAGGTCTTCGATCCAGGCTGGAATTGATCCGGTGGTTGATTTTCAGATAATATCAACATCTCTAATTTTGCTAGCTTCGATATCCAAAGAGGTATTTTACCTAACAACGAGCAATCATTTAAGGAGAGGACCTGAAGATTCTCAAAACCATCAATGAAGTCATCCTCTGGCATTAACTCGCCCCTGAAGCTGCTTCCCATAAGCAGTGTGTTAAGGTTGGTGCACCTCTGAAGAATGTGAAGCGCATTTGTGATGTTTGTGAAAGAGTTTATAGCAAGTGAAAGGAAGGTGAGGTGCTTTAGATTGCCTATTCTTGGTGAGAGCTGCCCATGTAAGTTGTTGCCAGATAGCCGCAGTGCAGTCAGATTGCTGCAGGTATACAAACTTTCTGGAACTCTGCCGTTGAAGTTGTTGTACAGAACATCTAGAGTTTTGAGCCTAGGCAGGGTGGAGAAGTTGACCTTGCTAAGTTCTCCGCTGAGGTTGTTGCTCTTGAAGTTAATTGTTACCAGATTTGTGCAGTTGCTCAGGGCTGATGGCAGCTCCCCTGATATGTTGTTGTAGTCCAAATGCAACTCTTCTAGTCTCTCGAGCTCACCAATGGAATCCGGAATCTTGCCGCTGAAATTATTCCCTCCTAGGTCTAGTGTAACTAGATTGCTGAGCTTGACTATCTGAGCACCATCTAGTACTCCATCTAGAACATTGCTAGGAAGTGAGAGGTACTCCAGTAAGGAAGCATCAAAGAGTTCAGTTGGGAGAGTCCCGCGGAGGTTGTTGTGTCCAGCCTTGAGCACTCTGAGCATGGAGCAGTTACCAAGTCCAGGAGGGATGATGCCTGTAAATTGGTTGTAACAGAGCTCAACTACAGCTAACAATGACGAGCTGCTGCAGAAATTATCCGGTATTTGCCCAGTGAAACTGTTATTGCTGGCATTGAGCACAACCAGATTGTCCATCACCTCCCAGGTGGTGGATGATGGAAACCGTCCTGTGAACAAGTTGCTTGAGATGTTCAGTACCTGAAGAGGTCGTGATGGGGTTGAAGATGGCAGCTCTTGCATGTCTCCTCCGAGGCGGTTGAAGCTGACATCAAGGACGATGATGCTATCGGACGACACCAGTTCCAGCGGCAGGCCACCCGACAGCGAATTGTGGGACAGGTTGAGGCGCAGAAGGCCATCAAGGTTGCCGAGGGATGGTGTTATGCGCCCCTCAAGGCCCTTCAAAGCCAATGAGACATCTGTGACTGCCCCATCCTCGCCACAGGTGACCCCTTCCCATTCGCAGCAGTCTGCGCCGTTCTGCTTCCAGGACGCGGCGAGGCCACCGTCCGACGACAGACCACTGAGGAAGTGCAGGAGGGACTCCTTCTCCTTCTCTGTGCAAGAACTGGTGGGAAAGGCCAAGGAGATCAGCAGCACAAGGGCAAAGAAAGTTAATTTTCTGCTGCACATCGTGTATGGAAAATGGAGTGGCCGCATCGTGTATGGAAACTAGCGTGGAAGCCAGATGCTCAAGTTGTGCTCTAGTTGGGTAAGGCATCAATGGTCTAATCATGAAAGAGAATGAGGGGAAAGAAAGAAATCGGGGTCAACAAAATCTGACACCTGCTCACCAGCAGCTTCTTAGTTCACACTGCCGTTTCAGCGTTTGGCTATTGGCTGCCTGCTAAAACATTATCTTTTCTGGTCATCCTTGACCCAATCATTGTTGAATTTTAACAGCATATCGCAATTAAACTTGAGCAGACATCTACCGTTACCACCTTCACTAAATAAATCTTACTAATACTGATAAATATTATCACTTCTTGATGCATTCTTTGCTTAACAGGAAAATACGTGAATCCAGGTAAAGGAAGCAGTTTTTTTGGGGAAAAAAGGTTGAGAAAGAATTCAACAACAGTTGCTGAAGGCTTGCGAAAGATTTGATGAGCAAGATAGTACTCCCTCTGTCCCAAAATGTAAGATCATTTCTGACACTGATAGTAGTACATGGGAAGCATTATTGTGAAAGGCGCTTTCGGTCAAGAGCAATCATTGACTTATCTGTCAATATGTGAACGATGCCAAGTGGGGGATATGTGGTCTCTTCCGTCTTCTTTGACCTGAGGTGTTTAGTTGCCCACTGGCATCTGATGTTTACGTTTGCTGCTGTTTTTTTTCCATTCTCCTGGCTCCACTTGTGCACTATTATTGTGGATTTGGTGGTTGCCATCTGAACTCGGAAGCAGTTCAAAGTAAACTGGATAGCGCGTGAGAGTGGCAGATTTTCTTTAGATGATGGCAGGCGAGTAGCAAAATCATTGATTACTTGGTTCTGATCTTTTGATGCTTGTGTGGATATGGTCCTTAGAGCGGAAGCAGCTGGCGATGCGCTGCACGGATTGTTAATTAGTTCAGTTGAATGATTGGTGTTAAGTTAAGAATCACATTTCCATTTCGTGCAGTTTTGCTTTATTTTGAGATGATGTTGTGGATGTCAGCAACCTGGGCCTCGCTGGGCTCTCGACCACTGCCCAGCCCATGAAGGAGATGGACTACATATACTACAGAGGGAGGCCGCTGCACACAACTTGGCTTGGAACTGGACGGAAGGCTTGGCTTAGGCATAAAGTTCTTCTTCTTCCTCTAGTTCCTCTCAAATTCTCCATCGACAAGCTTCAATCCTTCGGTAATTCAAGTGCACTGCTCTCTGTTGGTGAATTAGTACTGGGATCCTCACACTGCTGATGCTCTGTCCTAGGTGTAGCTCTAGCATTACTGTTGGGTTTTCTTCTGTATCAAGTGTTATACAATCCGTTCAGGTTCTGGTTCAGGCAGGGACTGGACGAAGACAAATTCCTGCCTTTCTTTTTACCCCTTGTCTGCGAGATAATGAAGCTATCAGACATGCATGTTCTTTCGAATCTATATATGCTGATAACTTTTTTTTTTTGAGACATCTATATGCTGATAACTGGACGAGCAACATACTACCTCCAAGCCTTTGTGAGCCGAAGAAGAGGCCTGCCACCGGCGGAGCCCGAGTGACCTGACTTAAAGTCTGTCCACCTACAGGCCGGCCCGCTTGCGCTGACGGCCCATCTCCTATCGGCCTATCCCACCCATTTCACGAAACCCATTGTTCTCAATAATAATGAAAAGAAAAAAAATCATACGAAACCCAAAACCAGCTTCGCATAGGCGGCGACCCAGTTCACCGGTGGCCGACGGCTCGGTGGACCGGTGCTGCGGCGCCCGGTGGCTGGACGCGAGGCATGTAATGGATCAACTCAGGGCCGAGGGGCACGCTCCGCCACCTTCCTCTGGCTCCGCAGCTCCCCGCGAGGGCGTGAAGCAGCAATTCATGGCCAGTCGACCCCCGGCGGTCGGGCGTGCGCCGGTGGACAGAAGGCGGAGACTAGGACAGCAGTAGAGGGGCGTCCTCTGCCGAGGTACATCCTGCGAAAATACTCTGCTGCTAAATTTTCTATGCGTATTTACTATTTAGACCTTGAGATGTGCTCTGTTATCCCAAGAAGATTTCGTGAGGGATTTTTGAGCGTGCTGTTTTGTGATAGCAGTGGTTACTTACTCGTATAGGTTATACCCAAGGATTTAGCATGCCTCGAATGCGTGATGTTATTGCCCCGGAAGCAATGTAAATTGTGGTAGATAAAGTTGCAGTAAATAATTCGTTTTCCTGAAAATAATAATATAATGGAACACCAACAAGATGAGTTTCAGATACATTTATAATGCTTCAGTACTAGTCTCGCAATTTTACACCTCCACCAACTGGAATCACTCCTCACCCTAGATTCTACTAGTATAGAACTATATATAATGATGACTCACACCTAGATGAGTTTCTCTGGAATGTTGCGAAACCTGAATAGTAGCCTAATCTCAACTCTGAGATAAATAAATAAACCGATATAAAAACTGGAGTTGTACTAGCCGAAATACCTTGACAAGACTATCTGATCATACAACACCCCTACACCAAAAAACGCGCCGAAGGCAATCGCGAAGGCGGCCTTGAAGCCAGTCTGTTTGGTTGACACAATGTTGGCTGGACGCGCTTTAGCCGAAGCACATCTGTGAATGAGCATAGCGCCACAGAGCTTGTTGTTCCCGTCGAAGCTGGAAGCCTGAAATGTGTTAAACTGACCTCCAGATGGAATAGGGCCTTCTAGGTCATTGTTAGAAATGCTGAACGCTGAGAGGAACTGCAGGCTGTGATAGGAGTCTGTGGGATCGGGTAGACTAGGACTGACGGTGTCGTGAGGAGATTACCTTCTCCTTGTCTCGAGGAGCTCCCAGTGCCGGTGGTGAACGGATGGGAGCTTGGCGTAGAGGTCGATGGTGAAGTGGCTGGTGGCGCTTCCCATCGCTTCAGTGCCTCCTCTGGATCGGACTAGGGTTAGGAGTGGGGAACAGTGGCGGCGACGAACCTCGTACTCTTTGCCCTGGTCCCCACCTCCTCTTTATAGCACTGCGCGACAGGGGCCCACCAGCCTTGCTTGGGCTGGACGCCCCCGATCAAGGCGTGGGTCAAGGGCCCAATGAGCCGTTGGGCCCATTGGAGGAGAGATCAATCTAACATTCTCCCCCTTGATCTCAACATATACTTTTAACTTTATACTTTGAAATAACTCTTTTCAAAGTACTCGTTCCATCACAGATTTGCATGTAGAGCATGTCTCATCATCACGGTTCATTCCCGATAGAATCAACACCTACAACACACTCCTCTGTTTTGAAACAAATTCTTTAACCTTGGGCCCTTTTATTGTCCGGAAATCTTAGACTATACCCTAAAACCCATGTCGAATGTGTGTTCTCCGAACACACTGGGCGGTAAGACTTTAATAAGCAGCTCTGCAAATACTTGTCTGTTGCTTTCATGCTCTAAGCATTTCAACATAATTCCGGACTTTCTCCTTAACAACGTATAACTCTGTGTCAATGTGTTTGGCACCACACTTGACTCGTTGTCATAGGAGCGAATTACTTAATGGTTATTGTTGTTGTCAACCATTATCAACTCCGGGTACATGTTTCCTTAACCTTTTTGCCTGTCCCTCAGCCTCATATCATGTTGTACATTATCTTTACATCATATTAACGATAATTGATTCATTCTTTAGAGTTTTTCCACACAAAAACTCCAAGTGTGAAAGTCAGCGACAATTGTGGATTTCGCTGTATATTTCACAAGTTCTATTTCTGTATTCACAACCTTTCGAGAACTCTTGCTCCTTTTAGCATGAGGCCAATATTTTTGACTCCATTCCAGTGATCTATATCTGGACTGGACATTACCAAAACAACCCGGTTACGTGAACTGTGTCACTGTAATGTTATACTTTTGCATTCATTAAGCTTCCAACAGCTGAAGCATATGGTATCATATTCATTTGGTCTATTTGTATTGACTTTTGGAACACTAAAGTTCCCAAAATCATTACCCTTTACTATAAGAACAGGTGTAGGTTTTCTCGCATGCATACTTTAGAAACTTTCCTTAGCATGCCCATGCGACACCCCTAATACCCCTTTTATTCTTTTCTAGGTGAATCTCGATCCTTATAATGAGAGACATTCTTTTGAACTTTGAGGACAAGAACTTCTTTTCCTCCTGCAGTCGAATTAACATCACTACTAACAAGCAGAATGTTATCCGCATGTACAAGATATAGGAAATGAAATTCCCATTCTATAACTTTATACAAACACAATTGTCCTCTCATTTTCTTTAACCCAAAACAACATTTGATTGCTTTAGTCCATAAAAGACTTCTTCAGGCAGTATCCCCTGTGTTCTTTATTTTCATCTGATGTAACTCAGATCATAATATCTTTCATCTGATGTAACTCAGATCATGATGTGCTACCAACACTCATTGTAATCTATTCAGTGTAAAATGCGCAAAAACCTTTCAATTTTAGTCGTGTTTTACACCTTTACATATTTCCTTTGAAGTCACATTGACCTTGTAGACTCTTTATAGCCTATTGTTTTGGCTCCATTGGAAATTACTCATGAGTCCCGAACATCGTCAGAATTCACCAATTTCATTTCATCTCACATTGTCTCTTATCATTTAGATAAGCAGACACTTCTTGAAGCTCGATTGAGCGCTTTAAATGAGGTGGGATCAACCTCCATTTGAATTTCACTAACATAGACTTTATAGTAATCAGAAGTATCTGATTTTCTCATTCCTTAAGACCATCTGTGTCTCAGGTACTGGCACTTCTTTCATATGGGGCTGTTGTTGCTCTATCATTGCCAAGAGGCAAATTAATTGTATAGTCTTTCACTTCCAAGAGGCAATAGGTTTTACCGGGACCTTTATCACAAGATCCATGTTTAATCATTCCTCCTTTATAGAGCTAACAACGGGTGTTGTATAGGTCATACAACATGCTTCCCCAGATACAATCTATTTGAGTCTTAGGTATCTTCATACCATGCTCCCCCAGATTACTCCATCTTCACTAAGAATGGCGTATCTTTAAACTTTATTTTTTGGGTTTACTCTGTTAATACTTTCTTCTTTATTTGGGTTTTCTTTTCTTGAGGGGTATTATTATGATCATCGTACTCCCCAGACGATCACATTCTTCATTAATGGATATTTCATATTTCTTTCTCCCCCTCGAAATGTGGCAAGAACTTTTCTGCCACAATTTCGAAAAACCATTCACAACTCTTGTGAATTGAGGAATTGAGTATCTACTTCATTTATCTGATTACTTCATATGTAATGAAGTTATCTGTTAACTGGTATGGGAGTACTTTTCCCTTATTCCATTTCAGAAACTCAGCAGAGTTCTTTATCATTAGTACTTTTGCAAGTCACACTTGCATATCATTCTTATCTTTAGGTTCGTCTGTAACTTTTATTCTCTTTTGATTCATTGAGTGCTTAATGACCGTTATACTTAAGGTGTACGGTCGATACTAGGAAGGCATAATACCTACTCCATACTTTTCTCCCAGAGTGGGACACATTAAAAGCACATGAGTCATCATATCTTTCTCCTGTCATACAGGATAAGTCCTTCGCCAAAATTTCTCCCGCCATACAGGATTTTTGACATAATACTATGTCAACTTTACCCCGTTACGCAGGTATTTTCCCAGACTTTTCCCGCCATGCGGACTTTATCATAATCATCTTTTCCCGCTATGCGGGTAATTCCCTGTAAGGGACATAAATGCCAGAATTGGCTCTTTTGACTGAATATTCAATCATCAAATTTAGAAATAAATCCGAATGCTCTTTGACACACATGCTTGATCTGACGTTGGTCAAATTAAACACGCATGTTGCTTGTTTCAACTCAAATCATGTTGACTGAATAATCTTCTTCATAGAGAGTACATGAAAGACATTCGTCAACCAAGACTCTCAATGATCTATCTCTTTTCTTTTGAAGACATTATTTAGAGAGAACATACTCCCTCATGTTATGACCTTTCTTGGTCATCTTTCAGGTCACAAGTACCCAGCCATTTGCTTTCACGAACGAAAGCATGGAAAACTTTTAGTCTGAGAAAGATTAGCCAATAATCAACAATAATGAGCATAAAAATAACCCATGTTAGTCTGGTTAAAAAATATGCACATTAAACTTTTAAAACCCTTTATATTCTAAGTCACCGTTGGGCAGAATTAGAATAAAACATCATCCTTCTACATTAATTCCATATCATCGTTGGGCGGAAATGGAAATAATGCATATAACTCATAATCAATATGATGATAGTATAAACTTTCTTTCATAGTATGTCTATTAAACAACTTTGCTAAGAAATAACCATCATCAACTTCATTGCAGCGGGAACAAGAAATGTACATTTCTCTGGTTCAATAGCATTTCTTGATCTTTATCTGTTCTCCGAAAATTTTGATACAAATTTTATCAGAGATTTAAGCTCTGAACATAAGACTCATAGAATTATAATATTGTCATCATCAACGTTGGTCAGAAAATAACAATACCATAATTAAACTTTAATCATAATAGCAAAAGCTATTTGAATCTGATTTCACCCACAAGTGAAAAAACTTCTCTCAAAAACTGTTCATCCAATTAAATTTTCCGGTTGGTTCCAATTTAATTGGAGGATAAAACTTTTTTCTTTCTTTGTAAAAGAGCACTATTAATTGAAGGGGAGCCTTGGCGCAGTGGTAAAGCTGCTGCCTTGTGACCAAGAGGTCACGGGTTCAAGTCCTGGAAACAGCCTCTTACAGAAATGTAGGGAAAGGCTGCGTACTATAGACCCAAAGTGGTCGGACCCTTCCCCGGACCCTGCGCAAGCGGAAGCTACATGCACCGGGCTGCCCTTTGTAAAAGAGCACTATTAATTATTTACGCAGCAGAAAAACATGAATAAAAAACTCATGAACTTTTAATTCTTTACAGAAACTTTTCTTTGACAAAATAAAAAAATTCATGAACTTTATTGTTTTCTTTACAAAAAATTCATGAACATTTCTTTTTCTGAAAATTTTCTATTTCCATTTTCAGAAACTTTTTCTGTTTACCATTCAAATTTATTCCAAACAAACTTTCTTTGGATTAAATTTGAATAGAAAATACTATGTGAAATTTGCCAAAAACCGGACAAATAATAATAATAAAAAACTGCAGGGCAACCACAGTCGGAAAAAACCAACCCACGGCTTGGTGAGCGCCCGGCGTTTATCTGCCGCCTGCGTGACGCTGACGCTGCCCATTGGGAGCGAGCGACACGGCCCACGGTCCGTAGCAAGTGCAAGCGGTGGTGGCCTTGACCGATGTCCAGTGCCCCTTTCGGCCCAAAAGGCCCACTGTGGCGCTGGGTTTTCTATCTCTGCTGTTCATCGCGATCCGACGACCAAGCGTCGATTTCGCTCGAACAAAACAGCTCGTCAGCGAAGCCGAGGGAAACCCTAAACCATTCTTCCCCTTGCGCGCTGCTCGCCTCTTATCTCCGCGGCAGCGCTCCAGGCCACCGGCGAGACTCCGTCTGGCCGCCGGCGGCAGGGTGGATAACCACCGCATCGCACGCGCCTCTGCTTCCTTCCCCCTTCGTTTCCTCCGCGCGCACCGCTTTGCCTGGCCTCCACCGCGGCAGATCAGACCAGCGGCCCTGTTGCACCGCCGGCGGGCCGACTACGACGTCGGATGCCACGGCCGCCCGAGCCTTTTCCCTTTCCTGTTTTTCTTTCTCCATCCACTTCCTGCGACAGAGAGAGAGGCGCGGGCAGAGCCCTCCTCTGCTCCCCTGTGCGCCCGAGGGCGGCGGAGCGGACGGCTGCGGCACCGTGGCCTTCCCCCTCGCCGGCTGTGCGTCCACCTTGCGGTGAGCGCGCCGCCGTCGAGCGGTTTGGCCGCGGTGCTCTTTGCCCCTTTCGGGGTAGGTTCTTCGTCCCTGTCGCCTCGACTTGCCGATGCGCGACGGGATCGAGAGGAACAGGCGCGGCCGGAGTGGCGGCGCACTTTGCCGGCGGCCCAAGGCCTTCTCCGGTTTACTTTTTTGATTTTCTTTGCTCTGCCCTGCTAGGGTTCTTTGGGGAGGGTCTTTTTAATTTCTCTGTGTTCTATTTCAACCGAAAAATCCTATACCCAACCTGTCTGATACCATTGATAGGAGTCTGTGGGATCGGGTAGACTAGGACTGACGGTGTCGTGAGGAGATTACCTTCTCCTTGTCTCGAGGAGCTCCCAGTGCCGGTGGTGAACGGATGGGAGCTTGGCGTAGAGGTCGATGGTGAAGTGGCTGGTGGCGCTTCCCATCGCTTCAGTGCCTCCTCTGGATCGGACTAGGGTTAGGAGTGGGGAACAGTGGCGGCGACGAACCTCGTACTCTGTGCCCTGGTCCCCACCTCCTCTTTATAGCACTGCGCGACAGGGGCCCACCAGCCTTGCTTGGGCTGGACGCCCCCGATCAGGGCGTGGGTCAAGGGCCCAATGAGCCGTTGGGCCCATTGGAGGAGAGATCAATCTAACAGGCTGTTCAATGCAGCTGGGATTGTACCAGTAAGGTGGTTGTTAGAAAAATCTAGTACCAGCAGGTTTGTGAGATTGCATACTGACATTGGAATCTGTCCTGTTAGGTCGTTGAAGCTCAAATTTAGTGAAAGAAGAGATTTCAGCTGGCCAATCCCCAGAGGGATCTCACCAGTTAATTTATTGTTGCTTAGATCGAGCCTTAGCGCAGTGGTAAAGCTGTTGCCTTGTGACCATGAGGTCACGGGTTCAAGTCCTGGAAACAGCCTCTTACAGAAATGTAGGGAAAGGCTGCGTACAATAGACCCAAAGTGGTCGGACCCTTCCCCAGACCCTGCGCAAGCGGGAGCTACATGCACTGGGGCTGCCCATTTTAGATCCATCACTTTGGTGAAAGCAATGGGTATGCGATACTGAAGTGATGGACCCTTATAAACTGGTAGTTCGAAGATCCTTGGGTCTAAACGGGCTTCAACCGTTTCTGACTTCAGCATATGCATATTCATCAGTGCTGTTGGAATTTCTCCGGTGAGACTGTTGTTTCTTATGTCTAGATAGAAGAGGAAGTTTAGGCTGCTGATCCAGTTAGGTATTGGTCCAGTAAGTTGATTACATCTAAAAATAATATTTCCAAGTTTGCTATCTTTGATAACCAACGAGGAATTTTTCCCAACAATGAGCAACCACCTATGGAAAGAAGCTGAAGTTTCTCAAAACCATCAAGTGTGTCATCCTCTGGCATGAGCTCTCCACTGAAATTTTGCCCGAGTAGCAGCGTGGTAAGGTTCCTGCAGCTCTTAAGGATCCACAGTGCATTTGTGATGTTTCTGAAAGTATTGTCAGCAAGCGATAGGAAGTTGAGGTACTTCAGATCGCCAATTTGTGGTGAAAGCTGTCCTTCTAAATGGTTTCCAGACACCCGCAGTGCAGTGAGATTGCTGCAAGAGTATATGCTTTCTGGAACTGTGCCGGTGAAGTTGTTGAAGTAAAATCTAATGTCTTCAGATTTGGCAGGTTGGAGAAATTGACCTTGGCGAGCTGTCCACTGAAATAGTTATTCTTGAGGTCAATTACTACGAGATTCGTGCAGTTGCTTAGAGCTGATGGCAGCTCCCCTGACAATTTGTTGTTGTCCAAATGGAACTCCTCCAATTTCTTGAGCTGGCCTATGGAATCTGGAATCTCGCCACTGAAGTTGTTCCCTCCAAGATCAAGTGTTGCTAGATTTCTGAGCTTGGTTATGTGCGCACCATCAATAACTCCATTTAAATGATTATTACAAAAGGACAGGTATTCCAACGAGGTTGCATTGAAAAGTTCATCTGGAAGTGTTCCATTGAGGTTGTTGTACCCAGCCCTGAGGTCTCTCAGCTTGGAGCAATCACCAATCTCGTTGGGGAATGTTGCCACTGAATTTGTTTAAACACAGATCAAGCACCACGAAGGATGGTGAGCTGTTACAGAAATGAGTTGGCATCTGCCCTGTAAAGCTGTTATTACTTGCGTTGAGTGCTATCAGATTCTCCATTGCTTTCCAAGTGGCGGATGGAAACTGTCCTGCAAATAGGTTGCTTGAGATGTTCAGTACCTGCAGTGGCCGGGCAGGGGTTGAAGATGGCAGCTCGTGGAGTGTTCCATTGAGCTGGTTAAAGCTGACATCAAGGACGGTGATGCTGCTGGACGACACCAATTCCACCACCAGACAGCGAGTTGTGAGAGAGGTTAAGGTACTGCAGCCCGGTGAGGTTTCCAAGGGACTCCGAGATGTGCCCCTCTAGGCCTTCTGAAGCGAGCATGACACTGGTGATCATGCTATCTTGCCTGCAGGTGATCCCTCTCCACGTGCAGCAATCCATGCCATCCTGCCATGAGGCAGCGAGGCCACCGTCACTCGACAGCCCAGCAAGGAACTGGAGAAGGGAGGTCTTCTCATGCTCCGTGCAGGAACTTGTGGGAGAGGCCAATGAGATTCCGTTGCCCCTTGCAGCCATAGTCGTTACAAAGGAGTTTGGGTCAAGGATTCCGTTGCTGTTGTTTTCGATTGTACTGTCTTGGCGCCTCCACTTGGGCATTATTACGGACCTTGGACTGGGATTTGTGGTTGCCATGGAACCGATCTGGGTGGGACTCGGTATCGCGTGAGGACTGAGGAATAGTAGTGACAGGCTGATTGGTGACTTGGTGTGATGCTTATGTGGACGGTTGGACATGGTCTGTCGAACAGAATCCGGTTGTGATTCGGGGATTGATGATCTAGCTGAATAGTATTGTATCCAGTTTTGATGATCTTTACTGTATGTGTAGCTGCACGCCGACTCCTTCGTAGTTCTCTGAACGAGTATTTGTCATTGACCATCATTGTAGACGTGTTTGCATTTAACCAATATATGTTCACTTCACTTTGCTACAGATAATTTGAACGCAGTTTGCTCCAGCTGTACCGTCTTGCTCAGCCCCAGGACGTCAAGTCACCGACGAGTCCGTGGCAACACAGTCGACGAGCTGCCAAGTGATGGAGAACGGTGTGTGACATGGGTATCCCCAGCTCGTGCTCGAGCGTCCTGAGCACGGAGCGACTTACAGCAGATCATCGCGGGTGCAGCTGCCGTCAGAGTCAGAGGCCATGGCGGGGCCTTGGAGTACTGTCCCGACTCCCGACTCCCGACTTGTTCACTGCTGCATCTTTCAGGGAGGGCTCAGGCAGACCGGGTAACGTGTGAAGACTTGGAGTAGTAGCCGGATAACTGGCTGTGAATTGTGATAGGTTAGTTGCTTGCCAGTTAGCTAAATACTCGGTCTGAAGAATTTGTATTTACTTGGGGGTGATAGTTCAGACGTCCGAATTTTCAGATGGTGTCGTTTTGACGCTCTTCATGGAAGCAGCCTATGATTTTCTTCACAGTTTGTTCATCTGTCGATGATCAATTTTTTTTTCTTTGAGGCAAATGATCGATTCTTGTGATTCGATTCCAAGGGAGAGGAAACAACAAGTCGCTGGCACTCTGCAACCTTGTGCATACGACCTGCCTTTTTTTTTGAGGATCGCCTTTTTCTTTTTTTTGAGAATCTCATACTTTTTTTTGAGCGGTTTTGAGAATCTCCTACGGCCTGCCTGGTATCGTATTGTTGGCTTCACAATCTGTCTGATAGTAACCATGCAAAAAAAAAAAAAAAAATCTGTCTGATAGTATTGGGCTGTACGAAAAGCTGGCCTGGTACCGTATTGTTGGCTTCCATGTTTCTAAACGGTGAAAACATTGTCTTTCGAAAAATAGGGAGCGGAAACCTTATCCCCTCCCTCGTCGCCCCCGCGTGCGACGGGGAGGGCATCCTCAGCCACCTCCGCCGGAACCCCTCCCTCCCTCCTCCTACTCCCTCGCCGCCGCCAGCGGGCGTGGCCGGGCGAAGCCCGGCCGCCGCCGGCTGCGGCGGGGCATTCTCGTCGCTGCGTTCGCGGGGGATGGCGCGGGCCGTCGCTCCCGAACCTGGCTGTGGTGCTGCTGCAGGGCGCCGCGGCGCGGCGTCGCGCCGGCGCAGGTGATGGCGCGCGGGCGCGGGTGCTGCGCGTCGGGCTGCGAGGCGCTGGTGCTCGCTGGTGATGGTGGTTCTGGTCGGCGCGGCCAGATCCGGCCCTGGGCGGCGCGGGCGGTGGCGAGTGGCGGCTGCGGGTGCAACTGGGGGTCTGGGCGCCTCAGCTGGTCTCCGGTCAGATCCTCTCGGGTCTAGCCTTGGTCAACGATGGGTGGCTCGGGGGGATGGCAGCAACCTTCTAGGTTGCTGCATCGATGTGGGCCGCGACGGCGTGGTGGCGGTCCACGGTGGTGGTGCGAGGCGGTTCGCGGCTGCGGCAAGACAGGCTCCGGCGTCTGGCTGTTGGCGAGCTGCTCGTGTGGATGCCCCTGGGTCCTCTAGCGGCGGCAAGATGTGGTCTTTCCGGCGCCTCGCATCGTTGGCCGAGTGTACGGTTCCTATCAGATGCCGATGCAGTCCGGGAGCCAAGGTTGGGCGTTGCAGGGGGCGACGTTCGAGAGGTGACGGGAGTGATGGGTGGAGCCGATGCAGTTGGGCCGCCCGTCACCGGCAGGGGTGCCAGACGTCGACTTGGTCCGCTCCCGCTTCACCTCTTCTCCGACTTGCTTGCTCTCTGATCGATCTGGTCGGTTCAATCGCTTCGGCCTTCTTGGCGGTCGGAGCTTGTCGGTTGGTACATATCTTGCAGCCATGGAGGGCCTATGGTGCGTCTTGTTTCCTAGGCGGCGGCCTGGGTGGTGGGAGCTGTGGTGCTTGTGGGCTGAGCCTGCTGCTCAGGTGTGGGCGGTTAGCGACCATGGCCGTGTGGGCGACGTGGTGGCTGGCGTTGTGGTGATCTGTGGTGGGGAAGTTGGAGTTTGTTGCCGGGGCAAAAACCCTGTCTGGCTTGGCCAGGCCGACGGAGGCGGCGCCCGCGGACGTCGTTATCTTCCTAAAGTCTTCGTTGTGGTTACTCCTCTCTCCTCGTCGTGCTCCAGATGAAAATCTAGATCTTTGGATCGGGCTGTGGCGGCGCTTTAGTGTCGTGTCCTTCTTGAAGGCACTGTCTTGGAGCTCTCAGTTCGTCGTCATTCAACTTCACCTCTTCATGTGTTCTTCGGGAAGAGCTTCGATGGCTCTTCAGTGTCTACCTCATGTTGTTCGGGGTGGTGTTGTTGTAGGCCTTTGGCACCTATGTATCCGGCCTTGGGTGAGTGTGTTGGTGTGTTGTGTTGTTGGTTGTCTCGATTGGTTGTGGATTGGTGCTTTATATATAAAGCGGGGCGAAAGCCTTTTTCAAAAAAACGATGATTGGTAGGGGAGCGCGGAACCAGGTTGCTGAGGATGCTGCTTTCAATTTGTTTAGTCCCACCTCGTCCGCGCAGGCAGCTAAGTCGGTCGAAAGTATCATCATTATTCTGTTTGGGTGCACAGAATAAAATCATTGTCTTCTACTAGTGCATAGAGTTTAAAGGGGTGTGTATCTATATCTATATCTATACCTATTATTAAAGGGAATCTAAAATCTAAAAAGTGCATACGTATTATTTGGTTGAATGGAGCGGCCGCGTCTCACATGCATGTGGCTGTTAATTTTTTTGTCTTCTAATGCATGTGGCAGTTAGCATTAAATGCGTTCATACTAATTACTCCATTCCAAACAGAACAGATCCACGCATATTCATTTCGGAGTTTTCCCTCTCCCCTCTTACATTCTTCCGTTTCGTCGAGCCTTCCACAGCTGGTTTTCCATGTGCCGTCCATCCCACGCGCGATTAGTTATGTCCAGTCAAGGAAAGAACCGCTAAAATAGGAAACCTCTTTGTACGCACAATAAATCCGTGATTCTCTCCCTCCTCCCGGTCCTAACCCTAGCCGCCCTTCTCCGTTGCCGACGCTAGCGAGTAGCGCGTAGCGCATGCACCAATTTCTAGACACGGCGCTCCCCTCGACTTCACAGTGAAGCAGATCATCGGCATCGACAACGAGCCAGTGCGTTTGGCGTTGTCTCCTCTCTCTCGTGCATGGACCAACTTGGATGGAGGGCGGTGGATCCGGGACGTGACCATGAAGCAGCTCATCCAGTGGCGGAGCGTAGTGGGGATAATTACGAGCCCTGGCCCCCCCCTTCCAAGAGGAAAATTTACCAAATACACTTACTTATCTACTAATTGCTCTACTAATCGTCCGGCGTCTCTGATCATCCTAGCCTTTTCTATGCCATATACACTCCTTTGGCCCCTTCTAATATTTGATTCACGCTCCGCCACTGAGCTCATCGGCAACGACGTGCGCCCGGGTCGATCTGGACGGTGGGCGATGGATCCGGGATGTAGCGGCTTCCTTGACTTCTTCCACGGCGGCGGCGGCCAGGTCTGGTTTAGTTATCAGTTATCGTTAATTCACGCCACGAACTCATTATCTGAAAACTGGAATCTCCCTTTCGGTTTAGTGCACTTGGATCACTTTGAAGCAAACTGTGCGCATAGTACTGAACTGGGAGGTGCTGGGAGGCTGATGCTTCAGATGAAACTGGCATCGAGGTGAGTAAACACATGCTTACCTACTTTATTCTCTTACTATGAACTTGATTAGCACTTCTTAGAAACATGGTGGATGTGATATACGAGTATTTGAATAAACATGCTGTGCAATATATTCATTAGACAATATGGAAATACGTTCGTATGTCCTCTGATCCTTAGGGTTTCTTTGACTTTGTAACACTCAATCTGCTATGCGTGAAGAGGAGAAGGCAGAGGACTAGGAACAGAGAAGGGGATAAGGGAATTCAGACTTTGCTATTTCTGTACTGACGAAACACTTACAGGCATGGGTGTTTAACTGTTTATACAAAGCCATACACCACACACACCTCGCCTCAGGCACACCACAGCAACACCCAACAACCACACACACAAGTACAGGAATGAGTATGTGTCATAGTTTCCATTATAAATTGATTAATAGATGTTGTTGCAACACAAGGATTGGAAGCTGCATGTGTTATGTCCATTACTTTTGGGATTTGGTATGTGTACTGATTAATTTCCAATGCAGGTAAGATTGATGGTTGCCCTTCTGAAAATTGTTGGGATCGGAGATCTAACAACTGTAGATGTAGTGAATGTTAATGCTTATTGTGATATGTCGGGTATTTAATTAGTGTTGCATGATTTATGTATTGAAGCTTGCATGAGGATTGGTAATATGAACTTTATATGCAAAAAATGGTTTACACTAATTTAGCTAAGCCAAATCTTCAGTCCTAAAGCAACTTTATGGTAGTGTGTGGTGTTGATAGCCCATATACCCATGTGTCCATGTACAAATGCATTTCCCTGTTTTCTTATGGTAATTTATAATAGTATAGACAAAATTTGATTTTTCCAAAAGGTATGCTTGTTACTGGAATCTTATTAACATCCCTTTCTAATAGATCAAGATCTCAAAATATGCAATGGT
Source organism: Triticum aestivum (assembly GCF_018294505.1). Lineage (NCBI taxonomy): Eukaryota > Viridiplantae > Streptophyta > Magnoliopsida > Poales > Poaceae > Triticum > Triticum aestivum. The sequence continues at coordinate 163,840,138 of NC_057810.1, forward strand.
TAGTATGGTTGTTAGCGGCTTATGAAGTTTTAGTAATACAAGGTTTATGTTAACTAATTACACATTTCCTTTAGAAAGGAATTATATTGTTTTTTCTGTTTGCTTGTGTTAAGCAGTTAAGCCGCATATGAAAATCCATACACATTTCCTTTAGAAAGGAATTATATTGTTTTTCCTGTTTGCTTGTGTTAAGCAGTTAAGCCGCATATGAAAATCCATACATTTGCTTCCTCTCTCTTTAGGAGGAGCTTTTCGAATCAAGGAATAAATGAAGAGTGGAACATGACCCAAGTCACAGTGGAACATGTCTTCTCATCATTTGTTCAGAAATACGTATAGTCGGACGATTACTTTTGTGAGTTTGGTGGAAGGAATTGCATTTCTTACTGCGGTGAGTTTCCAAGAGGATGGAAGCACCGATGAGAATTACATTTGTTTTTGGCAGATTAGGTGCGCGAACGAATTGCTGGCACATTTGCATGTTATAATTTGATCCCTTTGTTGAGATAGAGTTTTTTCGTATGTTAGTGAAAGTCTGTAAAAAGCCAATTACAACAACACTATTATGGGGTGTTTTGGGAAAAGCCTACAGTTGGCTCAAGAAACCATTGAATATATATAATTTTAGGCTTATGTTTCTAGAGCAATTTGTAGCGATTTGATTGTTTTTTAATTACTTGGTGCTCCTTAACTGTGAGTGCTGGAAGGAGACGAGTTGTTACATTGAATACCCGACGAAGAGAGAGCGACATGGTTGTAGAAGATATATGTGCCTGTGCAACGCACGTGCAATTACCTAGTAAATTTTAAAAAGTCATATCTTTCAAACCACGCGTCGGAATTCAGATCCGTTTTCACTGCTGGAACTCTTGCGACGAGATCTTTGAAAGTAGATCCCGCATGAGTATGTTTCGATGCATTTTTTTATGCCAACTTTGGTGCTATATGGTGCAACTTTAGTACTGTATTGTGCAACTTTAGTACTGTATTGTGCAATTTTAATATTACATCATGCAACTTTTTGTAAAACCAGTTTTTGGATCTGCATGAGACTGTAGTCTAGCAACCATGACAACTTTGATGTTTAGTTGGCAGGACTATTGGCACAGACATATGCTCAGTTTGCGCGACAATGTAGCCTAGTTGCACACACATTGATATTTAGTTGGTAAGACTAGTTACACACACATATGCTCAGTTGGCGCGACAATGTAGTCTAGTTGCACACATATTGATGTTTAGTTGACAGGACTATTGACATACACATATGCTCAGTTGGCGCGGCAATATAGTCTAGTTGCAGACACATTGATGTTTAATTGGCAGGACTATTGGCACACACATATGCTCAGTTGGCGCGGCAATGTAGTCTAGTTGCACACACATTGATGTTTAGTTGGCAGAAAGACTAATTTGTCGAAACATCCACATGCGAGATTTACTTTTGAAGAGCACGTAACGAGGGTTTCAACGATGAAAACGGATCTGAATTTCGACACGCAGTTTAGAAGATATGTTTTTTATAATTTTGAAAACCAAAAATTAATGCACTAAGACGAACATGGAACAGGCATCCATCACATGAGAAAAGACCACATAAGATGATTAATTAGCAGTGTACTTTTTAGCACTTTTAAATTACAGTAATTTTGCTCTTTTTAATATGTGGCAGTGACTAAACGTCTGGGACCAGGGGCGGCCGCTCGCGAGCGGCAGCGAGCGCCCGGCCGCCGGCTAGACCGGTCCTAAAGGGAATAGGTATTTTTGGTTTGGTTCGGTCCATATATAGCCCAAATTTCCGTCCGTCTTTTTATATATGCTTTTTTGGTATGTCAAAGCGTACAGATGGCAACTACGTGGCGAACACAGTGTGTATGTGATCTTCAGGTTGTAATTTTAGTGGGCTTAGAAGATTCTGCCTGGTTGGTGGTTTGGGGAGCCCGCATATCCACATATGCATGCATCCCTGAAAAAATACACATATGCATGCATCGAGCCAGAAAATCATAGTTGCACAATTCAGTCCGGACTACAAATCCTTATGTACAGCTGGTTTGAGCCGAGCAGCCTACACACGTATATATACATGCATCGATGCACTTTAACTCGAACAATCCGTACATGCATCGAGCCCGAAACCCTAGACCGATGTAAGTCTCGCAGTCACCCTACCTTTCGAACGCGCCAACGCCGTTCATGGACGATGAGCTCCCTTGCAGCAGCCGGTTCATCTGCAATGCGTCCCCGACGCCAACCTACCCGAGCAGCTCTTCAGCTTGCAGCGTCACAGAAAAAGATCACAATGCAGAGAAGATAAACGGAGGACAAGACTCAAGGAGTGGCGGCGGCTATATATGAAATAGTGTCGCCGGAGATGCTGCAACCCTAACATACTACTGGGCCGAAGGCCATGCTGTCAGCTCAAGCACGTCCATGTCGATCGGCAAGATCAAGCTCAGAAAAAAATATTGTTTGACGCATCATGATACGGCAAAGCTAGCAGTCCGCGCTCAATTGCCTAGCATCGACTTTCACGGCGGCGCGACTGCCATACATGATCTGCCTGCACAATATAGCATTTAGAAGATGTCCTGCGGTAAGAAACTTTGGTCCAAACACATGAACAAACATTTTAAATAGGGCGCTATAGCACGCTACAGTGTTTAGAAGTCGTCCGTCGCTAAGAGGCATAGCGCGCTATTTAAAACTATATGAAGGATAGCCAGCTGCACTAGCAGGTACAAAAGCCACAACGGGAGACTCCGTCTGACCTTGTATTCCCGTTGCAACGCACGGGCATATATGCTAGTAGAGTTTAAAAGAAAGAAAGAAAAACAACAGTTGAGTGGTCTTGGCCCAAACATTCAGACCTTGGCCCACATCCAATGACGAGCTATCCCTAAAAACATCACTAGGAAGACGAAGCAGAAGGAAATCCATGCATGCGACGACCAAGTGCGGCAGGCAGCGGCTCGTGGCTCCCCCAGTCCGTTGTCCGGAGACCATGGGCCCAGTTCTTTTGCCAGAATTTGGGGATTCTCCCAGAATCCGACCCCTACCCAGCTTTCGCCAGAATCTTTCAGCCCCATTTGTGTTACAATCCTGTCTAATTAGACCCTAACTAGATAGGATTGTAAAACAAATGGCGCTTAAAGATTCTGGGAGAAGCTGGGTAAGGGTTGGATTCTGGGAGAATCCCCAGATTCTGTCAAAAGAACTGGGCTCAAGTAGCCAGAGGTAGGTGGACCGATGTAGGTCCAACCGCCACATCACACGAAGACAGAACAGAAGCAAATCTACACGCACGGAGTGACCTGGTGCGATGGCTCGGAGTCACCCGCGCTCCTACCCACACAGTGGCGGATACAGAAAATGAAGTTAGCCGGGGCGAGCTTTTAAGGTCAATTTTTTTAGGTACAAATATTGGTCCACTTAATGAAAACTCATGACATTCAACTACCAAGAACATAAAAAAGATCTTTAAAACTATTCAAATGGATTCTTTTGCTTGATATGCTCACTTGATACCATATTACTTTCCACAATTTCAAACGAGACCTACAAAATTATGAATGTATTAGCACAAGCATGATAACAGTTGTATATTTTGATAAGATGGTAATTACCTTTAAAATGTAGTTGTACAAACAACACGAGCTTCTCGAGGTAGATGGCCTCGACGGTTTTGTGCTTGTCACTAGTTTGACAAATGACTCGTGCCTTGGCCCAAAAATATGTGGGTTCGTGAATATGAGTTAAATTTCATGTGGCAATGGATCCGCGAAAGATTACCTTCAGGGGTGGATGTTCTCAAACGCAATGGCCCCGGGGACGGCTACTGCCCTCTGTGCGACACAAAGGAGGATTTCAACCACATCTTTTTCTCGTGCGCTACGGCTCAATTCCTTTGGAGCTGCTTCAGGAAGGTTCTTGGGGGTGGGTGGTGCCACTCTAACTTCCCTAATTTAGGACAGTAAAATCGAGCCCTTTCCGAGCCCTCTCACGACCTAGGCCTTTGTAACCATTCAGTTACGTGATTTGGATGATTTCAGCTGTTAGATCTGCTCTTTATTCCAGCCTACACCGCATGTTTTTTCTGGGCCAGCTGTCCTAGGGTGTTGCTTCTCCACCGGCACAATATGAGCCCTATGGTTGATTGGGCCTTTTCTCCCGGCCGACACACTCTCACCGAGCGTTACGTGAGAAAGGCCTCAGGATCGGTCGGCAGACGCCGTCACCATCGAGAGGGAGAGAGACTATGAGAGGAGATGACAACGGCAGACAGATTCCTTAACTCTGAACACCGCGCGCATACCCGGGAGGCGGCGTACGTGTGCCGGGGATGGGAGGAAGAGTGGTGAGGGTGGAGGCAGCATACTTCTGGGACGCGTCAGTGCCGATGGAGATGGGGGCAAAATTTCGTGTTTTGACCCTTTTTGCATACTATTTCAGGATCTGACCCCCTTCCGAAAAAAACGGGATTTGACCCTTTTGCCTACTCCTACGTCTTGAGCTTGCGTTGGTTTTCCTTGAAGAGGAAAGGGTGATGCAAAAATAGTAGCGTAAGTATTTCCCTCAGTTTTTGAGAACCAAGGTATCAATCCAGTAGGAGGCTCCTCAAAAGTCCCACGTACCTACACAAACAAACAAAGAACTCGCAACCAACGCAATAAAGGGGTTGTCAATCCCTTCACGGCCACTTATGAAAGTGAGATCTGATAGAGATAATATGATAAGATAAATATATTTTTGGTATTTTATAATATAGATGCAAAAAGTAAAGATGCAAATAAAAGTAGATTGAAAGCTTATATGATAAAAGATAGACCCAGGGGCCATAGGTTTCACTAGAGGCTTCTCTCAAGATAGCATAAGTATTACGGTGGGTGAACAAATTACTGTCGAGAAATTGATAGAAAAGCAAATAATTATGAGATTATCTAGGCATGATCATGTATATAGGCATCACGTCCGCAACAAGTAGACCGACTCCTGCCTACATCTACTACTATTACTCCACACATCGACCGACTCCTGCCTGCATCTAGAGTATTAAGTTCATAAGAACAGAGTACCGCATTAAGAAAGATGACATAATGTAGAGGGATAAACTCATGCAATATGATATAAACCCCATCTTTTTATCCTCGATGGCAACAATACAATACGTGCCTTGCTGCCTCTGCTGTCACTGGGAAAGGACACCACAAGGTTGAACCCAAAGCTAAGCACTTCTCCCATGGCAAGAAAGATCAATCTCGTAGGCCAAACCAAACTGATAATTCGAAGAGACTTGCAAAGATAACTCAATCATACATAGAATTCAGAGGAGATTCAAATATTTCTCATAGATAAACTTGATCATAAACCCACAATTCATTTGATCTCGACAAACACACCGCAAAAAGAGTTTACATCGAATAGATCTCCACAAGAGAGGGGGGGACATTGTATTGAGATCCAAAAAGAGAGAAGAAGCCATCTAGCTAACAACTATGGACCCGATGGTCTGTGGTAAACTACTCACAACTCATCGGAGGGGCTATGGTGTTGATGTAGAAGCCCTCCATGGTCGATTCCCCCTCCGGTGGAGTGCCAACGAAGGCTCCAAGATGGGATCTCGCGGATACAGAAGGTTACGGTGGTGGAAATTGTGTTTCATTGGCTCCCTGGATGTTTTCGAGATACGTATGTATATATAGGAGGAAGAAGTACGTCGGTGGCCGCCTGTGAGGCCCAGGAGATAGGGGCGCGCCCAAAGGGGGTGGGCACACCCTCCTGTCTCCTGGTCGCCTTGCAAGCTTCTTGACTTGCACTCCAAGTTCTCCGGATCACGTTCGTTCCAAAAATCACGCTCCCGAAGGTTTCATTCCGTTTGGACTCCGTTTGATATTCCTTTTCTTCGAAATACTGAAATAGGCAAAAAAAGCAGCAATACGGGCTGGGCCTCCGGTTAGTAGGTTAGTCTCAAAAATGATATAAATGTGTAAAATAAATCCCATAAACATCCAAAAGGGGTAATATAATAGCATGGAACAATAAAAAATTATAGATACGTTGGAGACGTATCAAGCATCCCCAAGCTTAATTCCTACTCGTCCTCGAGTAGATAAATGATAAAAACAGAATTTTTGATGTGGAATGCTACCTAGTATAATTCTCAATGTAATTTTCTTTATTGTGGCATGAATGTTCAGATCCAAATGATTCAGCATAAAAGCTTATAAAACATAAAAAATATTAATGCTTCGAAGCATACTAACAAATAATCATGTCCTATCAAAATAGCATAGCCAAGAAAGCTTATCCCTAGAAAATCATATAGTTAGGCCATGCTTCATTTTCATTACACAAAATACTCTCATCATGCACAACCCCGGTTTCGGCCAAGCAACTGGTTCATACTTTTTAACGCGCTTCAGCTTTTTCAACTCTTACGCAATACATGAGCGCAAGCCATGGACATAGCACTATGGTGGTATAAGGTGGTGGTTGTGAGGACAAAAAGAGGGAGAAGATAGTCTCACATCAACTAGGCGTGTCGACGGGCTATGGAGATGCCCATAAATAGATATCAATGTGAGTGAGTAGGGATTGCCATGCAACAGATGCACTAGAGCTATAAATATATGAAAGCTCAACAAAAGAAAGTAAGTGGGTGTGCATCCAACTCGCTTGCTTACGAAGACCTAGGGCATTTTGAGGAAGCCCATCATTGGAATATACAAGCCAAGTTCTATAATGAAAAATTCCCACTTAGTATATGAAAGTGACAACATAGGAGACTCTCTATCATGAAGATCATGGTGCTACTTTGAAGCACAAGTGTGAAAAAAGAGATAGTAGCATTGTCCCTTCTCTCTTTTTCTCTCATTTTATTTTTTTTATTTTCTTCCTTTTTTTTCTTTGGCCTTTTTTTGGCCTTTCTCTTTTTTTCCTTTTTTTGTAAAGTCCGAAGTCTCATCCCGACTTGTGGGGGAATCACAGTCTTCATCATCCTTTCCTCACTCAGACAATGCTCTAATAATGAAGTTCATCACAGTTTTATTGATTTACAACTCAAGAATTACAACTCAAAGCTAGAACAAGATATGACTCTATATGAATGCCTCCAGCGGTGTATCGGGATATGCAATGAATCAAGAGCGACCTGTATGAAAATTATGAAGGTGTCCTAGGCCACAAATACGATGTCAACTACATGATCATGTAAAGAGAAATATGACAATGATGGAACGTGTCATAATAAATGGAACGGTGGAAAGTTGCATGGCAATATATCTCAGAATGGCTATGGAAATGCCATAATAGGTAGGTATGGTGGCTGTTTTGAGGAAGGTAAATAATGGGTGCATGATACCGGTGAAAGTTGCGCGGTAATAATAGAGGCTAGCAAAGTGGAAGGATGAGTGTGCGTATATCCATGGACTCATATTAGTCATAAAGAACTCATATACTTATTGCAAAAGTCTATTTGCCCTCGAAGCAAAGTAATACTACGCATGCTCCTAGGGGAAGGGTTGGTAGGAGTTAACCATCGCGCGATCCCGACCTCCACTCATAAGGAAGACAATCAAAAGAGCACCTAATGCAACAAATTTGTCACACAACTTTTACCATACGTGCATGCTACGGGACTTGCCAACTTCAACACAAGTATTTCTCAATTTCATAATTACCCACTAGCATGACCCTAACATTACTACCTTTATATCCCAAAACAATTACCAAGCATCAAATTGATCATAGCATCCAATTCACTTCCTATGATAGTTTTTATTATACCCAACTTGGATACTCATCATTCTAGGACCAAATTTGTAACCATAGCAAATACCATGATGTTCTAAAAGACTCTCAAAATAATATAAGTGAAGCATGAGAGACTAGCAATTTCTTCAAAATTAAGCCACCGCCGTGCTCTAAAAGATATAAGTGAAACACTAGAGCAAAAACTATCAAGCTCAAAAGATATAAGTGAAGCACATAGAGTATTCTAGCAAATTCTAATCAAGTGGGCTTCTCCCAAAAGGTGTGTACAGAAAGGATGATTGTGGTAAACTAAAAAGCAAAGACTAATATAATACATGACGCTCCAAGCAAAACACATATCATGTGGCGAATAAAAATATAGCACCAAGTAAAGTTACCAATGAACGAAGACGAAAGAGGGGATGCCTTCCCGGGGCATCCCCAAGCTTAGGCTTTTGGCTATTCTTGAATATCTTGGGGTGACATTGGCATCCCCAAGATTAGGCTGTTGCCACTCCTTATTCCTTAGTCCATCAAAGCTTTACCCAAAACTTGAAAACTTCACAACACAAAACTCAACAGGAAGTCTTATAAGCTCTGTTAGTGAAAGAAAACAAAACCACCACATAAGCTACTGTAATGAACTCATTATTTATTTATTTTGGTGTTAAACCTACTGTATTCCAACTTATCTATGGTTTATAAACTATTTTACTAGCCATAGATGAATCAAAATAAGCAAACAACACACGAAAAACAGAATCTGTCAAAAACAGATCAGTCTGTAGCAATCTGTAACTAACGCAAACTTCTGGAACTCTAAAAATCCTACCAAAATAGGAAGTCCTGTACAATTTGTGTATTAATCAGCAGAAAAAGAATCAACATAAAAGAACGTTTCTGTGATTTAACAAAACTAATTTCGTGCGTGCAAAGTTTCTGTTTTTTAGCAGAATCAAATTAACTATCATCATAGGTTATCATATAGGTTCTACTTGGCACAAACACTAATTAAAAGATAAAAACACATTTAAACAGAAGGTAGATGCAAAATTTATTACTAAACAGGAACAAAAACACAAATAAAATTGGGTTGCCTCCCAACTAGCGCTATCGTTTAACGCCCTAGCTAGGCATAAAAGTGAAGATAGATCTAAGTAGTGCCATCTTTGGCACTAAATTCATAAGTAGCTCGCATGATAGATTCATAAGGTAATTTGACTTTCTTTCTTGGAAACTGCTCCATGCCTTTCTTTAATGGAAATTGGAATCTAATATTCCCTTCCTTCATATAAATAATCGCACCAATCGTTCTAAGGAAAGGTCTACCAAGAATAATAGGGCAAGAAAGATTGCAATCTATATCAAGAACGATAAAATCTACGGGCACCAAATTTCTATTTGCAACAATGAGAACATCATTGATTCTTCCCATTGGCTTTTTAATTGTGGAATCCGCAAGGTGCAAATTTAAAGAGCAATCATCAAGATCATGGAAACCTAGAATATCACATAAAGTTTTTGGAATCGTGGAAACACTAGCACCCAAATCACACAAAGCAAAACACTCATGATCGTTAATTTTAATCTTTATAGTAGGTTCCCACTAATCATTAAGTTTTCAGGTATAAAACTTCCAAATTAAGTTTTTCATCATAAGATTGCATCAAGGCATCAACGATATGTTTGGTAAAAGCTTTATTTTGACTATAAGCATGAGGAGAATTAACAACGGATTGCAACAAGGAAATACAACCTTCTAAAGAACAATTATCATAATCAAATTCCTTGAAATCCGAGATAGTGGGTTCAATACTATTTAAAGTCATGACCTCTCCAATGCCACTTTTACCAAATTTAGCATCAAGATCTAAAAACTCAGAATTATTGGGACGCCTTCTAACTAAAGTTGACTCATCTCCAGTCCCATTATTATCAAGATTCATATTGCAAAACAAAGATCTAATAGGAGATACATCAATAACTTTAAGATCTTCATCATTATTTTCATTGAAACTAGAAGAACACGCCTTTACAAAGCAATCTTTCTTAGCACGCAATCTAGCGGTTCTTTCCTTGCACTTATAAATGGAAATTCTCATTGCTTTGAGAGACTCATTGATATCATGCTTAGGAGGAGAAGATCTAAGTTTAAGAGAATCAACATCAAGCGAAAGTCTATCAATGTTCCTAGCCAAAACATCAACTTTGAGCAATTTTTCTTCAAGCAAGGCACTAAAATTCTTTTGAGAAATCATAAATTCTTTCACACTATTATCAAAATCAGAGGGCATCTTATTAAAATTACCATAAGAATTATTTTCGGAATTTCAATAATTATTAGAGGAATTACTAGGGAATGGTCCAGAATTAAAGTTTCCTCTATAAGCATTGTTTCCAAAACTATTCCTACCAACAAAATTCACATCCATAGATTCATTATTATTCTCAATCAAAGTAGACAAAGGCATATCATTGGGATCAAGAGGAGTATTTTTAGTAGCAAACAACTTCATAAGTTCATCCATCTTTCCACTCAAAACATTGATTTCTTCTATAGCATGCACTTTTTTACTAGAAGATCTTTCGGTGTGCCATTGAGAATAATTAGCCATAATATTATCAAGAAATTTGTAGCATCTCCTAACGTGATTTCCATAAACATGCCTCCCGTGGCCGAATCTAAGAGATCTCTAGAAGCAAAGTTCAAACCGGCATAAATTTTTTGTATGATCATCCATAATTTCAAACCATGAGTAGGGCAATTGCGAATCATCAATTTCATTCTTTCCCAAGATTGGGCAACATGCTTATGATCAAGTTGTTTAAAATTCATAATATCGTTCCTAAGAGTGATAATCTTAGCAGAGGAAAAATACTTAGAGATAAAAGCATCTTTGCACTTGTTCCAAGAATCAATACTATTTTTAGGCAAAGACGAAAACCAGACTTTAGCACGATCTCTAAGTGAAAACGGAAATAACTTCAATTTAACAATATCATTATCTGTATCTTTCTTCTTTTGCATATCACACAAATCAACAAAGTTTTTTAGATGAGTAGCGGCATCTTCACTAGGAAGGCCAGAGAATTGATCTTTTATAACAAGATTCAGCAAAGCAGTATTGATTTCACAAGACTCAACATCATTAAGAGGAGCAGTTGGAGTACTAAGGAAATCTTTATTATTGGTATTGGAGAAATCACAAAATTTGGTATTATCTTGCGCCATGGCAACAAGTAATCCAACACACAAGCAAACAGAAAAAGGCAAGCGAAAGAGAGAGAGAAGACTGGGAAAGACAGGGCAAATAAACCGGCAAGGGTGAAGTGGGGGAGAGGAAAACGAGAGGCAAACGGCAAATAATGTAAATGTGAGGGAGATGAGTTTGTGATAGGTACTTGGTATGTCTTGACTTGAGCGAAGACCTCCCCGGCAACGGCGCCAGAAATCCTTCTTGCTACGTCTTGAGCTTGCATTGGTTTTCCTTGAAGAGGAAAGGGTGATGCAACAATAGTAGCATAAGTATTTCCCTCAGTTTTTGAGAACCAAGGTATCAATCCAGTAGGAGGCTCCTCAAAAGTCCCACGCACCTACACAAACAAACAAAGAACTCGCAACCAACGCAATAAAGGGGTTGTCAATCCCTTCACAGCCACTTGCGAACGTGAGATCTGATAGAGATAATATGATAAGATAAATATATTTTTGGTATTTTATAATATAGATGCAAAAAGTAAAGATGCAAATAAAAGTAGATTGAAAGCTTATATGATAAAAGATAGACCCGGGGGCCATAGGTTTCACTAGAGGCTTCTCTCAAGATAGCATAAGTATTACGGTGGGTGAACAAATTACTGTCGAGCAATTGGTAGAAAAGCGAATAATTATGAGATTATCTAGGCATGATCATGTATATAGGCATCACATCCGCAACAAGTAGACCGACTCCTGCCTGCATCTACTACTATTACTCCACACATCGACCGACTCCTGCCTACATCTAGAGTATTAAGTTCATAAGAACAGAGTAACGCATTAAGAAAGATGACATGATGTAGAGAGATAAACTCATGGAATATGATATAAACCCCATCTTTTTATCCTCGATGGCAACAATACAATACGTGCCTTGCTGCCCCTGCTGTCACTGGGAAAGGACACCGCAAGATTGAACCCAAAGCTAAGCACTTCTCCCATGGCAAGAAAGATCAATCTAGTAGGCCAAACCAAACTGATAATTCGAAGAGACTTGCAAAGATAACTCAATCATACATAAAAGAATTCAGAGGAGATTCAAATATTTCTCATAGATAAACTTGATCATAAACCCACAATTCATCGGATCTTGACAAACGCACCGCAAAAAGAGTTTACATCGAATAGATCTCCACAAGAGAGGGGGAGAACATTGTATTGAGATCCAAAAAGAGAGAAGAAGCCATCTAGCTAATAACTATGGACCCGAAGGTCTGTGGTAAACTACTCACAACTCATCGGAGGGGCTATGGTGTTGATGTAGAAGCCCTCCATGGTCGATTCCCCCTCCGGCGGAGCGCCGGCGAAGGCTCCAAGATCAGATATCGCGGATACAGAAGGTTACGGTGGTGGAAATTGTATTTCGTTGGCTCCCTGGATGTTTTCGGGGTACGTAGGTATATATAGGAGGAAGAAGTATGTCGGTGGCTGCCTGTGGGGCCCAGGAGATAGGGGCGCGCCTAGAGGGGGTGGGCGCGCCTCTTGTCTCCTGGCCGCCTCACAAGCTTCTTGACTTGCACTCCAAGTTCTCCGGATCACGTTCGTTCCAAAAATCATGCTCCCGAAGGTTTCACTCCATTTGGACTCCGTTTGATATTCCTTTTCTTTGAAATACTGAAATAGGCAAAAAAACAGCAATACGGGCTAGGCCTCCGGTTAGTAGGTTAGTCCCAAAAATGATATAAATGTGTAAAATAAAGCCCATAAACATCCAAAAGGGGTAATATAATAGCATGGAACAATCAAAAATTATAGATACGTTGGAGACGTATCACCTACCGCCAGGGGCCGTGGCGGTAGGATTGCACAACCTACCGCCTAGGGCCCTGGCAATAGGCGCCTGGACGGCGACTGACGGCCGTTTGCTATGGCTGACGTGGAAAAGGGGCCTACCACCAGGGTCCCTGGCGGTAGGATACTGAAGCCTACCGCCAGCACCTCTGGCGGTAGGGTCCTGTGTGGTGGATAAGGTGGGGAGGGGCTAGTTTGTGGGTCCCACCACCACTCTTCTTCCCCACTCATCTTCTACCCCATGCTCAGCTCCTCTCCCCCTCTCTCCCCCTCACAAACCCCCACTAGATCCCCTCCATTTTCTTGAGATTTCACTAGTGGATCTGGAGCATTTTCATCACCCAAGGTACCTCCCCCATTTCCCCTCCTTTTGATTGGTTGAGATCTTTGTTTTGTGTGGATTTGGTCATTTGGTTGCAAACCCTAGGTGTTGATCTTGTTGTGTGCATTTATGATGCATTTATGGCTAGGGTTAGTGTTAGTGTTAGTGTTAGTGTTAGGGTTAGTGTAAGGGTTAGGGTTTGGATTATGTTGGTTATGTTGGGGGTTAGGGTTATCGTTGTTATGTTGGGGGTTATGGTTAGGGTTAGGGTTAATAGTTAGGTTAACTTGAGTATGAATAGTAGTTACTTGTTCAATTTGTTCAAAATTTAGTTAATTTGTCCATTTGAGTTGGTTGGGTGACATATATGGATTGATTATATTGTTGGGTAACATAGTAATTTCAAAAAAATTCCTACGCACATGCAAGATCATGGTGATGCATAGCAACGAGAGGGAGAGTGTTGTCCACGTACCCTCGTAGACCGAAAGCGGAAGCGTTAGAACAACGCGGTTGATGTAGTCGTACGTCTTCACGGCCCGACCGATCAAGCACCGAAACTACGGCACCTACGAGTTCTAGCACACGTTCAGCTTGATGACGATCTCCGTACTCCGATCTAGCAGAATGTCGGGGAAGAGTTCCGTCAGCACGACGGCATGGTGACGATCTTGATGTTCTACCGTCCCAGGGCTTCGCCTAAGCACCGCTACAATATTATCGAGGACTATGGTGGAGGGGGGCACCGCACACGGCTAAGAGATCAAGAGATCAATTGTTGTGTCTATGGGGTGCCCCCTTCCCCCGTATATAAAGGAGTGGAGGAGGGACCGGCCAAGGGGGGTGGCGCGCCCTAGGGGGGGAGTCCAACCCCAACCGGGAGTAAGACTCCCCCTTTTCCTATTAGGAGAGGGAGAGGGAAGGAAGAGGGAGGAGGGAAGAAGGAAAGGGGGGCCGGCCCCCCTCCCAATTCAGATTGGGCTTTGAGGGGGCGCCCCCTCCTTTGCTTCTTCTCCCTCCTTTCCACTATGGCCCAATAAGGCCCATATACCTCCCGGGGGGTTCCGATAACCTCCCGGAGCTCTGGTATTGTCCCAATCTCACCCGGAACCTTTCCGGTGTCCAAATATAGTCGTCCAATATATCGATCTTTATGTCTCGACCATTTCGAGACTCCTCGTCATGTCCGTGATCACATCCGGGACTCCGAACAACCTTCGGTACATCAAAACTCATAAACTCGTAATAAAACTGTCAACGAAACCTAAGCGTGCGGACCCTACAGGTTCGAGAACTATGTAGAAATGACCGAGACACGTCTCCGGTCAATAACCAATAGCGGAACATGGATGCTCATATTGGCTCCCACATATTCTACGAAGATCTTTATCGGTCGTCGGTATCTCAATACCTAGTTCAATCTCGTTACCAGCAAGTGTCTTTACTCATTACGTAATGCATCATCCTGCAACTAACTCATTAGTTACAATTCTTGCAAGGCTTATAGTGATGTGCATTACCGAGTGGGCCCAGAAATAACTCTTCGACAATCAGAGTGACAAATCCTAGTCTCGAAATACGCCAACCCAACAAGTACCTTCGAGACACCTATAGAGCACCTTTATAATCACCCAGTTACGTTATGACGTTTGGTAGCACACAAAGTGTTCCTCCGGTAAATGGGAGTTGCATAATCTCATAGTTATAGGAACATGTATAAGTCATGAATAAAGCAATAGCAACATACTAAACGATCAAGTGCTAAGCTAACGGAATGGGTCAAGTCAATCACATCTATCCGGTGGTAGGTGCGACATATGCCAACGGATGGCTTATCATTGTGGGAGCCAGTAAGACATCGCCGGTGCCTGGAAACAGGATAAGGCGAAGACATGCACGCCGGCGGATCTTACCCAGGTTGGGGCTCTCCGTGGAGATAATACCCCTACTCCTACTTTGCGGGGTCTCCGCATGATCACTAGATCGATAAGAAGCTACAAGAGGCTCCTTGAGCTGTTCGGTGGGAGGAGGAAGAAGGGTAAGGCTAGCTCTCTTCTCTCCCTATGGTGGTGTCTAAAACTCTATGAGATCAACCGTTTGCATGGGTGTCCCGGGGGGTTTATATAGGCCTACCCCCCGGGGGTACAATGGTAATCCAGCTGGGCGCGGGCCCCAGCCGTCAGTGTCTATGGCCACCGGCTTCTCCGCCGGCTGCTGGGGCCCGCCGACTGGTGGGTCCTGACAGTTGCCGGCCCATTGTTCGAAAGGCCGGCCCCATCGCTTGGGGGTCTTGTCGGGGGCTGGTTACTGTTGCCTTGTCTCTGATGACGGGGGCTTTGTCGAGGTAAGCATGGCTACAGTGCCGACGCCTTGCGGGCTCTCACTGTAGCCTTACCTCATCTTGTCTCCTTAATGGTGCGCGCACCCCGAGGAGGGGAGCAAGCCAGCTATAGGAAGCCGGCCATGCCTTAGGCTAGCTGGGGGAGGCCGGGCCGCCTTCAGGCGTCTCTCTGATCGAAGGGGCCCGCCGCCTGTGGGCCGTACTGGCAGCCCGTCGTGGAGGGCGTCATGATCAGCATGGCAACAGTGCCACGCCGGACGGGTGATGGCTGTCCCATACGGCATACTGTAGCCATGCGTGCTCTGGTATTCGGGGGTGGCAGGGTCCACTGTTGCCACGCCCCGTCCCATCATTGTTATGGGGGGTGCAGACTTTTAGGGCACGACCCCTGGCCGCCTGCCAAGGGTCGGCCTCTTGGAGTCGGTCTTCTTGGGCCGGCTTCTTGGAGTCAGTCTTTCCGTGGCCGGCTTCTTGGAGTTGGCCCTGTCATGGCGTCCTCCAAGAGAGTTTAGGGCCGGGCCGCCTTACGGTAGCCGGCCTGTGAGACAGCCGGCCGGAGGAAGGCGGCCCCGCGTCTTGGGTGCTTCAAGGCTAGGTCGGCCCGTTGTTTTTTCTAAGGGCCAAAGGAAGCCGGTTAGGCTACCTGTGGTCATTTACTCCGACAGTAGTCACCGAAGCTGGTTGGGCTTCGTGGCCAGAAGGGGGAATCGAGAAGCTCGTCCAACTTCCTATCCCGAAGAGCCGGCATCTAGGAGCCGGCTTCTCTTATGCATGCCTTCTCGACGAAGTCTCCCTGAAATCCGAAGGCGGGAACCAGCTGGCGCACTAGCCAGGCGGCAGGCTGGCCGCCCGCCATCCGTGCGCCACGTGGCACCCTTCGACTGGAAGGGCCTGCCAGCCCACGCGCGTGACGGGACGCCGCCGCAGGCCGGGGCCCGCCACTTCCACGCCTCGGCCCATGCGTGGATCTTCTGCGGCCCAAACCGACCGCACGTCTTCCGGCTGCGGTTCCCACTCGCCGTAAATGCGCGATAATCGTGGGACATGGGGGAGTGGGCGCAGTTAATCCCACGCCCCCCCCGTGCCTCGCCTCCTTGGCTTCGCCGCACGAGGCTATAAGTAGGGGCAGGGAGGGGGAGCGGCAGTCGTTCGCACGCTCGCCCTCGCTCCGCCACCTCCTTATTCTTCTTCATCACCGCAATGGCTCTCCGCAACGCCTCCGTTCCGCCACTCTTCTTAGCGCGCCGCAATCTTGCCGCCACCGCACCATGCGCTCTTCGTCGCCGCACTCTCCGTAGCCCTTGCATCACCATGGCTCTAACGTCGAGCTCCTGGGACGGCTCCAACGTCCGCGACGACCACATCGACTTCCTCCGCCAAACGCGGTGGTTGCCGGGCGAAGATCTCATGCGGGTCCGTCTCGCGTTGGCGAGGGAAGTTTCGCCGGCGCCGGAGGAGGGCGAGCGAGTGATCTTCTACTCGCACTGCCTGCGCGTCGTTGGCCTTCCTGTGAGCGGCTTCTTCCGCTTGTTTCTTGATTTCTACCATCTCCAGCCGCACCACCTCACTCCCAACACGGTGGTGCTGTTGTCGGCCTTCGTCACTCTATGCGAAGGTTTCCTTGGCGTCCTCCCCACCATCAAACTCTGGGGGGAGTTCTTCCAGTCCAAGCTCGGCACTATCGTCGCAGGCGTGCCGGCTCCATGCGGCGCCTTCAGGGCCATCCGGAGGTCCACCGCCGACAACCCGTTCCCTCCTATCGTGCTGATCTAGTCGGTGAAGCTCTGGTAGAAGTCTTATTTTTACGTGAAGAACATCGCCCCGCATGGTGACTACGTCAACTTGCCGGCTTATGTAGCCGGCCCTCCGCCTGGGAGGCAGCCCTCGTGGTCCTTCCGGGCCAGGTCGCTGACGCCGGCTGGAGCTGGTGCCGTCGCCCGGCTTCGGGTGCTGATCCAGTCGGAGCGCCTGACTGGGCCCGACTTGATAGCCGCCTTCGTCGAGCGCCGGGTACTCCCGCTCCAAGGCCACCCTCATCTGATCTGTCAGATGAGCGGCCGCTTCGACACAAGCCAGCTCAGCACCAGAGAGATGCCTCACGACAAGGTATCTTACATGGTGAACTACATCGCCAACTGCAAGCTCACCGAGGAGTGGCAGTATGACAAGGAGACGTACTCTCGTACCAACCCCCCGCCCGTGGTAAGCTTTCCTTTCCTTTCTTCTTTTCTTGTTGCTGAGTTCTTTCTGGCCGGCTTCTGACCAGTCGCCTTGTTTTCAATCAGAACCCCCTTCTTCATCCTTCGGCCGGGACCGCGGGGCCGGAGCGTGAGTTCGTGCCTGACCGCATGGTGGACGACATTGACAACCCCGACTTGGGGGCGGCCGCCCTAGACGACGACGCCGTAGGGGCAGGCGGCGAGACAGGTGGCTTCGGGTTCACTACCGGCTTTGATGACTGGCCTGACAATGACGAAGCCGACCCTATTCCATGCCACCAGCCGTCATCCGACCAGCAAGGCGTCGGCCCTTCCGGCGGGCCGACCGCACGAGGCATTGCGTAGAAACGTCGGGCGGTGCCGACTCTCTTCGGCGGTCGGCTGAAGAAGCCCAAGGGATCCGCGGCGGCGACCAAGCGGGACGAGGCGGCCGCGAAGGCGGCCCACTTCCGCAAGGTGGTGAAGCAGCCGCAGGCGGTTTCGGCGTAAGTACTGATCTTTGCGCGCCTTTCTTTCTTTCTTTAGTCGATGCTCTTCTAAGTCTCTTTTCCCCGTTTCGTCAACCAGGGCCCCGCTTTCTCTTGAGCGGACTACCGCCGCCTCCATAGTCGGCGGGGTGGGAGGATCCGCGAGTTCCCGCCGCATAGATCCTTGCGCCGAGCTCCGAGCGGCAACGGAGCAGAACACGCGGGAGGTGCGGGAGGAGCGGGAGGCGGAGGAGCGGAGGGCAGCCGCCACCGAGTCGGCTCGGGAGACGACGGCGGAGTCGGCCGAGGCGCAGGCCGACGCGGCGGCCAGGGCCCAGGCGGAGGCCGAGGCCGCGGAGAGGGCTGCGGAGGACCTGCGCAGCCAGCCTCCGCAACTCGTCATCCCCCTCCGCTCCGTGACCCCCGACATCCTGGTGCCCCCGCAGGAGGAAATCGGGCGCGACCCGCCGGTGATGGAGAGGGAGGGGGGCGACGTAGTTGTCCCGAAGGGAGAAGTGGTGTTGCCTCCGTCGGCCGGGACAGGCCAAGGCGGCCAGCCCGAGGCGCCGCCTAAGTAGCCGGCTAGAGGCAAGCCGACTGCAAGGGCGGATCTTGTGGTCTTGCCGCCGACTCGTTGGCGTGCGGGGAGGGCTGCTTCAGAGCCGGATCCGCAGAGGGCCGCCGGCTCCAGCTCATTGGCGCACGATCTGGAGACGGCCAGCGTCAGCTCGCCAGGGTGGACGTCGGGCGGTGGGACAGACGCGTTGAACCTGGCAGCACAAGATGTCCGTAGCCGGCTTCAGGCTCAGGCCACCGCGCTGCAGCAGTGCACCCAAGAGTTTCTTACGATGCAGTCGGTCATTCGGGTGAGTTTTCTTGCTCTTGATTTCTTCCGTGGGGGCGCGTCAGTGCACCCACTGGGTGTAGTCCCCGAGTTCCGAGTTGGCTGCTGAGCAGGCGGCTTGGAACTTCTCTGAAGACTTTGCTTTAATGACTTCTTCTTGCTCGCACCTTCGTCTTGTTTGCAGGATTATCACAACCTCCATGCCGCTACCTTCAACTCCCAGGCCCGGGAGATGAATCAGAAGGCCGCGGATCTGACGGAGAGCTGGCGTGAGTGCTTTGTCTTTTTATCTTGTGTGGGGGCGCATCAGCGCACCCACTGGGTGTAGTCCCCGAGATTCGGGCCGACTGCTGAGCAGTCGGGTCGGATCTTTCTTGCCGACTTGAGGCAGCAGCTGGGCGTGGCCCAGACCGCCCTTCGCGCCAAGGAGGGCGAGTTCAGTGCCTTGGTTCAGGAGTGTGATCGTCTGGCCAAGAAACTGGCCGACCAGGAGGAGAGCCACAAGGCGGCCCTGAAGGCGGCGCAGGACAGCGAGGCCGCCCTCAAGGCCGAATATGAGACCGAGGCGGCAAGCTGGGCCGTGGCAAGGCAGGCTCTGATTGAAGGCTACGACCGGGTCGAGGATTTGATTGATGGTAGGCCTTCTTCTTCTTCGTTCGTTTGCTTGTTCTTGTAAACCGGTTTATCTCCTGACTTGTTCTATTTCTTTCTTCTTTGTAAAGAGTACTTCCCCAGCTACTCTATCGCCGCCAACCAAGCCATCTAAGCTCACCATGAGGCCCGGCGGCAGGCTGGGGTTGAGATCGCACCGGACACCAATCGGTCGCTTGAGGAGCAGCTGCTGGCGATCCAAGCCCGCCTCCAGCCGGCCTACTGCATGCTCCACCAGCTTCAGCATGCCGGAGCACAGGTGCTGGCCTCCCTCTGGCCTGACGAGGTAATTCCCCGCACCCCCAGCCGTACTGCCGACTGGCTGGAGGTAGCAGTCGGCCGCCTCGAGGCTTGGAAAGCTTCAGCAGCTTGGTTCGGTGCCCGACGGGCGCTAGAGCTCGTCCGGGCTTGGTACCCTGGGCTGAACTTGGACCAGCTGCACACCTGGCGGCAGGAGGCGGACGAGGAGCTAGAGGCGGTGCAGCCGGCTATCATCTAGCGCGCCTTGGCGATCACCGACTTCACCGACACTAGCGCCTTTTCTCCTGAGATAAACGAAGATGGCGTCGCGCAGCCGGAGGAATGGTTCGGGCTGAACCCGACCAACGGTGAAGACTCGGCAGAGGAGATCGACTCCTGCGACGAGGGCGAAGAGGAGGAGGAGGAAGATGGCGAAGACGTTGTGCCGGATGGTGAAGTAGCCAGCCAGCTTTAGCCTGGCCGTGCCTCCAGCAACGAGGCGCATGCGAATGCACCGCCTGCCGCAGGTGACGATCAGGCCGAGACTCGCCAGCCGGTCACTCCTCCAGCCGACACCACCGTCTCCACCAATCTGCCTGACGCCCCGGATGCTCCCTTGGCTTGACTCGCCGTTTTTACTTTCCTGCTTGTCACTCTTTGAACAACTTTATTAACTTTGCGCAATTCCACCCACTGGGGGTGTATTCAAACTTTGTCGAATGCCGGCCTCTCGAAAGCCTTTTGTGTAAATATTATTATGCATGTGCTTGGCTTCCATTCCTACTTGCTTTTTATCTTTCAGCTTTTTTCCTTTGCCGCCTTCCCTTGGTTGCCGCCTTCCCAGCCGGATAGCTGCTCTGCAGTCTGTGGCCGGGAAAGGAATTCGCCCGTCTGGGAAGGCAAGTACTTAAGCTTTCTTAGATTGTAGCAGAGTAACAAGAGAAGCCGGCCAGCCGGCTGCTTCGATAGCCGGTTGGCGGGGGGGGAGCCGGCTTGTATTATGTAAGTTCGTTAGTCCTTAGCCGTTTTTCATGTGGGCCTCCTTTTCCGCCTTTGGCTCTTGCCAGTCGGACAGCCGATTCTTTGAGCTGTGACTTTCACAAGAGAGGTGGGTGCCGGCACATTACTTGTCTGACTGCAGGTAGAACTTGGACATAACTCAAGGCGGCAAGTCCCCGGGCCGACTAGTCGAACCCGGTCCCGGACGAAAAAACGAATGTAGTGGCATAACCATGGGTATGATACCCGGCATTCATAGATAAAAGAGGGTAGTCCCCGAGAACTCCTCGGGGAGCCTGTTGTCTCATACTTAATACAAAAGGTAGCGTGGTACATACTGCATTTCAACTGTAAAATCTTCGGAGAAGATTGGCGTTCCATGGTCGCTCTGACTCCTTGCCAGAATCGTCTCTCTTGCGTGCCTTCGGCTTCTGCGCGTCGATCAAGTAGTAGGAGTCATTGCCTAGAGCCCGGCTGATGACGAAGGGTCCTTCCCAAGGGGCCAAGAGCTTGTGATGGCCGGCTGTTCGCTGGATCAGCCGGAGCACAAGATCTCCCTCTTGGAAAGCTCTTGACTTGACCTTCCGACTGTAGTAATGGCGTAGACCCTGCTGGTAGATGGCGGACCGGCTGAGGGCTAACAACCGGCTTTCTTCCAGCAAGTCGACGCCATCTTCTCGTGCTTCCTTGGCCTCTGCCTCCGTGTACATGGTGACCCGAGGTGAGTCGAACTCGATGTCAGTTGGGATGACAGCCTCGGCACCATATACAAGGAAGAAGGGGGTGAAGCCGGTTGACTTGTTTGGGGTAGTGCGCAGACTCCAGAGGACGGCCGGCAGCTCGCCGAGCCAGCAGCCGGCCGAACGCTCCAGCGGCACGACCAGTCGTGGCTTGACGCCGGAGAGGATGAGGCCGTTTGCTCGCTCGACTTGGCCGTTTGACTGCGGGTGGGCAACGGACGCTAAGTCCAGTCGGATGCCCTGTGTCGCGCAGAAACGTGCCAGTGCTCCCTTGGCAAAATTGGTGCCATTGTTGGTGATGATGCTGTGTGGTACTCCATACCGGGTTGTAATGTCTGCAATGAATGTCACGGCAGTCGGCCCATTCAGTTTCTTGATCGGCTTTGCTTCAATCCACTTGGTAAATTTATCCATGGCGACAAGAAGATGTGTCATGCCGCCGCGCGCTATCTTGAATTGGCCGACCATGTCCAGCCCCCAGACGGCAAAAGGCCAAGTGAGGGGGATGGTCTTGAGTGCAGAAGCCGGCAGGTGTTGCTTGGAGCCGAAGATTTGGCACGCTTTGCAGTGTTTGACTAATTCCTTGGCATCCTCCAAAGCAGTCAGCCAGAAGAATCCATGGCAGAAAGCTTTGGCGACGAGTGCCCTGGAGGCGGCATGGTGGCCGCATTCGCCTTGGTGGATATCATCGAGGATTGCTATGCCTTTCTCTAGCTCGACGCAGCGCTGGAAGACTCCAGTAACACTGTGCCTAACAAGCTCTCGGCTCATTATTGTGTATGCTCCGGGTCGGCGTTGGACTTGTCTTGCCGAGATGTCGTCAGTTGGCAGCTGTCGGTTTATCAGGAAGTGGAGGATGGGCTGGGCCCATGATGGAGCTGTGACTTCTTCTATCGCCAAAACGGCTAATTCAATTAGGGTGGGCGGGCTGGGTTGTGAGGAGTTGGAGTCGGCCGCCGCCTGCTGTGTTGGTGCAGTCCCCGGGCCGGCTGCAATAGTCCCCGAGTCGGGTTCGACTATGGCAGTCCCCGAGCCGGCTGCCGAAGTCCCCGAGTCGCCTGCTTGGTCCCCGAAGTCGGATCCGACTGCGTCGGGGTCAGGCGGCACGAAGATGGAACTGGATTCCAGAGACGGCTTGACAGACGGCTTGAGGAGGCATTGGAGGGTGACGCCGGTTGGTATAGCTTGCCAGGTGGAGCCTATTCGTGCCAGGGCATATGCTTGCTCGTTGTCGGCCCGTGGTACGTGGAGGAACTCGCACCCCTCAAAGTATCCGCTGATCTGCTGAACGAGGAAGCGGTAGCTTGCCATGTTTGCGTCCTTGGCATCCCAGTCGCCGGATTCTTGCTGGACCACTAAATCCGAGTCGCCATAGCACAGGATCCGGCGGTTGCCGAGTTCCTTGGCTAGCCGGAGCCCGTGATATGAGCGCCTCGTACTCGGCCACATTGTTGGAGGCGGCAAAATGGATTTGCAATGTGTATCTGAGTTTGTCGCCCTTGGGAGAAGTGAGGACGATGCCGGCTCCCAAGCCGGTGTGCATCTTGGATCCGTCAAAGTGCAACCGCCAATGAGTGGAGTCAGGGGCCGGTGGCAGGTACTAGGTCTCGGCCCAGTCGACGAGGAAGTCGGCCAATGCTTGGGACTTGATGGCGGTGCGGGGCTGATAGTAGATCGTGTAAGGAGCCAGCGCAATGGCCCATTTCGCCACTCAGTCGGATGCATCCCGGCTGCCTATGATCTCGGCAAGCGGGGCAGTGCATACGACCGTGATGGGATGCTCTTGAAAGTAGGGCTTGAGTTTCTTGGAGGCGAAGTACACACCATAGCACATCTTCTGATAGTGCGAGTAATTCTGCTTTGAGGTGGATAGTACTTCGCCCAGATAATATACCGGCCTCTTGACTAGCTGAGCTCGGCCCTCTTATGGACGCTGGACCATGATAACTGTGCTGACCACCCGGCTAGTGGCGGCAATGTAGAGGAACATGGGCTCTTTCTCAGTTGGGGCCGCCAAGATAGGCGGCGTGGACAGCATCTTCTTCAGCTAGTGGAAAGCTTGGTCCACCTAGTCATTCCACTCGAAGTGAGTGGACTTCTTCATGAGTCGGTAGAGGGGGAGAGCCTTCTCTCCGAGCCAGCTGATGAAGCGGTTCAAAGATGCCAGGCATCCGATGAATTTTTGTACATCTCCCAGCTTGGTGGGAATCTTCATTCTCTCTATGGCCTTGATCTTCACTGGGTTGCATTCGATGCCGCGTTTGGAGACCAGGAAGCCTAGAAGCTGGCCGACTGGTACTCCGAACACGCATTTCTCCGGGTTGAGCTTGATCTGAAACCGGCGCAAATTCTCAAAGGTCTCCTTGTGGTCTTCCAGCAAGGTGCCGCATTTCTCCGTATTCACCACAACATCGTCTACGTAGACGTGGGCATTTCTGCCGAGTTGCTTGAGGAGGCATTTCTGCATGCAACGCTGAAAGGTGGCACCGGCATTTCTCAAGCCGAATGTCATGGTCAGGTAACAGAAAGCTCCGAATGGGGTGATGAAGGCGGTCTTCAGGCGATCAGCTGGGTCCAACTTTATCTGGTGGTAGCCTGAGTAAGCATCCAAAAAACTCAACAGCTCGCATCCGGCTGTGGAGTCTATCACTTGATCAATCCTTGGCAGAGCAAAAGGATCTTTAGGGCAGGCTTTGTTGAGGCTGGTGTAGTCAATGCACATGCGCCACTGCTTGCTCTTCTTTAACACTAGGACCGGGTTGGCAAGCCATTCTGGAAAGAACACCTCCATAATGAAGCCGGCTGCCAAAAGCGGGCTATTTCCTCTCCGACTACTCTTCTCTTCTCTTCTGACAGGTGGCGCAAGGGTTGCCTCACCGGCTTGGCGTCAGATCGGACGTGTAGTTTGTGTTCGGGGAAATCCGTCAGGACACTCGGCATGTATTTCGGAGACCATGTGAAGATGTCCCGATTCTCACGGAGGAAATCGACGAGCTCGCCTTCCTATTTGCTGTCGAGGCCGGAGCCTACGACAGCGTACCTCTCCGAGTGCTCCGGGTCTAGGGGTATCTTCTTAGTCTCTTTGGCCGGCTGGAAAGAACCTTGAGCTTCACACTCCTTGGGGTCAGGGGACAGGGCCGGCTGCTTGCCAGCCATGGCCACAACTCGATTTAGCATCTTCTTTTCTTCAGCAATCACAAGGGACTCGGCCAACCGGCTGCTAGCTGCTGCACACTCAGAACACTTCTTATAGTCTCCGGCTATGGTGATGATGCCCTTGGAACTTGGCATCTTCATCTTGAGGTAGGCGTAGTGGGGCACAACCATAAACTTGGCCAAAGCAGGTCGGCCAAGTAATGCGTGGTACGGGCTCTCCAGATCCACTACCTCAAACCATATTGCCTCTCGGTGGAAATGATCTTTGCCCCCAAAGAGGACATCCATCTTGATCTTGCCGATCGGTGAGCAGGATAGGCTGGGTACGATGCCGTGGAACACAGTCCGGCTTGGCATGAGTTGCTTCGGCTTGATGTTGAGCTTCTCCATGGTATCTCGGTACAGTATGTTGATGCTGCTCCCGCCATCTATCAGTATGCGGGAGAAACGGGCAGCACGCCTTTCTGTCGTGAGGGTGGCGTCCAAAACCAAAGCATAGGAGCCAGGAGACGGCATCACCTCTGGGTGACCGGCCTGGCTCCAGCTAATGGGCTTCTCCGACCAATGCATAAATTCGGGGTTGTTGGAGGCGACCACGTTGACTTCTTGCTGCTGTCGGGTGCCGGCTGCGCCGATCTTCTGTCTGGCTTGTAAAGACGACGTAGGCGGCATGCTCGTCAGGGAACTCGTCTTGGATAGCTCCGACTGCTGGCCGAGCAGCCGGCTGCTGTGGGGCAGGAGGCGGCTAGCCTGCAGGCGGAGGCGGCAACAGCCCCTCACCCTTGTAGATTCGGGTGAGCCAATGGCGCTTCCGAGTTGTGTGGTTGGACGGCTTCACGCCGCTGTGGAACTTGCAGGGGGCATCGAGGGTTTGCTCGTAGGAGAAAGCCGGCTGCCAAGCCGGCCTGCCACCCTTCTACTTCTTGGGTGCCGGCCGCCCCTCAGGTTGCTCGTCTTTAACTGTGGCCACCTGCCGGCTAGTGGAAGGCGGCATAGGGGCCTTGCGCTTGTGGTCGCTTTGATACGGGCCTCAGCTTGATTCTCCAGCCGGCGTCTTGGGGGCCGACGCCAGCACTTTTCCAGAGGCGTCTACCCGGAGCTCGGTATTTATTGAGGAGTCGGCCGTGGCATACTTGTCTGCTATGATCAGCAGCTCGTCGAGGGTAGCCGGCTTGTCGCAGAGGAGTCGGTGCTTGAGGAGGGTGCCTTCTCTGCACCCGGTGGTGAAGTACTCTATGGCTTGAACCTCGTGCACCCCTTCGCAGGAGTTGCGGAGCTCGGCCCAACGCGTGAGGTAGTCGCGGGTTGATTCATTGGGCCCTTGTACCCACAAGGAGAGCTGTCGGGGCTTGGGAGCCCGTTTATAGGTGCTGGTGAAGTTGCGTATGAAGGCTTCTGTGAAGTCCAGCCAGCTGTTGATGCTGTAAGGCTTGAGGCTATTGAGCCAGGTGCGTGTCGTGCCTTGGAGCATCAGGGGGACATATTTCACGGCAACACGTCTCTTGTCGTTTGCTATGCGAACTGCGGTGGAGTAGTCAATCAACCAATCTTCTGGCTTCACAGAGCCGTTGTACTTGGGCGTGTCTCTTGGGAGCGAGAACCCTTTGGGAAAGGGCTCGTCGCGGATGCGGGGGCCGAAACAAGGCGGGCCGACATCATCTTATTCTTCCAGGGCCAGGGATCGCGCAAGGCGGTCGATCCGATGGCGGGCATCATTCTCGCCGACTCCTTCGCGGCGACCAAGTCGGCCACTGAGAGTCAGATGCGTGACAGGCGGTGGGGTGGGATATCTCTCCCTGCGAGGCGGAGGAGGAGGCGGGTCGCCTCGTCGTTCCACACCTCGAGGGCGGCCTTCTGTGTTGCGCTCGATGGTGATTCGAGTCCGGCTGCGGCTAGCAGCTGGCTCCTTCTCTTGTCTTGCACGGGCGTCGCCCGCAGTCAGCGTACGCGACGTAGCGCCGTGCTCTCGGCGAGGGGGGCTTCCAGCTCGGGCACCGGCTTCATGCTGCTCTGCGGCCGCGTCGATTAGCTGTTGGATGCGTCTGGTCATGTAGGGGAGCTCGCCGGCCCCCAGTCCGTTTAGCTCGTCTACGATCGACTGGGCGGCACGTAGATTCTTGAGGGGCGTGCCGTAGACTGGGCGGTCTGCTCCCAGCATACTGGCGATGGGCGCGCCGCGTTTCTTGACGACACCGACTAGGGTTGGCCCTTATGGAGGCAGCATGCCAAAGGAGGCGCGGTCGACTTCGCGCTGGTGGGCTTCAGTGAGGCGTCTCATGGAGGCTATCCACTAGCCCTCCGCAAGGAGAGCAAGGCGGCGTGCCTCTAGCGTCTCGGTGTTAGCATCCGCCGGGATGGGGGCGCACAGATCGTGCAGCGTTGCCTGCAGGGCATCGGGGGCGTTCTCGTCGGAGGTGAAGCCGTGGCTGATGACTAGCACTTTGGTGACGGTGCTGCCGCCACTGTCGGCCCGAGGGAGAGGGTCGTCGAAGATGATCACGTTGGTGGGGAAGGCATCGAGCGATGCCGTGTCGGAGTCGACAAGCATCGGGTTGGTGGAGCCGACCGACTCCAAGTCCGCGGTAGGCTTGCCGGAGACGTGGAGTTGGTCGAGGAGGCTGGCGAGGCGGCTCTCGGGGCAGCACCTGCCCGCGTCGGATGCGGGCTCGTCGGAGATGCGAGCCTCGCCAAGAAGATCGACGAGGCAGCTCGCTTAGCAGGCATCGTCGACGCTTTGCAGCGCGTCGGGGCAAGCACCATTGGGCGTGCCGGGCTGGCTACGCTCGCTGGGGAGGAAAAGGGTTCCCGTCCAGAGCAGGTCTCGGACAATGGTGCATCTGGCCCCATGGTGGGCGCCAAATGTCGGGTGGTAGGTGCGACATATGCCAACGGATGGCTTATCATTGTGGGAGCCAGTAAGACATCATCGGTGCCTGGAAACGGGATAAGGCAAAGACATGCACGCCGGTGGATCTTACCCAGGTTGGGGGCTCTCCGTGGAGATAATACCCCTACTCCTGCTTTGCGGGGTCTCTGCATGATCACTAGATCGATAAGAAGCTACAAGAGGCTCCTTCAGCTGTTCGGTGGGAGGAGAAAGAAGGGCAAGGCTAGCTCTCTTCTCTCCCTATGGTGGTGTCTAAAACTCTATGAGATCAACCCTTTGCATGGGTGTCCCGGGGGGTTTATATAGGCCTACCCCCCGAGGGTACAATGGTAATCCGGCTGGGCGCGGGCCCCAACCGTCAGTGTCTATGGCCCCCGGCTTCTCCGCCGGCTGCTGGGGCCCGCCGATTGGTGGGTCCCGCCGGCTGCCGGCCCATTGGTCGACAGGCCGGCCCCACCGCTTGGGGGTCTTGTCGGGGGCTGGTTACTGTTGCCTTGCCTCTGATGATGGGGGCTTTATCGAGGTAAGCATGGCTACAGTGCCGCTGCCTTGCGGGCTCTTACTGTAGCCTTACCTCGTCTTGTCTCCTTAATGGTGTGCGCGCCCCGAGGAGGGGAGCAAGCCGGCTATAGTAAGCCAGCCATGCCTTAGGCCGGCTGGGGGAGGCCGGGCCGCCTTCAGGCGTCTCTCTGACCGAAGGGGCCCGCCGCCTGCGGGCCGTAGTGGCAGCCCGTCGTGGAGGGCGTCATGATCAGCATGGCAACAGTGCCACGCCGGATGGGTGATGGCTGTCCGGTACGGCATATTGTAGCCATGCGTGCTCTGGGATTCGGGGGTGGCAGGGTCCATTGTTGACACGCCCCGTCCCATCATCATTATGGGGGGTGCAGACTTTTAGGGCACGGCCCCTGGCCGCCTGCCAAGGGTCGGCCTCTTGGAGTCGGTCTTCTTGGGCCGGCTTCTTGGAGTAGGTCTTTCTGTGGACGGCTTCTTGGAGTCGGCCCTATCGTGGCGTCCTCCAAGAGAGTTTAGGGCCGGGCCGGCTTCCGGTAGCCGGCCTGTGAGACAGCCGGTCGGAGGAAGGCGGCCCCGCGTCTTGGGTGCTTCAAGGCTCGGTCGGCCCATTGTTTTTTCTAAGGGCCAAAGAAAGCCGGTTAGGCTACCCGTGGTCATTTACTCCGACAACATCATTCTCCTAATGATGTGATCCCGTTAATCAAATGACAACTCATGTCTATGGTTAGGAAACTTAACTATCTTTGATTAACGAGCTAGGCAAGTAGAGGCATACTAGGGACTCTATGTTTGTCTATGTATTCACACATGTATTATGTTTCCGGTTAATACAATTCTAGCATGAATAATAAACATTTATCATGAAATAAGGAAATAAATAATAACTTTATTATTGCCTCTAGGGCATATTTCCTTCAGTCTCCCACTTGCACTAGAGTCAATAATCTAGTTCACATCGCCATGTGATTTAACACCAATATTCATATCTGTATATGATTAACACTCATAGTTCACATCGTCATGTGACCAACACCCAAAGGGTTTAGTAGAATCAATAATCTAGTTCACATCGCTATATGATTAACACCCAAAGAGTACTAAGGTGTGATCATGTTTTGCTCGTGAGAGAAGTTTAGTCAACAGGCCTGTCACATTCTGAGTCGTATGTATTTTGCAAAATATTCTATGTCTACAATGCTCTGTATGGAGCTACTCTAGCTAATTGCTCCCGCTTTCAATATGTATCCAGATTGAGACTTAGAGTCATCTGGATCAGTGTCAAAACTTGCATCGACGTAACCCTTTACGATGAACCTCTTGTCACCTCCATAATCGAGAAACATATCCTTATTCCACTAAGGATAATTTTGACCGATGTCCAGTGATCTACTTCTAGATCACTATTGTACTCCCTTGCCAAACCAGGGCAGAGTATACAATAGGTCTGGTCCATAGCATGGCATACTTTTTCTTTGACTGTTCCATTTTGAACTACTTCAAAATCTTGTCAGGTTATGTACTCATTGAAAATCTTATGAAGCATCTTGATCTATCTCAATAGATCTTGATGCTCAATATGTAAGTAGCTTTACTGAGATCTTTCTTTTAAAGAACTCCTTTCAAACACTTCTTTATGCTTTCCAGAAAAATTCTACATCATTTCTGATCAACAATATGTCACTCACATATACTTATCAGAAAGGTTGTAGTGCTCCCACTCACTTTATTGTAAATACAGGCTTCACTGCAAGTCCGTATAAAACTATATGCTTTGATCAACTTATCAAAGCATATATTCCAACTCCGAGATGCTTGCACCAGTCCATAGATGGATCGCTGGAGCTTGCACATTTTGTTAGCACCTTTACGATTGACAAAACCTTCTGGTTGCATCATATACAACTCTTCTTTAAGAAAACCATTAAGGAATGCAGTTTTGACATCCATTTGCCAGATTTCATAAAATGTGGCAATTGCTAACATGATTCGGACAGACTTAAGCATCGCTACAGTTGGAAAAATCTCATTGTAGTCAACACCTTTAACTTTTTAAAAACCTTTTTGCGACAAGTCGAGCTTTGTAGATAGTAACACTACTATCAACGTCCGTCTTCCTCTTGAAGATCCATTTATTTTCTATGGCTTGCCGATCATTGGGCAAGTCCACCAAAGTCCACACTTTGTTCTCATACATAGATCCTATCTCAGATTTCATGGCCTCCAGCCATTTCGCGGAATCTGGGCTCATCATCGCTTCCTCATAGTTCGTAGGTTTATCATGGTCTAGTAACATGACTTCCAGAACCGGATTATTGTACCACTCTGGTGCGTACCGTACTCTGGAAGACCTACGAGGTTCTGTAGTAACTTGCTCTGAAGTTTCATGATCATCATCATTAGCTTCCTCACTAATTGGTGTAGGAATCACTAGAACTAATTTCTGTAATGAACTACTTTCCAATTCGGGAGAAGGTACATTTACCTTATCAAGATCTACTTTCCTCCCACTCACTTCTTTCGAGAGAAACTCCTTCTCTAGAAAGGATCCAACTTAGCAACGAATATCTTGCCTTCGGATCTATGATAGAAGGTGTACCCAATAGTTTCCTTTGGGTATTCTATGAAGACGCAGTTCTCCGATTTGGGTTCGAGATTATCAGGTTGAAACTTTTTCACATAAGCATCGCAGACCCAAACTTTAAAAACAACAACTTTGGTTTCTTGCCAAACAACAGTTCATAAGGCGTCATCTCAACGGATTTTGATGGTGCCCTATTTAAAGTGAATGGAGCTGTCTTTAATGCATAACCCCAAAATGGTAATGGTAAATTGGTAAGGGACATCATAGATCGCACCGTATCTAATAAAGTGTGGTTACGATGTTTGGACACACCATTACGCTGTGGTGTTCCAGGTGGCATGAGTTTGTGAAACTATTCCACATTGTTTTAATTGAAGGCCAAACTCATAACTCAAATATTCATGTCCACGATCAGATCACAGAAATTTTATTTTCTTGTTACAATGATTTTCCACTTCACTCTGAAATTCTTTGAACCTTTCAACTATTTCAGACTTATGTTTCATCAAGCAGATATACCCATATCTGCTCAAATCATCTGTGAAGGTCAGAAAATAACGATACCCGCCACGAGCCTTAATACTCATTGGTCTGCATACATCAGTATGTATTATTTCCAACAAGTCAGTAGCTCGTTCCATTGTTCCAAAGAACGGAGTTTTAGTCATCTTGCCCAAAAGGCACGGTTCACAAGAATCAAATGATTCATAACCAAGTGATTCTGAAAATCCATCTTTATGGAGTTTCTTCATGCGCTTTACACCGATATGACCCAAACGGCAGTGCCACAAATAAGTTGCACTATCATTATTAACTTTGCATCTTTTGGCATCAATATTTTGAATATGTGTATCACTATGATCGAGATCCAACAAACTATTTTCATTGGGTGTATGACCATTGAAGGTTTTATTCATGTAAACAGAACAACAATTATTCTCTGACTTTAAATGAATAACCGTATGTCAGGACCCCGATCCTAAGTCACACCGATCTAGCATGTAACACATCATATCACTTTGCGGCCTCACGCACGGTATTCCCACGGGTGCCACCTTACCTAGCCCGGGACCGTTTGCGCCTTTTGGCTCACGTATATGATAGTGCCACTAGCATCCATATGACAAAGAACCCGGGCTGACATGGCTAGTCGTGAACCCAAAGTGGCACTAACTTACAGGAACATGCATACATGACCCAGCAACGAACGTGTCGGTCATCAGCGAGTGAATCCGGGCTGTAGCAACTGGGCTAGCAGGACTCTGGTAAACCGGGCTGTAGCAGGCTAACAGGACTCCGGTAGACACCGCGTGACATTTCCCCGAAGGGACAGACACAGGAACGAAGAAGGACACATGCCGGCCAGCCTAAGTGTTCCAGAGCAGTAGCAAGCTACCAAGGCTCAGTGGAAGCACTAGGAGACATTTCCCGGTAAGAGAGGCTAGCAAGGATAAACAACTAGATAGTCAGATCCCACATATACCAAGCATTTCAATAACATACACACAATATGCTCGATATGTGCAAATACAACATGGCATCACAACATGACTCTACAACTCAAGTATTTTATTCAATTGGCTCTGAGGAGCGAGATATTACAATCATGGGTCTCATGACCCAACAATCAGAGCATACAAGGCAAAGCATATGCGGAAGCTTAACATGTCTGAGTACAGACATCTACAAATGAAAAAGGCTGAAAAGCCTATCTATCTACCAGATCCTGCCGAGGGCACAAGATCGTAGCTGAGGTAACAAGCTAAACATCGAAGTCCACGTGGAACTACTAGCGAGACGGAAGTCTCTCTGCAAAAACATAAATTAAGCAACGTGAGTACAAATGTACCCAGCAAGACTTACATCAGATCTAACTACATATGCATCATTATCAGAAAGGGGATGGTGGGGTTTAACTGCAGCAAGCCAGCTTTGACTCGGTGGCTATCCTGAACTACGATTGCAAGTAACTCTTTTGAGGTGGCGCACACGAGTCCACATATTCACCATATCAATACACCACTATGGATCCGCTCCCATCTCCCTACGAGAACGCCATCCATAGCACTCACGCTTATCTTGCGTATTTAGAGTATCCACTTTCACTTGTCTATGAACTGTACAGGCAACCCAGAAGTCCTTTACCGCGGACACGGCTATTCAAATAGATAATGTTAACCCTGCAGGGGTGTACTTCTTCACACATGCTCTCACCACTTACCGCCGTTTACACGACATGTACTCGGCAACCTTCAAGCAGAAGCCCAGCGAGGGTGTCGGCCACGACCTGACTAACCACACAAGTCTCTCGTCCAGGTTTATCGCCTATTCGGGTTCCATCCGCAAGGAGATCCAGTCGGGGTGTCGCTCACGGCCCCAAACGATGTGTGCAGGGTTCCCAAGCCCACCATCCGGGTGCTACTTGGTACACCGGGCCACTGTGCCTAGTCTGTCCCAAGCCCACCTGTACCGGGTGCCACTTGGTAGACTACTAACACTACCTACAAACACCAGAAACTAGTTGCAACTCCTAGACAGAGATCGAGTTGATTAATAAGTCGAGAGAGTCAATTAAGGATCCCAATGTGTGGTAGTAGCTGTTCATGGATCACAAACACAGAACTCAGTTCCTGAGGACGGCTGCAATGAGACAACCCACCATGTACTCCTACATGGCCTCTCACCGCTACCTTTACCAAATCGTGTTCACACACTTAGCTCTCAATAGTAGGACATGTTCACCACATTCCAATTCATCCCCGATGAATCAGACCTGACACAACTCTAAGCAATAGCAGGCATGACAAACAAGCATGAATCAGTAGGCACAACAGGGCTCAAACAACTCCTACTTATGCTAGTGGGTTTCATCTATTTACTGTGGCAATGACAGGTCATGCAGAGGATAAAGGGGTTCAACTACCGCAGCATGTAACAGTTGAATCATTGTTGTCCTAATGCAGTAAAAGAGAGTAGGAGCGAGAGAGTGGGATTGTATCGGAATGAACAAGGGGGTTTTGCTTGCCTGGCACTTCTGAAGATAGTAATAGTTCTTCATCGGTGTCATCGAACTCATCGTCGGAACAATGTCTACTGAGAGGGGACAAATACCGGCAAATAAGGAAGAACACAATCAATGCTATGCAACAATATGATGCATGATCATGACATGGCAATATGATGTGGTTTGAGCTAATGCAACTAGCAACCAGATTAAATGAAGTTGGTTTGAATCCAAGAATCAAATTCAAACTCCATATGTGGATATTTAAATGCCATTATATGATTTGTGCTAGACAGCAGCTATAAGTTGTTCTAACATGCATGAATGCTACAGATGGATAGATTGGATTTTTCTGATCATTTTTCATATATAAATTATTTCATTTGGAGTTACGGTTGATTTTATATGAATTTTAGAAGTTTTGACTATTTTCTGAAATTTTCTGAATTATTTTAAATCCAGAAAAATATTAACCGCATCAGCATTGCGTCACTGTGACGTCAGCAAGTCAACTGCGGCTGACCTGGTCAAACCTGACGCGTGGGTCCCGCATGTCAGTGTGACAAGGCAGGAACAGAGGCTGACCAGTGGGACCCGGTCAAAGCTGAGGTGGCAAGGTCAAACTAATGGGTGGGGTCCATCCTATTAAATTAACGCTAAGTATTTTGTTAGCTGGTTAAGTAACCCTGTGGGACCTACTGTCAGTGACACGGCGTGTGATTAGTGCTAACCTAACCCGCGCCACGTCAGCGAACGGCGTTTAGCCGCCGGTGACCACATCCCGCGGCGGTGGCTCGCCGGCGTTGCTCGGGATGGCGCTACAGTGCATCATTTTGCTCGTGGTTTGCGGCTACAGTGAGCTAGGAGACTCGCGCATCTAGTGGTGACAACAGATCGAGCTGGGGTGGCCGGAGCTCACCAGAACGGAGCTCGCGGCAGCGCCGGAGTTCGGTCCTGAGTGGCGCGGGGTGCTGTGGTGCAAGTCAGGAGCTTTGAGCGGTGGCGTTGGGTTCTTGGGGACCTGCTGAGCTCGCGGCAGTGCTCAAGTGCGAGTTGTGGCCGCGGTTACCACGGTGGCGCCATGGACGGCGGCGGTGAGCTTCGGCCGCGCTGAGGATTGCAGCTACAGCGAGCAAAAGAGCGCAGGGAGAGGGGGGGAAAGAAGAGGAGCTCACAAGGGGTCGGGGGAGCAGCTCAGCGGGCTCGGGGAAGCTTCTGCGACGGCGAATCGAGGCGGCGATCGTCGGTGGCCGAACTTGAAGACGAAGACAATGGCGGCTGCTCGGGGCCTCCGTGCTTCTTTCCGGCGGTGCAGAGGTGAAGCGCGAGGTGAAGGAGGCTCTGTACGGCTCAGGGAGGCAAGGCGACGGCGGTGGGCGCGACAGCTCACGGCGGCACGCTCGGGTGCGTGAGGAGGAGAGCGAGGGAGAGAGACAGAGGAGCGGGTGAGGACGGGGGAGAGTAGGTGGGAGCCAAGGGGAGTGCGTGGCGTCGTCTCGAGTCGTCCAGGGCGTCGGCAGAAGCAGGAGGTGGCCGCGGGTGGCTGTGCGCGCCGCACGCAGCTGCTTCTCCTCCTGGCAGAGGAGGAAGACGACAGAGGGGTTGCGGTGGTGGGCTG
Organism: Triticum aestivum; assembly: GCF_018294505.1. Taxonomy (NCBI): domain Eukaryota; kingdom Viridiplantae; phylum Streptophyta; class Magnoliopsida; order Poales; family Poaceae; genus Triticum; species Triticum aestivum. The sequence goes on from NC_057810.1 coordinate 163,875,525, forward strand.
GATTGCCAGAGAGGCCTGGCCAGGTGGGCTGCTACAGTGCCAGGCCAGGTGGGCCTTGCCAGGTAAGCGGCCCAGGTAGTTTCCTCTCTCTCTCCGTTTTCTATTTAGTTTTTTGTTTTTCTATTTCTTCTGTAAATGTTGGGCTTTATTAAAAATACTTAGGCACACTCAAAAATTACCAAACTGCTCATGGCCATTTTTTGGAATATATCCAACATGGAACATTTCAATTTAGGATTATTTGGACATTTTAAATATTTTATAGAATTTAAATGCCCAAATTCAAATAGAGTATGATTTAATTCAGATCCCAAATATGTCATGGAAAAATGTGCATCGCCTTTGGCTACTGTTTTCAGTATTTCCCATAAATGATGAACATTTTTGAAAGCCATTTGGACTTACTAAAAATATTTTAGGTGAACCTAGTGAATTCCTTTAATGCTAGGGTTTAGGCAATCCCCATTTCAAGTTCATTTGAAAAATTAAACATGATGCACACATGAAGGGCTAGCCTACTGCAGACCAGGACCAGGGATGTGACACCGTATTGCAATAAACATGATCAAATCATATTCATGCTCAACGCAAACACCAAATAACATTTATTTAGGTTTAACACTAATCCCGAAAGTATAGGGAGTGTGTGATGATGATCATATCAATCTTGGAACTACTTCCAACACTCATCGTCACTTCCCCTCAACTTGTCTCTGTTTATTATGTAACTCCTGTTTCGAGTTACTAATCTTAGTAACCGAACAAGTATCAAATACTCAGGGGCTACTATAAACACTAGTAAGGCACACATCAATAACCTGTATATCAAATATACCCTTGTTCACTTTTCCATCCTTCTTATCCACCCAAAATTCAGGGCTTTTCCGTTTCCAGTGACCATTTCCTTTGCAGCGTAAGCACTCGGTTTCAGGCTTTGGTCCAGTTTTGGGCTTCTCCGCGGGAGTGACAACTTGCTTGTCATTCTACTTGAAGTTCCCTTTCTTTCCCTTTGCCCTTTTCTCGAAACTAGTGGTCTTGTCAATCATCAACACTTGATGCTCTTTCTTGATTTCTACCTTCGTTGATTTCTACATCGCGAAGAGCTCGGGAATCATTTTCATCATCCTTTGCATACTATAGTTCATCACGAAGTTCTACTAACTTGGTGATGGTGACTAGAAAACTCTATGAATCACTATCTTATTTGGAAGATTAGCCCCCACTTGATTCAAGCGATTGTAGTACCCAGACAATCTGAGCACATGGTCACTAGTTGAGCAATTCTCCTCCATCTTTTAGCTATAGAACTTGTTGGAGACTTCATATCTCTCAACTCGGGTATTTGCTTGAAATATTAACTTCAACTCCTGGAACATCTCATATGGCCCATGACGTTCAAAACGTCTTTGAAGTCCCGATTCTAAGCCGTTAAGCATGGTGCACTAAACTATCAAGTAGTAATAATATTGAGCTAGCCAAACGTTCATAACGTCTGCATCTGCTCCTGCAATAGGTCCGTCACCTGGCGGTGCATCAAGGACATAATTCTTCTGTGCAACAATGAGGACAATCCTCAGATCACGGATCCAATCCGCATTATTGCTACTAACATATTTCAACACGGTTTTCTATAGGAACATATCAAAATAAACATATGAAAGCAACAACGCGAGCTATTGATCTACAACATAATTTGCAAAATACTACCAGGACTAAGTTCATGATAAATTTAAGTTCAATTAATCATATTATTTAAGAACTCCCACTTAGATAGAAATCTCTCTAATCATCTAAGTGATCACGTGATCCAAATCAACTAAACCATAACCGACCATCATGTGAAATGGAGTAGTTTTCAATGGTGAACATCACTATGTTGAACATATCTACTATATGATTCACGCTCGACCTTTCGGTATCAGTGTTCCGAGGCCATATCTGCATATGCTAGGCTCGTCAAGTTTAACCTGAGTATTCTGCGTGTGCAAAACTGGCTTGCACCCGTTGTAGATGGACGTAGAGCTTATCACACCCGGTCATCACGTGGTGTCTGGGCACGATGAACTTTGGCAACAGTGCATACTTAGGGAGAACACTTTTATCTTGAAATTTAGTGAGAGATCATCTTATAATGCTATCGTCAATCAAAGCAAGATAAGATGCATAAAAGATAAACATCATATGCAATCAAAAAATATGTGACATGATATGGCCATCATCATCTTGTGCCTTTGATCTCCATCTCCAAAGCATCGTCATGATCTCCATGGTCACCGGCATGACACCATGATCTCCATCATCTTGATCTATATCAATGTGTCGTCACATAGTTGTCTTGCCAACTATTGCTTTTGCAACTATTGCTATCGTATAGCGATAAATTAAAGCAATTATTTGGCTCTTGCATCTTATGCAATAAAGAGACAACCATAAGGCTTCTGCCAGTTGCCGATAACTTCAACAAAACATGATCATCTCATACAACAACTTATATCTCATCACGTCTTGATCATATCACATCACAACATGCCCTGCAAAAACAAGTTAGACGTCCTCTACTTTGTTGTTGCAAGTTTTATGTGGCTGCTACGGGCTGAGCAAGAACCGTTCTTACCTACGCATCAAAACCACAACGATAGTTCGTTAAGTTAGTGATGTTTTAACCTTCTCAAGGACCGAGCGTAGCCATACTCGGTTCAACTAAAGTTGGAAAAACGGACACCCGCTAGTCACCTGTGTGCAAAGCACGGCGGTAAAACCAGTCTCACGTAAGCGTACACGTAATGTCGGTCCGGGCTGCTTCACCTAACAATACCGCCGAACCAAAGTATGACATGCTGATAAGCAGTATGACTTGTATCGCCCACAATTCACTTGTGTTCTACTCGTGCATATAACATCTACGCATAAAACCAGGCTCTGATACCAATGTTGGGGAACATAGTAATTTCAAAAAAAATCCTACGCACACGCAAGATCATGGTGATGCATAGCAACGAGAGGGGAGAGTGTTGTCGATGTACCCTCGTAGACCGTAAGCGGAAGCGTTAGCACAACGCGGTTGATGTAGTCGTACGTCTTCACGGCCTGACCGATCAAGCACCGAAAGCACGGCACCTACGAGTTCTTGCAGACGTTCAGCTCGATGACGTCCCTCGAACTCCGATCCAGCCGAGTGTCGAGGGAGAGTTTCGTCAGCACGACAGCGTGATGAAGATGATGATGTTCTACCATCGCAGGGCTTCGCCTAAGCGCCGCTACGATATTATCGAGGAGGACTATGGTGGAGGGGGGCACCGCACATGACTAAGAGATCAATGATCAATTGTGTGTCTATGGGGTGCCCCCTCCTCCGTATATAAAGGGGGGAGGAGGAGAGGGCCGGCCAAGGGGAGAGGCACGCCCTAGGGGGGGGGGCAATCCTACTCGAAGTAGGTTTGCCCCCCCTCTTTCCTATTCCAAGTAGGAGAAGGGGGAAGGAGGAGGTGGAGAGAAGGAAGGAGAAGGGGGGCCGCCGCCCCTTCCCTTTCCCAATTCGGATTGGGGCAAGGTGGGGCCGCGCGCCACCTCATGGCCTCCCTCTCTCTTTTCCACTAAGGCCCATAAGGCCCAATAGCTTCCGGGGGGGGGGTTCCGGTAACCCCCGGTACTCCGATATATATCCGATAACCCCCAGAACTATTCCGGTGTCTGAATATAGTCGTCCAATATATCAATCTTCATGTCTCGACCATTTCGAGACTCCTCATCATGTCCGTAATCACATTCGAGACTCCGAACAACCTTTGGTACATCAAAACACATAAACTCATAATATAACCGTCATCGAACTTTAAGCGTGCGGACCCTATGGGTTCGAGAACTATGTAGACATGACCGAGACACGTCTCTGGTCAATAACCAATAGCGGAACCTGGATGCTCATATTGGCTCCTACGTATTCTACGAAGATATTTATCGGTCAAACCGCATAACAACATACGTTGTTCCCTTTGTCATTGGTATGTTACTTGCCCGAGATTCAATCGTCGGTATCTCCATACCTAGTTCAATCTCGTTACCGGCAAGTCTCTTTACTCGTTATGTAATGCATCATCATGCAACTAAGTCATTAGTTACAATGATTGCAAGGCTTATAGTGATGTGCATTACCGAGTGGGCCCAGAGATACCTCTCCGACAATCGAAGTGACAAATCCTAGTCTCGAAATACGCCAACCCAACAAGTACCTTCGGGACACCTGTAGAGCACCTTTATAATCACCCAATTATGTTATGACGTTTGGTAGCACATAAAGTGTTCCTCCGGTAAACGGGAGTTGCATAATCTCATAGTTATAGGAACATGTATAAGTCATGAAGAAAGCAATAGCAACATACTAAATGATCAAGTGCTAAGCTAAAGGAATGGGTCAAGTCAATCACATCATTCTCCTAATGATGTGATCCCATTAATCAAATGACAACTCATGTCTATGGTTAGGAAACTTAACCATCTTTGATTGACGAGCTAGTCAAGTAGAGGCATACTAGTGACTCTATGTTTGTCTATGTATTCACACATGTATTATGTTTCCGGTTAATACAATTCTAGCATGAATAATAAACATTTATCATGAAATAAGGAAATAAGTAATAACTTTATTATTGCCTCTAGGGCATATTTCCGTCACCTACCGCCAGGGCCTGTGGCGGTAGGGGGGCAAACCTACTGTGACGGTAAAACTGGAGGCCTTGGTGGTAAGGGGGACCCTACCACCACAGCCTCTGGCGGTAGGTCATGACCCAACCGCCAGTGCCTGTGGCGGTAGGGGGGTGTAAACTTTCTATGACGGTAAAACAAAGGGCTGTAGCGATAGGGTCCCCCTTACCGCCAAGGGCCTTCATTTTACCGTCACAGCAAGTCCCCCCTCTCCGCCATAGGCACTGGCGGTAGGTTCCTGCACCCTACCGCCAAAGGCTGTGGCGGTAGGGATTGAATCCTCTCCTCCCCCCTTTCCTACCCCCTTATGTAGAATGTTAGAACAATAACCCACTTGTATCAAATATTAGAATGATCATCTCGCAAACACATACATAACTCAACTCAACATAGTTCATTACATCCACGAATAACACATGTTCAAACTAATTAAAACATGGCCAGGTTTAGATGACATCGGTTCAAACTAGAAGCTCAAGCTCAATGACACATTTTCTAAACAGGTAAGATATTTCTCATACTTATCATACGTTCAATTTGTTCGTCACGCGCTTGATTACGCTTCAGTTGAAAGTCGGTGGATCCTGCCCAGTGAACCAACACACAATTCGCTTCCCGGAACTAGGCCCATGCAGCACGGCTGGTGGGATTCTCTGACACGCCTTGTTTGATTGCCCATCCTATGACTTGTCCGAGTTTCCTCAAGTCCATCTCACGGAATTCTTCTTTGCTAGAAGTGAATGCAATCTCAATTGCCAAAGTGTGTCTGCAAGCATATTCCTGCTCTTGCAGCTCATCAAGCATCTTCCTTTTTTCCTTCACAAGCTTTCGAAAAGCTTTTTTCTCCTTAGCATCAGAAGGTTCCTCGATAAAGTGATACTTGTTGAAATCTGTAATGCCCCGGATCCGATGCGCCAGGTGTCTTCCAGTTATTCGCCGTCGTTGCCATGTCATTTGCTTGCGTGATGCATTTTGCCATGTCATCATCTGCATTTCATCCGCATGTTTTTTCAAACTTGCATCCGTTCAGGTTCCCCCGGTTCTCTCCGTTCTCCGTTCTGAGCCCAACCACACCCTGCTACCTCTTGAGCACTGCGTTGGATTTCCCCAAAGAGGAGAGGATGATGCAATAAAGTAGCGTAAGTATTTCCCTCAATTTTTGAGAACCAAGGTATCAATCCAGTAGGAGATCACGCACGAGTCCCTCGTACCTACACAAAATGATAGCCACTCGCAACCAACGCGATTAGGGGTTGTCAATCCCTTCACGGTCACTTACGAGGGTGAGATCTGATAGAGATGATAAATGATATTTTTGGTATTTTTGATATACAGATGCAAAGTAAAAAGTAAAAGGCAAAGTAAAAAACAAAGCAAGTAATAAAGTAATCGAGATTGATATGGTGAGAATAGACCCGGGGGCCATAGGTTTCTAGTGGCTTCTCTCAAGAGCATAAGTATTCTACGGTGGGTGAACAAATTACTGTTGAGCAATTGATAGAAAAGCAAATAATTATGAGGTTATCTAGGTATGATCATGTATATAGGCATCACGTCCAAAACAAGTAGATCGAAACGATTCTGCATCTACTACTATTACTCCACTCATCGACCGCTATCCAGCATGCATCTAGAGTATTAAGTTAAAAACAGAGTAACACCTTAAGCAAGATGACATGATGTAGAGGAATAAATTAATGCAATATGATAAAAACCCATCTTGTTATCCTCGATGGAAACAATACAATACGTGCCTTACAACCCTTTCTGTCACTGGGTAAGGACACCGCAAGATTGAACCCAAAGCTAAACACTTCTCCCATTGCAAGAACTACCAATCTAGTTGGCCAAACCAAACGGATAATTCGAACAGACTTGCAAAGATAACTCAATCATACATAAAAGAATTCAGAGAAGAATCAAATATTGTTATAGATAAGTTGGATCATAAACTCACAATTCATCGGTCTCAACAAACACACCGCAAAAAGAAGATTACATCAAATAGATCTCCACAAGAGAGAGGGGAACTTTGTATTGAGATCCAAAAAGAGAGAAGAAGCCATCTAGCTACTAGCTATGGACCCGAAGGTCTGAAGTAAACTACTCACACTTCATCGGAGAGGCTATGGTGTTGATGTAGAATCCCTCCATGGTAGATGCCCTCTCTGGCGGAGCTCCGGAACAGGCCGCAAGATGGGATCTCGCGGATACAGAAAGTTGCGGCGGTGGAATTAGGTTTTTGGCTCCGTATTTGATCTGACGGGGGTACATAGGCATATATAGGAGGAAGGAGTACGTCGGTGGAGCAACAGGGGGCCCACGAGGCAGGGGGCGCGCCCGGGGGGGGGGGCGCCCTCCACCCTCGTGACCTCCACGGCTGTTCCTTGGAGCAGGGTCCAAGTACCCTGGATCACGTTCGGTGAGAAAATCACGTTCCCGAAGGTTTTATTCCGTTTGGACTCCATTTGGTATTCTGTTTCTTCGAAATACTGAAATAGGCAAAAAAGCAACAATTCTGGGCTGGGCCTCCGGTTAATAGGTTAGTCCCAAAAATAATATAAAAGTGGAATATAAAGCCCAATATAGTCCAAAACAATAGATAAAGTAGCATGGAGCAATCAAAAATTATAAATGCGTTGGAGACGTATGAAGCATCCCCAAGCTTAATTCATGCTCGTCCTCGAGTAGGTAAATGATAAAAAAGAATTTTTGATGCGGAGTGATACTTTGGCACAATTTCAATGTAAATCTTCTTAATTGTCATATGAATATTCAGATTTGAAAGATTCAAGACAAAAGTTCATATTGACATAAAAGTAATAATACTTCAAGCGTACTAATCAAAGCAATCATGTCTTCTCAAAATAGCATGGTTAAAGAAAGTTATCCGTACAAAATCATATAGTCTGGCTAAGCTCTATCTTCATCACACAAAGTATTTAATCATGCACAACCTCGATGACAAGCCAAGCAATTGTTTCATACTTCAGTAATCTCAAACTTTTTCAACTTTCACGCAATACATGAGCGTGAGCCATGGACATAGCACTATAGGTGGAATAGAATGGTGGTTGTGGAGAAGACAAAAAGGAGAAGATAGTCTCACATCAACTAGGCGTATCAATGGGCTATGGAGATGCCCATCAATAGATATCAATGTGAGTGAGTAGGGATTGCCATGCAACGGATGCACTAGAGCTATAAGTATATGAAAGCTCAACAAAAGAAACTAAGTGGGTGTGCATCCAACTTGCTTGCTCATGAAGACCTAGGGCACTTTTGAGGAAGCCCATCATTGGAATATACAAGACAAGTTCTATAATGAAAAATTCCCACTAGTATATGAAAGTAACAACATATGAGACTCTCTATCATGAAGATCATGGTGCTACTTTGAAGCACAAGTGTGGAAAAAGGATAGTAGAATTGTCCCTTCTCTCTTTTTCTCTCATATTTTTTTGGTGGGCTTCTTTGGCCTCTTTTTTTTATTTGGGCTTCTTTGGCCTCTTTTATTTTTCATTAAGTCCGGAGTCTCATCCCGACTTTGGGGGAATCATAGTCTCCATCATCCTTTCCTCACTGGGACAATGCTCTAATAATGAGGATCATCACACTTTTATTTTTCTTACAACTCAACAATTACAACTCGATACTTAGAACAAAATATGACTCTATATGAATGCCTCCGGTGGTGTACCGGGATATGCAATGAATCAAGAGCGACATGTATGAAAGAATTATGAACGGTGTGTTTGCCACAAATACAATGTCAACTACATGTTCATGCAAAAAGCAATATGACAAAAGTAATGTGTGTCATATGAACGGAACGGTGGAAAGTTGCATGGAAATATATCTCGGAATGGCTATGGGAATGCCATGATAGGTAGGTATGGTGGCTGTTTTGAGGAAGGTATATGGCGGGTGTATGATACCGGCGAAAAGTGCGCGGTATTAGAGAGGCTAGCAATGGTGGAAGGGTGAGAGTGCGTATAATCCATGGACTCAACATTAATCAAAAGAACTCATGCACTTGTTGCAAAAGTTTAGAAGTCATCAAAAACCAAAGCACTAAACGCATACTCCTTGGGGGATAGATTGGTAGGAAAAGACCATTGCTCGTCCCCGACTACCACTCATAAGGAAGACAATCAATAAATAAAATTGTGCTCCGACTTCAACACAAAGCGGTTCACCATACTTGCATGCTACGGGAATCACAAACTTCAACACAAGCATTCTTTAAATTCATAATCACCCTAACTAGCATTGCTTTGATCTTATCACCTCCATATCTCAAAACAATTATCAAGCATCAAACTTATCATAGTGTTCAACGCACTCAAAATAAAGTTTCACATATCTTGAATACCAAGTATATTAACATTAAGCAAATTACCATGCTATTAACAACTCTCAAAATAATCTAAGTGAAGCATGAGAGATCAATAGTTTCTTTAAAACAAATCCACCACCATGCTCTAAAAGATCTAAGTGAAGCACTAGAGCAAAAATTATCAAACTCAAAAGATATAAGTGAAGCACAAAGAGTATTCTAGAAAATTCTAAATCATGTATGTCTCTCTAAAAAGGTGTGTACAGCAAGGATGATTGTGGTAAACTAACAAGAAAAGACGCAAATAATACAAGACACTCCAAGCAAAACACATAACATGTGGTGAATAAAAATATAGCTTCAAGTAAATTACCGATGGAAGTAGACGAAAGAGGGGATGCCTTCCGGGGCATCCCCAAGCTTTGACTTTTTGGTGTCCTTGGATTATCTTGGGGGTGCCATGGGCATCCCCAAGATTAGGCTCTTGCCACTCTTTGTTCCATAATCCATCAAAAGAATTCACCCAAAACTTGAAAACTTCACAACACAAAACTCAATAGAAATCTCGTGAGCTCCATTAGTGAAAAAAGAGAGACTACTTTAAGGTACTGTAATGAACTCATTCTTTATTTATATTGGTGTTAAACCTACTGTATTCCAACTTCCTTATGGTTTATAAACTAATTTATTAGCCATAGATGCATTGAAATAAGAAAACAACACACGAAAAACAGAATCTGTCAAAAACAGAACAGTCTGTAGCAATATGTAACTAACGCAAACTTATGGAACTCTAAAAATTCTACAAAAATAGGACTTACTGGAAAAAAAACATTATTGATCAGTACCAAAAATAATCAATGCAAAAGCACGTTTCTGTGATTTATTGAATTTTCTCTCGTGAGCGCAAAGTTTCTATTTTTCAGCAGAATCAAATCAACTATCATCATAGCTTATCCTATAGGTTCTACTTGGCACAAACACTAATTAAAATATAAAAATACATATAAACAGAAAGTAGATGGATTATTTATTCCTAAACAGAAGCAAAAACAAAAAACACAAAATAAAATTGGGTTGCCTCCCAACAAGCGCTATCGTTTAACGCCCTTAGCTAGGCATAAAAGCAAGGATAGATCTAGGTTTTGCCATCTTTGGTAGGCAATCCATAAGTGGATCTCATGATAGATTCATATGGTAATTTTATTTTCTTTCTAGGGAAGTGTTCCATACCCTTTCTCAAGGGAAATTGGAATCTAATATTCCCTTCCTTCATATCAATAATTGCACCAATCGTTCTAAGAAAAGGTCTACCAAGAATAATAGGACATGAAGGATTGCAATCTATATCAAGAACAATAAAATCTACAGGCACATAATTCCTATTTGCAACAATAAGAACATCATTAATTCTTCCCATAGGCTTTTTAATAGTGAAATCCGCAAGATGCAAGTTTAGAGAGCAATCTTCAAAGTCATGGAAATCTAGTAAATCACACAAAGTTTTGGGAATAGTGGAGACACTAGCACCCAAATCACACAAAGCATGAAACTCATAATCTTTAATTTTAATTTTGATAGTAGGTCCCCACTCATCATAGAGTTTTCTAGGGATAGAAACTTTCAACTCAAGTTTTTCTTCATAAGATTGCATCAAGGCATCAACAATGTGTTCGGTAAAGGCCTTATTTTGACTATAAGCATGAGGAGAATCTAGCACGGATTGCAACAAGGAAATACAACCAATCAAAGAGCAATTTTCATAATTAAATTCCTTGAGATCCAAAATAGTGAGTTTAGCAACATCAAGATTTTTATTTCTTTCAATCCCACTTTCATCAATTTCATCATCAAGATCTAGAAACTCCGAATTCTTAGAACGCCTTCTAGGTAAAGGAAGATCATATTCAGTTTCATCAAGATTCATATTGCAAAACAAAGATTTAATGGGGGACGCATCAATAACTTTTAGATCTTCATCTTGATTTCATAGGAATTGGAAGAACACGCTTTAATAAAGGCATCTTTGGAAGCACGCATCCTAGCGGTTCTTTCCTTGCACTCATCAAAGGAAATTCTCATAGCTTTGAGAGACTCATTGATATCATGATTAGGAGGAATAGATCTAAGCTTTAAAGAATCAATTTTAAGAGAAATTCTATCAACGTTCCTAGCCAAATCATCAACCTTAAGCAATTTCTCTTCAAGCAAAGCATTAAAATTCTTTTGTTAATTCATAAACTCTTTAACACTACTCTCAAATTCAGAGGGCATCTTATTAAAATTTCCATAAGAGTTGTTGTAGGAATTTCCATAATTATTAGAAGGATTACTAGGATAAGGCCTAGGATTAAAATTCCCTCTATACGCGTTATTTCCAAAACTATTCCTACCAACAAAATTCACATCCATAGATTCATTATTATTCTCAATCAAAGTAGATAAAGGCATATCATTGGGATCAAGAGAAGTATTTTTAGTAGCAAACATCTTCATAAGTTCATCCATCTTTTCACTCAAAACATTGATTTCTTCTATAGCATGCATTTTTTTACTAGAAGATCTTTCGGTATGCCATTGAGAATAATTAGTCATAATATTGTCAAGCAATTTTGTAGCATCTCCTAACGTAATTTCCATAAACGTGCCTCCCGCGGCCGAATCTAAAAGATTTCTAGAGGCAAAATTCAATCTGGCATAAAAAATTTGTATGACCATCCATAAATTCAAACCATGAGTAGGGCAATTGTGAAGCATCAATTTCATTATTTCCCAAGATTGGGCAACATGCTCATGATCAAGTTGTTTAAAATTCATAATATCGTTCCTAAGAGTGATGATCTTAGCGGGAGGAAAATACTTAGAGATAAAAGCATCTTTGCACTTGTTCCAAGAATTAATACTATTTTTAGGCAAAGACAAAAACCAAACTTTAGCACGATCTCTAAGTGAAAACGGAAATAATTTCAACTTGACAATATTGTTATCAGTATCTTTCTTCTTTTGCGTATCACACAAATCAACAAAATTATTTAGATGAGTAGCGGCATCTTCACTAGGAAGGCCGGCAAATTGATCTTTCATAACAAGATTCGGCAAAGCGGTATTGATTTCACAAGACTCATCATTATTAAGAGGAGCAATCGGAGTACTAAGGAAATCATTATTATTGGTATTCGAGAAATCACACAATTTGGTATTATCTTGCACCATGGCAACAAGTAATCCAACACACAAGCAAAGGCAAACGAGAAAAAGGCGAAAGAGAAGGAGAGGAGGAGATTGGGAAAGAGAGGGCGAATAAAACGGCAAGGGTGAAGTGGGGGAGAGGAAAACGAGAGGCAAATAATGTAATGCGAGAGATAGGGATTGTGATGGGTACTTGGTATAGTTGACTTTTGTGCAAACTCCCCGGCAACGGCGCCAGAAATTCTTCTTGCTACCTCTTGAGCACTGCGTTGGATTTCCCCAAAGAGGAGAGGATGATGCAGTAAACTAGCGTAAGTATTTCCCTCAGTTTTTGAGAACCAAGGTATCAATCCAGTAGGAGATCACGCAACAGTCACTCGTACCTACACAAAACGATAGCTACTCGCAACCAACGCGATTAGGGGTTGTCAATCCCTTCACGGTCACTTACGAGGATGAGATCTGATAGAGATGATAAATAATATTTTTGGTATTTTTGATATAGAGATGCAAAGTAAAAAGTAAAAGGCAAAGTAAAAACAAAGCAAGTAATAAAGTAAATGGAGATTGATATTCTGAAAATAGACCCGGGGGCCATAGGTTTCACTAGTGGCTTCTCTCAAGAGCATAAGTATTCTACGGTGGGTGAACAAATTACTGTTGAGCAATTGATAGAAAAACGAATAATTATGAGATTATCTAGGTATGATCATGTATATAGGCATCACGTCCAAAACAAGTAGATCGAAACGCTTCTGCATCTACTACTATTACTCCACTCATCGACCGCTATCCAGCATGCATCTAGAGTATTAAGTTAAAAATAGAGTAACGCCTTAAGCAAGATGACATGATGTAGAGGGATAAATTCATGCAATATGACAAAAACCCCATCTTATTATCCTCGATGGCAACAATACAATACATGCCTTGCAACCCTTTCTGTCACTGGGTAAGGACACCGCAAGATTGAACCCAAAGCTAAACACTTCTCCCATTGCAAGAACTACCAATCTAGTTGGCCAAACCAAACGGATAATTCGAAGAGACTTGCAAAGATAACTCAATCATACATAAAAGAATTCAGAGAAGAATCAAATATTGTTCATAGATAAGCTGGATCATAAACCCACAATTCATCGATCTCAACAAACACACCGCAAAAAGAAGATTACATCAAATAGATCTCCACAAGAGAGGGGGAGAACATTATATTGAGATCCAAAAAGAGAGAATAAGCCATCTAGCTAATAGCTATGGACCCGAAGGTCTGAAATAAACTACTCACACTTCATCGGAGAGGCTATGGTGTTGATGTAGAAGCCCTCCGTGGTAGATGCCCTCTCCGGCGGAGCTCCGAAACAGGCCACAAGATGGGATCTCACGGATACAGAAAGTTGCGGTGGTTAAATTAGGTTTTTGGCTCCGTATGATCTGACGGGTACGTAGGCATATATAGGAAGAAGGAGTACGTCGATGGAGTAACAGGGGGCCCACGACGCAGGGGGGCGCGCCCAGGGGGCACGCCCTCCGCCCTCGTGACCTCCACGGTTGTTCCTTGGAGCAGGGTCCAAGTCTCCTGGATCACGTTCGGTGAGAAAATCACGTTCCCGAAGGTTTTATTCCGTTTGATATTCTATTTCTTCGAAATACTGAAATAGGCAAAAAAACAGCAATTCTGGCTGGGCCTCCAGTTAATAGGTTAGTCCCAAAAATAATATAAAAGTGGAAAATAAAGCCCAATATAGTCCAAAACAGTAGATAAAGTAGCATGGAGCAATCAAAAATTATAGATACGTTGGAGACGTATCACACCCGCACGCGCCCGCGGCACCTCCGAAATATTATTCTATAAGTGGCATAAAAATGTTCTCAGAATGGGGTGAAACCTGTCGAGCGGTCTTATTATAGTGTAGGTGGACCGCCTGTCAAATTTCGTCGCATTCGGAGTCTGTTTGATAGCCCAACCGTTATATATATAGCCGCGATATAACCAGTCTTTTGTCGGACATTTTTGGTCTCCGGAAACTGCTGCCGGGCCTCTCTCTCTTCTCTCCTACTACCCCTGGCCTTTCTAGCACAGCCCACTAACCCCTCCTAGGCCCAACCTACCTCCCCTCGCGTCCGGAACCGTCCGATCGAGATCGGAGGGCTCCAAAACAACCCCCAACCCTCAACCCTAGACCCCTTTCCTATTTAAGCAGCTCTCCCTCCTCCAAAAATGGGCTAAAACCACCTACCCCCTCCTTCCCCCGCAGCCGCCTCCGTCTCCCACCTCATTTTCCATGTTCGGCCACCTCGCGCCCGCCACTTGGCGCCGCCCCACTCGCCAGCGCCGCCGCTCCAGTCGCCTCCCAACCAACGGGAGAGCGCCATGCGCCCCCGCAGCCCTCCTCCCACCTCCCGCGGCCCTGCAGGCCCAGGCGCAGCCCGCCCGAGCCCGAGCCACCGCCGCCCCGTGCCCGATCCGGCCTCGCCAGCGACGTCCAGCGCCGCCGTCCTCTGTCGCCGCCCCCTCCTCGACATCGTCGCCGGCTGGCTCCGCCGCCGCTGACCCCCATGCCTGTCGCCGCTGCCCCCTTCTCCCTTCTCCTCCTTCGGCTCACTCCCTCACCCTCTCTGCCCACAGGAGCCTCCGGAGCCGCTAGACGCCGCCACCGGAGTCCCTCTAGCGACCTCGCGTGACTGGATCCGGTCGATCCCCACCGGATCCACTCGCCCCGTCGCCGCCCCGCCTCGCCTCGACTCCGCCACCGCACGACCTCGTCGTCCGGGATGGATCGGGAGGAGCCCCGATCCCGACTGCGTGTGTTGACCCCCCGTGGGCCTCCACCACCGCGTGGGCCGCGCGGCCCGACCGCGGCCCAGCACCTTCCGGCCCAGCCTCCGACCTCCCCAGCCTGCATCACCGACCTGACCCTTGGCCAACTAGGTGAGCACCCCGCCAGCCCTATCCCTCGCCCGGGCGACATTTAGTCATATTGCGCTCGACCGTTTTTTCAGAAAAATGACCAAGTCCCTGATTTGCTACATCATGTGGACTTGTTGGACCTTGTGTAACTTCATGCATGTTGCTCCGTTTTGCATGTATGACATGTCAAAATGTTCATCTCGGAGTGCTCTTCATAATGGATTGTTTTTATGCATGTTAGGTTTCATTTTGATGCCTTAACCTTCGTTGCAAAACTTCTAATTGATATAAACTATTGTAATCTGCTGTTTCTTAACATCATTTGTGCATCTTGTGAGTTCCACAACTTTTTCTCTGTTGATGCTATGATGATGATCTTGATATGCGCATGTTCTTATTTTCCTGATCTACATGTTTATGTAATTTGCGTTCATGGTAGGGCGCATCTTGATATATTAATCCCTGTTGAAAAAGTGCATGTTGCTGTTAACTGCTGTAAACTGTTGTAACTTGCTGATTTGTCATTTTTGTTGCATTTTGTGTGTGCATATTATGAGCATGATGTCTACATGTTTTAGGAGCATTTTTATGCCATCTTTACAGGGGTGCAATCCATGTATTTTTATATGCCTTGTAGTGAGTGCATCAAGCTTGTGAAGTGGGCTACTTGTTGTTAACTTTCTGTCAATGTTGAATCTGTTATATCATGATGCTATCTTTGATTGATGCTACCAATTAAGCCATGCATGATATGGAGATGCTTAGTTGACATGTTTTGTTGTATATGTTATGCTCTATCACGCCAGGCCTTTTTATGCCTTATGTATGTCCTGTAGCATATGTTTTCATTACCATGAACATGCTTATATAATGTTCCAGATTTCTGTTAACTTCATGATGCCTTGTTGTGAGCTTGTTATTGAGAGATACATGCTTCTTATGGAGATGCTCCAATTACATGTTTTCAAGTATGCTATGAGTAATTTGTTTACATTCCATTGTTGTTAATTTTGGATGTCATATGATATTGTTCCATGCTTGCAAACATGCTATCATAATGTTGCTTTTTTACACTTGCTGAAACTGTTTCAACATTCAATCTTGTCTTGTTGATTCCTACTAATCCATGAGCCTAATGTATATGATTCCATGATGTTATTTGCTCTTTGTTATGTCTACTTTAATTCCATGTCCTTGTTTGATATGTTAACTTGCTGTAGCTTGTCTCTTTCTTGCTCTCAAGTTGCCATCATATTAACTCTGCTCATGCATATACTCCTATGTTATAAAGTTGATTTTTTGCATTGGTCATATTGGTTTAACCTTGATGCCTATGAATCTGAACCTTAATGATATTTGAAGTATGTTATCTGTAATTGAAGTTAATGTCAAGTTTATGCTCATACGATTCCTGTAGCATGGTGTTTTGATGTCTGCAAAGTGCCTACTTGCTGTTTTGGGCAGATTGTTGTTATATCTTGTTTGGAGTGTATGTGTTGCACCGTTGCTCCGTTTTGAGCATGCTCTATATAAAACTTGCTTAGAATTGCATGTAGTTTCATATTGCCATGTTGCATCCTTGTTTTGAGGTGTTTGCTTGATGTTTGGATGCATTTTGCATTAATGCCATGTTTAACTTGTGTTGCTCATATCTTCTAGGCCGTAGCTCCGAATTAAATGAACTTTATATGTAACTTGACTAGAATTTCGTGTAGATCATCTTGGTGCATCTTAACTTGCTGTTTAACAACTTGAACATAAGGTTTATTCAGATCTGTACCAATTTCGAAATTTGCATATGAGGACTTACCGGATTTGTTATATGTTGTTTCCGGCCTCATTTAAACTTGCTTTGATGTGTTGTTCTTGTTTGCATCATCTATTGCCATGAGTAGCATCATAGCCTTGTCATGCATCATACTTGGTTGAGCATCATGTCATGCTTATGTGTTGTGTGTTTACCATGTTGTTTGCTTCTTTTCGGTTGTGCTTCTTCTCGATAGTTCCTGTTTCGTTGCGATGGTGAGGATTCGTTCATCTACGCTTGGTTCGTCTTCGCCCGTTCGTCTTCTTCACGGACTTGTTCTTCTTCCTAGCGGGATTTCAGGCAAGATGACCGTTACCCTGGATCTCACCACTATCATTGCTATGTTAGTTGCTTCGTTCTATCGCTATGCTGCGCTACCCACCACTTGCTTATCAAGCCTCCCAAATTGCCATGTCAGCCTCTAACCTTTTCACCCTACTTAGCAAACCGTTGTTTGGCTATGTTACCACTTTTTCTCAGCCCCTCTTATAGCGTTGTTAGTTGCAGGTGAAGTTGAAGATTGCTCCATGTTGGACATGATCATGTTGGGATATGACAATATCTCTTATTTAATTAGTGCATCTATATATTTGGTAAAGGGTGGAAGGCTCGGCCTTATGCCTGGTGTTTTGTTCCACTCTTGCCACCCTAGTTTCCGTCATATCGGTGTTATGTTCCTTGATTTTGCGTCCCTAACACGGTGTGGGTTTATGGGCCCCTCTTGACAGTTCGCTTTGAATAAAACTCTTCCAGCAAGGCCCAACATTGGTTTTAACATTTGCCATAATAATACTTAAAACTAAATAATTAATTTGCATAGGGCGTCATGAACCCGAGGATTCTTTTCTACATATAGGGAGGGGCCAGTGCTGATGGTGTTGGTCCCAAATTAGAGCACTGTGCGGGGCCGCAACAAGGAAACCTGGGTTATTTTGGCACCTATACGCGTAGCTCATCCGTCGTGGCCTGAGACAGGATACACGAGGTTACTATCAGGGTGTCGACACGCCGGGAGCCTTTGCTGGATTAGTTTTACCATTGTCGAAATGTCTTGTGCACCGGGATCCCGAGTCTGATCGGATGTCCCGCGATGGAGGATTGTCTCCGCAGATCGTGAGCTTATAATGGGCTAAGTTGGGACACCCCTGCAGGGTTTAAACTTTTGAAAGTCGTGCCCGCGGTTATGTGGCAGTTGGGAATTTTTAATGTCCGGTTGTAGAGAACTTGACACCAGATTTGAGTTAAAATACACCAACCATGTGCGTAACCGTGACGGTCTCTTTTTGAGTGGGTCGAGAAGAGAACACGGTGGGGTTATGTTTGAGCCTAAGTAGTTCAGGATCACTTCTTGATCATTACTAGATTGTGAGCGTTTATGTAGCTTCTCATCTTATTCTTGTACTCGTAAGATAGCCACCATATCATGCTTAGTCGCTGCTGCAACCTCACCACTATCCATTCCATACCCATTAAGCTTTTCTAGTCTTGATACCCATGGTTATGGGATTGCTGAGTCCTCATGGCTCACAGATTACTACAACAACAGTTGCAGGTATAGGTAATGCGATGATCATGACGTTAGAGCGATGCTTGCTTGCTTTGAGTTCTTCTTCTGCTTCGTCGTTCAGGGGTTAGGTTCCTGGTCGGCGGCCTGGGCTAGCAGGATGGATGTCGCTTGAGTTTCTGTTTGTGTTTCATCCGTAGTCGGATGTTGCTCTTGTGTATGATAATGTTGTATTCGTGTGGCATAGTATGTCTCTTGTATGTATCCCCAACTATTATGTAATGGTTCGATGTAATGATATCCACCTTGCAAAAGCGTCTTCAATATGCGCTTCTATCCATGGTGGGACCTTCGCGTTCCTTTAGGATAGGGTCGCATATTGGGCGTGAAAAAATCATTCATGGCCGCATTTGCTGTTGGGAAACGTAGTAATTTCAAAAAAAAATCCTACGCACACGCAAGATCATGGTGATGTATAGCAACGAGAGGGGAGAGTGTGTCCATGTACCCTTGTAGACCGAAAGCGGAAGCGTTAGAACAACGCGATTGATGTGGCCGTACGTCTTCATGGCCCAACCGATCAAGCACCGAAACTACGGCACCTCCGAGTTCTAGCACATGTTCAACTCAATGACGATCCCCGTACTCCGATCCAGCAGAATGTCAGGGAAGAGTTCCGTCAGCATGATGGCGTGGTGACGATCTTGATGTTCTACCATCGCAGGGCTTCACCTAATCACCGCTACAATATTATCGAGGATTATGGTGGAGGGGGGCACCGCACACGACTAAGAGATCAAGAGATCAATTGTTGTGTCTATGGGGTGCCCCCCTCCCCCGTATATAAAGGAGTGGAGGAGGGGGCCAGCCAAGGGGGGTGGCGCGCCCTAGGGGGGAGTCCAACCCCAACTGGGAGTAGGACTCCCCCCTTTCCTATTAGGAGAGGGAGAGGGAAGGAAGAGGGGGGAGGGAAGAAGGAAAGGGGGGGCGGCCCCCCTCCCAATTCGGATTGGGCTTGGGGGGGCGCGCCCCCTCCTTTGCTTCTTCTCCCTCCTTT
The DNA here is from genome assembly GCF_018294505.1 of Triticum aestivum. Taxonomy (NCBI): domain Eukaryota; kingdom Viridiplantae; phylum Streptophyta; class Magnoliopsida; order Poales; family Poaceae; genus Triticum; species Triticum aestivum. The sequence goes on from NC_057810.1 coordinate 163,895,033, forward strand.
CCACTAAGGCCCAATAAGGCCCATATACCTCCCGGGGGGTTCCGATAACCTCCCGGAGCTCCGGTATTGTCCCAATCTCACCCGGAACCTTTCGAGTGTCCAAATATAGTCGTCCAATATATCAATCTTTATGTCTCGACCATTTCGAGACTCCTCGTCATGTCCATGATCACATCCGGGACCCCAAACAACCTTCGGTACATCAAAACTCATAAACTCATAATAAAACTGTCAAAGAAACCTTAAGCGTGCGGACCCTACGGGTTCGAGAACTATGTAGACATGACCGAGACACGTCTTCGGTCAATAACCAATAGTGGAACCTGGATGATCATATTGCCTCCCACATATTCTATGAAGATCTTTATCGGTCAAACCGCATAACAACATACGTTGTTCCCTTTGTCATCGGTATGTTACTTGCCCGAGATTTGATCGTCGGTATCTCAATACCTAGTTCAATCTCATTACCGGCAAGTCTCTTTACTCGTTATGTAATGCATCATTCCATAACTAACTCATTAGCTACATTGCTTGCAAGGCTTATAGTGATGTGCATTACCGAGAGGGCCCAGAGATACCTCTCCGACAATCGGAGTGACAAGACCTAATCTCGAAATACGCCAACTCAACATGTACCTTTGGAGACACCTGTAGAGCTCCTTTATAATCACCCAGTTACGTTGTGATGTTTGGTAGCACAAAAAGTGTTCCGCCGGTAAACGGGAGTTGCATAATCTCATAGTTGTAGGAACTTGTATAAGTCATGAAGAAAGCAATAGCAACATACTAAATGATCAAGTGCTAAGCTAACGGAATGGGTCAAGTCAATGACATCATTCTCCTAATGATGTGATCCCATTAATCAAATGACAACACATGTCTATGGTTAGGAAACATAACCATCTTTGGTTAATGAGCTAGTCAAGTAGAGGCATACTAGTGACATTAAGTTTGTCTATGTATTCACACATGTATCATGTTTCCAGTTAATACAATTCTAGCATGAATAATAAACATTTATCATGATATGAGGAAATAAATAATAACTTTATTATTGCCTCTAGGGCATATTTCCTTCAGTCTCCCACTTGCACTAGAGTCAATAATCTAGATTACACAGTAATGATTCTAACACCCATGGAGTCTTGGTGTTGATCATGTTTTGCTCGTGGAAGAGGCTTAGTCAACGGGTCTGCAACATTCAGATCTGTATGTATCTTGCAAATCTCTATGTCTCCGACCTGGACTTGGTCCCGGATGGAATTGAAGCGTCTCTTGATGTGCTTGGTCCTCTTGTGAAATCTGGATTCCTTTGCCAAGGCAATTGCACCAGTATTGTCATAGAAGATCTTCATTGGTCCCGATGCACTAGGTATGACACCTAGATCGGAAATGAACTCTTTCATCCATACTCCTTCATTTGCTGCTTCCAAAGCAGCTATATACTCCGCTTCGCATGTAGTTCCCTCCATGACGCCTTGTTTAGAACTGCACCAACTGACAGCTCCATCGTTCAATAGAAACACGTATCCAGTTTGCGATTTAGAATCATCCGGATCAGTGTCAAAGCTTGCATCAACGTAACCATTTACGACTAGCTCTTTGTCACCTCCATAAACGAGAAACATATCCTTAGTCCTTTTCAGGTATTTCAAGATATTCTTGACCGCTGTCCAGTGATCCACTCCTGGATTACTTTGGTACCTCCCTGCCAAGCTTATTGCTAAGCATATGTCAGGTCTGGTACACAGCATTGCATACATGATAGAGCCTGTGGCTGAAGCATAGGGAACATCTTTCATTTTCTCTCTATCTTCTGCTGTGGTCGAGCATTGAGTCTGACTCAACTTCACACCTTGTAATACAGGCAAGAATCCTTTCTTTGCATGATCCATTTTGAGCTTTTTCAAAACTTTATCAAGGTATGTGCTTTGTGAAAGTCCAATTAAGCGTCTTGATCTATCTTTATAGATATTGATGCCCAATATGTAAGCAGCTTCACCGAGGTCTTTCATCGAAAAACTTTTATTCAAGTATCCCTTTATGCTATCCAGAAATTCTATATCATTTTCAATTAACAATATGTCATCCACATATAATATCAGAAATGCTACAGAGCTCCCACTCACTTTCTTGTAAATACATACTTCTCCAAAAGTCTGTATAAAACCATATGCTTTGATCACACTATCAAAGCATTTATTCCAACTCCGAGAGGCTTGCACCAGTCCATAAATGGATCGCTGGAGCTTGCACACTTTGTTAGCACCTTTTGGATCGACAAAACCTTCCGGTTGCATCATATACAACTCTTCTTCCAGAAATCCATTCAGGAATGCAGTTTTGACATCCATTTGCCATATTTCATAATCATAAAATGCGGAAATTGCTAACATGATTCGGACAGACTTAAGCATCGCTACGGGTGAGAAAGTCTCATCGTAGTCAACCCCTTGAACTTGTCGAAAACCTTCCGCAACAAGTCGAGCTTTGTAGATAGTTACATTACCATCAGCGTCAGTCTTCTTCTTGAAGATCCATTTATTCTTGATGGCTTGTCGATCATTGGGCAAGTCAACCAAAGTCCATACTTTGTTCTCATACATGGATCCCATCTCAGATTTCATGGCCTCAAGCCATTTTACGGAATCTGGGCTCATCATCGCTTCCTCAAAGTTCGTAGGTTCGTCATGGTCAAGTAACATGACTTCCAGAATAGGATTACTGTACCACTCTGGTGCGGATCTTACTCTGGTTGACCTACGAGGTTCGGTAGTAACTTGATCTGAAGTTTCATGATCAATATCATTAGCTTCCTCACTGATTGGTGTGGTTGTCACAGGAACCGGTTCTTGTGATGAACTACTTTCCAATAAGGGAGCAGGTACTGTTACCTCATCAAGTTCTACTTTCCTCCCACTCACTTCTTTCGAGAGAAACTCCTTCTCTAGAAAGGATCTGAATTTAGCAACAAAAATCTTGCCCTCAGATCTGTGATAGAAGGTGTACCCAATAGTCTCTTTTGGGTATCCTATGAAGACACATTTCTTTGATTTGGGTTCGAGCTTATCTGGTTGAAGTTTCTTCACATAAGTGTCGCAGCTCCAAACTTTAAGAAATGACAACTTTGGTTTCTTGCCAAACCACTGTTCATAAGGCGTCATCTCAAGGGATTTTGATGGTGCCCTATTTAACTTGAATGCGTCCGTCTCTAAAGCATAACCCCAAAACGATAGCGGTAAATCAGTAAGAGACATCATAGATCGCACCATATCTAGTAAAGTACGATTATGACGTTCGGACACACCATTTCGTTGTGGTGTTCCGGGTGGCGTGAGTTGCGAAACTATTCCGCATTTTTTCAAATGTAAACCAAACTCGTAACTCAAATATTCTCCTCCAAGATCATATCGTAGAAACTTTATTTTCTTGTTACGATGATTTTCCACTTCACTCTGGAATTCTTTGAAGTTTTCAAATGTTTCAGACTTGTGTTTCATCAAGTAGATATACCCATATCTGCTCAAATCATCTATGAAGGTGAGAAAATAACGATACCCGCCGCGAGCCTCAATATTCATCGGACCGCATACATCAGTATGTATGATTTACAACAAATCAGTTGCTCGCTCCATAGTTCCAGAGAACGGAGTTTTAGTCATCTTGCCCATGAGGCACGGTTCGCAAGTACCAAGTGATTCATAATCAAGTGATTCTAGAAGTCCATCAGTATGGAGTTTCTTCATGCGCTTTACACCAATATGACCCGAACGGCAGTGCCACAAATAAGTTGCACTATCATTATCAACTCTGCATCTTTTGGCTTCAACATTATGAATATGTGTATCACTACTATCGAGATTCAATAAAAATAGACCACTCTTCAAGGGTGCATGACCATAAACGATATTACTCATATAAATAGAACAACCATTATTCTCAGATTTAAATGAATAACCGTCTCGCATCAAACAAGATCCAGATATAATGTTCATGCTTAACGCTCGCACCAAATAACAATTATTCAGGTCTAAAATTAATCCCGAAGGTAGATGTAGAGGTAGCGTGCCGATCGCGATCACATCGACTTTGGAGCCATTTCCCACGCGCATCGTCACCTCATCCTTAGCCAATCTTCGCTTAATCCGTAGTCCCTGTTTCGAGTTGCAAATATTAGCAGCAGAACCAATATCAAATACCCAGGTGCTACTGCGAGCATTAGTAAGGTACACATCAATAACATGTATATCACATATACCTCTGTTCACCTTGCCATCCTTCTTATCCGCCAAATACTTGGGGCAGTTCCACTTCCAGTGACCAGTCCGCTTGCAGTAGAAGCACTCAATTTCAAGCTTAGATCCAAACTTGGGTTTCTTCTCCTGAGCAGCAACTTGTTTGCTGTTCTTCTTGAAGTTCCCCTTCTTCTTCCCTTTACCCTTTTTCTTGAAACTGGTGGTCTTATTGACCATCAACACTTGATGCTCCTTCTTGATTTCTACCTCCGCAGCTTTTAGCATTGCGAAGAGCTCGGGAATAGTCTTGTCCATCCCTTGCATATTATAGTTCATCACGAAGCTCTTGTAGCTTGGTGGCAGTGATTCAAGAATTCTGTCAATGACACTATCATCAGGAAGATTAACTCCCAGTTGAATCAAGTGATTATTATACCCAGACATTTTGAGTATATGTTCACTGACAGAACTATTCTCCTCCATCTTATAGCTATAGAACTTATTGGAGACTTCATATCTCTCAATCTGGGCATTTGCTTAAAATATTAACTTCAACTCCTGAAACATCTCATATGCTCCATGACGTTCAAAACGTCATTGAAGACCCGGTTCCAAGCTGTAAAGCATGGCACACTGAACTATCGAGTAGTCATCAGCTTTGCTATGCCAGACGTTCTTAACATCGTCAGTTGCATCTGCAGCAGGCCTGGCACCCAGCGGTGCTTCCAGGACGTAATTCTTCTATGCAGCAATGAGGATAATCCTTAAGTTACGGACCCAGTCCGTGTAATTGCTATCATCATCTTTCAACTTAGCTTTCTCAAGGAACGCATTAAAATTCAACGGAACAGCACGAGCCATCTATCTACAACAAACATAGACAAGCAAAATACTATCAGGTACTAAGTTCATGATAAATTTAAGTTCAATTAATCATATTACTAAAGAACTCCCACTTAGAGAGACATCTCTCTAGTCATCTAAGTGATCACGTGATCCAAATCAACTAAACCATGTCCGATCATCACGTGAGATGGAGTAGTTTCAATGGTGAACATCACTATGTTGATCATATCTACTATATGATTCATGTTCGACCTTTCGGTCTCCGTGTTCCGATGCCATATCTATATATGCTAGGCTCGTCAAGTTTAACCTGAGTATTCCGCGTGTGCAACTGTTTTGCACCCGTTATATTTGAACGTAGAGCCTATCACACCCGACCATCACGTGGTGTCTCAGCACGAAGAACTTTTGCAATGGTGCATACTCAGGGAGAACACTTCTTGATAATTAGTGAGAGATCATCTTAAAATGCTACCATCAATCAAAGCAAGATAAGATGCATAAAGGATAAACATCACATGCAATCAATATAAGTGATATGATATGGCCATCATCATCTTGTGCTTGTGATCTCCATCTCCGAAGCACTGTCGTGATCACCATCGTCACCGGTGCGACACCTTGATCTCCATCGTAGCATCGTTGTCATTACGCCATCTATTGCTTCTACGACTACCGCTACCGCTTAGTGATAAAGTAAAGCAATTACAGGGCGTTTGCATTTCATACAATAAAGCGACAACCATATGGCTCCTGCAAGTTGCCGATAACTCTGGTTACAAAACATGATCATCTCATATAATAAAATATAGCATCATGTCTTGACCATATCACATCACAACATGCCCTACAAAAACAAGTTAGACATTCTCTACTTTGTTGTTGCAAATTTTACATGGCTGCTACGGGCTGACTAAGAACCATTAACGATAGTTCATCAAGTTAGTGCTATTTTAACCTTCGCAAGACCGGGCGTAGCCACAATCGGTTCAACTAAAGTTGGACAAACTGACACCCGCTAGTCACCTGTGTGCAAAGCACGGCGGTAAAACCAGTCTCGCGTAAGCGTACGCGTAATGTCGGTCCGGGCCGCTTCATCCAATAATACCGCTGAACCAAAGTATGACATGCTGGTAATCAGTATGACTTGTATCGCCCACAACTCACTTGTGTTCTACTCGTGCATATAACATCTACGCATAAAACCAGGCTCGGATGCCACTGTTGGGGAACGTAGTAATTTCAAAAAAATCCTACGCACACGCAAGATCATGGTGATGTATAGCAACGAGAGGGGAGAGTGTGTCCACGTACCCTCGTAGACCGAAAGCGGAAGCGTTAGAACAACGTGGTTGATGTAGTCGTACGTCTTCACGGCCCGACCGATCAAGCACCGAAACTACGGGACCTCCGAGTTCTAGCACACGTTCAGCTCGATGACGATCCCCGTACTCCAATCCAGAAGAATGTCGGGGAAGAGTTCCGTCAACACGACGGCATGGTGACGATCTTGATGTTCTACCGTCGCAGGGCTTCGTCTAAGCACTGCTACAATATTATCGAGGACTATGGTGGAGGGGGGCATCGCACACGGCTAAGAGATCAAGAGATCAATTGTTGTGTCTATGGGGTGCCCCCTCCCCCGTATATAAAGGAGTGGAGGAGGGGGCCGGCCAAGGGGGTGGCGCGCCCTAGGGGGGAGTCCAACCCCAACCGGGAGTAGGACTCCCCCCTTTCCTATTAGGAGAGGGAGAGGGAAGGAAGAGGGGGGAGGGAAGAAGGAAAGGGGGGCCGGGCCCCCTCCCAATTCGGATTGGGCTTGGGGGGGCGCCCCCTCCTTTGCTTCTTCTCCCTCCTTTCCACTAAGGCCCAATAAGGCCCATATACCTCCCGGGGGGTTCCGATAACCTCCCGGAGCTCCGGTATTGTCCCAATCTCACCCGGAACCTTTCCGGTGTCCAAATATAGTCATCCAATATATCGATCTTTATGTCTCGACCATTTCGAGACTCCTCGTCATGTCCGTGATCACATCCGGGACTCCGAACAACCTTTGGTACATCAAAACTCATAAACTCATAATAAAACTGTCAATGAAACCTTAAGCGTGCGGACCCTACAAGTTCGAGAACTATGTAGACATGACCGAGACACATCTCCGGTCAATAACCAATAGCGGAACCTGGATGCTCATATTGTCTCCCACATATTCTACAAAGATCTTTATCGGTCAAACCGCATAACAACATACGTTGTTCCCTTTGTCATCGGTATGTTACTTGCCCGAGATTTGATTGTCGGTATCTCAATACCTAGTTCAATCTCGTTACCGGCAAGTCTCTTTACTCGTTACGTAATGTGTCATTCTGTAACTAACTCATTAGCTACATTGCTTGCAAGGCTTATAGTGATGTGCATTACCGAGAGGGCCCAGAGATACCTCTCCGACAATCGGAGTGACAAAACCTAATCTCGAAATACGCCAACTCAACATGTACCTTTGGAGACACCTGTAGAGCTCCTTTATAATCACCCAGTTATGTTGTGACGTTTGGTAGCACACAAAGTGTTCCTCCGGTAAACGCGAGTTACACAATCTCATAGTTGTAGGAACTTGTATAAGTCATGAAGAAAGCAATAGCAACATATTAAATGATCAAGTGCTAAGCTATCGGAATGGGTCAAGTCAATCACATCATTCTCCTAATGATGTGATCCCATTAATCAAATGACAACGCATGTCTATGGTTAGGAAACATAACCATCTTTGATTAATGAGCTAGTCAAGTAGAGGCATACTAGTGACATTAAGTTTGTCTATGTATTCACACATGTATCATGTTTCCGGTTAATACAATTCTAGCATGAATAATAAACATTTATCATGATATGAGGAAATAAATAATAACTTTATTATTGCCTCTAGGGCATATTTCCTTCATTTGCCTCATCACAACTCTTCATCCATGCTTCACATTCTCTCTTCAAGCAACGGTGTCGCTTCGACATGAGCTTCTCGCACGCTATGTTCATAGTCATTGATCGTATGTCCATCCTACATGAATATACGGGTTTAATATGACATACAACAAAACACAAAATAAATTCAATGAAGTACAACACTTGGTTACTTGATATGACATACAACACCAAGTTCTTAATGAGTTCAAATGTTAAGGGTACAAGTCATAATAGTTCAAATGACGACCAAGCAAAGGGTACATGTCATTACAGTCCAAATGACAAAGATTACATAGCCTCATGCAATTCTATGTGGCATATGGTCCCGGGTTGCAACAAATAACATCATTTCTTTCTTTGACCCATGCCCAACGAGAAGCCCGCTTCTCGTCCAACGAGAATGGTTGGTGAACTAACCAATCAATGACCTGACCATGATTTCTCATGTCTATCTCAGCATATTCTCCCCTTGTCACACACAATGCAATTTGCATTGCAAGATCACGCCTACAATTTTTTTCCGCCGTCTTGAGCTTCTCCATCTGCCTCTCTTTTTTTTTTATAAAATTTTCTGAACGGTCATTATTGAAATAATAATGTGAAAAGGCCCTACACTCTGCATTGAACGCATCAATGGCTTTCACCCACAAGTTCATCTTTTTCTCAATCAATTCGCGTTCACGGTTCGCAGCCACCTCAGCAGAAGCTTCAAAGAAAACGAACGGTGTCATCCTACATTTCGAGAAGTTGCTGTTAAAGTAAACTTAGGTTTAATTGCTTTCTTAAACCTAATCCAACCCTAATTATGTACACTAATACTAGCACTAGATCTAGGTACAAAAACTATTCTACAAGCAATTAAGCACATCATACATAACGAAATCACAAACATAACCCTAAATGGATCATATGAACTGATTTGACCACATGAGCTAGGGTTTGCAACTAAATGAGCAAATGCAAGCAAAAACAAAGATATCAACCAATCAAAATGAGGGAAAATGAGAGAGCTACCTTGGGTGATGAAAATGGTAAGAATCCACCGGAGAAATCTCAAACAAATGAGAGAGATTTGAGAGGCTCTAGTGCTTCAAAGAGAGAGGGAGGAGACTTGAGCTTGGTGGAGAGGTGAGTAGTGTGCGTCTTGAATGAGTGGTTGAGGAGGGGGAGGAAATATCCAGCCCCTCCCCACCTTATCCACCACACAGGACCCTGCCGCAAGAGGTGCTGACGGTAGGCTTCAGTACCCTACCGCCAGGGACCCTGGCGATAGGCCCCTTTTCCACGTCAGTCATGGCAAACGACCGTCAGTCGCCGTCCAGGCGCCTACCGCCAGGGCCCTTGGCGTTAGGTTGTGCAATCCTACCGCCACGGACCCTGGCGGTAGGCAAAAGGGTCAAATCCCGAATTTTTTTCGGAGGGGGTCAGATCCTGAAATAGTATGCAAAAAGGGTCAAAACACGAAATTTTGTCGGACATGGGGGGGGGGGGTCGACATCATGGACAAGCTCAACGCTGCGCTCGCCTCCTCCGTGGAGCACAACCAGCCCATCATCATCGACTGGTACGACACCGGGGCGACCTGTGCTTCATAGTTATTCCTGCAGCTCCTGAATTACATGCCAATAATGTACATGTCAGGAGCTGGATGTTTGACAATGTTAAAACTGTAAAGCCGAGGTTTCAGTGTACTCTCCCCGGGATGGCTAGCTGGCCAACCGTGTTAGTTCTGTCTCCAACTAGGGAATTGGCAACACAGATTCAAGATGAAGCAATCAAGTTTGGTAGATCATCGAGAATGTCATCTACTGTATGTTCCTTCTATCTTTATGTCTGCACTACACTGCTCTACTCTTAGACCACTTAATACACTTGTTTATCCACATTGTTAGATGCTAATGTTACTCGTACCTAAGAAATGGTATTTCCGTTTTTGCAAACTACACAGATATATATAGCCGTAATAGAATATCGTCTTAATCATATTTTTTTTCTTTTGCAGTGTCTATATGGTGGTGCTCCAAAAGGCCCTCAGCTAAGAGATTTAGAGCATGGTGCTGCCATGGTTGTTGCAACTCCTGGAAGGCTGATTTTTTTTTTGAAACGGAGGCAAAAGTTTTGCCTCATCCATTAATTAAGAAGAAGAGAGTTGCCTAGTTAATTTATGGAAAACCAGGCGAAAACCATCACAACCATGCTCAAAAGCACGACCCCATCCACATGTGAACTACTCCCAAATCATGGAGTCACGGGACCGAAGCACCCAACACACTACTACTGCAACCCGCAACTTATGGGTCCCTGTACTGCAAAAGAAAACCAATCGACATAATGCAACTCGAGGAAAACACATCGACGAAAACCACCCCCATGACTGAGCACACATCTGCAACTCAGAAAGCCGAGAATCATCCATCATGGAATCATTTGCGCCTCCCCTCTAGCGCTATCCTTCTTGCTTTTGCTCCTGCAAGATTTCTCTTTGAGGATGCCAGATCTAGAGTTGGCGCCACCCTTCTTGTGCTTCTCCCTCAAAGTTTTTTCCTTCAAGAGGCATCCAATCGTCTTTCCAGAATTTTCAGAGTCCAGGTTGGCTAGGAATTCACAAATCTTGGTGGCTAAAAGAACACCAGGATTAGGCACCAACACTCCGGCCACAACAATTTTATCAGCCATAGGAACCACACCTCCAAAGGGTTCAAGCGATCGCGTGTTAGCCATGTCTGGACCATCACCCTCCACACATGCATACTCCTACTGACTAGGCTCCAACGGAGGTGGAGAGGGCGTCGAGGCAACCGTCACCGCCCCAAGCGAGCCCACCTTCGAGAGCACCATCGATATAGGCGAAGATGGTTCCACACTTAACACCTGCAACTCAGGCATACATTGTAGCACCGAAGTCACGCCCTCGATGACGACCACACTCCCGAAGTCACTTGGCATGACAGGTAGTGGCGATGTACAGAGAGCGGCACAAGGGGAGAAACATCCATACATGCATGCTTCCCTCCCATCCGCAGAACCAACCTGGAGCTCGAGCAACGGGGACATAAGAGGCACAGTCGGGAGCCTGCAAAGAGCAGCCTCCACGCATGCCACAGTCCCACCGGCCTCAGCTTGCTCCTTCATGGGCAGAGACGAGACCAGAACAGGGGTCGCATCCCTAAGGTGCGCAACAGAAGCTAGGACCTCAGACGAGCAGCTAGCCACATCACTCTTGATGAAATCCTCAACACCAGCAACATTCCCAACAGAACCTGCAACATGCATCTCAAACGACTGTGGCGAGGCCGGCGAGTAGCCCAGCTGGCCAACAACAACCTCCATTCGCTCCAAGAATCCCCGAAGTAGAGTCGTCCACCCCTCCAAAGCAGTCATCATGTCATGAAGGGGTCGGACCACCTCCTCCAAACGTGAGACGGTCAAGGCCTGCATCTCAGAGCGCAACACTTCCATCTGAGCAGCAAGGAGAGGCTCGAGCAATCCCAAATCAGCAACAACAGAATCGCTGGGATTCGCCACAGCCGGAGGGGCAACAACCGAGGCCCAGGTGTGTCGATGCGTATGTGGAGATCCATGAGTTGAGCTGCTGAAGTGGCGAGGAGCCTGGCAGTCTGGCAGGTCCCTCGAATGACACGGTGAGGCCGTAGGCGAGCGAGGACGGAGGCAGCGACCTTCCCCCGTTGGCTGGCGCGAGGGACAACCACGTTCACGATGGCCTGGGAGGCCACATGCCAGGCATCTGACAGGACCGCGAGAATCAGCGACGAGATGCTTCGGCGCCAAGCAGCGAAAACAGAGGCCGTAGGTTCTTCTCTTGAAGGCGAGGGAGCTGGCAGTCTCCATCCTGCGTGGCGGCCCTGGTGCCAACTCCTGCCGCGGCCGCTGACACTGACGGCCCCCCACCTTCACCCATGGTTGCTCCAATGTCGCCTCAGGAGCAACAGCAGCCGAAACACACACCCCGCTGGAGCATCTGGCAGCAAACGGCGTCAGCGGAGCTACCTCGTCATCATCGTCGATGTCGTCGTCGTCGGTGGCGAGGGAGGCCCATGACACATACAGCGGCTGCTGCAGGGCGGGCACAACGGCGTTGATGGCACCGGCAGGAGGAGCCATAGCGCCCAGCACAGCTGGAGCATCTGCTGCCGACGACGCAGAAGCTGGGCAAGGAGCCGGAGAGGTGGCCGTCCGGGCCAGGGAGTTCGTCGCGCCCGGCGTAGTCGTAGCAGCAGCTCCCGCCGTCGGAGACGCAGAAGTCGAACGAGGAGGAGCGCGAGAGGTGGATGGGGCTGGGGCGGCCGCGGCCGCCGCCGACGCAGAAGCCGGCATCGGGCGTGGCCGAGGAGCCACAGCAGAGGGAGCCGCCGAGAGAGGACGCTGAGGGGATTCTGGATCTGGTCGCGGCTGCCCAAGGGGGGGTCGGAGGAGGGAGATCGGGGCAGCGCCGCCGCGCGCTCACCCGCCGCCCGCGAGGCCGCCTGCGCTCATCCGCAGTGGAGGTAAGATATAAGATTGCCAGTTTTGTTGTCCTGGAAGGCTGAATGATATTCTAGAAATGGGAAAAGTGAGCCTGCGTCAAGTAGCATGTTCTTGATGAAGCTGACCGAATGTTTGATATGGGTTTTGAGCCACAACTAAGAAGAAGAAAAAAAGCGAAACCGGAGGATCACCAAACGAACCACCTATCACTCGTTACCGTATATCAACGTACACTTTATTTATTGCTTTTCTTAGACAACTTTATTTATTGCTTGATCCTGTAGATCAACGCAATGGCCCCTTCACGCACGCCTCACTGGACTGGTCTGACACGATACTGTAACCGCTGCTGGTCACGTTCCTCAAGTAGCACCCGTCGGTGGCCTCGTACCTGTACGTCTGCCGGACGCCCCGGCGACGCTGCTCCGCTGCGTGTTGCGCAACGACTGGTACATGGGCCCCGACGACCACCGGCCGGCGGCTACCGTCGTCTCCTCCAACCCGTGCGTGACGGTTACCTGGTCCGCTCCTGAGTCCAACAAAAGCGGGAAGCTCTGGCGCGCCTGCACCGAGTAGTACAGGACGCCGGCGAGGTCTGTGGCGGCGACCCCGGCGTGCGCGACGGTCGTCTGGTTCACCGTCTCGCCGTCGTTGGTGTTGGTGTTGTCGAAATGGAACATCTGCGTGGCGTTCGTCGTGATGTTCCCGTACAACGACTTCACCCACCCGGTCGTCGAGACCTGCCGGCTCGCCGTCGTGCGGGAGGACGTTGTCGCCGCCGCTAACTCCGGCGCCACGTAGTTCACGAGGCCCGCCGCCGTGGCCGTGCTCCCAGGGTCCAGCCAGAGGTGGAGGTTGGCGTCGACGTACCACACGTCCATGGCGTTGGTCACAGCAAAGGCGAACACGTGCGCCTTGCCGTCCAGCATCTTGCCCAGCAACGGCGTCACCTCGACGTCGTACGTCAGGAGGTTGAAGGAGCCGATGCCGGTGATGGGCTGCCATAGGAGGGGGTTGACACCGCCGGTGAAGATGACGGGGAACGGCCACGCGGCACCGGCGAGGACCCCGTCAACACGGACGGTGACCTCGTGGAACGGGCCATTAGCGTCGGCACCGGGCTGGTTTGTCCACCAGAACTCGTCGTCCCCGTGGAACGAGACGTAGAGTTCGAGGACCGCGCGGTAGGTGTTGGATGGCAGCGCGACGCTGGTGGACACGACGTCGGTGTCATTCTGGATCTTGTACCAGAGCCCGTCGTTGAGAGGTAAGCCTCTGGACATCGGGACGACGAGGTCGGCGGGAGCCACGGCGGGCGGCGGAAGTAGAGGTGGAGCGTCACGTTGGCATAGTACACGCCGGTGTACTGGCTGTTGACGAGGTTCTCGACGAAGACGGCGAGGGTGGAGTTGCCGGCGGCGAGGAGGGACGCGTACCTGGTGACGTCCTTGGAGACGGACCAGACGACGCCGTTCTGCAGCGGCTCGGCGGTGCTGCCGCGGAGGAGCTCGACGCCGCCGAGCCAGACGCCGAAGATCCTGTCGAACTGGACGCCCGGCAGGTGGCGTGCCACTCGAGGACGGCGAGGGAGACCGCCGAGGCCGCGGTGAGGCAGGGCGGCGGGGAGTACGCGGCGGTGGCGGGCGGCTTGGTGAAGGTGTACGCGAATGAGCTGGATAGCAGGAGCGTGGAGCACGGGCCGGAGCTGCCCGGTGGCGGGCGGAGCGGGCGGTCCACCTCGAAGAAGGTGGTCGGCCGCGACGCGTCTGCCGGAGACGGTGCGGCCGTGGCGATGTCGACCGGGGACTTGCGTAGATTACCACGAGGTGAGGCGACGGTGGCTGCTGGGACAAGAGAAAGGAGAAAGACAAGGTGAATGCAGGACGCGGCCATGGTTGAGACTTGAGACCACAGGAGTGGAGGCAATGCTTCCTGAGTGTAGCCGGAAGTGTATCTCGTGAGATCAGGAGCTTGCCTTAAAACTTTATTATTGCATGGTGAAAAGGACGGACCATCAGGTCAACGTCAACCTCCATTCATGGACGACCTGGAAAGTCTTCCATTGATGCCCTGCTACAAAGGGTAACGGACGGCAACAGCTAGCTCCGCCGCTGAGAGCTGCTTGCTTGGTGCACCGCTGCAGGCAGGCAGCCAGCGGAAGCTACTTGTGTCAAGTCATGAACAGGAAATGAATGCATCAGATTTTCCTCAACTCTGTCTCTCTTATTTTGTTCATACATAAACCATAACTTGGTTAATGCATTCTCAAGGGTGTTGGGTCAAGCTGGATCAATCCATTCAACTAATCCACAGTTTCTACCTTCCTAAACAAAATCAGAATTAACGTAAACAAATACATTAGAATGCCTCCAAGCAACACTATTTAAATACTATCCTCAAATTCAGAGCTTGAACTTGCTAGCTGTAGAGAGGACTACTTCAACCTGTCCTCATGCTACTTAAACAATGTTGTCCTGCTCTAAAGTAAAGAAAAACAATCAAATGACTTAACATGTCAGACTAAACAAGTTGCATCCTTTGTCCTTTGTCCTTTGTCCTACACTAAACTAAGTGACCTAACTTAACAATGTTGCCAGAGTAAACAATTGCTTCTAATCCACTTTCCTAACTTAACAATACAACTAAACTTAACAATAAACCTGCAATGTCTGCCTCCACAGTACAGATCCAGAAAAAACAAATCACAATATACCTTCTCAGCACAGCAAAGAAACCTCCTGCCAGTGTGGATTCCTTTGAAAGCAACACGCCTTTCTGCGGCCATCCCATGTTCATTGCAGAGAACAAGCGACTCCGTTTCAGGTCCCTCGAAATCGGAGTCTTCAGTGGTAGCAGGGATCTGTAGTGCATAGGAATACCAGACATTTGATCCACATGTCAGCAGTACTCACATGTCAGCAAACAAGCTCATTCAAAAAAAATCCCCAAATCACAAACCCTAACCCTAAAAATCTGAACTTACCTTAATGATGCCGTCGTCAGAAGCTGAGCTGACGTACTCCACGGTGTGCTCGCTGCGACCCATCGCTCCAGGACACCATGGCGACGCGGCGGGGGCGCGGCGACGCATCGGCGGGGGCGGCGAGCAAGACAGAGGAGGAGTGAGAGAGCAGCAAGACAGAGTGGGGAGTTGGGGCAGCACCGACCGGTCTTTTGACCGGTGCATCAAACAGAGGGGGGATGGAGGCACACGGCGCCGTCAAACGCCGTCTAACGGCTGTCGGGACGGCCCACGGTGCCACGACGGGCCCCACCTGTCATAAACAAGCTTAACTGAGCCTGATCCGCTGATCAGTGTTTTCTGCAAAAAGATTACCATAGACACGGTGTTTTTTGCAAAAAAATGTATTGTAGTGGTTTTCGCAATGCTTGGCTTCAAAGTGGTGGTTTTTTGCAATGGAGGGAGTAATACAATAGATGCAGGAATAACTGTGAAGCACAGGTCGCCCCGATGTCATACCAGTCGATGATGATGGGATGATGATGGGCTGGTTGTGCTCCACGGAGGAGGCGAGCGTAGCGTCGAGCTTGTCCATGATGTCGATCCCCCCCCCCATCTCCATCGGCACTGACGCGTCCCAGAAGTATGCCGCCTCCGCCCTCGCCCCTCTTACTCCCGTCCCCGGCACACATACGCCGCCTCCCGAGTGTGCGCATGGTGTTCAGAGTTAAGGAATATGTCTGTCGTTGTCATCTCCTCTCATAGTCTCTCTCCCTCTCCATGGTGACGGCGGCTGCCGACCGATCCCGAGGCCTTTCTCACGTAACGTTCGGTGAGAGTGTGTTAGTTACTTGGGCCGGGAGAAAAAGCCCACTCAAACACAGGGCTCATATTGTGCCCGTGGAGAAAAAACACCCTAGGACAGCTGGCCCAGAAAAAAACATGTGGTGTAGGCCGGAATAAAGAGCAGATCTAACAGCTGAAATCATCCAAATCACGTAAATGGATGGTTACAAAGGCCTAGGTCGTGAGAGGGCTCGGAAAGGGCTCGGTTTTACTTTCCTAATTAGGGAAGTTAGAGTGGCACCACCCACCCCCAAGAACCTCCCTGAAGCAGCTCTAAAGGAGTTGACGTTGAAATCCTCCTTTGTGCCACACAGAGGGCAGTAGCTGTCCCCGGGGCCATTGCGTTTGAGAACATCCACCCCTGAAGGTAATCATTCGCGGATGCATTGCCACATGAAATTTAGCTCATATTCACGAACCCACGTATTTTTGGGCCAAGCCACGAGTCATTTGTCAAAACTAGTGACAAGCACAGAACCGTCGAGGCCATCTACCTCGAGAAGCTCGTGTTGTTTGTACAACTACATTTTAAAGGTAATACCATTTTATCAAAATATACAACTGTTATCATCCTTGTGCCAATACATTCATAGTTTTGTAGGTCTCGTTTGAAATTGTGGAAAAGTAATATGGTATCAAGTAAAACATATCAAGCGACAAGAATCCATGTGAATAGCTTCTAAGATCTTTTTTATATTTTTGGTAGTTGAATGTCACGAGTTTTGATTAAGTGGACCTATATTTGTACCTACAAAAAATTGACCTTAAAAGCTCACCCCGGCTAGCTTCATTTCCTGTATACCATCACTGCGTGGGTGGGAGTGCGGGTGGCGCCGAGCCATCACACCAGATCACTCCGTGCGTGTAGATTTGCTTCTGTTTCGTCTTCGTGTGATGTGGCGGTTGGACCTACATCGGTCCACCTACCTCTGTCTACTTGGTCACCGGACAACAGACTGGGGGAGCGACGAGCCGCTGCCCGCCGCATTGGGTTGTCGCCTGCATGGATTTCCTTCTGCTTCGTCTTCCTAGTGATACTAGAGGCTGGGGCGCCACCTGAGGCGGGCCTATGCGCACTTATCTTGTCTGGGCACTTTCGGCTGTCATGTTTGGTCATCAGTATCACTTATGTACACATCAATATGGGCGTATGTTGTATTATTTGAAATCATTAGGATCTATTAGTAGCACATCAATCAAAGTACATATACTATGGTATTTGAGTTCAGAACCATCATAGTCAATTATACGTCTAACAAGGATATATAACAATTAATTCAAAAGGAAATACAAAGTAGAATTAAGTGCTTCAGTTTGGCCCAAGAAAGGAACCTCATGATGCCACCACGACTAAGGAACCAAATATAAAAGAGCACCTTTCAGAGTACTCCAGAGGCATGGCATCATCCATTTCCACATCAGAATCATCGGAATTCTCCTGATCTTCATTTTGATGTACCCAACACAAATGCTACATGGATTTTAGTCAGCTGCACTCCCCACTACTTCTACACTTCCCCTTTCACACACCGAGGAGCTGAGACTGATGCAAGTTGATCGAACACAGAACAACATATAATTGCCTAGAGAGATGCACTGGACTTGAAAGGCAACATACCTAGCATGCGCATGAAATGTGAGAGTAACAATAAAAAAACATACCATTTACCAATATGATTATTATTGCATGCCAAAATGGTACGCTTTGATTACTATTGCATGCCAATATTCTTAATCACTCCGAGCAAATTTAACCTAAACTAAATATCTAAGAGTAAGCTCTGGTTTATGTATTTTACAGAAGTTCAGTTCAGCGAAACTTCGGAAGCAAAGGTGTGAAGCTTTTATCATTCTAATTAAAGGCATTTTGATTGTGCAAAACTTACACTACTGCATGAATTACTGACCAACATGAGATGCAAAGTAACAATGGCATGATAATTTTTTTGAAGGCACTCATATTCTAAAGCATTAAAAGAAGAATCTCAATGCTTTGATTCTGTAAAGAATCAAATCGATCACTCAACAGTTCTATTAGCGCCACTCAAATTCTGAGTGCAATGTTGTGTATGTAGCTGAAATTCACCCATCAAAGACAACTTAATAATAAGCTAAAAGATAAACTAAATGGTGATATAAGCTAAAAGATCTCAGAAGTGCACTTTTACATATATGGAGATCAGTTTGATTTCTTCTTCTCGGGAAAAACTGATACTGAAATCTAAAGCTTAAATTTTTTCTAGTGTTGAACCAGAATACAATTAGATGACATGACATCTGAGTCAAGGGAACTATCAAAGTCACAGCTTGAATCTCAACACCAGTAGATGCATAATCATTGCTAACATACATTTCTAACATATAATAAGGGAATTAGGTTCAATACAAATTAGCTTTGCAAAAAAGAAAGGCGGAGCAAAACTTACTTGGTGATCGTGTGCATAGCCGAACATTTCTCTGATTAAAAGCGCACTTTCTCCGATATATGTGTCAATTATAGCACTTGACACAATCTGGTTTTTAGACAACACATCAGTGTAATGTAATACTCACAGAATGAAAATACCAAGTACCATCAATCAAGTGAAAACCACAGCTCCAAAAAGTCAGCATGAATGTTACTGGATATAGCCCTTGATAATAATGGCTTCCCCATAGAGTAGAACGCACTGGAAAAAGTTAAACAAACATACACTGGCTCCCATATATTGATCTTTTATCTGACAAGTGGGCATCAACATTGTGGCTGCTAGTGTACCAATTCAGCTTGTAGCTGCCAGCTAATCCCCTGCTGAACGGTTATGCTGTTCTCACTCACGTGCTACGCCTATTCAAACTTGCTTAATTTAATTTGTTAGTACTATGTAAGTGTTGACATATTAACTGGCAGAACTCATGCACTAACAGTAAATCCCAGCATACCTGCTTAATTTGCTACTATCCGGACTTAATTCTTTTAGCGAGAGGTCAGGTATCACTTGGAACAACTGAATTTCTTTTTAATCTTTGTGGACACTACACTTGAACGCCAATACCACCTAATGGTAATGGATATGTTAGACAGGACGGGCAGCAGCGCACCATAATAAGTTTATTTAACAGTGTAAAATTCAGTCGCAATCAGGTTCAGATTTGGACGCGACCTTGAAACGAAGCCCCAATTGGGAAGAACAAGGTTGCAAGAACAAGCAGATTGACGATGGGTTCATGGAAGCTTACCAGGCAGGCAGTCCGCCCAGCGGCTTGAGTACCCTACGCGCAGTCGCAGTCCGCACCGTCCGGGGCGTGGGGGCACTGACGCGCGCGCCGCCCGCCGCTTCACCACACCCACGCTGTAGTCGCCACCGATTCACAGCAGGGCAGAGGGGCGTCGACCTTGTCCTCCTCCACATCATCATCGGCGACGCCTTTTCCCTCCTGACAGCGACGGCGACTCCGGAGGCTCCGAGACCTGGGACACCAACATGAGTGGCTCGTTGGCACTGGATCTCCACCAACCGACGGCCTTGTGGCGGCTCAGGCGTAGCAGCGGGCCCCATGCTCCTTATTCAGAGGGGGAAGGCGACGGGAGGGAGGGACGGCGGAGGCTCGAGCTTGGGGAGGGGGAGGGGAACGAAGGGGTGGGGCTCCAGGCAATCCTCACCTCCAAAGACAACTTGACCGGCGGCACGGGCGGGCTAGACCTCTTCTGTGGTGAGGCCAACGTCGGCGAGGGGACGTGGTGGCGCGGGACCTTGGAGATATCTCCCCGGCGCGTGGACCTCGTCCGGCGACGCCGCTGAAGATGCCGCCGCCACCACCCCGATCTTCCTGCGCTGGACGCCGATCTGGACGAGGACTGAGCTAGGAGGAGGAAAGCGGGAGAGGAGGCGGCTGAGCCGGCGGCGCAGGGACCAGGGAGAGAAGGAGGCGAGCGAAGAGGGGATTGACAGAGTGGCGAAGAAGCGTGCGGGGCTAGGTTTCCTTTTCTTTTTCTCCCAGCGCTGCACAGTCACTTGTCTCGTAGCTTGCCGACTACTCGAAAGCTTTAGCGTAAACTGAAGCTTGCTCTGACTACTATTGCTATTCATTAGCATTTGTCATGTTTAGGCCAGATCTGCATTTAAATTATGGACGCGTCTAGCGAGCGGCAGGGTGCTCGCTAGCGCTCGCGAGCGGCAGGCCAGAAAAAATAAGCGTTTGTCCGCTGGTCCCAGGAAGGAAAGATCCTTCGCGCCAGCTGTTCTCACCTGTTCCCACGCGCAAACAAAGGAAAAAGCAGATTAACAGAGTCCTCTCACCACCCGTCGTTGTCACGTGATACCCATCAAACTACTAGCGCACCCCACGCCCCTCTCACCCACCCTCTCTCCCTTGCTGGTCGTCAGCTTCTTCCTCATGAAAGAAACCAGATCCAATGCCATGAACCAGATCCTGTAGAGCTGCCATGGCAAAGCAACCAAGGTGAGGAGATCTTGGTCAGAAAAACAGGAAGAAGAGAAGAGAAGCTTACCAAGCAACGCCAAGGTAAGAAATCCTTCTCCTCTCCCATGTGCAAACCTTGTTGACTATCTCCCTTGCCCTTTCCCTCTAAATCTCCCAAATCAAGTAAAAAAAACTCCATGATTTTGAGAAGGAAGATCAAGTAAAAGCATAAGAAATTCAGTTCCCTGTGCAAGAAAACCATGGTTTCAAACCAACTTTCACATGGATGTGTCCAAACAAACATATCCACGGGTGAAAAAATGCATCATAGTACAAAAAAGGTTGATGTAGTTCCCTGTGCAACTAAACATGGTTAAATAGCCATTTTTCCCCTGGATGTGTGCAACAAGCATACACAAGGTTGTGTGCAGGTACCCATGTATTATAGCCAACTAAAACATGTATTCTATCCAACTCAAACATCAGGTATCCAGCGTAGTCTCCATCAGGTAGCCAGCTTGTGACTATCGTTCAACATTATATGCTTCATTACTCTCATTTCCTGGAACAATATCTCGGGGTTTGCAAAAAAAGGCAAAGGTGATTAGTTATCATTACATACAAATATTTGTTCTCTGGAAAACTAGATTAAAATGTTGAGGATGGCAACTTGATATCCTGTTTGTTCTGCAACTAGAAATGCTGGTGATGACAACTAATGAGATATTCTTGTGCGACTAGAAATGCTGATGATGCCAACTAATGAGATATTTTTGTGCAACTAGAGAGGCTGAGGATGCCAACTACTTGGATAATGTTGTCCAACTAGAATTGTAGAGGGTGCCAACTAAATAGATAATCTTCTGCAAGTAGAAAGCCTGAGGGTGCCAAGTGATTAGATACCGTTGGGCAATCCTCAAATTTTTTAAGATGGGATTAATCTGAATTCTTGTGCAACTAGAGAGGCTGAGCATGTCAACTACTTGGATAATATTGTCCAACTAGAATTGCCGAGGGTGCCAACTAAATAGATACTCTTCTGCAACTAGAAAGCCTAAGGGTGTCAAGTCGCTACATACTATAGGGAAATCCTCATTTTTTTTTTGATGGAACTAATCTGAGTTCTTGTGCAACTAGAGAAGATGAGGATGTCAACTAGTTATTGTTGTGCAATTAGAATTACCGAGGTTGCCAACTAATTAGATATTATTCTGCAACTAGAAAGCCAGAGGATGCCAAGTCGTTACATACTCTTGGGACAATTCTAAAAAACTTGAAGATGGCAACGTTGAGCAACTGAGAAAGTAGAGCATGCCAATGCTTAATTAGTCCTTCTGCAACCATGTATGAAAATTCATACACTTGGCTGCCTGTATGTGGAGTAAAAAGTATTCATGATAGAACTTTATGTTACCACAGCGGCTGCTGCAGAAGATGTGGCATCTACCCCTTTAGATACTGCCTCCGCGCGCACATTTCTTCTCTGCAGATTTACTAAGAGGAATCTTTCGCCACCATAAAGTTTTGCCTAGCAGATTCTGTGCAACTACTTCTATTGCCCCTGCCAACTACTTCCAATGACTGTGTCCAACTGAAAACAACTATGTATGCAACTAGAACTACTATAGATGCCAACAAAAAATGATCACCATATGTGCAGCTTTCCAATGACCGTATCCAACTGAAAACAACTATGTGTGCAACTAGAACGACTATAGATGCCACCCAAAATTGATCGCCGTGTGTGTAATTTTCCAATGATCGTGTCCAACTGAAAACAACTATGTGTGCAACTAGAACTACTATAGATGCCAACAAAAAATGATTGCCATGTGTGCAATTTTTCAATAATAGGATCCAACTGAGAACAACTGTATGTGCAACTACAACTACTATAGTAATGATCGTCTCTGACGAAAACAACTATGTGTGCAACAAGAATTACTATAAATGCCAAAAATGATCGCCATGTGTATTCAGTTCAATGTATTCCGTTCCACTTTCACCGCCGTAGGAAAAAGGTTTAGTGTTGTGCAACTTTCTAATTGTCGTATCCAACCAAGAACGGCTATGTGTACAACTACAACCACTACGGATGCCAACTAAGAATGTGAAGATCAATATATCTGAAAAAGTGATACATACATTCAGTAGAAACAGAGGGCAAAAATACAAAGGAACGAAACAGATAAAATTGTTGCTTACGAATCAAGTGCTGCTTCTTCTGCTTCTACACGGAGATATATTGGCTGTGAGTATCGAGCAACTGCTTTGCTTTGCATGCTATAACCCCGAAGGGCATCCTCGTCGTTCAATAGCCGTTGGCCGTCGTTGTTGCAACAGCAGTCACATCGCGGGCGCGCGATAGTTGGTGTTGAGTTCAGCGAGGATGCAGGCCGAGAGCCACGCAGGTCGCCGCCGGCAAGCACCTTAACCCCACACGGCTAGCCCTTCGTAATAACGTACATTCATTTGGATATTACACACATCATCCTTCATTCTGCAGTACAAGTAGACAAGAGGGATGCATACCTGCTTATTACAATTCTCAGCCCGTGTGGACAACGGCGGAAAATCTTGACATCCTTGCTTATCTTCCTCTTGAGCCACTGGCAGAGCTGCGCTGGGTTCGCCTTCCCTGCCACGGCCACGACTCCAATGCCGACGTTTCCATCCCTGTCAAACCAAAAATCAGGCAAAATGGATGTTTCTGAATGCTCTTGTGCAACTGAAAATCTTGAGGATGCCAATTATTTAGATACTCTTGGGAAATGAAATATTCAGATTTCGGGCTTCTAGAAGAAAATGCCGAGGGTGTCAACGCAGCTACAAAAAGACTGAGGATGTCAACTAGTTGGATTGAATTGTGCAACTAGAAATGCTGAGGATGCCAACTAACCAGGTACTCTTGTGCAACTAGAAAAGCCTGAGGATGCCAGCTCATTTAGATACTCTTGTGCAACTCTTTCTATGCTCTTCAAAAAATTCAAGATTGATAATTTACAGAACATACAAGCGTCACGGTGTTAGCCAACTAAAGAAAACACTTATTTCACCACCCAATCATTGAACGTTAGCTGACTAGAAAACACTTATTTCGCCACACAATCGTCCGCTGATTGATAAGTTTTTGCGAGGAAGATGAAACATATATAGAATTGGATTAGTTTGCTTCAGCAACTATCATCATGTACTCTAGCAGACTAGCGCTAAATTAGAAGAGGAAATTAAACATTAATTAAAGATGTAAAGACAAACTAGACTCGTGTGCCAGGTTTACTAGCAAAATAGTACTATAATGTACTAGATTGTATTGACATGCAGGCACCCAGAAATACACCGGTGCCTCTGAACATTGTGCTGCCGCAGTAGATATTGCTAGGATGTGACGGTCCAAGCAAAGAATTTCCGATAGAAGCTCTCGCTTCGAGCGAATGCAACGCTCTCCCATGGGACCCCTCTGCCCGAATCAGCCCAGAAACGCTGTCGGCGTATGGACATGACATTTTTGTACCTAGGCCTAGCAGATCATGACGCCGGAAAGACCACATCAGACACCACTACCACCGGAGGTTGCTCCATCTCTGCCATCGCGTGACGCCCACATCACACGCCACCGCGACCAGAGGATCCTCCACCCCTGCCATTTGGGACGTAGTGGACTCAGTCGGATCTAGAGGGGAAGGATCTCAGCTGACCTCGGGCAGAGGAAGTAGACGACGGCCGCATCCCGTCGACGACGGCGAGGAACAACGACGATGGGGCTGGATCTGGTTGGGCAGGGAGCAGCCGAACGGGCGACCGTACCTACGCCGGCGACGAGAAGCGGGTCCCCACCGCGCTCCAGCCCTTCCCCTTCCCTGCCCCCCGTCTTCGGCTGCGTCGCGGCAGCGGTTGTCTCTTGTCGTCGGATTTGGGGAAAGAACAGGGCGAGAAGAGAGGGAAATGGATCAGGGAAGTAGACAGAGGCCCGTGGCAAGGGTGCTTCCTACGCGACGCAAACCGTCTGGAGCAGGAGAGCGGCGCTTGCGGGCGGGCCCAGCCACGTGCGTGTTTGGTCACCTCCTGACCAGGTACGACCTGACGCCGAGGACCGCACGATCTGGGCTGATCGAGCGGCTTGTGTTCGGCCGCTCGTTCTACCTAGATAGTGTGCGTGCACTCTGAAGTATTTGGGTTAAATTATCTCTGTTGAATTTAAAATTCCAGAGATACGTACATGACCGTTAATGCTTGACATGTTCAATTTGTTTGCTAATTTAGCTTCCGGGAACATGTTTTATCGGGTCAACAACATTGTTTTGCGATTGAAGATTAAATTTTCTCGCATAACAATATTGATTTGCAATTGAGAAAAAAAAGTTTTTTTCTCTCGCAAAACAATCTCATAGCGATTGAGAAAAAAAATCTCCCGCAAAATAATCTCATAGCGATTGAGATCAATTTTCTCTCGCAAATTATTAATTCACCTCGCTGAATTATCTTGCAACTTGATACAAGATCATCTCATTGTAATTTGAGGTCTATACAATTCAAGTGTTTCACTTGAACATCAAGTTTGCAATATGATTATTATTCACTACATTAGTAGTGTTTTTCTGTTGAGTACCGAGATGTATTCCAGATCTTAAGTTGATGTGATACATTTCCACGTTTATCACGTGTTGAGATTAATTACGTCCATTTGCAATAGAGATTTTTAATCTCTTGCAAAGATAAATTCAGTACCTCTGCAGTACTGTTTCTTTGTTGAGTACGCAGTATTTCGGAATATTTCTATGATGTATCTATTTCCATGTTAAACACATGTCGAGAATAATACATCTATTTGCAATTGAGTTTTTCTATTTCGTGCAAATACATATGCAAAATTTAAGGTGTCATCCTTAGCAATTTGAGATTCACACTAATGATTTCGAGCCACCTTGAAATCTATTAATTTTGCAACATTAAGATGTATTTATATTACGCAATCTGCAATATAAATAAACTACCGGTTTTCATCGGAGATGATATGTTTTATGTGTTTACCACATTGCCATTCTTCATGAACATGTCACAGCGGTCGAGATTGATTTCTCCCGCACAACAAACTTGTAATTTTTTTGAAAATAATATCTATAGAGATATTTGTCAAAATGGTTTCCATAGCGAAACTTATGCCGACAAGACAGAGAAATACATTTTCTTTACCATATGCAACGGATATGGCAAGCATTCTCTATGTATCACCTGGATTGTACTACACATACTACAAAACCCGTAGCACATGTTGCACCCAAGATAGTTTTCCAAAATTTCTTGTACATGACAAACTTGGCATACTCGCCTTGGTCATCGAGACATTGGGTTGAAACCGAAACTATCAGCAATTCCAATAGTTTATGATTATTATGATGCTAAATTCTAACAACATTTGGATTTTATGTGCACTACAAGTGACACAAGGAAGCTAATTTTAAGGCTCGCACACCTTAAAGTCTACGTTGAACCACTCAGACTCCTTGAATGCATCAAGTTGAGGTAAGTGGCTCTTCCCAACCATTGTCTAGACTATTCAGGTATTCCATGGTTCTAAAAGACATATCTACATGATGGTCTTAAGTGTGTACTTTATTCACACGAAACCATTGGCTTATTATCCTGACATCGATTTCAAGCAAATCGAATAGATAACATTGTAGAATTCTCCTTGAGTGCCTTCTCTATGGCACTTGGATTGAAATTTAGCAATTTGTCCTAATGTCTAGACTCAAAATGGTTTGGTAGAATCCTATCCAAAGAGTTAATCTCATTGCATTATCTTTACTTTGGAATTGCAACTTGCCAACTTTACGTTGGAGTCATGCAGTTTTACACGCTCATGACAGAACTGCATAATAGTATTCCCCTCTATCTTTGATATGTGGATACCTACCAAGTATTTCCTATCTGCAGTAATTCGGTTGCATGCCGATATCACCACCCGACATACATCATTGGCCCCTCAACATATAGTTGGGATCTATGTGAGGAATAATTGTATTTCCGTCAATACCTCAAGCCCCTCGCATGGGGAGTTATTCAAGGCCAGTATGCTGATTCAATGAGGAACATTTCCAGGCATTAGGGGGAGAATTCAAGTACCATGAAGAATGCCAGGAAATTAGTGGAATGTTCAACACATTTCTGCCTCATGTCCACGTACTCAAAGATCTGGACCATGCGTTCAGAAGATTTGCAATATATTGCAAATAACCTGCCAAATTCATTTACTGACTATAAAGGTGTCACACAATCCTACATCCTGCAAAAGTATGCCTGAAAGGGTGGAGGTACCAGTAAAATCCACTCCACTCCCCGTTCAAAGCAACATGGGGAGATGTATGGCAGAAATACATTAGGATTCAGCTTCTCGCAAGCAAGGATGTCAAGGCCCGTGAATCAGTAAATGCAAGTCAACTTCATGTTGACAGACACCTAATGGGTAGTATACTCCCAGTGGACGGGAAACCTCCACCAACCCAGGTCATAGTGCACACAATGACAGGGACATCGGAATACCCGACTCGGCCACATTGGGAAATCGCGAGAAGTCACCATGGGTAATGATATTTCCATCAGCTCTATATTAATATATAGATTCTGGAGAAACATATAACCGAAAGTCTACAACTGTCGACATACATTTCTCAACTAGATTGAAAAAACCTTTCAAGTGATTCAGATCCAAAGACCATGGCCATGGCAAAGTGTGAACAACACTCAGACTGAACTCAAGCAAAGGGTATAATCTAGGTAGAAATAATATTGCTCAATAATGAGAAGGTATTCATAAGCAATACCTACACCAGTTTTCTTCTGGAAACAGAATTGAGAACAACGAGGTGGTGAAAGAAAGAGCAAGTATTGTAGCACAAGGGTTCACGCAGATACCCAACTATTCTCCAGAGGTGGAATCTCTTTCCGATAACTTATATCATTGGCAGTTCAAAATCATCTATCTCTGCAGTTGATAGATGTAGTGATCACATATCCATGTGGATCACTAGATTCAGACATATATGATTGATTTCCGATGGAATCTCAATTCTGAATCGAAATACAAAATGCAACATACATTGTGTAAAATCGGTAAGCCACCATACGACTTATTGTTGTCGGTACATATGGTACAACCGACGTAGTGAGATCCTTATACACAGGGATTACTCCTACAATGATGATTATCCATGTGTTGTGTGTCTACAATGACGACACATGTAATCATCTAAGTGACGGACTTTAAAATGAAGGATTTGGGTAAACCAAAATATCGCTCATTACTACAACTTGAGCACCTTCATCATACATTATGTTATACTATGTTGTCTATATCCAAAATACATTGGAGAAATTCATTGTAGACAAGTCTTATATGTCCATAACTCTCATGGTGGTTCATTCTCTAGACGTAGAGAAAGATTTAATTAGACCAAGAGATGATGGAAATGAAATATTGGGACTCAACATTCCTTAATGCATTGGATCCACCAAACACAATTGGTTGGTACTCAAGAATATCTTTCGATATCTCCAAGGCATCAAACTTCTTGTCCTAGTTTTCAGTTTCACAGAAATGTGAACACCGATATTATTGGATACATCGATCAGATCCCCACTATGTCAGATCATAGACAAACTTAGTGTTCCTACTAGGTGTGATAGCCCTCTCATGAAGAGTCTTTGATACAGACCTCATGGCTATATCCACCAACCATTATCTCAATGATAATGTTTCTTGTGTTGCCCGGATGCAAGCAGGTTACATAATAAGCAATATCACTATATTGCATATCTTGCAAGTCAAATCATGCAACTGATTTGTTCATCAAGTCTCTATCAACTTTTACATTCCAAGAATGTGTAAATGGAATTGGTATATGACGACTTCGGAATATGCAAGAATTAGGGGAGTATCTTCCTAAATTGTTTCTGTTCAATGCATCATATTATACTCTTTTTCCCTTCATGAGTTTACTATACAGGTTCTCATAAAGATTTTTAATGAGATAATATCAACATGAGATCATATGTCATACTTTCTGTTTTCCCCACCGGGGTTTTTGGGAAAGTATATACGACACATTTATTGTTCTCTGAACTCTATGGGTTTTCTCGTATTGAGTTAAAAGAGACAATAACCATTATATGTTGCTTCATTTTCTCCTTATTTTTCCCATTGGGTTTGAAGGAGTTTTGGCAACATATCAAACACTATACTCCTCATATTTTTCCCACCGGGTTTTTAGAGGAGATTATTCCAAGGATCGTCGATCGCAAGCACAAGGAAGGATTAGGGGGAGTGTTAGGATTTAATTAATTCTGTTAATTAAAGGGATAATCCTCCCTTTGTAATATCTCGTGCGGTTGTTTCTGCAACCGTCGCGACCCACTCTCACGCCCCTGCAAATGGACACATCTCTTCGTTCGCGTCTGTTCCCTTGTATATATACTGTGATCGTCAATGGAATAAGTGACTTGAATCATTTACGTTGTCTCTTGTTCTACTCAGAACAGTTTTAACTAGTGGTTGGGGCGCCACTTGGTGGCACCGCATGAGGGAAGTTGGGACTGTGTCAGGTTGGAAAGCGCCTCTTCCACTCTCTTGTTTGTATGAAGGCGTGTTGTTTCATCACTCAAAAGTACATGCATAATTAGTACTGGTACGTGCAGTATCTAAAATTTTAAGATAGAGATTTACAAAAGCAACACACTCAAAGAATGTATTCTTAGAGGTTACATGACATCTTCTCGTTAAGAGGAAGACGGGGAAGTCGTGCAACTCAATGATGTCTGCTCGATCAATCTGTCAAGGAGGCTGGGCGTCGATGGCAACTGGTGACCATCACTCGATCGATCCCTCAAGGAGGGTGGGCATCAAGGGCAACAGGTGGCCATGGATCTGGCCGGAGAAGCGCCTCCTCCTTTGGCCGCCATGGAAGAACACCTCTTCATCCTAATCTAAACTCTTTAAAACAAATCTCCCAATAGTTCAAACATTATGCAAAGTGCTCTAGAACAAAAACCAAGTAACATCTAAGTATAGTGCAAAAGTAGTGTAATTATCTCAATTATGTGTCAAAGTAGTCTAGATACCTGTCTCGGAAACAGGGTCAAAGACCATGGTACAAACAACTTGTCAGTACATAGATCATAACATCAAACACACAAACTAACAAGTTCTCAAATAGTCGAAGAATGTAGCAAACTAACAAGGATTATGTCACTAATTGCCAAAAATTTCTCTGCCTAATGTTAAATGCATATGCAACAGATTGATATCTACGGTAGGATGAAAGACCAAAGAAAAACAAATAATCTTAGCAAGTTCATATAGAAGATGTGAATCCAACAGACAAAGAAAATATTAGTACATGGTAATATTATGGTCTAATAGATCTGACTCCGTATAAGAGAGCACGGGAATGAAAAGAACAGAAGCTTTATAAAATTCCCATCAGGGATGATCCCACAGAAGTTATTTTGCACATGGAATAGGTGCACAGGCAATAAAATATATAGATTTCAAAAGTTTTTGGTGTTTTACTGAATGCCATATATCCTTCTATAGCTACATAATTAACTTATCTACACTCTGAACAAGTTCTCAAGGAAACAATGGCTAAACGTAGCAGCGACCATAAACTAACCAATACAAGGAAGATGATCCAAAAAAGAGCTCATCAAATTCTGTTTCCAGCAGCAAGGGCAATATGGCAGAACTGATCTTCTGAAGATACTTCCAAATGAATTGGGTGTGTGGCTTTGTCACCTTGGTGAATCATCTACATTTTAAACAGAAGAAATGATATTTACATCACTGCTGTACAAGATCTAAGTTTTATCAGAGAAGCATGTTACTACATAACCATTCAATGCAAGGCAATAAATGACAATAACATAACAATAACCTCTTATTCGATAGAAAGAAAAGAATATGCTAATGGTGCACTAAAAAAATCTCTTATACCATTTGGATATTACAAGGAACAACCAGTGGTTGTACTACACACTTCACAAAAAATGGCAATATGGGATATGCATCCAAACGACCATTGTTAGAAAGAAGCATATATACACATTTAAGTGGGCAAATGACATACAAACAATTGTATGGATACACGCGGACAGAGATGGGAAAAAGGTAAGGATCTGATCCCATGGCAGCATTTCTGTCATCTATGTCCTCGAAAGAAACGAACGGGACTGCATCAGCTAGCTCACTGGAAAAAGAATAGTCGCGTCCAACACAGATGTAAGCATATAGACGACACACATGCACAAAAGAAGATCAAGGGATAGAAGAATCAGCAACCTGTAAACCCAGGTAGCAAGTTGCAGAAAGATCATCACCTGCAAATAAGAAACTGGAGCACCAGAGCAACCAGATTAGTCAAAAATCTAATAGAAAAGGACTAAAATAATGAGCTCCGAGAACAATGGTAAAGAAATAATCATTTTAATTAATTCATGACGTTCAATATACAATGTGTGCCTTAAATCGTATAATAATGTAGAAGCCAGAGAATAACGGCAAATAAATAATCATTCTAACTACTTCATGAAGTTCAATATATCATGTGTGCCTTAATCGTATAATAATGTAGAAGTAACTACAACCGAGAGGAAGACAAGACACACCTTAGAATAGAAGATGAGCTGCGAGCATTCGTCCTAAACCAGTGACATCATAAGTCAAATTAGTAGAAGCATGACTCAAAATATACAAATCCAAGTGTATCAGCGGTAGAATGTAGGGCATAAAAAATAACACTACGATTCCACGATGTTGCTACCTAGAGCAATTGGATCAGACATAGTTTGCGGAAAATTATCTCATCTAGTAGACATCCGCCATAAATACTTGCTGATTGATGTTCTTCCAATTCATAATACGAATGCATGCCTCATAAACACCTGTAGGTATTTATCAAGATCAGGCCATTAGACCATTTAAGCATCCTTCATGGACAAGTGGAAGTCAAAACTACAAACAATTCATAAAATCAAGACGCGGTTTAAGGAAGAAGGGAGAGATGAGGTCTACTGTTTATTCAGAGTGTAATTATTGACCTGTTGCTATCTATCCATCTAAAATGATCTGTAATTAAAATGAAAATGCATTAGAATCATTTTGACCCAATCGATGCATCAAGTAGCGGTCAGACTTCAGAGAACGCAGAAAATGAATATATAAGTGTCTAAAAGTTAATGTACCATTTGTACTGGTACTTCAAATTGGACTAATAGGCGAAATGTTCAACGACATAAGACTGCAGATAAGTGTTTCAAACCAAAATGAACCTGCAAATCGATACCAGCTAGCAGGTGGCGACAAACGTACCAGAGATCTTGACCCATGTAGCTAGAGCCTCATGGATGCGCCGGTTCTGATTGGAAAGTCGATCTCCTCCACGGAATATCTCATCACTTTTGTATGATGTAACCCAAAGATTATGCTTTAAAAATCCAGCTCGTCTCTGGAACTTTGCCTCTGGCAGGCAGAATGGCAGACAATTTGAACCAGGTATGAGCTTGAAACCTGTTGGCTGCCCAGTACGATTTACGGTCCTTGTGTTCCTTACCTGATCAACATGCAAAGAACATCTTATCAAAGCAAAATATATAGGCAACAACGTAACAAAAAAGTTAAATATCCAAATTCTTTATGTGTGGTTCAGAGACGGAAAATAACAGACTGAGATGTCGCACATGCCCTCATACATACACACATGCTTGTGAGTGATCAATAACTGGAAAAGAAAGACTGTTTAGCATGCATACTGTTCCTTTTCTGTCTTCTCAAAACCTTATTGGCAAGGGAACAAAACCTAAAGAGGATCCATGAGTATATTTTGACTTGCTTAATGTTTATGATGATAGCAATTACTTGCAGCTTATCAAAAAAGAGATGAAATACAAGCATAGAACTTGGATGTCCCTCCCATCCAGAAGGCGTGCTGCAAAACAAAACCTTCATAATCGATCTTGTCTCGCCCCGATTTTATTATAGCAATAGCAAAAAGATGGCAGGGCAGTACCATAAAAAGCCAGCGGCAAGCAAACCATTTTGCAATTCAGATGAAAAGGAAACATTAGCAGCTGTTTGCAGAGCAGTATCCACAACGGAGGGACCAAATTCAAAAGTTCTGTACAGTGCACAATCCTCAGCAAGGCTCTCTCCCTACCTGCTCAATCTGATAATAGCAACCCCTCGACCCTCCACTCTCAGTTTCATATCAGATCAAGAGAGAGAGGACACACCTGGGAAAGAGCGCACACGGACAAAACCCACGCCAGCCCTCTAATCCGTCACCGAGGGGTTGCCTCCTATCCAGGTCAGGCAAAAAGAACGACCGTGGAATCATTTTTTCCCCGGCGGGCGGAACCCCCCCCCCCCCTCTCTCGCGACCGCGTCGCCCCCCCCCGCGGGCGACCGGCCGCGCGACGGGCCTCCCCTCTCCAGGCTCCCCCCTCCCTCCTTCCTTCTCGCCGCCGTCGCCGGCGCCCGCGGCCGGCTTGGCCCGGGGCTGCTGGTGGCGGCGGCCTCCTGGCCCTTCCCCTCCCGGTCGCTCTCCGGCGCGGGCGGTGCGGCTCCGGGGGGTGCATCTAGGCGACGGCGGTCTGGCGTGGCGGCGGGGATCCGTGGCGC
Source organism: Triticum aestivum (assembly GCF_018294505.1). Taxonomy (NCBI): domain Eukaryota; kingdom Viridiplantae; phylum Streptophyta; class Magnoliopsida; order Poales; family Poaceae; genus Triticum; species Triticum aestivum. The sequence goes on from NC_057810.1 coordinate 163,928,448, forward strand.
ATGCAGGCGAGCAGCTGGGCGGCGGCGCCGCCGTTGGCGGCGGGGCGGCGCGGTGGCGGGATCTGGCGTCGTCCGCTCGGCCCAGATCTGGGCCCTTCGGGCCCCATCTGGGCCTGGGCGGGCCGGCGGCGGGGATGGCTCCGGCGTGGCTTCTGGGAGGCGGGGGAGATGCCACGAGTGGCTGGGCGCCGGCGGCGACGACGCGGCTTGCTGCATCGCGGCCGGCGGGGCTTAACGGGCCTGCTTTGGGCCTGGCTGGGCCGGGGGTGGCCCGGCATGCCCCGCTGCCGCGTCCGGACGGCTACCGCGACGGTGCCGGAGGCACGGGCCTCCCGCACGACGGCGGTGGAGGTGGTTCCCTCCCGCCCGGCGTCGGTGTTGCTGCTCCCGTCATGGTGAGCTTCTCTCCGGTCCTCTTGGCCTCGTGGTGGTGTTCATAGTGAGGCGGCGTGGGTGGCGGCGCTACTGCGTTGGCGCATGGTGGTGGGCGACGGTTTGGCGGGTGGGTTCCGTCCGGTTGGGAGGTTGGGGTTGGTATGCGGGAGAAATCCCTGCCGGCTTCAGCCCCGACGCGGTGACACCTGCGGGTGCCACCATTCCTTCCTGGAGGGTGTCGGGAGTTTCCACCCCCACCTCCCTCCGCGTGCCCGGGGAAACCTGAGGACTCGTCCGGGCAGCAGCGTCGCCGGCGTCGCATCCCTTCTTGGAGGTGCTGCTTGGTACGCGGCGGATCGGAGCCTTGGTCTGTGGTGATTTATTTCCGGTGGGCGCCGTGGTGGCGGGTCGTCCGCGCTTTGCCAAGCTGCCGTGGTTGGCATTTGTTTCTTCTTCTTCTTTCTCCTGGTGTGTTGTGCTGCTCGCCACAGCGTTATCTGTACTCGGTGTTGGTGCTTTGGAATACAAAGCGGGGGGAAACCCTTTTTCGGTAAAAGAACGACCGTCCAAGTGGCGCATATCTGTCAGATAAACCAATTAGAAATATTATCTTCCTGCATCACCTCTTACATATCCTCTGTTGAGTTAATATAACATAACTAATGATGGCACGTCATTGCTACCTTGCAAAGGACAGCTCCCAAAGCAAAATGTCAAGAACTTGCAACGCCTCCTGAGGTGCTTCTGCGTGCTTCCGGGCCACAAACATCCCAAACTTAATCACCACCTTAAATTTCCTCTACCGCATGAATCAAAAGGAAAAGAAAAATACATTAAGAACACTGAACACATACAAACCAGCCGGGGATAAAATATTGATTGTGAATTGACCTCTGGGAGTCAAAGCCATCATCATCGTCAAGCAGAGTGATATGAAACTCTTTGACAGTGAAATGCAACGGGCCTGCCGTGTACATGCTCTTCCTGCCATCGTACACCGACAGCCTCCCGCCGAGATAAGACGCCCTGTGCAGGTTCACCGGCTTGTTGATCACTGCTCGGCTGAGGACGCGCGCAATGTGACTTCGAGCTCACTGAAATTTCCTTTTTCATTCCAGAACTTGTACCAATTGTGTCAGCAACATTTCAAGTGCACTTATAACTCGCATAGAAAGGAGATAAATATGTTTTACAGAATCAATGGTACATAAAGAAGCATGCCCAGGAAATGCATGCACACAACTTTCATGCCTGGAGAGATCAGTTGTCCTATCAACCTGTGCAGGTGCAAAACGAGTCAGCGAGTAGATATGAACTGATAAATGCTTAAAAATGTAACCAAAACAAGGCCCTAACTATAACACAGGTTATGACAGGAGTATGTATAATAACAATTTGAAGGAGTCAAGTACATGCAGTAGAAAATTCGTATATTGGAACAGTAAATCTTCTTTCTAAAAAAGTGAACTTGTAATGTGGCCAGCCTATCCACAATCATGGACGGTAGTACATTATATTTTGAAGATGAGCCAGGAACACATATTAAAAATCAGACTTACATCAATATCCTTGGCGTTCATACTCTTTGGTTTCACCAGGTTTGTATTGCCAATCTCGATGACACCTGCAGTGCCTTTGTGTTTCTGATAAAGTAAAAACAGAAGCAGATTGTCACGTAAAATAAATAATGTATACGTTGAAGGACTGAAGGATCTAGATAGAGTTCAATGTAAGTTTTTCAGGAAGAGAATAACTTCGGTCTTCTCAACGTCTTCATCGCTTTCCTCCTTAATTGACGCTTTCCTTCTGTTAGATACCTCTTGCTTTTGTTTGGTTTACAAATACAAGCCTAGAGCCAAAACAAGCATATATGAGATAGTCTAGTTAAACTGATCTTACTGATATTGTAATTGGGAAGAAAATGATGCATGCAAACCTTCTTAGAAAAGGTCTTTGGACGATCTGCTGAAGTACCAGCCTCTGCATTCAGTTTCACATGAAAACTATTCAGAAGAGATTTGTAAAAGGACCAATTCATAGGTACTCCCTCCGATCCGTAATCCTTGCTGTCGTTTTAGTTCAAAACGACGACAAGAATTATGAAACGGGGGTAGTACAAAATACTGAAAGGAGAATAAAAACTGTTCCAGCGGATGGTGCTTCATTTGTTTAGGAAAGTAAGTACAACAAAGCAGGAACATCTACTTGTTCTAATATAATTATCGTGCAGCAACACAATGCAAACATAACGTCAGATTTCCACCTTAATTTCAACTTGGGCAAAGTGTTGACGGTTTTCACCTACTATTGAAGTTGCCAAAACCATGCCCCAGGATTACAATGTTCCAGTTTACAGGAATCTTCACAAGAGCATACACAGATAAATAGGAACATTTACCCACAGAGAACATTGCAAAACTAATATACCCACATTGCACAATGAATCTGAATGGAAGATTAGGGGACACACACACGCGCGCATGCACACATGATTTTCTTTAGGACAAGAGAGTGTTGCTGATTAATCATGGGGATAATAGAAGAACAAGAAACACACATCGTAGAGGTGGATGTCCTTGTCCAGCAATTGGGCGATGAAATGGTTGGGCATGACCAGGTGCTTGGTGCCTAAGCTGCCCTTGCCCGGCTGGAGGGGGAACCGTATCGCCTTCGTCGATGCTGGAATCACGGTCTGGCCCGTGGCAGCCTTGGCTTGCGCGGGCACGGGCTCGGCCGGCGGCGGCTCCGAAGGGTGTGTCTGCATCGGCCGCGGCGGCGAGTGATGAGGAAGCTCTTCCATTGCTTGCGCAGCTCGGGAGCCATACGGCCCAACGGCGGCAGCAGAGGAGGGGGCGGTCCCGCGCGTCAAGCAATACAGAGAGACAGAGAATGTGAGGATTGGGAACTCACCTTGCCTGATGCCCTCTCGACTTCTCCCTCTGCTGCTGTTTCCGGCGGTTCACGCTCATGGGCCAACAAGGAGGAAGGGACGGAGCGCAGGCCGAGGGCGAAGGAGATGGAGCTCGGGGGGAAGATGGAGGGCACGAGCTGTTGGGGAACGTTGCATAAAATAAAAAAAAAATTCCTACGTTCGCCAAGATCAATCTATGAGTTCATCTAGCAACGAGAGAGAGATATGCATCTACATACCCTTGTAGATCGCGTGCGGAAGCGTTCAAGAGAACGGGGTTGAGGGAGTCGTTCTCGTCGTGATCCAAATCACTGGAGATCCTAACGCCGAACGGACGGCACTTCCGCGTTCAACACACGTACAGTCAGCGTGACGTCTCCTCCGTCTTGATCCAGCAAGGGGGAAGGAGAGGTTAATGAAGATCCAGCAGCACGACGGCGTGGTGGTGGATGCAGCTAGGGCTGGACTAACGAGCAGCTCGGTTCATTAAGCTCGTGCTCGTTAAGGCTCGGCTCGTTAAGCTCGTTAAGATTAACGAGCAGAAAACCCTGCTCGGCTCGGTTCGTTTGAAGCTCGTTAAGCTCGTGAGCACTCGTGAGCGCTCGTTAACAGATTATAATGTGTTACGATATACATAATGAATGTGTGGGTATGGTTTTCAAGATAAAATATTATGACTAAGAAAATAAATGAAGTAGTATGTTGCCTCATATGTCGATTATATTAAATAGATGGGCTAAGGTGCAACAAAAAGTTTGTCACGTAATATGAAAATATATGTTGTGTTGTTACTAACAAGCTTAACGAGCTACTCGTGAAAATTGTTAGCTCGCTCGTTAAGCTCGTTATGCTTAACGAGCTAAAATCAATGATTGGCTCTATTCATTAAGAAGCGAGCTACAAGCTTAACGAGCCGAACTATCGAGCGCTCATTAAGATCGCGAGCTACGAGTTTTTGGTCCAGCCCTAGATGCAGCAAGGCTCCGGCAGGGCTTCGCCAAGCAACTACGGGATGAGGAGGAGGTGTAGCAGGGGAGAGGGAGGTGCCAAGACTTCAGGTGCGGCTGCCCTTCCTCCCCCCCTTTATATAGGCCCCCTGGGGGGGCGCCGGCCCTGGAGATCAGATTTCCCAAGGGGGCGGCGGCCAGGGGGTGGAGTGCCCCCCAAGGTAAGTGGAGGCGCCCCCCCACCCTAGGGTTTTCAACCCTAGGCGCAGGGGGGCCCAAGGGGGGGCGCACCAGCCCACTAGGGGCTGGTTCCCCTCCCACTTCAGCCCACGGGGCCCTCTGGGATAGGTGGCCCCACCCGGTGGACCCCCGAGACCCTTCCGGTGGTCCCGGTACAATACCGGTGACCTCCGAAACTCTCCCGATGGCCAAAACTGCACTTCCTATATATAATTCTTTACCTCCGGACCATTCTGGAACTCCTCGTGACGTTCGGGATCTCATCCGGGACTCCGAACAACTTTCGGTTTGCTGCATACTCATATTCATACAACCCTAGCGTCACCGAACCTTAAGTGTGTAGACCCTACGGGTTCAGGAGACACGTAGACATGACCGAGACGGCTCTCCGGTCAATAACCAATAGCGGGATCTGGATACCCATGTTGGCTCCTACATCCTCCTCGATGATCTCATCGGATGAACCACGATGTCAAGGATTCAAGCAACCCCGTATACAATTCCCTTTGTCAATCGGTATGTTACTTGCCCGAGATTCGATCGTCGGTATCCCAATACCTCGTTCAATCTCGTTACCGGCAAGTCACTTTATTCGTACCGTAATGCATGATCCCGTGACCAGACACATGGTCACTTTGAGCTCATTATGATGATGCACTACCGAGTGGGCCTAGTGATACCTCTCCGTCATACGGAGTGACAAATCCCAGTCTCGATCCATGTCAACCCAACAGACACTTTCGGAGATACCCGTAGCATACCTTTATAGTCACCCAGTTACGTTGTGACGTTTGGTACACCCAAAGCACTCCTACGGTATCCGAGAGTTACATGATCTCATGGTCTAAGGAAGAGATACTTGACATTGGAAAAGCTCTAGCAAAACGAACTACACGATCTTGTGCTATGCTTAGGATTGGGTCTTGTCCATCACATCATTCTCCTAATGATGTGATCCCGTTATCAACGACATCCAATGTCCATAGTCAGGAAACCATGACTATATGTTGATCAACGAGCTAGTCAACTAGAGGCTCACTACGGACATGTTATGGTCTAAGTATTCACACGTGTATTACGATTTCCGGATAATACAATTATAGCATGAATAAAAGACAACTATCATGAACAAAGAAATATAATAATAATCCTTTTATTATTGCCTCTAGGGCATATTTCCAACAGTCTCCCACTTACATTGTGATGTATCGAACACCCATAGAGTTCTGGTGTTGATCATGTTTTGCTCGCGGAAGAGGTTTAGTTAACGGATCTGCGACATTCAGATCCGTGTGTACTTTGCAAATATCTATGTCTCCATCTTGAACATTTTCACGGATGGAGTTGAAATGACGCTTGATGTGCCTAGTCTTCTTGTGAAACCTGGGCTCCTTGGCAAGGGCAATAGCTCCAGTGTTGTCACAGAAGAGAGTGATTGGCCCCGACGCATTGGGTATGACTCCTAGGTCGGTGATGAACTCCTTCATCCATATTGCTTCATGCGCTGCCTCCGAGGCTGCCATGTACTCCGCTTCACATGTAGATCCCGCCATGACGCTCTGCTTGCAACTGCACCAGCTTACTGCTCTACGATTCAACATATACACGTATCCGGTTTGTGACTTAGAGTCATCCAGATCTGTGTCGAAGCTAGCGTCGACGTAACCCTTTACGATGAGCTCTTCGTCACCTCCATAAACGAGAAACATGTCCTTTGTCCTTTTCAGGTACTTAAGGATATTCTTGACCACTGTCCAGTGTTCCTTGCCGGGATTACTTTGGTACCTTCCTACCAAACTTACGGCAAGGTTTACATCAGGTCTGGTACACAGCATGGCATACATAATAGATCCTATGGCTGATGCATAGGGGATGACACTCATCTCTTCTTTATCTTCTGCCGTGGGCGGGCATTGAGCTGAGCTCAATCTCACACCTTGCAATACAGGCAAGAACCCTTTCTTGGACTGATTCATATTGAACTTCTTAAATATCTTATCAAGGTATGTGCTTTGTGAAAGACCTATGAGGCGTCTCAATCTATCCCTATAGATCTTGATGCCTAATATGTAAGCAGCTTCTCCAAGGTCCTTCATTGAAAAACACTTATTCAAGTAGGCCTTAATGCTGTGCAAAAGTTCTATATCATTTCCCATCAAAAGTATGTCATCTGCATATAATATGAGAAATGCTACAGAGCTCCCACTCACTTTCTTGTAAACGCAGGCTTCTCCATAAGTCTGCATAAACCCAAACGCTTTGATCATCTCATCAAAGCGAATGTTCCAACTCCGAGATGCTTGCACCAGCCCATAAATGGATCGCTGGAGCTTGCATACCTTGTTAGCATTCTTAGGATCGACAAAACCTTTCGGCTGCATCATATACAGTTCTTCCTTAAGATAGCCGTTAAGGAATGCCGTTTTGACGTCCATCTGCCATATCTCATAATCATAGTATGTGGCAATTGCTAACATGATTCGGACGGACTTCAGCTTTGCTACGGGTGAGAAAGTCTCATCGTAGTCAACCCCTTGAACTTGTCGATAATCCTTAGCGACAAGTCGAGCTTTATAGATGGTAACATTACCATCCGCGTCCGTCTTCTTCTTAAAGATCCATTTGTTTTCTATCGCTCGCCGATCATCGAGCAAGTCAGTCAAAGCCCATAATTTGTTTTCATACATGGATTCTATCTCGGATTGCATGGCTTCTAGCCATTTGTTGGAATTTGGGCCCGCCATCGCTTCTTCATAGTTCGAAGGTTCATCGTTGTCTAACAACATGATTTCCAGGACAGGGTTGCCATACCACTCTGGTGTGGAATGTGTCCTCATGGACCTACGAAGTTCAGTAGCAACTTGATCCGAAGTACCTTGATCATCATCATTAATTTCCTCTCCAGTCGGTGTAGGCACCACAGGAACATTTTCGTGAGCTGCACTACTTTCCGGTTCAAGAGGTAGTACTTCATCGAGTTCTACTTTCCTCCCACTTACTCCTTTCGAGAGAAACTCTTTTTCCAGAAAGGATCCGTTCTTGGCAACAAAGATCTTGCCTTCGGATCTAAGGTAGAAGGTATACCCAATGGTTTCCTTAGGGTATCCTATGAAGACGCATTTTTCCAACTTGGGTTCGAGCTTTTCAGGTTGAAGTTTCTTGACATAAGCATCACATCCCCAAACTTTTAAAAACGACAGCTTAGGTTTCTTCCCAAACCATAATTCATACGGTGTCGTCTCAACGGATTTAGACGGTGCCCTATTTAGAGTGAATGTAGCTGTCTCTAGAGCGTATCCCCAAAATGATAGCGATAAATCGGTAAGAGACATCACAGACCGCATCATATCCAATAGAGTGCGATTACGACGTTTGGACACACCGTTACACTAAGGTGTTCCAGGCAGCGTGAGTTGTGAAACGATTCCACATTTCCTTAAGTGTGTACCAAATTCGTGACTTAAATATTCTCCTCCACGATCTGATCGTAAGAACTTTATCTTTCGGTCACGTTGATTCTCTACTTCATTCTGAAATTCCTTGAACTTTTCAAAGGTCTCTGACTTGTGTTTCATCAAGTAGACATACCCATATCTACTTAAGTCATCAGTGAGAGTGAGAACATAACGATGTCCTCCGCGAGCCTCAACACTCATTGGACCACACACATCAGTATGTATGATTTCCAATAAGTTGGTTGCTCGCTCCATTGTTCCGGAGAACGGAGTCTTGGTCATTTTGCCCATGAGGCATGGTTCGCATGTGTCAAATGATTCATAATTGAGAGACTCTAAAAGTCCATCAGCATGGAGCTTCTTCATGCGCTTGACACCAATGTGACCAAGGCGGCAGTGCCACAAGTATGTGGGACTATCATTATCAACTTTACATCTTTTGGTATTCACACTATGAATATGTGTAACATTACGTTCAAGATTCATTAAGAATAAACCATTGACCATCGGGGCATGACCATAAAACATATCTCTCATATAAATAGAACAATCATTATTCTCGGATTTAAATGAGTAGCCATCTCATATTAAACGAGATCCAGATACAATGCTCATGCTCAAACTTGGCACTAAATAACAATTGTTGAGGTTCATAACTAATGCCGTGGGTAAATGTAGAGGTAGCGTGCCGACGGCGATCACATCGACCTTGGAACCATTCCCGACGTGCATCGTCACCTCGTCCTTCGCCAGCCTCCGCTTATTCCGCAGCTCCTGCTGTGAGTTACAAATATGAGCAACGGCACCGGTATCAAATACCTAGGAGTTACTACGAGTACTGGTAAGGTACACATCAATTACATGTATATCACATATACCTTTAGTGTTGCCGGCCTTCTTGTCCGCTAAGTATTTGGAGCAGTTCCGCTTCCAGTGACCCTTCCCTTTGCAATAAAAGCACTCAGTCTCAGGCTTGGGTCCATTCTTTGACTTCTTCCCGGCAACTGGCTTACCGGGCGCGGCAATATCTTTGTCGTCCTTCTTGAAGTTCTTCTTACCCTTGCCCTTCTTGAACTTAGTGGTCTTATTGACCATCAACACTTGATGTTCTTTCTTGATTTCAACCTCTGCCGACTTCAGCATTAAAAATACTTCAGGAATGGTCTTCACCATCCCCTGCATATTGTAGTTCATCACAAAGCTCTTGTAGCTCGGTGGGAGCGACTGAAGGATTCTGTCAATGACCGCCTCGTCCGGGAGGTTAATGTCCAGCTGGGACAGGCGGTTGTGCAACCCAAACATTTTGAGTATGTACTCACTGACAGAACTATTTTCCTCCATCTTACAACTATAGAACTTATCGGAGACTTCATATCTCTCGACCCGGGCATGAGCTTGAAAAACCATTTTCAGCTCCTCGAACATCTCATATGCTCCGTGTTGCTCAAAACGCTTTTGGAGCCCCAGTTCTAAGCTGTAAAGCATGCCGCACTGAACGAGGGAGTAATCATCAGCACGTGACTGCCAAGCGTTCATAACGTCTTGGTTCTCTAGGATGGGTGCTTCACCTAGCGGTCCTTCTAGGACATATTCTTTCCTGGCAGCTATGAGGATGATCCTCAGGTTCCGGACCCAGTCCGAATAGTTGCTGCCATCATCTTTCAGCTTGGTTTTCTCTAGGAACGCGTTGAAGTTCATGTTGACATGAGTGTTGGCCATTTAATCTACAAGACATATTTTGCAAAGATTTTAGACTAAGTTCATGATAATTAAGTTCATTTAATCAAATTATTTAATGAATTCCTACTCAGATTTGACATCCCTCTAGTCATCTAAGTGTTGCACGATCTGAGTCGACTAGGCCGTGTCCGATCACCACGTGAGACGGACTAGTCATCATCGGTGAATATCTCCATGTTGATCGTATCTTCCATACAACTCATGTTCGACCTTTCGGTCTCTGTGTTCCGAGGCCATGTCTGTACATGCTAGGCTCGTCAAGTTAACCTAAGTGTTTTGCATGTGTAAAACTGTCTTACACCCGTTGTATGTGAACGTAGGAATCTATCATACCCGATCATCATGTGGTGCTTCGAAACGACGAACTTTAGCAATGGCGCACAGTTAGGGGGAACACCTTCTTGAAATTATTATGAGGGATCATCTTATTTACTACTGCCGTTCTAAGTAAACAAGATGCATAAAACATAATAAACATCACATGCAATTATATAGTAGTGACATGATATGGCCAATATCATATAGCTCCTTCGATCTCCATCTTCGGGGCTCCATGATCATCTTCTTCACCGGCATGACACCATGATCTCCATCATCACGATCTTCATCATCGTGTCTTCATGAAGTTGTTCGCCAACTATTACTTCTACTACTATGGCTAACGGTTTAGCAATAAAGTAAAGTAATTACATGGTGTTAAATTATTGACACGCAGGTCATACAATAATTAAGACAACTCCTATGGCTCCTGCCGGTTGTCATACTCATCGACATGCAAGTCGTGATTCCTATTACAAGAACATGATCTCATACATCATAATATATCATTCATCATTCATCACAACTTTTGGCCATATCACATCACATAGCAATTGCTGCAAAAACAAGTTAGACGTCCTCTAATTGTTGTTGCATCTTTTACGTGGCTGCAATTGGGTTCTAGCAAGAACGTTTTCTTACCTACGAATAACCACAACGTGATTTTGTCAACTTCTATTTACCCTTCATAAGGACCCTTTTCATCGAATCCGCTCCAACTAAAGTAGGAGAGACAGACACCCGCTAGCCACCTTATGCAACTAGTGCATGTCAGTCGGTGGAACCTGTCTCACGTAAGCGTACGTGTAAGGTCGGTCCGGGCCGCTTCATCCCACAATACCGCTGAAGCAAGATAAGACTAGTAGTGGCAAGCAAGTTGACAAGATCTACGCCCACAACAGATTTGTGTTCTACTCGTGCAATAGAGAACTATGCATACACCTAGCTCATGATGCCACTGTTGGGGAACGTTGCATAAAATAAAAAAAATCCTACGTTCACCAAGATCAATCTATGAGTTCTTCTAGCAACGAGAGAGAGGTGTGCATCTACATACCCTTGTAGATCGCGTGCGGAAGCGTTCAAGAGAACGGGGTTGAGGGAGTCGTTCTCATCGTGATCCAAATCACCGGAGATCCTAGCGCCGAACGGACGGCACCTCCGCGTTCAACACACGTACGGTCAGCGTGACATCTCCTCCGTCTTGATCCAGCAAGGGGGAAGGAGAGGTTGCTGAAGATCCAGCAGCACGACGGCGTGGTGGTGGATGCAGCAGGGCTCCGGCAGGGCTTCGCCAAGCAACTATGGGAGGAGGAGGAGGTGTAGCAGGGGAGAGGGAGGCGCCAAGACTACAGGTGCGGCTGCCCTTCCTCCCCCCTTTATATAGGCCCCCTGGGGGGCGCTGGCCCTGGATATCAGATCTCCCAAGGGAGCGGCGGCCAGGGGGTGGAGTGCCCCCCAAGGCAAGTGGAGGCGCCCCCCCACCCTAGGGTTTCCAACCCTAGGCGCAGGGGGCCCAAGGGGGGGGGCGCACCAGCCCACTAGGGGCTGGTTCCCCTCCCACTTCAGCCCACGGGGCCCTCCGAGATAGGTGGCCCCACCCGGTGGACCCTCGGGACCCTTCCAGTGGTCCCGGTACAATACCGGTGATCCCCGAAACTCTCCCAATGGCCAAAAATGCACTTCCTATATATAATTCTTTACCTCCGGACCATTCCGGAACTCCTCGTGACTTCCGGGATCTCATCCGGGACTCCGAACAACTTTTGGTTTGCTGCATACTCATATTCATACAACCATAGCGTCACCGAACCTTAAGTGTTAGACCCTACGGGTTCGGGAGACACGTAGACATGACCGAGACGGCTCTCCGGTCAATAACCAACAGCGGGATCTGGATACCCATGTTGGCTCTACATGCTCCTCGATGATTTCATCGGATGAACCACGATGTCGAGGATTCAAGCAACCCCGTATACAATTCCCTTTGTCAATCGGTATGTTACTTGCCCGAGATTCGATTGTCGGTATCCCAATACCTCGTTCAATCTCATTACCGGCAAGTCACTTTACTCGTACCGTAATGCATGATCCCGTGACCAGACACTTGGTCACTTTGAGCTCATTATGATGATGCACTACCGAGTGGGCCTAGTGATACCTCTCCGTCATACGGAGTGACAAATCCCAGTCTCGATCCGTGTCAACCCAACAGACACTTTTGGAGATACCCGTAGCATACTTTTATAGTCACCCAGTTACGTTGTGACGTTTGGTACACCCAAAGCACTCCTACGGTATCCGGGAGTTACACGATCTCATGTTCTAAGGAAGAGATACTTGACATTGGAAAAGCTCTAGCAAAACGAACTACACGATCTTGTGCTATGCTTAGGATTGGGTCTTGTCCATCACATCATTCTCCTAATGATGTGATCCCGTTATCAATAACATCCAATGTCCATAGTCAGGAAACCATGACTATCTGTTGATCAACGAGCTAGTCAACTAGAGGCTCACTAGGGACATGTTGTGGTCTAAGTATTCACACGTGTATTACGATTTCTGGATAATACAATTATAGCATAAATAAAAGACAACTATCATGAACAAAGAAATATAATAATAATCCTTTTATTATTGCCTCTAGGGCATATTTCCAACACGAGCGTGGGGGAGGGCAGCGGCGGTGGCGGTGGTGGTAACCCTAGCTGGGAGGAGTCGCTCGCCCAATCCGACGCTCGAGGAAATCATGTTTTGTTTCTTTCTTCGTTCGCTCGATATACAGTGCGCCTCTCTCATCATTGGCTGCGTCGCTGTGATGATGTGGCATAGGCGAGGGGGCGCCATTTGCGCGACGCTAAATGTGTTCGATTTCTAGGGATAGCTCGGCACTGGATGTGGGCCAAGGTCTGAATGTTTGGGCCAAGGCCACTCAACTGTTGTTTTTCTTTCTTTCTTTTAAACTTTTTACACACCGGACGTGGATTTTTAAGACATGGTGGCAAGCGAGGATGTAATCTGGGCAGCCCATTCATGCTATGAGATTAGCAATTAATATAGTGATTAAATAGATACCCGAATGATACGTCAGGTCAATTCGGCAAATACACGTACATGTGTTGGTGGCTAGCCATTTTAAATGGAGCTGAATACACATGCATAACCATGCAAAGTACGGTCCTGGTTGTTCTGCCATGTTAATCTGACGAGACCATTTAAAACACTGGTCAACAGGGTTTAAAGGTGTGTTTATTCTATACTTACGCCTTGAATGGCATTTAACAAGTGTGGCCCTGCCGTTTTGGTTTTGGTTTGTTTTGTCCAAGTTTATTTTGCGTGTGTATAATTCTGGTGTACTGCTGTATTAGTTTATAAGAGTTATGCGTTCATGATAATGACGTTGTATTACCTAGCGCATGATGGGATACCCCCCTAAGAATGAATGTAAACAACATACACGCATGTGGTAAAAAATATCATTCACGGGAAGATAACACAAAACAAGTCTTGTTCTGAAAATTAGGCATGATAGATTAATTAGCGCAGGCAACTGGAATACTCCTACACTGTACAACCTTCTTCAACCTGCCAGCTGGGGAAAGATAGAACAAGAAGGTGACCATGGCATCAAGCTCCAGCGCTCGCGAGGGCAGAACGTTTGCAGTTTGTTATGTTCACTAGTACTATATATAGCAAGACTTGTGAGAACATACCCAGCCATTACAATGAGGCAGCAGATCAGGGGAGAGAACACCCTCGTCGTTCTGTACATGGATTAGAGCTGCTGAACTAATCTGCGACATACAGGAGTAGCACATGAAGAGGCTGTGAGAACCAGAGGAGGAGCTACCGGATGGAGAGGGGCTGGGGACAAAATGCAGACTAGTGTGCAGGTTGCCGTAGACATCTGCTCCAGATAAATGAGAGATTAACTCCTCTTGTCAGATTGGTGGGCCATGGTCACTAATTGACTCTGGGAATACATTGTCCATATAGGAATACTTCACCCTGAGAAATGCATATACCTGGTGAGTGTATTACAATAGCACGAATCATGTGGGAACGGGCGGGCATGATAGCAACCTCGCGTGGTACCATGTCCACTCGTGATTTATAGTATACACACCCCTCAAAAAAATTAAACTCTATACACTAGAAGACAATGATTATATTCTGTGCCCCCAAACAGATCCTTCCATGGCACTTCCCTGTAATTTGGTGACGCGGAATGAAGCTAACACAAAGAAATTATTACAAACATGTTGAACTGTAAGTCTGTAACCCATGCCCAAAACTGTGCTGATAGGTGATAGGCTAATAGCTGAGGTCATTTAGCAACGAAGCATGTACTTTTCTGAAAGACCTAACATAGGGGAACATGTTAGTAATTCAACAAACAGTTCTTTTTAAATCAATTCAGCAAAGAGTTTGTTGTCTTCAATCTGTAATTTTAAAGCTGCATTGACAGTAAAGAACCTTTTTTTCCCCGCAAAAAAAATACAGTAAAGAATGTGTTCACATAAATCACTGGTTATGATGATAAATTGTAACTTAAAAAAGATAAATTGATAGTTTTGATTTGGTTGGGGTGAGCCAGGCCTAGGCAATTATACAACGCATAGGTGACACTTGAGAGCCCCACTAGCAAGCTAGTATGGTGAACTCTCCCCCATAAAAGATAAATTTAATATCATTGTGGGTGTGTAACCCACATCAGATACTGATAAGAACAAATACTACAATTGATCTTAGCCAAAAGACCGAGAAAGATATGCTTTGAAACGTTTCCTGCCTATCCAATTATACTACCTTCGTCCTGATTTATTGGCCCCCTTCGTATTTAGTGTTAAAATTTGACCATAAATTTAACTAACATAAAGTTAATGCAATACGAATCAGACGATATAATTTTTGATGACATGCATTAATATTTTATTAGTTAGAACGGAGGTAGTAGCACTTTGGTCCGACTGAGTTGTTTGAGCTGACAGGTGTGGGACTAAACAAATTAGAAGCAGCATCCTCCGCAACCTGGGTTCCGCCTTCCGCGCCACCAATACGATACCGGGCCAGCTTTTTGTCCAGCCCAATAACTTATCAAACAGATTGTGAAGCCAACAATAGGATACCAGGCAGGCCGTATGCTCAAGGTTGCAGAGCGCCAGCGACTTGTTGTATCCCCTCCCTTGGAACTGAATCACAAGACATCGATCATCGACAGGCGAGCAAAATCATAGGCTAACTCCCAAGAAGAGAATCAAAATGACACCATCTGAAAATCAGGACAGAACTATTATAACCCCCAAATAAATACAAATTCTTAAGACCGGCTATTTAGCTAACTGGTAATCAGCTAGCCCATCACAATCAGTTATACTGCTACTACAAGTCTTCACACGTTACCCGGTCTACTACCGAGGAGAAGAAGTTGGGACAAGGGGAATGGAGAACTCCGAGGCCCCGCCACGGCCTCTGACTCTGACGGAAGCTGCACCCGCGATGATCTATTAGTCACCCCGTGCTCAGGACGCTCAGAGCACGAGCTGGGCATGCCCATCAGGCCATGCTCCACACCTTTCTCAATCACCTGGCAGAGCTCATCGTCTCTGTTACTATGGGTGAGCAAGATGGTTCAGCTGGAGCAAACTGCTTTCAAATTATCTGTTGCAAAGTGAAAAATACTGGTTAAACATGTGGATTTATGAAACTAATGATGATATGCTTTGGGTTAAATAAATGCAAACACGTCTACACGTACTGATGGTCAATGAGAAAGTACTCGTACAAAGAGACTACAAAGGAGTACAAGTACAGCTACGCATACAGTAAAGATCATCAAAACTGGATACAATACTATTCAACTAAACCTTCAGTCCCCGAATCACAACCGGATTCTGTTCGACAGACCATGTCCACTGTCCACATACGCATCACTCAAGTGACCAGTCAGCCTGCCACTCTATTCCTCAGTCCTCACGCACTACCGAGTCCCACCCAGAAGGTCCATGGTAAACACAAATCCCAGTCCAAGGTCCATGAAAACAACAGCCACAGAATCCTTGACCCAATCTTCTCATAACGACTACGACTATAAGGGGCGCTGCCCTATTCTTCTAAAAAAAACTATAAGGGGCAAGAAGATACAATCTTCTCTGTTCATCTCGTGTTGTTTCTCCATAAGACCATTGATGCCTTACCTTGCCAGTGCACAACTTAAGGATCTGGATTCCATGCTAGTTTCATCATAATTAAACCATGCAGTCACTCCATTTTTCGTACAAGACACACACCAACAAATTGCACATACCTTCCCTCGGCCTTGCTCTTATGCTGCTGGTCTGCTTGGCCTCTCATACCAGTTCCTGCACGGAGCAGGAGAAGGGCTCCCTTCTCCAGTTCCTTGCCAAGCTCTCACAAGACGGTGGCCTCGCTGCATCCTGGCGGAATGGCACGAATTGCTGCAAGTGGGAAGGGATCACCTGCAGGGAAGATGGGACGGTCACCGCTGTCTTGCTGCCTTCGAAGGGCCTCCACGGGCACATCTCACAATCCCTTGGAAACCTAACCGGGCTGCAGTACCTTGATCTCTCTGACAACTTGTTGTCCGGTGGTCTGCCGGTGGAGTTGGTGTTCTCCAACAGCATCACAACCCTTGATGTCAGCTTTAACCGGCTCAATAGCATACTCGACGAGCTGCCATCTTCAACCCCTGACCGGTCTATGCAGGTACTGAACATCTCAAGCAACTTATTTGTGGGACAGTTTCCATCCACCATATGGAAAGCAATGGGGAATCTGGTCGCACTCAATGCCAGCAACAACAGCTTTACTGGGCAGATACCAGCTTATTTCTGTGAAACCTCACCATTCTTCGCCGTGCTTGATCTATGCTTCAACAAATTCAGTGGCAACATCCCCCAAGGACTTTGTGATTGCTCCAGGCTGAGAGAGCTCAGGGCCGGGAACAACAACCTCAGTGGAACACTCCCAGATGAACTCTTCAACGCTACCTTGTTGGAGTACCTGTCTTTTCCTAACAATGATCTACATGGAGCTCTTGATGATGTGCTCATAATCAACCTCAGAAATATCGTCACCCTAGATCTTGGAGGGAACAAATTCAGTGGCAGGATTCCAGATTCTATAGGTCAGCTCAAGAAACTGGAGGAGTTCCATTTGGACAACAACATGATGTTAGGGGAGTTGCCATCAGCTCTGAGCAACTGCACGAATCTCAGAACAATTGATATCAAGACGAACAAATTCAGTGGAGAACTCACCAAGGTCAATTTCTCCAACCTTCCCTCTCTGAAAACATTAGACCTTCTGAACAACAACTTCACTGGCACAGTTCCAGAAAGCATTTACTCCTGCAGCAATCTGACTGCACTGCGGCTAGAAGGCAACAAGTTACATGGGCAGCTTTCACCACAAATAAGCAATCTGAAGTCCCTCTCCTTCCTAGCACTTGGTAAAAACAATTTCACAAACATCACAAA
This sequence comes from Triticum aestivum, assembly GCF_018294505.1. Taxonomy (NCBI): domain Eukaryota; kingdom Viridiplantae; phylum Streptophyta; class Magnoliopsida; order Poales; family Poaceae; genus Triticum; species Triticum aestivum. The sequence continues at coordinate 163,945,936 of NC_057810.1, forward strand.
TACACTTCAGATCCTTAAGAGCTGCAGGAACATTACCACTCTTCTTATCGGCGATAACTTCAAGGGAGAGCTCATGCCAGAGGATGACAGCAATGATGGCTTTGAAAATCTCCAGGTTTTGGACATCAAAGATTGCCAGTTGTCGGGAGAAATACCTGTATGGATATCAAGGCTCACACATTTGAAGATGTTACTTTTAAATAGCAATCAACTCACTGGGCCAATACCAACCTGGATCAGCTCCCTAAGATATCTCTTCTTTATGGATGTGTCAAATAACAATCTTATAGGAGAGATTCTGTTAACCTTCACGGAGATGCCCATGCTAACTGACAGCAAAACTCATTTGGACCCAAGGGTCTTTGAGCTGCCTCTTTATAAAGGTCCATCACTTCAATACCGTGTGGTTACATCTTTCCCAAACACGTTAAATCTAAGCAACAACAACTTCACAGGTGTGATTCCCCCACAGATTGGTCAGTTGGAAGTGCTTGGTGTACTTGATTTCAGTTTCAATAAGTTATTCGGGCAGATCCCCCAATCGTTTTGCAACCTCACAAACTTGCAGGTGCTAGACTTGTCCAACAACAATCTCACAGGTGATATCCCAGCTGCATTGAATAGCCTGCACTTCCTTTCAGCATTCAGCATTTCAAACAATGACCTACAAGGGCCTATTCCATCTGGAGGCCAGTTTGAAACATTTCAGAATTCTAGTTTTGATGGGAACCCAAAGCTGTGTGGCTCTATTCTCAGTCACAAATGTGTTTCTGTAAAAGCACAAGAAGCCATCATTCTGTCAAGAAAACAAACTGACTACAAGGTGGGCTTTGTGATTGCCTTCAGTGCGTTCTTTGGTGTAGGGGTGTTGTATGATCAGTTAGTCTTATCCAGGTATTTTAGCTAGTCCTACTTGGGTTCACATATTGGTTTATGATAATTTCGTTCATATTAGGCTGCTACTCAGGTTTAGCAACACGTCCAGCGAATAAGCTTCTCCTCTAGGTGCAAGTCACAATTAGGTAGTAGCAATTAAATATTCTAGGGTGAAGAGTGATTTCAATATGTGGAGATGTTAAAGTATGTAACAATGTAAGATATTCTGTAGAAAACTGTCATCTCAGCATTCCATATAACACAATTCAGCACATCAGAGTATGTACTCTTGATGTTCTAATAGCTTAAATTTCGACAATAAACACTGCTTATAATATTTGAGATCATCAGCCGGGGAAAACAATGGTACAGTGCCAGCCACTTTGCTGTTTCTCTTGCATCAGTAAAGAATATCAGTAGGTACATGTACATGGGATCGATCACAAATAAGTTACTGCAACTTCACTAGACAATGAATAGGATCAAAACAACACCGAGCAAAATTATTTCCAAACATAAGGAATAGAGGAAGGAAAAGAACCTACGATTTACCGAAGACAGAGCAGAGTTCAACCGCAAAAAGCTACATTTGAAGGAGTCTACTTAATTGTTATCCTCTCTTTTCTCAGTAATGGAGTGACTAGCTACCCACAACCTTTTATTCTAGTTCCATTCTTACTGGTTAAACTGAAGCATTCTAGATGTGTCAAGAACTCATCTTGTTTGTGTTCACCTAGCTTTGCTTTTAACAATTTACTTTGCTTTGGAGCAATATAAGACCACACGGTTGAGCCATACTAAATCCTTGGGTATAAGCACTAACATCATTGAACGGCACACCTCCAAAAATCCATAACAAAATGTTCTTACGATAACAAGGATGGTAGCTGCTATGAAGACAATCACTGGCATTGAACAGATTTTATAAGCAGAGTGCATCTCAAGGTATTGAGTAAGAAGGACGCTGATTTCGCACCCACCATGTATTAACAGCGAGTGTTTTCGAGCGATGTACCTCTTGAGAGGATGCAACTTGACTGCTTTCCCAGTCTCCGGCTTCCGTCCACCAGCGCACGCCGGGCTGCACGGCGCCGAGTCGCAACGAACTGCTCCGTCGCCCTCGCGGGGGATTACGGAGCCAGAGGAAGGTCAAGGGACGTGCCCCTCAGCCCTGAGCTGATCCTCTACATGCCTTTCGTCCAGGCACCGGGTGCTGCAGCACAGGTCCGCCGCGCCGCCGGCCGCCGGCGAACTGGGTCACTGCCTGTGAGAAGCTGGTTTTGGGTTTCATATGATGGGATAGGCCAATAGGAGATGAACCGGGCACGGCAAGCGGCCCGGTCTGTAGGTGGACATACTTAAATCAGGTCACAGAGGTGGCGGATCAGGGGATCTGCCTCGACGATGTCAAGGGCATGCGTCGGGTCCGGTATTTGAGGAGCAGGAGGATCCCGGCCGACGTGCCACAACAACCATGGCTCCGCCGGCGGCGGGCCTCTTCTTCCGCTCACAAAGCCCTCGGAAGAGTAAATTACACGATAGTACCACGTTTGGGATGGTGTTAGCGAATTGATACTAGTTTTCAAAATTTTTACGTATCAGTATCAAGTTTCAGACAAGCCGTTGCAAATCGGGCTAAATCGCGTATAAATACGTACCGACGGTGTATCTGACCAACCAGGCCCGCCTATCAGGTGCCTACATGGCATGTTATTTGGCAGAAAACCCCCTTACTTTATAGTCAATCACATGAACGTCTTTTTTTTGCGGGAAAAAGTCCTCTGAGGGACTTTTTTTTAGTTCGTAAGTTTTCCACGGACTCGATTGAAATTTCCGTCGAATTGGACAACAAATAAAAGAAACGAAAAATCGCGTCCTGCCAGGATTCAAACTCGCGACCAGTCGCACACGGGCGTGCTAGCCACAACGCCATAGACACGCTCATCTACTACCATTATAAAAGAAAGAGAGGGGCAGATCCAAACAATCACACACATCCATCATCAAAATCTAATGACCCTTAATCATTCTGTGTTTAACGCTACCAACCCGCAACAAGCCACAATCGATCGATCGCTAATCTGCCCCGCAGTAAAAAAAAATAAGAACCGTTCGCTCGCACGACCTCCTCCTCCTCCCGCACGACCTCCTCCTCCTCCCGCACGACCTCCTCCTCCTCCTCATGCGCCGTTCGCCTCCCGCAACCGCGCCCTTGGCCGCAGGCTCGCGCCGAGCCACGGGAAACCGCGCCCTTCACCGTCGCCTCGCGCCGCCGGAGCCACGGGAGCCGTCGCGGGTCGCCGCCTCCCGCGGCGCCGCGTGTCGCCGCCTCCGAGCCGCGGGAGCCGCCCCGCTGCGGGTCACCGCCTCCCCAGCCGCCGGAGCCACCCCGCCGCGTCCTTCGCCGCCTCCAGAGCCACAGCTTGGCCTACGCCACGCCACCACTACGCCTCCGTCGCAAGTAAGTTTCTTTTTGCAAGATGCCTCTAGGAAGAACTCAACCTACTACAAGCATTGGAATCTATGTTAGCAGAGAACTGGACGATCATGGCAAGATGTTCTGATTCAGCAGGCACACTCCTAATGGATTCATCAATGGTAGTAGAGTGTCACCAATGGATTCATCTATGACTATGAGCTATGGGTTGTCAAGGCTACAGTAGTAATTATAAGTAAGCTAATACTGATAGTATTTGTAACAATTGTATATTTCATAGATCATGGCTATTGAAAGAGAAAGAATATTTCCATGTAGCTGTCTGAAACTTTGTTTATGGTGTCAAAACCAAGTGTGTAGCATAATTTAAGATTTACTTGTATGGTTAGAAGATTCACTTGTTTCACGACTCTAAAATGTTTTTTTTTGTTTTCAGGCTTTTAACTTCTGTTAAATTTGGGTGGATCGATGCATCGCCGAACTAACTTATGAAATTGGAGATCAGTTGATTTGATAATCATTACCTGGCTGGCAGTCCCTGACAAGTGAACTTAATACTACGTGCATGACAACTACACTTTGGTCTGCACTCTTGATCTACAACTCAAAGTTAGTAAACTCTTCTTTGTTTCTTTTTTGGAACCCACTTAATGCAATAGAGTTTCAGAAACCAAAAGCATGTTGTAAATTATGGCAGTTCTCTGTCTTTTTTTTGGTAATGTCTAATGCCTCCAGGTCCTATTTGAATCACAATAAAACTGTAGCGGAGATAGAAGTATCATATCACCGGGGCATGAAAATGTTCACCGTTGTGTTAAATGAACCCCACTGTACTATTAGTCGGTACTTGGATTTGAGCAATCAAAATATGCCTTTCATGAAGAAGATGAAGGAGTATAAATTTAGGTGTTCTTTCAAGTAAGATTTGATAACTGAAGAAACTGAGTAAAAGTATTGCCATAGTGTGTGACATACCAATCTGCAACATACCAAACCGAGTTTCTTTTGCACTTCCAACCAAAGGGCAGGGGATTTTGTGCAGGGGATTTCCTATTGCTGAACTGTACAGGGGATTTTGTTCATGCCTTACCGTTCTCAATCATATACATTAGGGTTCTGCGCATGGGATTTTGTTCGTGCCTTACGGTTCTCAATCATATATATTAGGGTTTTGCGCATGGGATTTTGTTCATGCATGACTCACTGTACAATAAGAATTGTAGAGCAAGCCTGATTTCTGGGGCACATTATAGCAGGCTGACTGTAATCATTCGATCGTCGTTGCAATGGCCGCCTCAGTGTCCAATGCCCCCTACAAATTCTGGCTTGTACGTGCATGATGCTGCCGACGTGGTATGCATGTTGGATGGATGACTAACGGCATGTGCGGCCGGTCGACCGACATACATGTGTGTTGTGCGTGCGTGTTGACTCAGGTAATCAGATGTGTTGTATGTGTGCCCAACAAGTGTTTGCGCCTCCCCGTAAAAAAAGAGTGTTTGCGTCAATGCTCGACTGAAAACGGTTGTTTTAACTTTTGCATTTTAGTTCAGAAACATGAAATCATTAGCACCTTCTATTATTTTAGTTCACTGGCACCTTCTATTTTTAATCATTAGCACCTTCTTATCCTGGTAGTAATCAAGTTCTTTATCAGGACCTTGTCTAGAATATAACTGCATTGTAGGAATTGCATATTTATAGGAGCCATTGCTAGATCTGGAGAGTAATGGACTCATGTAAATTCAAGCTCTGGTTCTTATGTAATGGGGTACTGCTATGCATCACGTATGCAGGTGAAAACATGATAGAAACAAAGGTTTCTTGATGATATCAGTTACCAAATAATTGTTTTACATACAAGCTTCCTTTTACTTAGCCAAGAGAGGAAAATGATTTCTGATTTTAATTCAAAATATTATGGTGTCAGTTTCATTGCTTCAACGAATCAAGAGATCTTTTCCAAGAGGAGATGGATCTAGCCAGGTCCTGTTGTCATGTAAATATATGGGATTTTTTAGGGCCTATTGCTCGATCTCTTCTCCATGGCCATGCCATCGTCGCCCCAAGCCTAGGTGAACTATTTATCCTTTTGATTTCTTTACCTCCAGTTCTCCCCTTCACTTTCCATGCTTCTCCTCCATGTACATACCTCAAGCTGGGGCTTGGGAAGCACCACTGAGACAGAAAGTTGGCACAATGCTCAGTAGTTAAGAAGCAAGAAGGTAACTCATCTCTCCACCATATATTTTTTTGGAAATTGTGCAGCTGCAGACATGCACTAATTTGTGATTTAGCACTCTGACTCTGTAGTTCAATTTTTTAATTAGCTGTTGATTGTGCTAGAGATACAGTACTCCAGTTCCTGCTCGAATCAGTTTGGCATAAGAGGTGGATGATTGGGCCAAAATCTTCCTCTTTCGGACTTCTATGTTTGGAACAATAGTGTAAGTTGGGGATCTTTATTTCTGTTCAAATCAAATTACTTGCAACTGTATTCTCACGTTTTTCATATTTTTATGCATTGCGTATTCATGAGGTACTACAAAAGTTTTTGTTGTGATGATGCAAATCATGATTTAATAATCTTTTACCCTACACACTTAACATCTGGTTTCATAAACACTCTGCTTTTCTCCACGTCAGCTACCTGGTCAGGTTAACAGAGTTAGTGGCTGTAAAGGATTTTGGTGATGATTCTGGTGAACGACTAAATGCCCAGTCTATCTCTATCGATTGCAGAATTGGTAAACCTCTCATATGTGGAGTGATATTGATTTGTCGATAGCTATCAAAAGGTTTGCTTCCCAATCTTAGCCACCTTCATGTATTTTAGATGCAACACTTACAAAAGTGAGATAAACTTTAGATGGATAGCTCATCCGAGAAAACACATTTTTTTCTCCTTTGATTTCTTCTTGTCCAGGCCAGGAACCATCTTGCGCTCAACCAGATTCATGTTCTTTGATTCCCTTTTCCATCAAGGTAAACCCTTCGGTTCCAGTCTGTCTTTGTTCAATTGTCGTTCTCAACCAGTTTGTAGTCCATCTGTTCAGATCACGTACTCCCTCCGATCCATATTACTTGTCGTTGAAACGGATGTATCTAGACTTATTTAAGTGTTAGATACATCAGTTTGAGCTACAACTAATTTGGATTGGAGGTAGTACATTTTTTGACATGTAGATCATATACTTTTAGCTGTATAGTTTATAGCTCGAGCATAACGAGCACTCATCTACGGATTTGTTCCTTGATCTGCCTATGTAAAACATTTGTATGCACTTGAATTTTAGTTTGGGATCTAGATAGATTGGCTCATAGATTTATGATGTCATATACTGCCTTCTGAAACATGGAATTGATATTCTACTCCCTCCGTCCCATAATATAAGAACGTTTTTCAGGCTATGTTAGCTTGAAAAACATTCTTATATTATGAGACGGAGGGAGTACGAGTTAGTCAATGCTCTTCATAGTTGCTAAGCAGTGGACGTTGGCATCTTAATTCCTAAACATCCCATTTCCAGTCATTTTTATGACTCTAAAATTAGGTATTATAAGTACTTTGTATGAGATTTAAAATTTTCAAAAAAGTAGGTCTATTTAATGATAGAACTAAGGGCCGATCGGCCCAAATTTGGGCAGGTCACCGTGCAGCCGCCCGATTTCAGCGATTGCAACCATGGATTTCGCGTCCCTATTTCGCCCGCCTCCCCCGCGCACGGGATTGACTCTGCCCCTGCCTCCGTGTTCCGCTTCCCCATGCGTCCCCTGCCTTTGCCTCCGCCTGTGTATACCTCGCCCCTGCCTGCTTGCAGCTCTAGAGGGAAGGTGTGGAGCCAGGGGAGGGGAACGGGTGAACAAGAGAGGATGAGATGGTGAGAGCGAGCAAAACAAGAGGACGAGAGATATGGTGAATCGGGACACGTTGGGAGACACACGATCTCTCACGATCCAATGACCCCGCGCGCGATCGGCTGACTTTGTCGGTCGGACGGGTAGAATCGTTTGCCTAGAATTAATGTATTGTAGTTGAGACGTGTGTTGCACGTGCAAGCTTACTAGTGTAATATAGACGCTCGATTTTCTTTATACCGAAGCACCCTGGGCCGGCGGTTGGGCCAGCGTGGCCTGCAATTTGTTTTTCCGTTTCGCTTTTTATCAGCGCACGCGCTCGGGCTCGTTCGTTGCCCAGGTTTTTTTTGAGAGGTGCCCAGGTTTCTTTTCATTCCATTTCTCTTAGTATGCTTTAGTTTTGTTTCTGGTTTCGGCTTTTTTTTGTTTTTTCTTTCTTTTTTCATTCACTAGGTTGGCTATTATCCTGGATTTTTAACATACTTACTGAACATTTTTTAAGTTAAGCTTCAGTATATGTTGAACTTGTTTTCAAATACACAAGGACATTTATTTAATATTCGCTGAGCATGATTTAGCGTAAAGTAAACATTTTTTAATGGAGATGATTTTTTCTTTACAAAATGTGAACTTTTTTTAATATAATGAACTTTTGTTAATCCACATTGAACATTTTTGTAATATATGTTGAATTTGTTTTTTAATATATGATTAACATTTTACATAATTCCAGTGAACTTTTTGTAATTTATGGTGAAGATTTTCTTACTACATGATGAATTTTTCAACATTGTTTATTTCAAAATATGTTCAGCATGTATTAAAAATTATTTTGTAAAATCATTCTTGCATTTCAATAAATACGTCCATTTGATAATATACGTTGGACATATTTTAAATACAATCAATATACGAGTAACTCAAAAAAAAACTTTGTGTCAAGCATATTTTTAATAGTTTTGTATTTGAATAATATAACGAGGATACACGATAATTGTGCATGCTAGTAGTCCTGAGTGAAGACACATAAAATGTTGACTGTGCGTGTGTTCTAGTCTCAAAAAATTTAATAATACTAATAAGTAATCGCAAAATAAAATAGCATGATTATAGAAAAACAGTAAGTTAGTGCGCGTAGTGTCGCTGGGCTCAACCGCCGGCCAGCGTGCCCGAGAAAAGTATAAAAACAATTCTTGCCTGCATTCTAACACTAGCGTCGTTGCGGCGTGGTGGCCAGCGTGGTACTCCAGCGTTCGAATTCTGCCCGAGCGGAAAGTTTTGTTTATTTTATTTATTTGTCGAATTCGATGAAAACTTGCAATGGAGTTCGATTCGGTCGTTGAAATTGCTAACAGAAAAAAAGTCTGTCACATGAACCTTTTTCCACAAAATAAAAGACATTTACATGATTACGTATAAGCAAGGGGCTTTTCTGTAAAAAAACATGCCAGTTGGCACCTGCCTGATGGGCCCGCCAGTCAGATACAGCGTCAATACACTTATACGCGATTTAGCCCGATTTGCAACGGCTTGCCCGAAACTTGATACTTACATGTAAATTTTTTGAAAACTGGTACCAATTCACCAACACCGTCCCAAATGTGGTACTATCGTGTAATTTACTCCCCTCGGAAAGACAAATCAGGGGACACGAGAACACTGGATAAAAGAAGAAAACCGAACAATAATGGGTAGAGCTACACCTAGGACAGATCATCAGCGCAACACAACCTCGAAGTAAAACAAAACTGCATGAAATGGAAATGTGGTTCTTTATTTTTAACTTAAACACGAATCATTCAACTACTAATTTGCAGTCCGTGCACTGTATTGCCTGCTGGTTCCACCCTAAAGACTATGTCCACACAAGAATCAGAGCTTCAGGACCAAGCAACTAATGATTCAACCACACGCTGTCCAGTTTACTTTGAACTGCTTCCGAGTTCAGATGGCAACCACAGATCCCCAATAATAGTGTGCAAGTGGAGCCAGGAGAGTGGGGAAACAACAGCAAACGTAACCATCAGACAATAATAGTGCGCGAGTGGGCAATTAAACACCTCGGGTCAAAGAAGATGGAAGAGACCACATATCCCCCACTTGGCGTCGTTCACATATTGACAGATAAGTCAATGATTGCTCTTGACCGAAAGCGCCTTTCGCAATAATGCTTCTCATGTACTACTATCATAATGTCAGAAATGATCTTACATTTTGAGACGGAGGGAGTACTATCTTGCTCATCAAATCTTCGCAAGCCTTCAGCAACTGTTGTCGAATTCTTTCTCAACCTTTTTTTCCGAAAAAACTGCTTCCTTTACTTGGATGCACGTATTTTCCTGTTAAGCAAAGGATGCATCAAGAAGTGATAATATTTATCAGTATTGGTAAGATTTATTTAGTGAAGGTGGTAACGGAAGATGTCTGCTCAAGTTTAATGATATGCTGTTAAAATTCAATAAGAATTGGGTCAAGGATGACCAGAAAAGATATGTTTTGCACGGTCAGTTTTCAGGAAAAATGGGCGATTTACTTGCCATTAGAGTATAGCAGGCAGCCAATAGCCAAACGCTGAAACGTCAGTGTGAACTAAGAAGCTGCTGGTGGGCTGGTGTCTGATTTCGTTGACCCCAATTTTTTTTCTTTCCCCTCATTTCTCTTTCATGATTAGACCACCATTCATGTCTTACCCAACTACAACACAACTTAAGCATCTGGCTTCCACGCTAGTTTCAGCACAAAAACCATGCAGCCATTCCATTTTCCACACACGAAGTGCAGCAGAAAATTAATTTTCTTTGCCCTTGTGATGTTGATCTCCTTGGCCTCTCCCACCAGTTCTTGCACAAAGAAGGAGAAGGGGTCCCTCCTGCAGTTTCTCAGTGGTCTGTCGTCGGACGGTGGCCTCGCCACGTCCTGGAAGCAGAACGGCGCAGACTGCTGCGAATGGGAAGGGGTCACCTGTGGCGAGGATGGGGCAGTCACAGATGTCTCATTGGATTTGAAGGGCCTTGAGGGGCGCATAACACCATCCCTCGGCAACCTTGCTGGCCTTCTGCGCCTCAACCTGTCCCACAATTCGCTGTCGGGTGGCCTGCCGCTGGAACTGGTGTCGTCCGGTAGCATCATCGTCCTTGATGTCAGCTTCAACCGCCTCAGTGCAGACGTGCAAGAGCTGCCATCTTCAACCCCATCACGGCCTCTTCAGGTACTGAACATCTCAAGCAACTTGTTCACAGGACGGTTTCCATCATCCACCACCTGGGAGGTGATGGACAATCTGGTTGTGCTCAATGCCAGCAATAACAGCTTCACTGGGCAAATACCGGATAATTTCTGCAGCATCTCGTCATTGTTAGCTGTAGTTGAGCTCTGTTACAACCAATTTACAGGCATCATCCCTCCTGGACTTGGTAACTGCTCCATGCTCAGAGTGCTCAAGGCTGGACACAATAACCTCCGCGGGACTCTCCCAAATGAACTCTTTGATGCTTCCTTACTGGAGTACCTCTCACTTCCCGACAATGTTCTAGATGGAGAGCTTGATGGTGCTCAGATAATGAAACTCAGCAATCTGGTGACACTAGACCTTGGAAGGAATGGTTTCAGCGGCAAGATTCCAGATTCCATATAGGTGAGCTCGAGAGACTAGAAGAGTTGCATTTGGACTACAACAACATGTCAGGGGAGTTGCCATCAGCCCTGGGTTACTGCACCAATCTGATAACAATTAACTTCAAGAGCAACAACCTCAGTGGAGAACTTAGCAAGGTCAACTTCTCCACCCTTCCTAGGCTGAAAACTCTAGATGTTCTGTACAACAACTTCAATGGCAGAGTTCCAGAAAGTTTGTATACCTGCAGCCATCTGATGGCATTGCGGCTATCTGGCAACAACTTACATACCGAAAAAGGCTTTCGCCCCGCTTTATAGATAAAGCACAAATCCAAGCCAACATACCACAAAGGTTCACCCACAAACACACACACACAGTTCAAATCCACACATGATCCAGAAGAGGGGGGGGGGGGGGGGGGGTTAATGCTGAGGGCACAGCTCAACAAGCCCTGAAAACAAACAACAACGCACACACATGGGGTACAAAGCACCATCTAGTCGGGCTCCGGTGGGGGCGGAGGAAGCGGTGGCGCCAGGCGGAAGGCAAGCGATCGAAGGTCGGTGAGGAGGGTGTTGATGACGTCCCGATCCTGAGGACGGCTAAGCGGCCGCCAAAGCTGCAAGTACCCACACATTTTAAAAATGGCGTCAGTAGCGCGTCTGAGAGGCACCTTTTGGATGACAAGCTTATTGCGCACCGTCCAAAGTGTCCAAGCGAGGATCCCAACGCAGAGCCATCTGATATGACGGTAGCGAGGGGGGGATGCATTGAGCTCCGCGAGAAGGTCAGGGAAGTTGGAGTTGCACCAATGTCCGCCAACCGTCTCGCGAAAGCTGGACCAAAGAAACTGGGCCGTGGAACACGAGAAGAAGATGTGGTTAGCATCCTCCACCGTGTCGCACAGAGGGCAAAGCCCATCTCCGGATCCATTACGCTTGAGGACCTCAACTCCGGAAGGGAGACGGCCACGGATCCATTGCCACAGGAAGATCCTGATTTTCAAGGGCAAGCGGATGTCCCAGATCAGACTAAACGGCTCGGGGGCCGGCGACGAGGCGATGGCCGCGTACAGGGATTTGGTGGAGAAGCAGCCGGAGGATTCTAGACGCCAAGAGACGGTGTCTGGTGTGTCATTGACGCTCATCGGGAGAAGGGCGATGTCCTGGAGGAGGGTGTCCCAGGCGGCCACTTCGGGCGGGCCAAAGGGACGGCGAAAAGAGAGGCGCCCTAAGTCAATAAGGGCCGACTAGACAGAGAATGAGGGTCGACGGCAATGGCGAATAGCTCGGGAAAACGAGCGGCCAGAGGCATGTCGCCAAGCCACCGATCAAACTAGAACAAGGTCGCAGACCCAGTACCAACCGAGATGGAAGTGCCAATGCTCAGCACAGGGAGCACCTGGATGACGGCCTGCCAAAACTGGGAGCCGCCCGTGCGCTGACAGAATGCAAGAGGCTGTCCACGGAGGTACTTGTTCCGGATGATGGTGAGCCAAAGTCCTCCATCGCCATTAGCAATGCGCCATAGCCAGCGGGTCAGGAGGGCAATGTTCATGTGTCGGGAGGACAAGATCCCCAGACCACCCTGGTCCTTGGGTTTGCAGATATCTGGCCAACTCACAATATGGTACTTCTGCTTGTCATCCTCGCCGGCCCAGAAGAATCTGGACTGGTATTTGGCAATTTCCTTGTGCAGCGTCTCGTGAAGGCTATAGAAGCTCATGAGGAACCACAGGAGGCTGGCGAGTGAGGAGTTGATGAGGATCACACACGCAGCCTTCGACAGCCAGCGCCCGTTCCAGGGCTCAACGCGATGCTGCATACGGGTCACCGTGGGGTGAAGGTCCGCCGCGGTGAGGCTTGAATCACTAATGGGAATCCCTAGGTAGGTCATGGGGAAGATCCCAACCGACAGTTAAGTCGGTCCGCGATAGCCTGAGCTTCCACCGGAGGGTATCCAAGAACCATCACTTCGCTCTTGTCGAAGTTGATCGTTAGGCCCGACATCTGCTGGAAGCACGGGAGGAGGAACTTCAGGTTAGCTACGTCCTGAGTAGAACCCTCAACCATAATAATGGTATCATCTGCATATTGAAGGAGGGAGACCCCTCCCCCTCCGACAAGGTGGGGAACAATGCCGTGAATATGGCCGGCATCCTTCGCTTTGTCAAGGATAGCGGCCAGGGCATCGACCACCATGTTGAACGAGAACGGCGAGAACGGGTCACCCTGACGGATCCCACAGAGGGTGGGGAAGTATGGCCCAATCTCGCCGTTGATGTTCACCGCGGTCCGACCGCAGGAGAGTAATTGCATCACGCGAGTCACCCACCGGTCGTCAAAGCCCTTACGGAGCAGCACTTCGCGCAAGAAGGGCTAGTGGACAGTATCATACGCGTTATGGAAGTCAAGCTTCAAGAAGACTACTCGATGGCGCTTCATCCGGACTTCGTGAAGGACTTCATGGAAGACCAACACCCCGTCTAAGATGAACCGACCTTGAATGAAGGCCGATTGGTTTGGGTGAGTGATCGAGTCAGCTAGCAGGGTCACCCTATTGGCGTACCCTTTGGCCAGTATCCGGAATATCACATTAATCACTATGATGGGACGGAACTAGCGGATGTCAGAAGCGCCCGGAACCTTGGGGATGAGGGTAATGATCCCGTAGTTCAGGCGTCCGAGATCCATAGAGCCTGAAAAAAACTCCTCGAACAGGGCCATGACCTCCGGCTTGATGGTCCGCCAGAATGTTTTGAAGAACATAACGGGCAAGCCATCCAAACCCGGGGCCGAGGTGGGGTTCATGCACTTAATAGCCGCGAGGACCTCATCCTCGGTGAAGGGGGCAACTAGAGCTGCATTGGCCTCAGCGGAGACCAACTGCACCCCGACCAAGTGTCGGGAGCGAGACTAGCCCCACACCGATGGGTGGGGGTAAAGAGGGTTTTGTAAAAGCCATCGACATGAGCCCGGATGGCCGGGGGGCAGACAAGGGGGGCGTCTCCCTCCCACAGGCAGTGGATGGAATTTCTCCTACGACGGCCATTCGCAACCGCCTGGAAATAAGCTATGTTTGCATCGCCCCGTAAGACCCATCTTTGGGTACCACGCAGCCTCCAGTAGGCCTCCTCACCTATGTAGATTGTTGAGAGTTGATCCTCAAGATCATATCTCAGCATCCACTCATCGGGGGAGATTCCAGAGGAATCGTCTCGGGCGTCCAGGGCTTGAATAGCCAACAAGAGAGACCGCTTGCGCTCGCGGAGGTCACGACCCAGGTTAGCGCCCCACCCCTTCATGAATTGGCGGGCAAGCTTGGTGCAGAAGTGCCACGAGTCGACGGCGGACATGGAGCGATGGGGGGAAGCGCGAGCCAGAGTTCAACGGGCGGAGACCGCCTCCCGGAAGCCGGCCTGGTTAAGCCAGAAGGTCTCAAACCGAAACCACGCCGGGGTGGGGGGGCGCTCATCCGCGGAGGAGAGGAGAAGAGGGACGTGGTCCGACCCAATCCGGGTAATCACACGAAGAGAGGCCAGGCGGCAGCATAATTCCCATTCTGGGGAAAGTAGGACGCGATCCAAAATGGATCGCGTCGGGTCGGCCTGGCGGTTAGTCCAGGTGAACCTGTCACCCGACCGCTCGATCTCTCGGAGACCAAGCTCCGCGATCCAGTCGTTAAACAACCGCATCCGGGAAAGGTTAATCCGATCATTATTCTTCCCGTCCGGAGAACGGATGAGGTTGAAATCTCCGCCCACAACTACTGGGAGGAGGGAGGAGGAGATCTTTTGGTGAAGCTCTGCAAGGAAGGCCGGGGAACGGCGGTGATCCGCCGGTCCATAGACAATCACAACCTCCCATTTGAAGTTCAGAGCTTACTCAAAGATCTCCATACTAACGAAGAATTCACCTCGGTCGATGCCGCCCATCTCGAAGGTGGCATCCTTTACCCCTAAAAGGATGCCGCCAGAGTGGCCCGTGGTCCCACTAGAAGGGAGCCAATGCCAAGCGAAGAGGTGGGAGCTAAGGCTATCAAGCTCATGGAGGGAGAACTCAGTACGCATGGTTTCCTGAATCGCAATGATGTCATTGTGTTCATCGCGCACGTACTCTACGAGCTGGCGGCGTCGGCCATCATGGACGAAGCCACGAATGTTCCAAAAAAGGGCCCGCATCTAAGCTCCCATCGGGGGGCTGCTTGACCAAAGGACACGGGAAGTGCGTTGAGCGCGGAGAGCGGCAGTGCGGGACCGAGTGCGCCCACGGATCACCCCGTCGACCACCGGAGGAGCCTGGACCGCGGTAGTGGCGGTCAGCTCCTCAGGGGCCCGACGCAGGCGAGCCCGCGTTTCAGCCAGTATACCATCAAGAATCTCGCGTACCCTAATGGCCGCAATCTGCTCTAAGGGGGGACCGACTTCCCCTCTGAAAATGATGGCCGAGTCAGTAGCCACCTTGGCGAGGTGGCCGAGGGGGACAGCCTCAAGCGCGGAAAAGGAACAACTGGAAGAACTGGGGAGGGCAGAATCCACACGTGACTCGAGGTTCCGGGCAACCGCCCGGATTTCCGCACGCTCAGCAATGGATGGGACCGAGGCATCGGCCGGGCGGGCCACATCAAGGTGGGCGCTGCGGCGAGACGCAGTCACCGGCGTTGAGGAGGAGCGGGGCCGCCTGGTGTACGCCACCGTTTGGGGAGGAAGTGCGGAGACTGGAGTGGTGACGACCACGGCCACTGCCGAGGCCGGCGAAGCCGGGGAGGTGGGGGGGCGTTGAGGGTCACTGATACGTCCATTTTGCATCAGGCTTTTATACCAATATTTATTGCATTATGGGCTGTTATTTCACGTTATGTCACAATATTTATGTCTATTCTCTCTTATTTTACAAGGTTTACATGAAGAGGGAGAATGCCGGCAGCTGGAATTCTGGGCTGGAAAAGGAGCAAATATTGGAGAGCTATTCTGCGCAACTCCAAAAGTCCTGAAACTCCACGGAATATCTTAAAATAAATAAAGAAAATTGTCGCCAAAGATGAAGGCCAGGGGGCCCACACCTTGCTCACGAGGGTGGGGGCGCCCCCCCTAGGGCGCGCCCCCCTATCTCGTGGGCCCCCTGGTGGCTCTCTGACGCCCATCTTCTCCTATATGAAGTCTTTGGATGAGAAAAAAATAGAAGGCAACCTTTCGGGACGAGACTCCGCCGCCAGGAGGCGGAACCTTGGCGGAACCAACCTAGGGCTCCGGCAAAGCTGTTCTGCCGGGGACACTTCCCTCCGGGAGGGGGAAATCATCACCATCATCATCACCAACGCTCCTCTCATCGGGAGAGGGCAATCTCCATCAACATCTTCACCAGCACCATCTCATCTCCAAACCCTAGTTCATCTCTTGTATCCAATTCTTGTCTCCAAGTCCAGGATTGGTGCTAGTAGGTTGCTAGTAGTGTTGATTACTCCTTGTAGTTGATGCTAGTTGGTTTATTTGGTGGAAGATCATATGTTCAGATCCTTTATGCATATTATTACCGCTCTGATTATGAACATGAATATGCTTTGTGAGTAATTACGTTTGTTCCTAAGGACAAGGGAGAAGTCTTGCTATTAGTAGTCATGTGAATTTGGTATTCGTTCGATATTTTGATAAGATGTGTGTTGTCTAGCCTCTAGTGGTGTTATGTGAACGTCGACTACATAACACTTCACCATTATTTGGGCCTAGAGGAAAGCATTGGGAAGTAATAAGTAGATGATGGGTTGCTAGAGTGACAGAAGCTTAAACCCTAGTTTATGCGTTGCTTCGTAAGGGGCTGATTTGGATCCATATGTTTCATGCTATGGTTAGGTTTACCTTAATACTTTTGTTGTAGTTGCGGATGCTTGCAATAGAGGTTAATCATAAGTGGGATGCTTGTTCAAGTAAGAACAGTACCCAAGCACCGGTCCACCCATATATCAAATTATTAAAGTACCGAACGCGAATCATATGAACGTGATGAAAACTAGCTTGACGATATTCCCATGTGTCCTCAGGAGTGCTTTTCCTATTATAAGAGTTTGTCCAGGCTTGTCCTTTGCTACTTGTTGCTCGTTACAATTTATCTTATCACAAAACTATCTGTTACCACTTATTTCAGTACTTGCAGAGAATACCTTGCTGAAAACCGCTTATCATTTCCTTCTGCTCCTTGTTGGGTTCGACACTCTTACTTATCGAAAGGACTACGATAGATCCCCTATACTTGTGGGTCATCAAGACTCTTTTCTGGCGCCGTTGCCGGGGAGTGTAGCGCCTTTGGTAGGTGGAATTTGGTAAGGAAAAATTTATATAGTGTGCTGAAATTTTCTGTCACTTGTTACTATGGAAAGTAATTCGCTGAGGGGCTTGTTCGGGGTATCTTCACCCCGTCCAGTAGAGCAAAGAGTTGCTCCTCAACCTACTGAACCTATTGAAAATGAAACTCCTTTTGAAATTCCTTCGGGTATGATGGAAAAACTGCTAGCTAACACTTTTACAGAAGATGGAACAAAGCATCCTGATGAACATTTACTCTATGTGGATGAAGTTTGTGGACTATTTAAGCTTGCAGGTATACTCGATGATGTTGTTAAGAAGAAGGTCTTCCCTTTATCTTTGAAGGGAGACACATTGACATGGTATAGGCTATGTGATGATATGAGATCATGGAACTATAAAAGATTGAAATTGGAATTTCATCAAAAGTATTATCCTATGCATCTTGTTCATCGTGATCGCAATTATATATATAATTTTTGGCCTCGCGAAGGAGAAAGCATCGCTCAAGCTTGGGGGAGGCTTAATCAATGTTATATTCATGCCCCAATCATGAGCTCTCAAGAGAAGTAATTATGCAAAGTTTTTATGCTTGGCTTTCTGATAACAATCGCACCATGATCGATACTTCTTGTGCTGGCTCTTTTATGATGAAGACTATTGAGTTTAAATGGAATTTATTGGATAGAATTAAACACAACTCTGAAGATTGGGACCTCGACGAAGGTTAGGAGTCAGGTATGACACCTAAGTTTGATTGTGTTAAATCTTTTATGGATACCGATATTTTCCGTAAGTTTAGCACTAAATATGGACTTAACTCTGAGATAGTAGCTTCTTTCTGTGAATCTTTTGCTACTTATGTTGATCTCCCCAAGGAGAAGTGGTTTAAATACCATCCTCCCATAGAAGTAAAAGTAGCTGCACCTATTAAAGTTGAAGAAAAGACTGTCACTTATAATGATCCTATTGTTCCCACTTCTTATATTGAAAAACCACCTTTCCCTGTTAGAATGAAGGATCATGCTAAAGCTTCAACTGTTGTTCGTAAAAGCAATATTAGAACTTATACACCTCCTGAGCAAGTCAAAGTAGAACCTAATATTGCTATTGTTAAAGATCTCTTGTCTGATAATATTGATGGGCATGTTATTCAATTCTATGGTGAAACTGCTAGAATTGCTAAACCTTGTGCTAGAGATAAACATAGACCTGTGGTAGGCGTGCCTGTTATTTCTATTAAAATAGGAGATCATTGTTATCATGGCTTATGTGATATGGGTGCTAGTGCTAGTGTTATACCTATTACCTTGTATGAAGAAATTAAGCATGAAATTGCACTCACTGAGATAGAAGATATTGATGTTACAATTAAACTTGCCAGTAGAGATACTATATATGCAATGGGAATCATTAGAGATGTTGATGTCTTGTGTGTAAAAACCAAATATCCCGCTGATTTTCTTGTTCTTGGTTCTCCACAAGATAGCTTTTGTCCCATTATATTTGGTAGACCCTTCTTGAATACTGTTAATGCTAAGATAGACTGTGAAAAGAATGTTGTTACTATTGGCTTGGATGATATGGTTCATGAGTTTAATTTCTCTAAATTTAGTAAACAACATGGTGAGGAAGAATTGCCTAGTAAGGATGAAATTATTGGTCTTGCTTCTATTGCCGTACCTCCTAGTGATCCTTTAGAATACTATTTGCCAGACCATGAAAGTTATATGTTCATGAATGAAAGAAGGGAAATAGATGAAGTATTCTTTAAACAGGAACCTATTCTGCAACACAATTTGCCCGTTGAAATCCTAGGGGATCCTCCTCCACCCAAGGGTGATCCTGTGTTTGAGCTTAAACCGTTACCTGATAATCTTAAGTATGCTTATCTTGATGAAAAGAAAATATATCCTGTCATTATTAGTGCTAACCTTTCAGAGCATGAAGAAGAAAGATTATTGAAAACTCTGAAGAAGCACCGTGCCGCTATTGGATATACACTTGATGATCTTAAGGGCATCAGTCCCACTCTATGTCAACATAAAATAAATTTGGAAGCGGATGCCAAACCAGTTCGTGATCCTCAACGACGGTTGAATCCTAAAATGAAAGAAGTGGTAAGAAAAGAAATACTCAAGCTTCTGGAGGCAGGTATAATTTATCCCATTGCTGATAGTCAGTGGGTAAGTCATGTCCATTGTGTCCCTAAGAAGGGAGGTATTATTGTTGTCCCTAATGATAAAGATGAATTGATTCCGCAAAGAATTATCACATGTTATAGGATGGTAATTGATTTCCGCAAATTAAATAAGGCTACTAAGAAAGATCATTACCCCTTACCTTTTATTGATCAAATTCTAGAAAGATTATGCAAACATACACATTATTGATTTCTAGATGGTTATTCTGGTTTCTCTCAAATACCTGTGTCGGCTAGAGATCAATCAAAGACTACTTTTACATGCCCTTTTGGTACTTTTGCTTATAGACGTATGCCTTTCAGTTTATGTAATGCACCTGCTACCTTTCAAAGATGCATGATGGCTATATTCTCTGATTTTTGTGAAAAAATTTGTGAGGTTTTCATGGACGATTTTTCCGTCTATGGTTCCTCTTTTGATGATTGCTTGAGCAATCTTGATCAAGTTTTGCAGACATGTGAAGAAACTAATCTTGTCTTGAATTGGGAAAAGTGCCACTTTATGGTTAATGAAGGTATTGTCTTGGGGCACAAAGTTTCTGAAAGAGGTATTGAAGTTGATAAAGCCAAGGTTGATGCTATTGAAATGATGCCCGAGGACATCAAAGGTATAAGAAGTTTCCTTGGTCTCGCCGGATTTTATAGGAGGTTCATTAAGGACTTCTCAAAAATTTCTCGGCCTCTGACTAATCTACTACAAAAAGATGTACAATTTGTCTTTGATGATGATTGTGTAGAAGCATTTGAAATACTTAAGAAAGCATTAGTCTCTGCACCTGTTGTTTAGCCATCTGACTGGAATTTACCCTTTGAAATTATGTGTGATGCTAGTGATTACGCTGTAGGTGCTGTTCTAGGGCAAAGAGTTGATAAGAAATTAAATGTTATCCATTATGCTAGTAAGACTCTAGACAATGCTCAAAGAAATTATGCTACTACCGAAAAGGAACTTTTAGCAGTTGTATTTGCTTGTGATAAATTCAGACCCTATATTGTTGATTATAAAGTAACTATTCACACTGATCATGCTGCTATTAAATATCTTATGGAAAAGAAAGATGCAAAACCTAGACTTATTAGATGGGTTCTCTTGTTGCAAGAATTTGATTTACATATTGTTGATAGAAAAGGAGCTGAGAACCCCGTTGCAGACAACTTATCTAGGTTAGAAAATGCTCTTGATGACCCACTACCTATTGATGATAGCTTTCCTGATGAACAATTAAATGTCATAAGCACTTCTCGTAGCACTCCATGGTATGCCGATTATGCTAATTATATTGTTGCTAAATTTATACCACCTAGCTTCACATACCAACAAAAGAAAAAGTTTTTCTATGACTTGCGACATTATTTTTGGGATGACCCACATCTTTATAAAGAAGGAGTAGATGGTGTTATTAGACATTGTGTACCTGAGCATGAACAGGAACAGATCCTACGCAAGTGTCACTCCGAAGCTTATGGAGGACACCACGCTGGAGATAGAACTGCACATAAGGTATTGCAATCCGGTTTTTATTGGCCCACTCTCTTCAAGGATGCCCGTAAGTTTGTTTTGTCTTGCGATGAATGTCAAAGAATTGGTAATATTAGTAGATGTCAAGAAATGCCTATGAATTATTCACTTGTTATTGAACCATTTGATGTTTGGGGCTTTGATTATATGGGACCTTTTCCTGCCTCTAATGTATATACACATATTTTAGTTGCTGTTGATTACGTTACTAAGTGGGTAGAAGCTATTCCAACTAGTAGTGCTGATCATAACACCTCTATTAAAATGCTTAAGGAAGTTATTTTTCCGAGGTTTGGAGTCCCTAGATATTTAATGACTGATGGTGGCTCACACTTTATTCATGGTGCTTTCCGTAAAATGCTTGCTAAATATGACATTAATCATAAAATTGCATCTCCATATCACCCGCAGTCTAGTGGTCAAGTAGAATTGAGCAATAGAGATCTAAAATTAATTTTGCAAAAGACTGTTAATAGGTCTAGAAAGAATTGGTCCAAGAAACTGGATGACGCATTATGGGCCTATAGAACTGCATATAAGAATCCTATGGGTATGTCTCCGTATAAAATGGTTTATGGAAAAGCATGTCACTTACCTCTCGAACTAGAACATAAGGCATATTGGGCTATTAAAGAGCTCAACTATGATTTCAAACTTGCCGGTGAGAAGAGGTTATTTGATATTAGCTCACTTGACGAATGGAGAACCCAAGCTTATGAAAATGCCAAGTTGTTTAAAGAAAAAGTTAAAAGATGGCATGACAAAAGAATACAAAAGCGTGAGTTTAATGTAGGTGATTATGTATTGCTATACAACTCTCGTTTAAGATTTTTTGCAGGAAAACTTCTCTCTAAATGGGAAGGCCCCTACGTTATCGAGGAGGTCTATCGTTCCGGTGCCATAAAAATCAACAACTTCGAAGGCACAAATCCAAAGGTGGTAAACGGTCAGGATCAAACACTATATCTCAGGTAATCCCATAATGTTGAAACCAATATTATTGAAACCGTAACCCCGGAGGAATACATAACGGACACCTTCCAGACCGTTCCAGACTCCGAAAAGGAATAGGTATGTGGTACGGTAAGTAAACCGACTCCAAAACAATTTTTAAGGCAATATTTCTCCGTTTTGGAATATTTAGAAAAATAGAAAAATAAGTAGCAGTACGGGGAGGACACGAGGCCTCCACGAGGGTGGAGGGCGCGCCCTACCCCCCTGGGCGCGCCCCCTACCTCGCGAGCACCTTGTGCGCCCTCCGGACTCCGTTTTCTTGCACGATACGTATTTTGGTTGGTAAAAATTCATTGTATATTCTCCCGAAGGTTTTGACTCTCGTATCACGCAAATCTCCCCTGTTCTTGTTTCGAGCTGTTTTTCTGACAGGTCTAGATCATCATGACGACCCCAAGTGCTTCCAAGGACAAGTTCTTCGAGAAGGTGATCAACCCTTACCTCACGGAGGTGCTGCGACACCCTCAAACCATTGAGATGCATGATGGGTTGCTGCACATCCGCAATGTTGAGGGACCAAAGGGAACCGAAAGCGTGGAGTCGAGGCTCGAAGCAATGGAGCAACAAGTTTTCAAGTGCCAGGGGATGGTGGAGCGTGGAATCAACGCTAGCCACAAGATGCTCGCGGAGTTCACCAACAACTACGAGCTGGATGCCAAGAACACCGAGGAGGCCATCTTCAAGCTACATGAGAAGATCGAGCACCTCCAAGCCCAAATCTATGATCTGCAAAATCAAAACTGTGAGTATGAATATAGATTCAAAAGGATGAGTTTGGCTGCAGATTTGAGGATTCCGGAGACTCGATCATCCTTCTATGATGGTGAGCCTATGCCATGGAAGGTGGACGACAAGCCTGCATCATCAACAACACCTCCACCGTCAACAACAAAGAAGGAGACATAATCACATGGGTATGGGCACTCCCCTTGGCAACTGCCAAGCTTGGGGAAGGTGCCCTGGTATCGTATCACCATCACAACTCCTATCTTTACCGTTTTTCTTAGTTCGATCCTATTAGTAGTATCTTGATTTAGTAGAATAGAGTCATGGCATGATCTAGTTTTGAGTTTTGCTTTATGATCCTTCTTTGTAATCGAGTCCGTGAGCTATATAATAAAGATTAGTGTTGAGTCAAGGGCTTGATTATTTTGCCATGATCTTGGGTGAATAAGAAAGAAGAAAAGAATAAAAAGAATCAAAGAGTTCATATTGATCTTATTGAAAGTAATGACTTGACATAGAAAGAGTATGATGATTAAAAGTTGTTGGGAGTTGGCAAATATAGCTTTGGTCATCGTTGCAATTAATAGGAAGTAATAAGGAAAGAGAGGTTTCACATATAGATATATTATCATTGACATCTTTTATGATTGGGAGCACTCATTAAAATATGACATGCTAAAGAGTTGAGGTTGGACAAGGAAGACAACATAATGAGTTATGCTTTCTTACATTTGAGATAAAGTATGTTGTCATGGATCCTCTAACATGTTGAGCTTGCCTTTCCCCCTCATGCTAGCCAAATTCTCAGCACCAAGTAGAAATACTACTCGTGCTTCCAAATACCCTTAAACCAGTTTAGCCATGAGAGTCCACCATATCTACCTATGGATTGAGTAAGATCCTTCAAGTAAGTTGTCATCGGTGCAAGCAATAAAAATTGCTCTCTAAATATGCATGACTTATTAGTGCAGAGAAAATAAACCTTGTACGAACTTGTTGTGGACGTAATAAAAGCGACGGACTGCATAATAAAGGTCCACATACAAGGGGCAATATAAAGTGACGTTCTTTTGCATTAAGATTTTGTGCATCAACCCTAAACGCGCATGACAACCTCTGCTTCCCTCTGCGAAGGGCCTATCTTTTATTATTATCCTCTACCTTATGCAAGAGTCACGGTGATCTTCATCTTTCCTTTTTCATTTTATCCTTTGGCAAGCTCAGCATGTTGGAAAGAACATGTATATATATCTAATTGGATGTAGGGGAGCATGAATTATTATTGTTGACATTACCCTTGAGGTAAAAGGTTGTGGGGCAAAACTATAAGCCCCTATCTTTCTCTGTGTCCGATTAAAACTCTGTAACCACAAGTATTGCGTGAGTGTTAGCAATTATGAAGGACTAAGTGATAGTTGAGTATGTGGACTTGATTTTAAGCTTTGACATAGACTCTTTCCGATGTTATAATAAATTGCAATTGCTTCAATGACCGAGGTTATAATTTTTTGGTGCTCAATAAGGTTTCTGATTCATACTTTTGCATTGTGGAAAGATCATCACTTGAACATAAGTAATCATATGACAAAATCTATATATGTTGCTGTTATGGAAATAATCATGATGCCTTCATGCCCGTATTTTATTTTATCGACGCCTCTACCTCTAAACATGAGGACATATTTATTGTTATCGGCTTTTCGCTTGAGGACAAGCGAGGTCTAAGCTTGGGGGAGTTGACACGTCCATTTTGCATCATGCTTTTATACCAATATTTATTGCATTATGGGCTGTTATTTCATGTTATGTCACAATACTTATGGCTATTCTCTCTTATTTTACAGGGTTTACATGAAGAGGGAGAATGCCGGCAGCTGGAATTCTGGGCTGGAAAAGGAGCAAATATTGGAGACCTATTCTGCGCAACTCCAAAAGTCCTGAAACTCCATGGAATATCTTAAAATAAATAAAGAAAAATCGTCGCCAAAGATGAAGGCCAGGGGGGCCCACACCCTGCTCGCGAGGGTGGGGGGCACCCCCCCCTGGGGCACGCCTCCCTACCTCGTGGGCCCCCTGGTGGCTCTGTAACGCCCATCTTCTCCTATATGAAGTCTTTCGATGAGAAAAAAATAGAAGACAACCTGTCGAGACGAGACTCCGCCGCCAGGAGGCGGAACCTTGGTGGAACCAATCTAGGGCTCCGGCAGAGCTGTTCTGCCGGGGACACTTCCCTCCGGGAGGGGGAAATCATCACCATCCTCATCACCAACGCTCCTCTCATCGGGAGAGGGCAATCTCCATCAACATCTTCACTAGCACCATCTCATCTCCAAACCCTCTTTCATCTCTTGTATCCAATTCTTGTCTCCAAGTCTGGGATTGGTGCTAGTAGGTTGCTAGTAGTGTTGATTACTCCTTCTAGTTGATGCTAGTTGGTTTATTTGGTGGAAGATCATATGTTCAGATCCTTTATGCATATTATTACCGCTCTGATTATGAACATGAATATGCTTTGTGAGTAATTACGTTTGTTCCTGAGGACAAGGGTGAAGTCTTGCTATTAGTAGTCATGTGAATTTGGTATTCGTTCGATATTTTGATAAGATGTGTGTTGTCTAGCCTCTAGTGGTGTTATGTGAACGTCGACTACATAACACTTCACCATTATTTGGGCCTACAGGAAGGCATTGGGAAGTAATAAGTAGATGATGGGTTGCTAGAGTGACAGAAGCTTAAACCCTAGTTTATGCGTTGCTTCATAAGGGGCTGATTTGGATCCATATGTTTCATGCTATGGTTAGGTTTACCTTAATACTTTTGTTATAGTTGCGGATGCTTGCAATAGAGATTAATCATAGTGGGATGCTTGTTCAAGTAAGAACAGTACCCAAGCACCGGTCCACCCACATATCAAATTATCAAATTACAAAACGCGAATCATATGAACGTGATGAAAACTAGCTTGACGATATTCCCATGTGTCCTCGGGAGCGCTTTTCCTATTATAAGAGTTTGTCCAGGCTTGTCCTTTGCTACAAAAAGGATTGGGCCACCTTGCTGCACTTTATTTACTTTTGCTACTTGTTGCTCATTACAATTTATCTTATCACAAAACTATCTGTTACCACTTATTTCAGTACTTGGAGAGAATACCTTGCTGAAAACCGCTTATCATTTCCTTCTGTTCCTCGTTGGGTTCGATACTCTTACTTATCGAAAGAACTACAATATATCCCCTATACTTGTGGGTCATCAGTCACCAGCGGGGGGATCGGGGCGACGAGCTCCAGGGTGTCGCCCGATGCAGCCCCCACGGGTGGGAGCACCGGAGAGGCCTCACCGAGGGGGGGGGGGGAGGGGGCACCACCGTCAACGCCCGCAGAGACCAGGGAGGTCAGGCCGGGAGGGACGATGGGTCAGGGCCTGGCGGGGATGGGCGGAGAGTGGAGTCGGCGGACGGGGAGCGGGACGATGAGGGAGGCAGGACGAGCAAACCAACGCTCGATATGTCACTGGCCGACTCCGAAGCTGGGGGAGAGGGCGCCACTGGGGGAGCGGCCAGCCTGAGAGCCACCGCGAGGTCTGCGGCAGACACCCTGGTGCGGCCCGATCCGAAGCCGCCGCGGCTCGGGTTGGCGGGCTCGCGAGACGGGGAGCGAGAGTCCTCCGAGAGGTCATCGTCCTCCTCCTGGTCATCGAAGCGGGAGTGGCGGGGCCGCCCCCTGAAGGTTGTCGGCGGAGAGGCGGGGGCGGCCGATGTGGTTCGGAGGCTCAGGGCAGATGGTGAGGTCGTATCCGTCATCGTTGAAGAAGACTCGAAGCGTGGTGTGGAGCTTGGAGGAGTCCAGGTATTTCACCTTGACCCGGACCTCCTCCTCCTTGCGCAGAGAGAGCTCGTCGACCACGACCACCTTGCCCAAGATCTTGGACATACTGTGGATGACCCGCTCAGACCAGGCCACATCTGGAAGGCCGGCGATGAGGAGCCACGCAGTGTCCAGGACCGCTACGGCCTTGGGGTCCCACCTCGGCTCGGAGATGTTCACCACAATCCCGTTGAGGGCCAAGGTGATGTTGTCGCTACGGGTGCAGAAGCCCATGCTCATGGCATCAGGGAAGATCACCGAGAAGGCGTTGGCCGCGGTGGAGGTCACCTGCCAGTCCCACTTGCATCTGCAGAGGTGGTTGAGCTCAGCCTCAATCAGCTCCGGAGTGGCGACGCCCTCCCCCACGACAGTCACAAGAGCCAGGAGCGAGGGGGAGGGAGGAGTGAGCTCCGGCACCTCGATGTGGAAGAAGCCCATGTCCTCGATGCCGTGCCCGTACATCATGATCTCCTCCGTAATCGGGCGCTCTGCACACAGAACCACGGGGTGCCCGGCTTCCTTGTAGAGGTAGCACATCGGTGGGTTGGGGCAGGCCGCCTGGAAGTGACCGGGCAGGCCGCAGTTGAAGCACGGCAGTCCATCGGGGGCGGAGGCGGCACTCATGGCAGGGGGTACCATGACGGCGGAGGACGCGGCGGGCGGGGGCGGGGCAGGCCCTTCTTCTTCTTCTTCTTGGCGCCCGGGCGCCCACAGTTCCCGTTGCCACCGTTAGCTAGCGGGAATGCGGCCTGGGCACACGGGGGCTGGTAGCGCCGGGCCTCAGGAGCGGTGGAGTCGGAGGTGAGGGGCGGCTGACGCGGAGGAAGGGACCGGCGGGAGTCGCGGCCGCTCCGAGCCGGGGAGCGCCGGGCCGGCGAGCAGCCGCGGGCAGGGGAGCGCCGGGCCGGCGAGCAGCCGCGGTCCCGCGAGTCTGCCCTGGGCGAAGCGCGGCGAGCCGGCGAGCGGGAGCGACACTCGTCCCGCGCCGGGGATCGGCGGGACTGGCGAGGAGGAGAGCGGCGGGGGTCCCGGGAATCGCGCTCGAGCGAGCGGCGGGCCGGGCGGGAGGAGAGCTGGGACCGAAGGTCGGCCTCCCGCCGGTGGCCGTCGGGGGAGGAACGGGGCAGGTCCCGCCAGTCGTCCGCGTGCCGCTTCGGGCGCGCCTCATCATCGCCCCACTGCCGGGGCATGGCCGGAGGGGAAGGGAGGAGGGGGGGCGCGGCGGCCGGGGGAGGACGGCGAGGGAGGCGACTGGGAGGGTGATGGGGAGGAGAGCCTGGGGCGACGAACGGGAGGCGAGAGGAAACCCTACTGGAGGCCATATGTGGCGCCAGGCTGGGCCAGAGTCCAACAGGGGCGGGGCTGGGCCGCACCGCGCGACACCGGTCTGCCAGGCCGGCCCAGGAGGCAGCCCGCATCCCGCTCACCACCCGGGGGCCCAGAGGCTGACTGAACGGGCGGGGGAGGCCCAGCGGAGTGGGCCTTGGGGAGGCCCAGGAGCAGCGCGGCCCGAAACGACCGGCCCGGGGCAACCAGGCGGGGCACGAGGGTTTCCCCGAGCGCCACCGCGGAGGTCGCCACCGGGGCAGGACGGGGGCGGCGCGGCCGGGCCAGGGCACGACTGCCAGCTGGGGATAGGGAGGGGGCGCCGAAGGAGGATATGAAGGG
This sequence comes from Triticum aestivum, assembly GCF_018294505.1. Classification (NCBI taxonomy): domain Eukaryota; kingdom Viridiplantae; phylum Streptophyta; class Magnoliopsida; order Poales; family Poaceae; genus Triticum; species Triticum aestivum. The sequence continues at coordinate 163,974,017 of NC_057810.1, forward strand.
GCGAAACAGGGACTGCCGAACGATAACGCCCGAGAGCAAAAACGTAGCCGCCGGCGACGGGCGGGCCGAAGCAGGGAGGCCGCCGCCGACGAGGGGCACTTCCAGGAGGCCAGAGCGGCGTCGCGGTCCGCGCGGCCGGCGACTCCCCAGCCGCCAGCACGACGCCACCGGGATGGGGCATGCGACCCCAAGGCATCACCTTTCGGACCCGAAGACGGCAGCGCAGCCGACGGCCGCCGGTGGCGTTGATCGGTCCCGCGGGTGGCCGGACTCCCACCCCTGGGAGTAGGGCCGCCAGCAGGGACGGATCGAATCGGCCGGACCGGGGCACGGGGCGGGACGCAGTCGCGGCACATGATGGGCCTCCCCGCGGCGATGTCGTCGGCCTCGGCAAGGTCGGCCCAGGAGGCGCAGGTCGAGCCAACGGAGGGGGGCGGCAGGGGGGCGGGTGGGGAGGGCTCCGGCGGGCCGGCCGGGGGCGGGGACAGCGGCGGCGGCAAAGCCGCCGGGGCGTCCCGGGCGTCGCCAGAGGCAACGGTCGGGAGGGGCTCCATCGTATCGGCAGCAACTTACTTGGGCAGCTCTCACCAAGAATAGGTGATCTGAAGCACCTCACTTCCTTTCACTTGCTATGAACTCTTTCACAAACATCACAAATGCACTTTACATTCTTCAGAGGTGCACCAACCTTACCACACTACTTATGGGAAGCAGCTACAGGGGAGAGTTAATGCCAGAGGATGACTTCATTGATGGTTTTGAGAATCTCCAGGTACTTTCCTTAAATGATTGCTCGTTTCTAGGTAAAATACCTCTTTGGATATCCAAGCTAGCAAAATTAGAGATGTTGATATTATCTAGAAATCAACTCACCGGATCAACACCAGCCTGGATCGAAGGCCTAAAGCACCTCTTCTATCTAGACATATCAAACAACAGCCTCACTAGAAAAATTCCAGGAAACCTGATGGATATGCAAATATTCAAGTCAGAGAAGACTAAAGCCCGTTTAGACCCAAGGGTCTTCGAACTACCAGTTTATAGGGGTCCATCACTTTAGTACCGCATACCCATTGCTTTCGCCGAAGTGCTGGATCTAAGCAACAATAAATTAACTGGTGAGATCCCTTCGGAGATCGGCCAGCTGAAATTCCTTCTTTCCCTCAATTTGAGCTTCAATGCCCTAACAGGACAGATCCCAATATCTGTATGCAATCTCACAAACCTGCAGGTACTGGACTTCTCGAACAACAATCTCATTGGTGCAATCCTAGCTGCATTAAACAGACTGCACTTCCTTTCAGTATTCAACATTTCTTACAATGACCTAGAAGGTCCTATCCCATCCGGAGGTCAGTTTAACACATTCCAAAATTCTTGCTTCGATGGGAATCCAAAGCTCCGTGGCTCTATACTCACTCACAAATGTGGTCCAGCTTCAACACCTCCACCCACCACTATGGCAACCAAACAAACTGACTAGAAGGCCGCCTTCGCGATTGCCTTCAGCGCGTTCTTTGGTGTAGGAGTGTTGTATGATCAGCTAGTCTTATCAAGGCTTTTGCACTAGGACTGTTCACTTTCCATATCATTCTATCTCCGCTTCTTTGAGATTAGGCTGCTATCTGGTTCAGCAAAAATGTCCACTGAACAAGCTTCTAGAAGGTTCGAGTCATGACTATTTCCAAAAAAAATAGTTACAGGAATATTCTAGTGTGAAGAGTGATTCCATTTCGTGGAGATTTACATGTAGTAACAATGTAAGATTGTTGGCTGAAGCTTTCTGTACTAGTAACCCATCCCATATAGTTGGTGTTGCCTGTATTTTCTTGTTCTTTCAGGAAAACGAATTTTGTACTGAAACTTCAATTTTTCACAGTTTACTCTTTTTTAGGGAATTTCACAGTTCACTTTGCTTCATGCGAAATCAGTATACTACCACACTAAACGAGATGAACTGATGTAGGAGCGACTGCCATAACAGAACATCATGTCAAAAACCCATCACAAAATATTCTTAAACAAGGACAACAGTTCTAGGACGGCGGTGGTGGAGAAGATAGAGGAGGACTTTGGGGGGCGCGTCGCCGAGGCGCAGGACTGGTTCCGCCAGGCTCAGGACGAGCTGAAGGCCGCCCAGGGTGAGCTGGCCAACCGTGAGGTGGAGCTCGCCCTGAAGCTGGCCGACATTGAGAAGGCCCAGGAGATGGCAAAGAGGTTGGCCAATAAAGCCGAAGCCGTCCGGTCCCAGCACGAGGCCGCCCTGAAGACCCAGGAGGAGGACCTTGCCGAGCGCGAGGAGAAACTTTCCGCCACGCTCCGCGGCAAGGACGAGGAGGTGGACAAGCTCGTCCTGCAGTGGACCCAGGAGCTGGAGCGGAGGCATCAAGAGGCGCTCAATGCCCTGGCTCAGGCCCACACCGGCAAGGTGAAGGAGCTGGAGGAGAAAGCTCTGAAGCTGGCCCAGGAGAAACACACGCTCAACGATGCTCTGACGGTGGAGCAGGGTAAGGTCATCAGCAAGTCTGGAGAGCTCTCCGAGGCCAACATCTCCATCAAAGACCTCAAGCTGAAGTTGGGAGAGCTCGAGGACGCGCTGTCGGGGGCCATGACCCGGGAGGGTATCCTGGCCAAGGAGCTGGAGGCGGAGAAGCAGCTACTGAAGAACGAGGCCGCCAACCTCAAGCACTACAAGGCGGGCGAGAAGCGCTGGCTCGGGCGCCTTGCTGCCGTCGCAAACTCGGCTGCTGATCAGCTGGCCATCATGGGGATGCCGGAGATGGTGTACGCCCCTGAAGCGAGCCTGAGCCCCAATGCCAACCTGACCATATACTTCGAGAAGGTCGTCGGCACGCTGAAGCGGCTTCACTCCAACCGGGCGGCCTCCCTGGCCGAGGAATCCTGGATACTCTGCCGGGGGTCCATGACCAGGGTGCTCACCAAGATCGCGTACTGGCACCCCGACCTCGACTTTGGAGCTGTGCTGAAGAGCTTGCCGGAGGGTGTCTACACCACGGCGCTTAATGAGAGTATCCAGCCCATCCTCAGCCGCATCGACAAAATCAAGAGGGTGGAGGGACAGCGCCGGGACTAGGCATCCCCTTCTCCGTCGCCGCTGTAGGTTCATGACCAAGACAAAGCTATCTTTAGTTAGAACCGCGGCGGCAATTTGTGTAATATAACTCTGTGATGTCCCTGAAACTATGCATGTTATTTTCCTGTTCGACTTTCCTTTGTATGTTCACCCTACGTCAATTGGGTAAGCTTGCCGGCACGTAAACCCAGGGCGGTGCCTCGAGGACGGATCCTCATTAGCCTGCCGGGTGTGCTTGTTGCCGGGCAAAGCACCTTAACGCCCTCGGCGCGGCCGCTCGATCTATCGAGCTTGACTCGAGTCAGAACTGAAAGCGTTGCCGATGGCGAAAGGCTACCCTGCCGCTCCCGACGCGGCCGCTTGGGCTGTTGAGCGGACTCGAAACAGAACAAGGGCGTTGCCGATCGCAGGAGGGTTCCCCTGCGTACAGGCTCTCCATACAAAGGCCGAACCGTTGAGGATAATAACCTTATATTAAGGAGACAAACTCAAAATTCAGCATGACTTAGCTCTCTCATCGCCGCCTCGGCGTCCTTCATGCCGACGGGCAGTGTTGCCTTCCCCACAGGAGCCGTGGCGATGGAGAACCACTAGGTCGACTGCTAGGCTAGATCCTCACAATTGCGCGGCCCGCTACCTGGCGCGCCAAAGATGTCGGTGGGAAACGACACCTATGGGATCACTGGAATCCCTTCTATGGTTGCGGGGCGCGGGGATCGTGAGGAGAGCAGGACTAGCAGACGACACAGAAGGATTTACCCAGGTTCGGGCCACAAAGATGCGTAAAACCCTACAATCCTGCTTTGGTGGATGTATTGAGTGTTCTTGAGCTCTTGAACTAGCTCTGGGTGTTGTGCGGTTCGAAAGAGCCGAATCCCCTCTCTGTGTGCCATGGGCCTCCTTTTATAGGCGAAAGGGGCTGCCACAGTGGCACACAGGAGGTGGAAAGTGCTACAGCATTTGCGAGTTTATTGCTAGTATTACATGACAAGACGCATTTAATGTGAGGCTTAGGTGTCCCTTCGCTTTATCGGGGACGGGGTGAGGCCCGTCCCATCCGTCGCTGCTCCTCCTTGCTCCGACATGCGCCCCTGGGCAGCGATGCATGTGGTGCCATGTATGCAGGCAGGCAGCTGAGGTGGCGCGGCGGTGGAGCCACCATGAAGGTTTGCATGTTGCCACGCAGTTGCCTACCCAGCTGGTTGGGTCGGCAGCTGCATGCGGACGTTGGTGGTTACTTGGCTTGTGCAGGCTTGGTGGTGGCCCTGCCGGTGTGCTTGGCGAGGGTCTTGCCGGGTGGCCCGACAAGGATCTTGTCATGGCGCACTGGCTCCCCCGGCAAGGATCTTGCAGGGGTCTTGTGGGTTCCTTTGGTGAGGATAATTGCCCTCCTATCCTCTTTTGATCTTCAGCATTTTATGTCTTCACAAAGATCTGCATGCCACCACGGAGGTGCCTCCCGAGCCCTGTCCCAATGCTTTTGTTGAGCACTGGTGGGCTCAAGGGTGGCTCATTTCGGTTGGCATGGACGAGTTGCCCCAGCAAGGGTCTTGCTGGGGCTGCCCCTGCAGGGGTCCTTGCCTTGTGGCCTTGGTCTTTGTTGTTGCTTCGATTGTCCTTGTGGCCTCGGCTTTCCTCCGGCTCCCCTTTCCTACCATGTTATGTGCGGCCGTGGCGGGAGGCTCTAACTGCCCGTGCACAAGTAAAGGGATTAAAAGCAGGGCCCCTACTTTTGTACACCGATAGTGGGGAGTGTTTTCGGGGCGGGCGGGGCGGCGCACCGCCGGCCGCGGGCGGCGGGGTCTGCTGTTTGGCCGGTGGTGGCTGGCGGCTCATGGGGGTGGAGGTTGAAGATGAACCGCAGGCCCTTGATTTCGTATCCAACAGCTGCAAAATCGACTGACCAGAGATGAAAAAGTCAGTCGACCGACGTGTAGCCTCACCTTGCTAGTGCGTTCAGTTTCGACAGCAAAATTCAGTTTCGATAGCAAAATTCAGCTTCGACAGTTAAGTTCAGTTTCGACAGTTCAGTTCAGTTTCAACAGTTAAATTCAGTTTGACGGTTAAGTTCATAGATGAGCTGTTGATGTATTTTACATCTAGCACTTTGTGGTTATGTATTTTACGTCATGTATTGGAGATGCTATTAGAATTCCACTCAGGTTAACGTTGTCTCCCTTGTCCTGCTTCAGCCTCGGCGTCGTACAACTCACTGGAGCTGCTCCAACGACAAAACCCTCCATCACAGCGGAGCAGTACCTCAGGCTCCATCTCCAGACACCTAAGATCTTCTTCCCCTCCTCCGACAGCCAAGTCAGCCGGAGCATCCTCACCGGCCAATCCAATCATGCTGAGATCGACATCGCTTCGCCAAAGAGGTTGTGCACTTGTTGCATCTCTTTTTACTCTACATGTTATATATATTGTCCACTGAGCACTCGTAGTAACGGGAAATACGATTATTTTATCGTACTATATGACAAGCAGTGAGGTACCAGGCAACTTAGCTATCCGTGATGGACTCTCTTGAACACCATCATTATTTATCTCTACGTGTTTGAGCTGTGCATTTGTCAATGGGCATGGGAATTGAGCTAGTATGGCAGTGGCCTGGGTCCAAAGTAATAGAAGTAGCACAAAAACATTTTTTTAGTGTAGGATTTTCCTTGCTCAAGCCTGCCTACTAGAATCGCCAGTGCTTGAAAGGAAAAGTGAATGAAAAACATAGGAATTGGAAAGTTTCCTATGGTACTACTTTTCATGAATTTGGTGCAAAGGAATGGAGCAAAGGAAAACTATAGGATTTGTTCCTTTAGTGTCTCCTTGAAAGAAAAACCGTAGGAATTCTAATTTCCACTTGTCCTCCTTTTCATATTCCTATTCATCAAGCACAAGACTAAGAGATAGTAGCATAATAGCATTATAACCGTACATTTTCTTGTGGTTTGACTTAATCTCACCATGCTTTTTTGCATCCTGTGATCTTCCAATTATTGTGAATCAAACACCCAGATTGGCAGAAATACTGTGTTTTTAAATTCTATGTTTTGCACATGCATTCCTATCCTATTCCTGTCTATTTCCTATCCCTGCATTGTTAGAATCCTCAAATTCAAACAAGCCCTTAATCAATTACTTCTGTTACAGATATGTGTCAAAGAAAACCTTGTGTGGTTTGTCCTGCTCCTGCGATGCTGTGTTCCACCCCAGCTCAGCTGCTCCAACGACAGAAGGGTTCACCAAAGCAAGGATCAGCTCTCTAGACTGTCTTTCGCTGCCTCAGATCTTCTTTCCCGCCGCCGGCAGCCACGACAACTGCATTACCATCATCAACTGAGCAGATGACCTTGAGGATTACATGGGTCCACAAGAGAGGTCACACTCTTCCATGTCTACTTACGTTATGTGTCGCTTAATATGATGACATGCTACATTATCATCGTGTTCACCTATTAGATGCCGAGTCAGGTCCAAACTAATGTTGCAACTTGAGTTTTTAAATGGTTGTGGGGTACATATTGGGGCAGCAATTAGTACTATCCGTCTACTATCTGGTTAATCTCCGGTGTCTACTATGAGTTTCATGTTGGGTGCAAACAAACATTAAAGGAGCCATTATCTGTATTTTTTAACTAAAGCTATTATCTGCCTGCTATCATTGGTTTTGGGTCTATCCACAGTTTGCTATCATCACTCTGGATTTGTGCATGCACTCCTTACATAATCTCACTATGTTTTATTCCTATGCATGCCAGTTATTGTACACAATGGAACTGATCACGTAGAGAAAAAGAGACGAGCCTTGCGTGGCAATAAAATTTCATGCAGACGTCGTTCCATGGTGGGCGCAAAGGCATCCCCCCTCCACCCATTTTGGATCGTAATAAAGAGGAAGATAACTGTTCTGAGGGGGATTCAGAAGGAGAAGACCACTCCTATTTACCCCATGAGGTCTTCGCTCTAACTTGGCATGCTGATGTTGGTAATATCATGCATATGGTGCCTTGCATTGCTTACTGTATACATTAAAGATGTCATCTGCTTAGTTTAGACATGCTTTGTGTCAATGCCATATGTTTAGTTTCTTTATCGTATATGTGAATCATGCAATGCCATCTTGTTTAGCCAGGCATTATATATGTGAATTTTGCAATGCCACCCTGGTTAGCCAGTCATCTTATATGTGAATTATATCATGCCATCATTTTTTTATTACGTGTTAAATTTGTCAACAATTTTAGTACATTCAATTACTCTTCCTGTGCATCAGCCATTCGGCACGGTCATGGAAAAATCTGGAGTGGAAACAAGGTCTTCAGAGCAGACAATGATATCTGACGAAGCGCATGTCTTGCTGGTTACCGATAGCTCCTCAGAGGAGGATTCAGAGACAGATGACCAGTCATATTTCCCCCCGAGGTGCATGCTCTAACTTGGAAGGGTTATGTTGCTCATATCGTGTGTATGGTATGTTGCATTTCTATGTAATTTGCTTAGTTCAGACATGCTTTGTATGAATGCCACCTGTTTAGTGTCTAATTACCATATATGTGAATTATGCAATGCCATCTTGTTGCAAGACATTATATATGTGAATTATGCAATGTTATCTTGTTGCAAGGCATTATGTATGTGAATTATGCAATGCCATGTTGTTTAGGCAAGCGTCATATATGTGAATTATATCATGCCGTCCTTTTTTTGTATTTCTCATTGCTTTTGTCGACAATGTTTGTATATTCAACTGCTCTTCCTGTGCATCAGCCATTTGAATTGGTGATGTAGAAATCTGGAGTGAAAACAAGGTCTTCAGAGCAGACAATGCTACCTGCTGAAGCAGATATCTTGATGGTTACAGATAGCTCTTCAGAGGAGGATTCAGAGGCAGATGACCAGTCCTATTATCCCCCCTGAGGTGTATGCTCAAACTTGGCAGGGTTATATTACTCATATAATGCATATGTTGTATTGCAATGCTTAGTTTTTACATCATATACACAATATTGAATGCCATCTCCTTAGTTGACACATCATATATGCGATTGCCCTCTGCTCACTTCCTTAGTATATAAATCATATATTTGAATTATGTCATGCCATGATGTTTACATAGGCAGCATGTATCTGAATTATGGCATGCCAACCCATTTTCTAAAGACATAATATAGTTATATCATCTCATCCTATTTACATAGCCATCATATTTTAAATTATGTCATTCTATCCGTGAATTATATCATGCCATCATGTTTCCATCGACGGCATGTTTGTGATTTATGGCATGCCAACCACTTTAATAGACACATCATATAGTTATATCATGTCATCCTGTTTACATAGTCATCATATTTTGAAGTATGTCATTCTATCCTGTTTAGTTAGCCATCATACATGTGAAATTGTGTCATGCTATCATGTTTAATTAGCCATCATATATGTGAAATTATGTCCTGCTATTCTGTTTGCTTAGACAACATAAATGTGAATTATTTCATGCCATGTTTTCTTCCCTACTATCCATTGCACCTATCTATCTTACAATGTCTGTACATTCAATTACTTTTCTTGTTTATCAGCCATTTCAATTGGAGGGAGTGGTGGCAGTATTTGTGGGAGTAAAAACACGGTCTTCAGAAAAGATCGTGCTACCTGTCGATGCAGATAGAATCACGGTTGTACTTGCCCAAGAACCAGCCCCACCACACATAACCCATACTCATGTAGATTGTACCCCTACCCAGTTGGACAGAGAACCAGCTACACCCCTTCTAACCACAACCCCAGCAGATAGACACCCAGTTCCCGTTGACACAGCACCGTCTCCACCATAGAGCACCCAAACACGAGCAGTTAGTAAGGCAACTGCAGTGCCCAAATCACGAGGACCACCACTCCGAACCCGAAGTCAATGCTTAAATCAGAAGAAGAATTGTTCTCGGGTCAGGTTCCGTAGCTATGGTTCATACTAATTTGCTCTTGCATCACTGTATTTACTGATACCAACTAATTTCAAATTTGAAGGATGCAATTGAAACTCCAATGGCGCAACAGGTATGTTTTAAACCTGTTTCTTCAACGTGTTTGGCTGTTTGCTGTTGTAACTTGCTCTATGTTGATTTCAGTTTCAATTGAATAAACAGTTATGTTCTCATGCCATGCACATTACAAGTGTTGTTATTGCTGTGTTTTTTCCCACACTTATATTCTGTCTATGCTGCTTTGTCTTAAATAGATATGATTCAAACTGTATCTATCTTGATTTGGCAACATAAACTAGAATGATATATGTTTGTTTCATGCTGTTATCCTGTCCACCTTAGGGCCAGTTCTTTTGGTGACTTCTAGAATAAGCTACAAAAAGCTGCCCCCTACCCAGCTTATTCTAAAAGCCCAACCAAATTTATTTTTTTAGAAGACTAGTAGTTAAGACTTGACTAGTAGGCTTTTAAAAAGAAAATTTTGGTTGGGCTTCTAGAATAAGATGGGTAGGGGGCAGCTTATTCTGGAAGCCCAAAAAAGCTAGCAAAAGAACTGGCCCTTACTACTGAACTGGTTTACCAAAATGAGTTTCATATACTACATTGTAAACCTCTGATGTGTTTGTTTGTTTCTCTTTTAGAACGCGGATAAAATATTGGAGAAGAGTACCCCGTTATGCAATGGTAAAGGAAGTAATGCAGATAAGGTTCAAGATAGTGAGACATCCCTGTTGGTCTCCAAGAAAGCTGATAAAAACTATATTGAAGACACTGAGACAACCCCAAAGTCATGTATTGATGTAGTGTTTGAGTTACTGGCTACTACTACTGGCACCAGCTCTTCGAACTCGTTGCCTGAATCAGTTCGGCTTCTTGAGTCTCAACTTCAAGTTGAAAGACATCGATCAGATGTTATGCGATAGGAAGCCGAAGGACTGAGGAAGTCCCTACAGAATTCAGATGCACACTTTCTGGTGCAACAACAAGTGCTGGAGGACTTAAGCACCAAACAAGAGAAAGTTAATAAGCTTGCTAAGCATCTTGCCAGCATTATGGGTACCCAGGATATTGTTTCTTGAGCTCTTCTGAAGTGGTTTTAGTTCTGGACTTGTTTTGCTGCGGTGTTTATATGCTGCTGTGTTTTCCTATATTTGCACTGGTGGCGAACTTTGATGCCCAGTGGATGTAATATGTGTAATAGCCGTGATAGCCTAGCGTAAGTGCTTGCTTATTTTTTCCCTTATTGTCTTGTTTATTTCTTTGCTTGTAGTCAGTGCAGTTCTTTTTCCGCGGTTTGCCAGTGGTCGTAATAACCTATTTTTTAAAACTAGGCCACAATAACCATGGGCTACATATTTACTGTAGTTACCATTTCCCTCCTGCGGGCCGAAGAAACAATGGGCCTTCTACGTGTCATAGACACAATGGGCCTTCTACGGGACGTATCATCAATGGGCCTTGTACGGGCCGTAAGATCGGTTGGCCAAACATGGGCCAATAACAGACCGCATTATGGTCGTAAACGGGCTAGAGTTGGAATCGTCTGTTCATGGGCCGACCACAAAACGGGCCGACTGTAACCTTGGGCTGAATTTAGCCCACAAGCAAAAAATGACAGTAACGGGCCGTAAGTAAACGAATGCTGGAAATGGGCCCACTAGTTGAAAAGGGGCTTTTAGTCCCGGTTCATAAGGGCCTTTAGTCCCGGTTCTGGAACCGGGACTAAAGGGTCGTTACTAAAGCCTCCCCCTTTAGTCCCGGTTCTAACACGAACCGGGACTAAAGGCTCTCCATGTGGCCACTGCCTGGAGGTCCACCTTTAGTCCCGGTTGGTAACACCAACCGGTACTAAAGGAATTTTTATGATTTTTTCTTAATTTTTTTTTTGATTTTTTTTGGAATTTTTTTTTATTTTCAAATTTCTGAATTATTTTAACCTCTCATCTCTAATCACCCCTCATCACTGCTCAATTTAACCTCTAATCTCTAATCACCCCTCATCATTCCAAATCATCTAACTTCCCGGGCGGTCACCCATCCTCTCACCACTCCAGCCTGAGCACGCTTAACTTTCGGGTTCTATTCTCCCTCGTTTCCAAGTTTGCACTTGTTGTTTTCCTGACAATAGTAAGATGTCAATCCTATTAACCTCAGGAATTTAGCTTGAGCATGAAGTCACACATTTCACTGTTTGAGTTTGAAACTATTGTTCTAAAAATAACACTAATATTTAGTAACACTAATATTTAGTAACACTAATATTTCTTGAATAATTAGTTTGACCATAGTTTGACCATAGTTTGACCATAATTTGACCAGATTTGACCAAAATTCAAAAAAATTGAAATAATTATTTAGTAACACTAATATTCTTGAATAATTATTTAGTAACACTAATATTTCTTGAATAATTAGTTTGACCATTGTTTGACTACAGTTTGACCATAGTTTGACTAGATTTGACCAAAATTCAAAAAAATGAAATAATTATTTAGTAACACTAATATTTTTGAATAATTATTTAGTAACACTAATACTTCTTGAATAAGTAGTTTGACCATAGTTTGACCAGATTTAACAAAAATTCAAAAAAAACTGAAGTTTGATGAATTTTTTTGCCTCCAGATCTTAAAAGCCCCGTAACTTTTTTCTGTTAGGTTTTTGAGGATTTTGAAAATGTTTAACTCGGTTCCCCTAGTTAAATTCGAATGTAACTTTTTGAGTAGATGATTTTTCATATAAAAAACTTTTTCATCCGAGTTAGTATGCAAAAGTTATGCCCATTTTACTAAATTCTAAAGAGATTTTGCAAATAAAGTTGAAATTCACATTTGCAAATTTTCCCAACAACTAGACCACATATCACATGGGAAACTTATCTTCTTTTATTTTTTTGACATTTTCATCATTTTCTTTTATTTATTTTTAAAACTGAAAAGGCGATCCACGAGGAGGGGGGGGGGGTAGAGTTTGAAAATGGGACCTTTAGTACCGGTTCGTGCCATGAACCGGTACTAATGCCTCAAACCCCATTAGTACCGGTTGGTGGCTCGAACCGGGACTAAAGGTCTAACCTTTAGTACCGGTTGGTGCCACGAACCGGTACTAATGGGCATCGCACCCTTTAGTCCCGGTTCGTGGCACCAACCGGGACTAAAAGGTCCAGACGAACCGGGACAAATGGCCCACGTGGCCCCTGGGCTCACGAACCGGGACTAATGCCCCCATTAGTCCTGGTTCTGGACTGAACCGGGACTAATGGGCTAACCCGGCCTGGACCAAAGCCCTCTTTTCTACTAGTGGCCCAAGAGTAAATGGGCGCTGAGAAGGCCGAAAGATAACATGGGCTGGAAACGGCCCAACGGAATAATGGGCCGTTAATGGGTATAAAGTGATACACTGTTCATTACGTGCCAGTTTCACCACGGGCCGTTAATGGGTATAAAGTGATACACTATTCACTGCGGGCCAGTTTCACCACGGGCCGTTAATGGGCCAAGAGTTACAAAGGGCCTCATATAGGCCGAAGGACGTCATGGGCCATACATGGGCCAGAAGTGAAAACGGGCTGGAATCATATTGGATGGCCCAGATGACGCTACTGGGCCTAATCCGGATAGGGCGTAACGGGCCTTGGGTTAGCCGGCTGTAAATGGGCTATATGCGAACATGCCGTTAACAGGCTTTCCATGGGCCGGCCGGCCACCTTTTGACCAGGTCAAACGGGCCGGCTTTTTCAAAGGAATGGCCCTCTATTGGGCCGTGCCATGTGTCGATGTATCATAGGCGCCTTCTGTCCAATGAGTGGATGACATCTGTCCCAACGATGAGCCAACACATGTTTCTTCCAGCCAATGATGGTTTTACACATGGAAAATCCCCATTGGTCGGGGCTGTTAAAGGGTTATCGGATCCAAAACCCGACCCAATAGCTTAACGACGTTCCGTTATGGTGGATGCCACGTGTCGGTCACCCTTGACGAAAGCACTTCTGTGACGCGCGATTTATCGTCATGGAAGTGGACACTTCCGTGATGATAATTTTGGTAATGTCGTGGAACACTTCTACGACAGCACAGGTATGACTATCTTGATTCTGTCATAAAATCGTCATGGATGTACATGCATGACAAAAAACGCGACCTACTATGACAAACACGTATCATCATGAAGTGTATTTTTTTGTAGTGGATACTGCAAGGCTCCAACCATGCTACAATATCTGGTGGTGTCTTCGACAGAGAGAGTAGTACCTCCATCACGTGAGAGCTTCTCTGCGGTTGCCATGGGCGAGGTGGCTGGCTTACACCGACTCATACCTTCTTTAGCTAGCAAATCAAGTGCATACTTGCCTTGTGATAGGACAAGATCCTCCCCTGATCGCCTCACTTCGATCACCAAAAGTAAGTGGAGATCACCAAGATCTTTGAGGGGAAACTCAGTGTGGAGATCCTCGATCAGACGGGTAACAGCTGAAGAAGATGAGCTAGTGACGATGATGTCATCCACATAAACCAGCATAAAGATAGTGACGCCACCAGAGTTATACACAAAAAGGGATGTATCAGCACGAGATGAAGAAAAACCCAATTCCTGTAATCTGAAGCTGAGACGGGAGTACCATGCACGAGGAGACTGTTTCAGACCATACAATGCCTTGTCCAACTTGCAAACATGATGCGGAAAACGTGAATCAACATACCCAGGCGGCTGTCGCATGAACACATCCTATTCCAGAATGCCATGCAAGAACACATTCTGTACATCTAGTTGGCGAAGAACCCAGCCACGAGAAACTGCAAGTGACAAGACCAAACGAATAGTTGAAGATTTAATGACTGGACTGAAGGTGTCCTCGTAATCAACACCATAGCGTTGTTTAAAACCTTTGGCGACCAACCGAGACTTGTGATGATCAATGCTGCCATCTGCACGCCGCTTAAGCCGGAACACCCATTTGCATCAATGAGATTTCGGCCCAGAGCCAGAGGGACAAGGTGCCAGGTGCGGTTGCGTTGGAGGGCCTGGTACTCGTCATCCATAGCAGCAGCCCAAGAGGGATGCACCAGAGCAGCAGAAACAGATGTGGGCTCCACCTCAGCCTGGGCCACGGCCAGAAAACCACGTTTCTGCGGGTTATACGTGACCGTACCATCGGTACAGACGAAGGGCTTGTGCACCCCAGCCTGTGAACGCGTGCGCACTCCAGGGACAAGCGGCGCGGACCGAGAGGCTGCAATGGGGGCAGCCTATCCGCGAGTCCCGCCCCGGTCTACTGCAGAGGAAACCGCGGGTGGCTCGGCATGCAAACCCGTAGGGGAAGCGCCACCTGGCTAGCATTCGGTGGCTGGCGAACCGCGCGAGGCACGCGCACCAGCAGGGGAGATCGGATCTCCTCCGGGATCCATGTGCGCAGGAGGGGCAGGCGCACCGGGATTGGCGGCAGGCGAATCGCCGTCGGGATCTGCGCCAGCCAAATCCGCCACGGGATCCAAAACAGCAGGTGATCCGGGATTTTCCTGCACATGAGATAACGACAGTTTTTTTTGAATGTTGGTAGGAGAGCTGCCAAATTCATTGATCAGAAAGAGGTATTACAAGTAACACCTCGAGGAATGCACCGCATAAGGCGAGTGCTAAAAATGAAGAAATGAAGAGGGGTTGCTCTGTTTATCAAGGAAAACCGGGCAAAAACCTAAACAGCGCCTAACAAGGCTAGGCCTAAAGCACCACAACACATACAACACGTCAGAAGGCCAACACCCCACAACACACCCGACCCAGCACTCGAGCGCTTTCGCCGCTACCAAAGTGCACACCGCAAACCGTTGTATCAATCCAGGCTGCCACAAGCATATCCTCAAAACTCGACGACATCAAAGAGGAACGCTATGTCCGATAGAGCAAACATATGCCGCTTCAATCCCGTGAGCTTGGCTGACATAACTCGCCTGACGCACTTTGCATGTGGAGGGTGCTTTTGCTGCTCTCACGAAGATGCTACACGAGCCGCCGCCAACCACCTACACAAGCACCGAGTCCCTCCGACCAGGTCTATCTTCAAGACGATGTCCTCAAGAGGAGACACGACACCGAGCAAAGCCGAAGGCGTCATCATCGTCCGACCCGCGAGACCGGATCTAGGGTTTCCCCCAAAGAATGTCAGGCAAGGGAATGGAGGGACTGCAAAATCGATGCCTCCAACAAGGGGACGGTGCCCATAGGCGCCGCCATCGATGCTCCGGCCACAACCGGAGTGCGGCTTTCACCGGCAGCCTCACCCACCCAAACCTATGACCCAGCCAGCTCTTCCTGCATACCAATTCCATGGCGCACAAGCACTGATTCACATCTCGCCCTCGAGCCGCGCCCAGGTGGTCGCCGGCCATCTACCCCACAGATCTGGACCGGGGAAGCCAAATGCGCGCTGCACAAGAAGATTCGCCCAGATCGGGCTCAGCCCCTGCTCACCACGCCCAGGAGCTTGACGCTCCCGCGACGCCCACGCGCCTCCGCGCAGCTCTGGCACCCCGACTTGTGCCCAGCCGCCCGCCATACCCACCGCCGTGACTGCGGCAAGCCAGATCCACGCGCGCCCGCATGGCAGCGCCACCCCCAGTCCGCGCACGCACTGCCCAGCCTCCAGCTAGCCAGGCCGCGACGCCTCGCGTCCAGCGCGCGCCAGGCCGCGCTCGCGCTCGCGTCCAGCACCCGTGCCGCCGAGCGCCTCCTTCGCCCAAGGGAGCAGCCCCGCGCAGCTCTAGGTCTAAGCGGGAGGGAAGAGAAGGCCCGCCGCCGCCGCCGCCGCACGGGCTTTGCCCGCCGGCTCTCGCAGGCGGCGGCGGAGACAGGTCTGGTGGTGGGTGTGCGCCCTGCAGCGGTGAGGGTTTCGCGCCCGGGCCGCCCCGCGGGGGAGCGACACAGGGCTCGGGGGTTCTATCGGCACAGCTTCATTTGTAGTACGTGCAGCTTTGGCACTTTGTTTTTCTCTCTCTAACGACAGTTGCGGCTGGATAGCCGGATTAGTCCAAATAGGAACAGATACAGGATCACCAATTTGGTCAGTTGGTTCATGTAAGGCCGTACGTCCCATAGAGGAAGGCGAGAACACGAGGATTTCTTCACGCATTTGATCGGGGGATTTCTTTGGTGTATGAGCAGAAAAAGGAAAGAGATTTTCATCAAAAATCAGATCGCATGAGATATAGATGCGACCGTGGAAACATGGAGACATCAGTAGCCTTTGTGCATCATGCTATAGCCAAGAAAAATGCACGGCTTGGAGCGGAACTGAAGTTTACATTCGTTATATGGACGAAGGCAAGGCCAACATGCACACCCAAAAGTGTGCAAAAAATTATAGTCTGGTGGAGTTCCAAAAAATCGCTCAATAGGTGTAGAGTTTTTGATGGTGCGTGTAGGGATGCGATTGATTAGAAAACAAGCAGTGAGAAAAGCCTCATCTCAAAAACGAAGTGGCATAGACGCATGTGCGAGGAGAGTTAGGCCAACATCAACTACGTGACTATGTTTTCACTCGGCAGAGCCATTCTGCTGGTGAATGTGAGGACATGAAACGTGATTCAATGCCAAGTTGGCGAAAGAAAGAGTTGAGTGTCTCATACTCACCCCCCCCAATCTGTTTGCATGCAAAGAATTTTTTGATAGAGTAGGCGTTCAACATGAACTTGAAACTGAAGAAAAGTGCGATAAACATCAGCTCGAGACTTAAGGCAATAAATCCATGTAAATTTATTGAAATCATCAATAAAATTGACATAATATTTGAAACCCCCAAAGGAGGTGCACGCAGGCCCCCATACATTAGAGAACACAAGTTCAAGAGGTTTGGAGGATGATTTATTTGACCTAGGAAACGAAAGCTGATGACTCTTCCCCTATTGACAAGCATCGCAAACAGGGCTTTTATTTTTATTGGAATCGCGAAGAAATTCTAAATTTTGGCGATGAAGGGCTTGATCTACCACCGGAGAAGCTGGATGGCCTAGACGGTAGTGCCACCGTGTGTGTGTTTGCTTGACGGCGGAGAAGGCTTGCGGTGTCCTGCCATGGCTACCGGTGACGGGATAAAGCCCCCCATCAGTGCCCCCTCGAAGAAGAACCTTCCTCGAAACCCGATCCTCGACAAGAAAATATGTGGTGAATTTCAACGCAAACATTGTTGTCATTAGACAATTTATCAGTGGATAACAAGCTCCTAGTTGCTTGAGGAACATGAAGAATATTGCAAAGAATCAGAGGCCTATGAGACGTACGAATCTGAGATGAACCAACATGGGAAATTGGCATACCTGATCCGTTCGCTGCGTGAACTTGATATTTGCCGGTGTACCTCTCGTGCATGGTGAGCTTGTCTAAATGTCCAGTGATGTGATCCGTGGCCCCGGAGTCCAGGTACCATGTCGGATCGAAGCCTTGGCCAGCGGAGGCATCGTTGGCAAAGCGCTCCTTGCAAATGAAGGAGTGGTCGAAGCGTTTGTAGCAGTCAAAAACGTCATGACCACTGCACTTGCAGAGATGGCAGAAGACATTGCTCTTGCCCCCAGGGCGGCGGCTGCCGCCGCCGCTGCCATTGCAGGAGTTGCCGTGGTTGTGGTTGGGGTCGCCGCAGTTGTGGTTGTGGTCGGCCGAGCCACAGGAGCGGTGATTGCCCCCACCACCGCCGCCGCCGCTGCCATTGCGGTTCCGGTTGCCGCCGGAGTTGCGGTTGCGGTTGCCACCACCGTTGCCACTGTTACCACTGGGGTTGAGGCTGACGTTGTTCGCCGAGTGGCCACCAGAGCCAGGCAGCTGGAGCACATGGTCGTGATGCTAATGGCGGATCTCGAAGTCGAGCATGTGGGAGTAGAGATCATTGAGGGAGATCGCATCGGCCCTCGTGGTGACCGAGGTCACCAGTGGATCGTAGCTCGAGTCGAGGCCGGTGAGGAGATAGATGACGATGTCCTCCTTGTCCAGCTGCTTGCCGGCGGCTGCAAGGGCGTCAGTGAGGCCCTTGACCTTAGTGAAGTAGTCCACCATAGTCATGTCACGCTTCTGGATCGTGGCTAGTTGACGACGAAGCTGCATGATGTGCGCCCTGGATCGGGTCACAAACGTCCGCTCCAAAGTGCCCCAAACTGCTGCAGAGGGAGGCAAGAATTGCACCTGCAGGAGTGTGTTATTGGAGAGCGTGGAGAGGAGGAAGCTGAGGCAGTGTTGATCCCGTGTCACCCACGAGATGTACTCCGGGATGGGTTGTGGCGGAGCGCCATCCGCACCGGGGATGACCTTGTCAGGATCCGGCTCGGATACGTCTGTGATGGCCATCCAGTGGGCACCGCGAGGGCTGGAAGGATCTGCACCTTCCAGAGGAGGTGGGTGTCATGGGACAGCTTCATGGTAACGAGGCCGGTGAGGTACGGCGAGGCGTGAGACGATGATGCCATGACGCAGACGGATTGGGTGGAAAGTGCACCGGCGGTGAGAGTCGTGAGGCTGGAGCTAGTGGCGGCTGCTACGGTGGAGGTGGTTTGGCTAGAAGTTGTCGACATCTTAGATGGAAAAAGGAAGGTCTAATACCAAAGATGTGGTTTGCAGTTCGGCACACCTCTAAACGAGGGCCTCCCATCTCTTTTTATACACAGAAATACAAGGGCAGGTAGGTATATACGATCTCAATAGATCGCAACAGAACACAAAGACTTGTGCTACAAGATATATACATCCTAACCTCCTAACTCTATCCTATACAAGATAAGCATCGGTTGTTTAACAGTCTGCACTACACTGCTCTACTCTTAGACCACTTAATACACTGTTTATCCACAATGCTTGATGCTAATGTTACTCATACCTAAGAAATGGTATTTCCGTTTTTGTAAACTACATAGATATATATAGCCGTAATAGAATATCATCTCAATCATAATTTTTCTTTTGAGGTGTCTATATGGTGGTGCTCCAAAAGGCCCTCGGCTAAGAGATTTAGAGCATGGTGCTGACATGGTTGTTGCAACTCCTGGAAGGCTGAATGATATTCTAGAAATGGGTGGGCGCGGGGCGAGTAGTCACTTACCGCGGTGGGTGGATATAGGTGGAGTTGGGCGTGGGTGTCATGTAGCCATGCCTTGTAAAACTGCTAAGGGACTCCTTGATGTCTACTACACAACCTTCTTCTTGTAGACGTTGTTGGACCTCCAAGTGCAGAGGTTTGTAGGACAGTAATAAATTTCCCTCAAGTGGATGACCTAAGGTTTATCAATCTGTGGGAGGCATAGGATGAAGATGGTCTCTCTCAAGCAACCCTGCAACCAAATAACAAAGAGTCTCTTGTGTCCCCAACACACCCAATACAATAGTAAATTGTATAGGTGCACTAGTTCGGCGAAGAGATGGTGATACAAGTGCAATATGGATGGTAGATATAGGTTTTTGTAATCTGAAATTATAAAAATAGCAAGAAAACTAATGGTAAAAGTGAGTGTAAACGGTATTGCAATGGTAGGAAACAAGGCCTAGGGTTCATACTTTCACTAGTGCAAGTTCTCTCAACAATAATAACATAACTGGATCATATAACTATCCCTCAACATGCAACAAAGAGTCACTCCAAAGTTACTAATAGCGGAGAACAAACGAAGAGATTATGGTAGGGTATGAAACCACCTCAAAGTTACCCTTTCTGATCGATCTATTCAAGACTCCGTAGTAAAATAACACTAAGCTATTCTTTCCATTCAATCTATCATAAAGTTCGTACTAGAATAACACCTTAAGACACAAATCAACCAAAACCCTAATGTCACCTAGATACTCCATTGTCACCTCAAGTATCCATGGGTATGATTATACGATATACATCACACAATCTCAGATTCATCTATTCAAACCAACACAAAGTACTTCAAAGAGTGCCCCAAAGTTTCTACCGGAGAGTCAATACGAAAACGTGTGCCAACCCCTATGCATAGATTCATTGAACCCGCAAGTTGATCACTAAAACATACATCAAGTAGATCACGTGAATATCCCATTGTCACCACAGATAAGCATGGCGAAAAATACATCAAGTGTTCTCAAATCCTTAAAGACTCAATCCAATAAGATAACTTAAAAGGGAAAACTCAATCCATTACAAGAGAGTAGAGGGGGAGAAACATCATAAGATCCAACTATAA
Organism: Triticum aestivum; assembly: GCF_018294505.1. NCBI lineage: Eukaryota > Viridiplantae > Streptophyta > Magnoliopsida > Poales > Poaceae > Triticum > Triticum aestivum. The sequence goes on from NC_057810.1 coordinate 163,994,269, forward strand.
TAGCAAAGCTCGCGATACATCAAGATCGTATCACCTCAAGAACATGAGAGAGAGAGAGAGAGAGAGAGAGAGAGATCAAACACATAGCTACTGGTACATACCCTCATCCCCGAGGGTGAACTACTCCCTCCTCGTCATGGAGAGCACCGGGATGATGAAGATGGCCACCGGTGAGGGATCCCCCCTCCGGCAGGGTGCCAGAACGGGCTCCCAAGAGGTTTTTGGTGGCTATAGAGGCTTGCGGCAGCGGAACTCCCGATCTATTCTCGGCTTCGATGTTTTTAGTGTATATGGAGATATATAGGCGAAAGAAGTCGGTCAGGGGAGCCACAAGGGGCCCACGAGGGTGGAGGGCACGCTCGGGGGGTGGGCGTGCCCCCTGCCTCGTGGCCTCCTCGAAGCTTCCCCGACTTCAGCTCCACGTCTCTTGGATCACGTTCGTTCCAAAAATCACGCTCCCGAAGGTTTCATTCCGTTTGGACTCTGTTTGATATTCCTTTTCTTCGAAACACTGAAATAGGCAAGAAAACAACAATTTGGGCTGGGCCTCCGGTTAATAGGTTAGTCCCAAAAATAATATAAAAGTGCTTAGTAGAGCCCATAAACATCCAAAACAGATAATATTATAGCATGAATGCTTCATAAATTATAGATACGTTGGAGACGTATCAGCATCCCCAAGCTTAATTCCTGCTCGTCCTCGAGTAGTAAATGATAAAAGAAAGAATTTATGAAGTGTGAATGCTAGCAGGTGCACAAGTTTGATCAATGATAATTTCAATCACCTTTTCTAGCATGATTATTTGTCATAACCGTAGTTCATCTCATAAAACTTCTAAGTAACAAGCTATTCACATGTTAAAGCATAGACCATAAACTTTCTCTGAGAACTAGCAAACTTCATTCTCAGTCATCAAACAATTGCAATTCATCTTATTTTCATGAAGAGTCTATGTCAGAGCTTTGATTTAGCAAATCCCGCATACTCAACTATCATATAGTCTTCCATGATTGCCACCACTCAAAGCATAATTTTAGAACAAATAGCATCCATCGGACACAGAGAAAGATAGGGGCTTAATATTTCGCCTCCCAACTTACTTATCATAAAGATAATTGTCAACAATAATAATTCATGATCAAATATATTTGAATGGCCATATATGCTTGGATCTTCCATCACATGATGCTTGCCAACTAAATAGTAGGTTGGAATGAGAAGGAATACTACTAACTCTTGCATAAAAGTAAAAGATAGACCCTTCGCAGAGGGAAGCAAGGATTTGCAGAGGTGCCAGAGCTCAAAGCTTTAAAACAGAGATGAAAATAATTTTGAGAGGTATGCTTTCATTGTCAACATAACAACCAAGAGTTCCCAATATCTTCCATGCTACACACATTATAGGCGGTTCCCAAACAGAATAGTAAAGTTTTTACTCCCCCTCCACCAACAATCACACTCCACGGCTTGTCCGAAACAACGGGTGCCGTCCAACTATCAACATTCCTGGGGGAGTTTTGTTTAATTTATTTGTGATTTTGTTTTTGATCTTTTGATCATGGGACTGGGCATCCCAGTTACCAACCACTTTCTCGTGAATGATGAGCGGAGTCCACTCATCGTCAGAATAACCCACCTAGCATGGAAGATACTGACAACCCCTAGTCGCTACATGAGCGATTCGGGCATACAAAACAGATTATTATTTGAAGGTTTAGAGTTTGGCACATGTAAATTTACTTGGAACGGCAGGTAAATACCGCATATAGGTAGGTATGGTGGACGCTCATGGAAGAAACTTGGTTCAAGGGATTTGGATGCACAAGCAGTGTTCACGCTTAGTACAAATATTTTGGCTAGCAAAAGATTCTAAAAAGCAAGCACCACATGTTGAAGGATCCATAACAATATAACTTCTATATAAATATACCCAAGCATAACTCATTACGTTGTCTTCCTTGTCCAATTTCAACTAATTTGCTCAAGTTTGAAAATTATTAATGGGGCTCACAATCATAGAAGTGTCCAAGATAGTATATTTATATGTGAAACCTCTCTTCCTTCAATATTCTTTCATGAATTGTTCAAGTGACCAATACAATGTTTGCTAACCTTCAATAAATTTACTATCTCTACTTCTTAGATGTGAAGTCATTACTCCCCATGGGATAATCATATGAAACATATATAATTTCATATTTATGAAATTCAAATCATTCAACCATTTACTCATAGGATATAAGTGAAGCACACGAGTAAATGACAAACTACTCCAAAAAGATATAAGTGAAGATCAATGAGTAGCTAAATAATTATGTAACTATGTGAAGACTCTCTCTCAATTAAGAATTACAGATCTTGGTATTTTATTCAAACATTAAGCAAAACAAAATAAAATGACATTTCAAGGATAGCACAACTCATGTGAAGAAGTAAAAACTTAGACTCAACCGATACTAACCGATAGTTGTTGAAGAAGAAAGGTGGGATGCCTAACAGGGCATCCCCAATCTTAGATGCTTGAGACTTCTTGAAATATTATATTGTGGTGCCTTGGGCATACCCAAGCTTGAACTTTTGTGTCTCCTTAGTTCCTCTCATATCATGGTTTCTCTATTTCTCAAAAACTCCATTCACATAAAACTCAACAAGAACTCGTGAGATAAGTTAGTATAAACCAATGCAAAACCTTATCATTTTCTACTGTAACAAATAACTAAAATTATTATTCAACATTGAATACTAAATGTCTCTGCATATTTAATACTCCTGTCCTCAAATAGAATCATTAAGCAAGCAAACATATGCAAACAATGCAAACATAATGGCAATCTGCCAAAACAGTACAGTCTGTAAAGAATGCAAGATTCATCATACTTTCCTAACTACAAAAATTATGAGAAAAATACAACACTGTTGAAGATTTATCATATCTCAATATTCAAAAAGTTTCATCATTTTATCATTAACTGACTTTTCTAGGGAATTTTTGCAACAACGGTAAACTTTCCGTTTTGAAACAGCAACATGTACACTTGCAAAATAAGCATGGTAAAGGCCATCCTTGACATTTTTATTGAAAATGTAGATGCTAAACATTATTCTAAATAACAGCAAGCAAATACTAACAATATAAAATGACGCTCCAAGCAAAATACATACCATGTGGTGAATAAAAATATAGCTCCAAGTAAAGCTACCGATAAACGAAGACGAAAGTGGTGATGCCATCCGGGGCATCCCCAAGCTTAGGCTCTTAGTTGTACTTGAATATTACCTTGGGGTGCCTTGGGCATCCCCAATCTTAGGCTCTTGCCTCTCCTTATTCCATAGTCCGTTGAATCTTTACCCAAAACTTGAAAACTTCACAACACAAAACTTAACAGAAAACTCGTAAACTCCGTTAGTATAAGAAAATAAACCACCACTTAGGTAATGTTGTGAACTCATTATAAATTCATATTGGTGCAATATTTACTGTATTCCAACTTTTTTATGGTTCATACCTTTCGATACTACTCATAGATTCATCAAAATAAGCAAACAACACATAGAAAACAGAATCTGTCAAAAACAGAACAGTCTGTAGTAGTCTGTATCAAACGCATACTTCTGTAACTCCAAAAATTCTGAAATAAATTGGTGGACCTTAGGAATTTGTCTATTAATCATCTGCAAAAAGAATCAACCTAAAATCATTCTCCAGTAAAAAACGGCAGCTAATCTCATAAGCGCTAAAGTTTCTGTTTTTTACAGCATGATCATAAAGACTCCACCCAAGTCTTCCCAAAGGTTCTACTTGGCAAAAACAATAATTGAAACATAAAACCACATCTAAATAGAGGCTAGATGAATTATTAAACAGAACCAAAAATCAAGGAACAAAATAAAATTGGGTTGCCTCCCAACAAGTGCTATCGTTTAACGCCCCTAGCTAGGCATGATGATTTCAATGATGCTCACATAAAAGATAAGAATTGAAACATAATGTTGGGGGTTGGGTGCGACATATGCCAATGGATGGCTTATCACGGTGGCAGCGAGTAAAACTTCACCGGTGCGTGGAAGAGGGATGAGGCGTAGACACAAACGTCGGCGTACTTTACCTAGGTTCGGGGCTCTCCTAGGAGATAACACCCCTAGTCCTGCTCTGCGGGGTCTCCGCATGATCACTAAGGCACAAGTGATAGAATGGTGCTCCTTGAGTTGTGTTCTAGAGGTAGGAGGAGGCAAGGCTAGCTCCCTTCCTGCTCTAGGGGTGTGGCTAGTTCTAATGGAGTGGGAACCCTTTGCATGGGTGCCCTGGGGGGTTTATATAGGCCTACCCCCCAGGGGTACAATGGTAATCTGGCCGGGTGCTGGGCCCGGCTGTCAGTGTCTCCGGCCTCCGGCTTCTCCACCGACTACTGGGGCCTGCCGCCTGGTGGGATTCGCCGACCGGTCCGGTACGGAGCCGACAGGCCGCTCCCATCGCTCGCGGGTCTGGTTGGTGGCTGTTCATTATAGCCGTGTTGCTAATGACACGGGCTTGGTCAGCTCAGTGTGGCTACAGTCCCGCCGCTTGGCGGGCGATCACTATAGCCACACCTGGTCTCATCAAGTTAATGGTGCACTTGCTTCGAGGGAAGGGTCGGCCGCCTGCTGGAGGCCGGCCTTCCCCAAGTCCGACTAGTTCGGCATCCGCCGTCTTCCGAGACGTCACTGCCTGATAGGGCCCGCAGCCTGCAGACCATACCGATAGGTCATCATGGGGAACAGGGCTTCGCCTATCTAGAATGATGTCAAGGGGAAGTGGCAACAGTGCCACGTCGTGTGGAGACCTCCGCCTGTACGGGGCACTGTGGCCACGCTAAGCCCAAGATTCGGGGGTGAGGGGCGTCACTGTAGCCACGCCCTGTCTTGTCCTCCTGATGGGGGTGCAGACTCTAAGGCGCCAGGTGGCCGCCTACTCGACATCGTCCTCTCTAGAGACCGGCTGACTGGAGCCGGCCGCTCTTGGTGCCGTATGCTGGTGGTTGGCCGTCCTCTGGTGGCCGGCTGTTGAGCCAGTCAGCCTCCAGAGGGCGGAGCTTCAACTTGGGACGCTGCGGGGTGAAGCCGACCCAAAGTTTTGACAAGTTTAGGGACTCGGGTGAGGCTACCCGTGGCCCATTACCCCGACAGTAGTCCCCGAAGCCGGTGAGGCGTTGCGGTCGAGGAGTCGCGAAGTCTCAACGGCTTCCCCCCTCACCGAGCTCAGGAAGACTATTCGATCTACCTTGCGGCGTGCCGTCTGCGGGAGTTGGCTTTGACAAGGCGGGATCGTAGGCCGATTTTGAACTCCAAGGCGGGAAACAGGCGGCGTGCCTGCTAAGCTTCCCAGGGCCGCCGCCCTCCACAAGCACACCACGCGACGCACGTCAGCCCGGCCGGCCTGCCACCCCACGCTCCCGATGGGACATGATAGTGGGCCGGGCCCTCCACTACCGTGCCTCGGCACGTGGGTGGATCCGCTGCGCCGAGGTGGGCGGATGCGATTCCCACGGGCGTTCAAGGCGCAATAATTTTGCGCAGTAACCGGGGGGTCGTGGGGTCGTGGGTGTAGTTAATCCCACGATCCCACGCCCCGCCCCCTCAGCTTCACAGCCCGAGGGCTATAAGTAGGGGGAGGAAGGGGAGCGGTGGAGCACGGGCGCCCTCCTCCCCACACTCTCTTCCTCCTCTTGCTCTCTCCGCCACTGCTGCTGCCACTGCTCAGTTCTTGCCGTGGTGCTGCCGCCGTTCGCTGCCACCGTGCTCCTCCTTCCTTCGCAGCCCCGCCTGAGGCCATGGCGCGTGAGAAGGGCGGCGACTAGGATAGCTCGACGGTGATTGAAGACCACATCACCTTCCTCCGGGACACGTTCCGGATGCCCAATGCGGCGTTTGTCAAGGCGCGGGTGCCGCCAGCGGAGGAGATTTCGCCGGCGCCGAAGGGGAACGAGCGGGTCGTCTTCCGCTCACACTTCCTCCGCGGCTTCGGCCTTCCGGTGAGCGGCTTCCTCTACTCGTTCCTGGACTTCAACCATCTCCAACCGCATCATCTGACGCCCAACACCGTGACCTTGCTCTCCGCCTTCGTCACGGCGTGCGAGGGCTACCTCGGCATCCTCCCCACACTCGAGTTGTGGGTAGTGTTCTTCTACGGCAAGCTGGGCACCTCCGCCAAGGACACAGAGGCCGAGTGCGGCGGATTCGTCACCGTGCGCCGGCCGGCGAAGAGGAATGCCTTCCCCATCATCAAGCTATCACAGTCAGTAAAACTGTGGCAGCAGTCTTATTTCTATGTTGAGAATGTCGATCCGGCTGTCGACTTCATCAACCTGCCGGCCTACGAGGCCGGCCCCCCTGTCGGGCTTCGGTCCAACTGGGGCTACAAGCCGAAGCCGGTGTCGACGGACGCGGCAGCCACCATCGGCCGACTCCGGGTGCTCCAGGAGTCAGAGGGCCTCGTGGCCTCCGACCTTCTCATCGCCTTCGTCGAGCGCCGGGTCCTCCCGCTCCAGGGCCGCCCTCATCTGATCTGTCAGATGAGAAGGCACCGCGACCCCGAGCAGGTTGTGTATGAGGGAGATGCCGACTGCGGAGGTCGCGAGGATGGTGAACAAGATCTCTGACCTCAAGGTGTCGGAGGGAGACTGGCGGTTTGGGAAGCGGCCGTATTCCCGCGATGACCCGCCACCTGCCGTAAGTCCCTTGATTTCTTCTTTTAGCTCTGACTTTTAGTCTTGTTCCTTGCGTGATGTAACTCTTTTTCTAGATCGCAGATTTATATGTCCGCGGTGACGGCCGCCATCGTGGGGCCGGGTGGAGACTACCTGCCGGACAAGGCGGTGAGTGATGTGGACGACCCCGACTTGGGGGCGGCCGCCTTGGCGGATGACGTAGCAGGCGGCGGCGACGCAGCAGGCGGCTCCGAGGAGGGCGGCGACGTGGAGACCTGGCCCGATGATGATGATGAAGACGAGCTGCGCCCCTCCCGGAGCACCGCCAACACCGACGCAGGCCCCTCTACTGGGTCACCCGCCCGAGGCCGCAAGCGCAAGCGGAAGTAGTGCGCCGCCCTGTTTGGCAGCGCGCGGAAGAAGCCCAAGAACCCGGCCGCTGTGACCAGGCGGAGAGAAGCCGCGGCCAAGGTGGCCAAGTACTAGAGGCAGCCGAAGGTGCCACTCATGGTGTCAGCGTAAGTATCCTTCTCACGCTTCCACCTCTTTGCCGATTTGGCCTAAAAACTTTTTTGTCTTGTCTTCCCATCTCAGGGCCCCGCTCACCCTCGAGAAGTCAGCTGCCCCCTCAGTCATCAGGTCGGCGGAGACCTCCACCACCAGCCGGCGGATCGACCCGGCCGCCGACCTCCGGGAGGCACATGAGCGGAACGCACGGGAGGCATGTGAGGAAGAGGCCGACCGCCCGGCGAAGGCGAAGGCGGACAAGGTCGCCGCATCTGCGGCGAGGAAGCTGGCGCAGGCAGAGGCCAATGCCGCGGAGAAGGAGCGGCTTGCAGAGGCCGCACGCTGCCAGGAGCCGCTGCTCGTGACTCCTCTTGTCGGAGTAATGGGCCACGGGTAGCCTAACCCGAGCCCCAGGGCCTTTCAAGACATCGGGGCAGGCCGCGCCCCTCAGGCCGAGTCCCAGGAGCGACTCCAAAATATGACCGAGTCCTAGACGGCGACTCCAAGACAAGCCGAGTCCCAGACGGCGACTCCAGGATAAGCCGACTCTAAGACGGCGACTCCAAGATAAGCCGACTCCAAGCTGGCGACCTCCAGAGAGGCCGACTATGGAGAGTCGGCCCATGACTCCTCCCTCCCCTCGAAGTACGATGCGTGGTACGATCACGGCATGGCCGTTTCCCCCCTGCTTATGGAGGGCCGGCATGGCTACAGTGAGCCGTATCGCTGGAAGATCTCCGGTGAGGCGCGACACTGTTGCCATGCCTGCCCTGACCTTAGCCACAGTGCGCAGTGCACTGTGCCCATGACGCCGGCCTGTATGACCCGAAGGCGGTGGGGACGCCTGTCAATGGGTGGGCCGAAGGCGGCCTGGGCGACCCGAAGACGGACCTGTGGGAGTCGGCCGACTCCTCCCCAGGGCCCCACAAGCCATTAACCAGATAGGATGGGGAATGGCGACAGTGATCGCCCGATAGACGGCGGCACTGTTGCCACGACCCAATGACCAAGCCTGCGTCATCAGGAGTGCCGCTACAGTATCAAGCCTGTCCGCGGGACCCGCCTGGTGGCGGGCCCCAGAAGCCGGCGGGAAGGACGACGGCCTGAGAGACAGACGTCTGGGACCCACGCCCAGCCGGATTACTATTGTACCCCCGGGGGGTAGGCCTATATAAACCCCCCGGGGCACCCATGCAAATGGTTCGGACCTATATAGAGATAGACCAGATAGCCCAGGGAGGAGAGAGCTAGCCTTGCCCTCTCCTGCCTCCCAAAACAGCTCCAGGAGCACCATTGTAGCCACTTTGCTTTAGTGATCATGCGGAGACCCCGCAGAGCAGCAGTAGGGGTGTTATCTCCTAGGAGAGCCCTGAAGCTGGGTAAGTTCCGCCGGCGTGCATGTCTTCGCCTCATCCCGCTTCCAGGCACCGGCGACGTTCTACTCGCTCCCACCATGATAAGCCATCCTTTGGCATATGTCGTATCCAACCCCCGACATTTGGCGCCACCCGTGGGGCGAGGTGCACCGTCGTCCGGAGATCTGCTCTGGACGGGAACCCTATTCCTCCCTGGCGAGCACAGCCAGCCCGGCACGCCGGATGGCGTCTGTGCCGATGCGCTGCACGGCGCTGAGATCGCCTGTGCGGCCAACTGCCTCGCCGATCTTATCGGCGAGGTTCGCCTCTCCGATGAGCCTGCGTCCGACGCAGGCACGAGCGGCCCCGAGAGCCTCCTCGCGGGCCTCCTCGACCAACTCCACGTCGCCGGCGAGCCTGCCGCGGACCTGGAGTCCATAGGATCGACCGACCCGATGCTGGTCGACTCCGACACCGCGTTGCTCGACGCGTTCCCCACCAACATGGTGGTCTACGATGAGCCGCTCTCCTACACGGGGAGTGGCGGAAGCACCGTCACTGAGGTCCTCATCCTCGACCACGGCGAGCGCTCCGGCGAAGGAGCGCACGACCTGTTTGACGCGGCCCTGCGAGACCTTGCAGCGCCGATTCCGGAAGACGCCAACGCCGGGACGCTGGAGGCGCTCCGCCTTCAGCTCGTCGAGGGCGCGAAGAAGCTGGCAAGCATGAGGTGCTTGTCAGAAGCTTACCAACGTGAGATGGATCGCACCGTAGGCGGCTCACCGGCTCCAACCGGGCCTAGCCGCCTAGGCGCGGTCCGACAGCGCGGCGCGGCAATCGCCGACCTCTTCGGGGCTGATCGCCCTGTGTATGCCACACCCGCAGAGAATATACGTGCCGCCCAGGCGGCGGCAGACGAGCTCGACAACTTCGAAGGCGAACAGCGCCGCATAATGACGGAGCGAGTTCAGCAGCTCCTCGACGCGGCTGCCGTGTAGAATGATGCCGGCTGCCGCACCGAGGTGCCGCAGCGCCAAAACGATGACCCACCGCCTCGCCGAGACCAAGGAGTGACGTCTCGGACGCCGACTGGCGGGGCCCGTGGGAAGAAGGACAAGGAGCCGGCTGTCAGTCACAGTCGGACTCACATCACCATCAAGCGCGACCAGGACGGCCGCCCCAAAGCGGTGGAACGGCGGGACGACTACCGGCCCCCCCTCCTCGCAGAGAAAGGCGAGTCTCCCCACCGCCCATGGAACATCCGACTCTCGGCGACCGCCTTGGCCGCCGAGAGGGAGTCGGAGAGAACGACGCCCGCCACCGGATCGACCGACTCCACCGATCCCTGGCGCTGGAAGAAGAAGATGAGTTGGGTCCCCCTGCTTTGGACCCCGCATCTGAGATGAGCCCTTTCTCAAAGGGTTCACGCTCCCCCGAGACACGCCCAAATATACCGGCACTGTGAAGCTAGAAGATTGGCTGATCGACTACTCCACAGCCGTCAACATAGCGAACGACAACAAGCGTGTTGCCGTAAGATACGTCCCGCTCATGCTCCAGGGCTCGGCCCGGACGTGGTTGAACAGTCTGAATCCTCGCAGCATCGACAGCTGGGTCGACTTCACCGAGGCTTTCGTCCGCAACTTCACGAGCACGTACAAGCGATCTCCCAAGCCACGCCAACTCTCCTTGTGCATGCAAGGCCCTGACGAGTCTACTCGCGACTACCTCACGCGCTAGGGCGAACTCCGGAATTCCTGCGAGGGCGTGCACGAGGTGCAGGCCATCGAGTACTTTACTGCCAGGTGCAGAGAAGGCACCCTCCTCAAGCACAAGCTCCTCTACGACGAGCCGGAGACCCTCGATGAGCTGCTGATCACAGCGGACAAGTACGCCACGGCCGACTCCTCCATGAAGGCGGAGATTCGGGTCAGCACAACTGGCAAAGTCGCCCCTCAGGCTCCAAAACTCCGGCTGGAGACACCAGTCGGCGGCAAAAGTAGAATGACCAGAAGCGCAAAGCCCCACAGCCGACTTCCAGTAGTCGGCAAGTGGCAACAGTAGAGGACCAGCAGTTGGAGGGACCGCCTCTGGCGAAGCGACAGAAGGGCGGCAAGTCCAACTGGCTGCCGGCTTTCTCCTACGAGCAGACTCTAGATGGTCCCTGCAAGTTTCACAGCGGCATGAAGCCGTCAAACCACACCACCAGGAAATGCCACTGGCTGACCAGAATCGCCAAGGGGGACGGCCTGCTCCTTCCCACTCCTGCTGGGCCGCCTCCTGCACCGCCGCCCCAGCAGCCGGCCGTTAGGCCAGTCGGCGCGATACAAGACGAGTTCCCAGACGAGCACGGAGCCTATGTGGTGTGCACCAGTGTAGTGGATGACCGGCGCAGCAGGCGCCAACAGCAGCAAGAAGTGAATGCGGTTGCATCGAGCACTCCAAAGTTCATGCATTGGTCCGAGAAGCCTATCAGTTGGAGCAGAGCTGATCACCCAGAGGTGATGCCGAGTCCAGGCTCCTATGCCTTGGTCTTAGGCGCCACACTCGCCACAGATAGGCGGGCCGCTCTCTTCTCGCGAGTACTGATAGACGGAGGCAGCAGTATCAACATCCTGTACAAGGATACAATGGAGAAATTGGGAATCAAGCGAAGACAGCTTCAGAGCAGCCGAACCCTGTTCCACGGAATCGTTCCTGGCCTTTCCTGCTCGCCAATCGGCAAGATCCTGATAGATATCCTCTTCGGAGACAAGGATCATTTCCGACGAGAGCCAGTTTGGTTTGAGGTGGTGGACCTTGAAAGCCCATATCATGCATTGCTTGGCCGACCCGCCTTGGCCAAGTTCATGGCGGTCCCCCACTACGCCTACCTCAAGATGAAGATGCCGAGTTCCAAGGGAATCCTAATCGTGTCCGGCGACTACAGGAAGTCGTCCGCTTGCGCGGCCGAAAGTAGTCGGCTGGCCGAGTCATTGGTGATCGCGGCTGAGAAACGGCTTCTTGATCGGGTCGTGGCGATGGCCGGCAAGCAGCCCGAGTTATCGCCCGACCCCAAGGAGTCGGAAGCAGAAGGATCATTCAAGCCGGCCAAAGAAACAAAGAAGATACCATTGGACCCGGAGCACCCGGAGAGGTACGCTGTCATGGGCACATGCCTTGACAGTAAATAGGAAGGCGAGCTCGTCGATTTCCTCCGTGAGAATCGCGACATCTTCGCATGGTCCCCCAAGGACATGCCTGGTGTCCCAAAGGAATTCGCCGAGCACAAATTACACGTCCGATCTGATATGAAGCCCGTCAGGCAGCCCTTGCGCCGCCTGTCGGAAGAAAAAAGAAGAGTTGTTGGAGAAGAAATAGCCTGGCTCCTGGCAGCCGGCTTCATCATGGAAGTGTTTTTTCCAGAGTGGCTAGCAAACCCAGTACTGGTGCTGAAGAAGAACAAGCAGTGGCGGATGTGCATTGATTACACGAGCCTCAACAAAGCTTGCCCCAAGAACCCATTTGCTCTGCCAAGAATCGATTAGGTGATAGAGTCCACAGCCGGATGCGAGCTGTTGAGTTTCCTAGACGCATATTCAGGATATCACCAGATCAAGCTGAACCCGGCTGACAGACTAAGGACCGCCTTCATCACGCCGTTTGGAGCCTTCTACTACCTGACCATGACGTTCGGCTTAAGAAACACCGGCGCCACCTTTCAGCGTTGCATGCAGAAGTGCCTCCTGAAGCAACTCGGCAGAAATGCCCACGTCTATGTGGATGATGTAGTGGTGAAGACGGAGAAGCGTGGAACCTTGCTGGAGGACCTCAAGGAAACATTTGAGAATCTGCGCCGATTCCAGATCAAGCTCAACCCAGAGAAGTGCGTTTTTGGAGTACCGGCCGGCCAGCTCCTCGGTTTCCTGGTCTCCGAACGCGGCATAGAGTGCAACCCTGTGAAGATCAAGGCCATCGAGAGGATGGAAGCACCCAGACGACTGTTAGATGTGCAGAAGTTCACGGGCTGTTTGGAATCCATTAGCCGATTCATCAGTCGGCTGGGCGAGAAGGCCCTCCCCTTGTATCAGCTCATGAAGAAGACGACCTTCTTTGAGTGGACTCCCAAGGCGGACGAGGCTTTTCTCTAGCTAAAGAAGATGTTGACTACTCCCCCTGTGCTGGCGGCTCCGACTCCCAAAGAGCCCATGCTCCTATACATTGCCGCCACCAGCCGAGTAGTCAACACAGTCATTGTAGTCGAGCGCAAGGAGGAAGGCAAGGCGCTACCTGTCCAGAGACCGGTATATTACTTGAGCGAGGTGCTGTCGACCTCCAAGCAGAACTACCCCCATTACCAGAAGATGTGCTACGGCGTGCACTTTGCCGCCAAGAAATTGAAGCCTTACTTCCAGGAGCATCCAATCACTGTGGTTTGGACAGCTCCATCGGCCGAGATCGTCGGAAGCCGAGTGGCCAAATGGGCCATCGACCTGGCCCCCTACACCATCTACTACAAGCCCCGCACCGCCATCAAGTCACAAGCACTGGACGACTTCCTCGTCAACTGGGCCGAGACCCAGTATCTGCCGCCAGCGCCCGACTCCACCCACTGGCGGATGCACTTCGACGGCTCCAAGATGCGCACCGGCTTGGGAGCCGGCGTCGTCCTCACTTCCCCCAAGGGCGACAAGCTCAGATATGCACTACAGATCCACTTCGCCGCCTCCAACAACGTGGCCGAGTATGAGGCGCTCATCCACGGGCTCCGGCTTGCCAAAGAACTCGGCATTCACCGGATCCTGTGTTATGGCGACTCTGACTTGGTAGTCCAGCAATCATCCGGCGATTGGGACGCCAAGGACGCAAATATGGCGAGCTACCGTTTCCTCGTCCAGCAACTTGGCGGATACTTCGAGGGGTGCGAGTTCCTCCACGTGCCAAGGAACGACAACGACCAAGTAGACGCCTTGGCACGAATCGGCTCCACCCGCCAGGAAATACCATCTGGTGTCGCCCTCCGGTGCCTCCTCAAGCCTTCCGTCAAGCCGTCACCAGAATCAGATTCAATCTTTGTGCCGGCTCCGCCTGAGGAGGACGGATCCGACTCCAAGAAACACATAGTCGAAGCCGGCCCGGGGACTTCAGAACCGGCTCGGGGACTGCAGTGGCAAGATTGAAGACTCCAGAGCTTGGCCCGGGAACTGCTCCAGTCGGCCCCGGGACTTTGTCAGATCAGTAAGCGGCTGCGGACTCCAACCCGCCATCTCCCAGCCCGGCCGCCCTTGTCCAAGTCGCACTAGTGGCAGTTGAAGAAATAGCAGCACCTTCATGGGCCCAGCCCATCCTCAGATTCTTAGTAAACAGAGAGCTGCCATCTGATGAAATCTTGGCTCGGCAAGTGCAACGCCGAGCAGCAGCCTACACCATAGTCAACAGAGAGCTGGTCAGCCGCAGCGTTACCGGCGTCTTCCAACGCTGCGTCGAGGCAGAACAAGGCCAAGCAATCCTCAGAGACATCCATGAAGGCGAGTGCGGTCACCACGCGGCCTCCAGGGCACTCGTCGCCAAAGCCTTCCGGCACGGTTTCTTCTGGCCAACCGCTCTGGAAGAGGCCAAAGAGTTAGTCCAAAAGTGCAAGGGGTGCCAGATTTTCCGTTCCAAGCCACATCAGCCGGCTTCCGCACTCAAGACTATCCCCATCGCCTGGCCCTTTGCAGTCTGGGGCCTGGACATGGTGGGACCATTCAATATGGCACGAGGCGGCTTGACTCACCTACTTGTCGCAGTGGACAAGTTCACCAAGTGGGTGGAGGTGAAACCCATCAAGAAGTTGAATGGTCCGACTGCAGTGACCTTCATCGCTGACATCACAACTCGGTATGGCATCCCACACAGCATCATCATCGACAATGGCACAAATTTTGCCAAAGGCGCCTTGGCCCGTTTCTGCGCGACACATGGCATCCGACTGGACTTAGCGTCCGTTGCCCATCCGCAGTCAAACGGCCAGGTGGAGCGAGCGAACGGCCTCATCTTATCCGGCATCAAGCCTCGACTCGTCATACCGCTGGAGCAATCTGCCGGCTGTTGGCTTGAGGAGCTGTCAGCCGTCCTCTGGAGTCTGCGCACGACTCCAAACAAGTCAACCAGCTTCACACCCTTCTTCCTCGTCTATGGTGCCGAAGCCGTCATCCCAACGGACATAGAGTTCGACTCCCCGCGAGTCACCATGTACACCAAGGAAGAAGCAGAAGAAGCACGTCAAGACGGCGTCGATCTGCTGGAAGAGGGCCGGCTGTTGGCACTCAGCCGGTCCAGTATCTACCAGCAGAGCCTGCGCCGATACTACAACAGGAAGGTTAGGCCAAGATCTTTCCAAGAAGGCGACCTTGTGCTCCGGCTGATCCAGCGAACAGCCGGCCAGCACAAGCTGTCGGCACCTTGGGAAGGCCCCTTTATCATCAGCAAGGTGCTAGGGAACGACGCCTACTATCTGATCGGCGCTCAGAAGCCCCGAGCGCGCAAGAGGGACGACTCCGGCAAAGAGATAGAGCGCCCGTGGAATGCAAATCTTCTTTGAAGATTTTACAATTGATGCAGTATGTATCACACTACCCCTTTGTATTAAAGTACTAAGACTTTGGGCCCCCCGAGACGAGCTCGGGGACTGCCCTTTTTGTTATCTGTATGATAAGAATTATGCTTTCGAGTACATTACTTTCATTGCAAGCCGCTTGGCACCGGGCCAGACTAGTCGGCCCGGGGACTCGCCGCCTTGCGCTATGGGGAGCTTCCCGCAGTCAGACAAGTAGTGCGCGGTGCCCAATCCACCTCCTGGCAAAGCCGCAGCTCGCAGAGCGACTATGAGGCGGGCAGGAGTGAGGAAGAACGGGCACCCACACGAAAAATGGCTAAGGACCTAAAGCACGAACATAGCGTAAGACGGCCTCCAGCATTTCTGAAACGGAAAACCGACTCATGAACAGCCAGCTCCCCGTCTTTATTAGCCTCTATCAAGGATGGCCGACTCTTGGGTAGTCGGCCTGTCGCTTTCTATCCGTCTTGCTAAAGAAACTCTAAACGGCCAAGTACTTGCCTTCCCGAAGTAGCCAAGCACTTGACCCAGCGACAGTCCGCAGAGCGGCTGTCCGACTGGCAAGACAGCGACTAAAGGAAGGCAGCAAAGGGAAAAGCCTAAAGAGCAATAAGCAAGGAAAGACGGAAATCGGATTAATATTTACATAGGCCCTTGCCCGAATCTTCGAATAGAAGTTCAAGATACACCCCGCGGGTGGAATTGTTCGAATCTAACAAAGTTTTCAAAAGATTACTAAGACAGACAAATAGAGGCGAAAAAGGCAGCCTAGGGGGCGGCATCTGGGATCGGTGGACCGGAGGTGATGGTGGTGTCAGGCGCTAGGGCAGTCGGCTGGGCGGTCTTGGTTTGATCGCCTCCGGCGGCAGTCTCCTTCTCCCGACGCGGCTCGTTGCTGGAGGCGCGGTTGAGCTGAGGCTGGCCGCCTGCTCCGTCTTCTGGAACCTCCGCCTCATCCTCCTCCTCGGTGCTGGAGTCCATCACCTCCGCTGAGTCCTCGCCATACTCCGGGTTCATCCCGAACCACTCTGGCGGCACTTCCTCGCCGCCTTCAGCCCGCTCGGGGACGAAGACACTGGTGTCCGTGTACTCAGTGATGGCCGCCGCACGCTCGATAAGGGCGCCCTCCACGGCCTCCAGCTCGGCCTGGGCTTCTGACCGGAACGCGGCCAGACGGTCCAGGTCCAGCCCTGGATACCATGCCTTGACAAACTCCAAGGCCCGGTGCGCTCCGGCCCGGGCCGAGGATCCCTTCCAGGCCTCAAGACGTCCGGCAGCGACCTCCAGCCAGTCGGCAGTTCGGCTGGCGGTGCGCAGAGCCGGCGTGCCTGGCCATAGGGCGGCAACCGCCTGGGCGCCGGCACGCTGAAGCCAGCGCATCAGCCGGCAAGCCGGACGGAGACGGGCTTCAATGCTCAGAAGCTGCTCATCGACGGTTCGGGTAGCATTAGCGGCGATCTCCTCACCCTTTGCCCTTCGCGCCTCACGAGCAGCCTCGATGGCCAGAGGGACTGCTTGCGAGTGACCAGGGAAGAAGTTTGCCAAGACAAAAAAGAAGCAAGTCGAAAAATCAGAAGTCGGCCTGACACATAGTCGGAAGCCCGAAGAAACGAAAGAAACTTACCATCAACGATATCCTCGATCTCGTGGAAGCCGGAGGTCAGCATCGCCTCCCTGTCAGTCCAGGAGGAGCGCTCGCTCTCGAACTCGGCCAGGAGGGCGGCCTCCTTCTTCTCGGCCTCGTCCTGTGCCTTCTTAGCAGCTCCTTCTGCTCGGCTAGCTGCGCCGCCAGCAGGTCGCGCTCCGTGGCAAGCTTGTCACACTCCTCCTCCTTGGCACGACGGGCGGTATTGGCCTCGCCCAGCTGCTCCTGAAGAGCGGCGTCGGCTCCTGAAGAATGAAAGAAGAGACAAATGAGTCGTCAGCAAAGAAGATCGCCGGGAAGATCCGGCCCGACTGCTCAGCAGTCGGCCCGAATCTCGGGGACTACAGCCCGCGGGTGCGCCACGCCCCCGCGAAGAAGAAGAACTTACTCCAGCTTTCCGACAAGTCAGCAGCCCGCTTGCTCAACTCCTCAACATTGCGTTTGAAGGCAGTGGCGCGGAGGTTGTGATACTCCTACAATAAGTCATTGAAGACAAAATTAGTATTTGGAACTCGCCAGAGGGAGTTCCGAACCGCCTGCTCAGCAGCCGGCCCGGAACTCGGGGACTACACCCAGTGGGTGCACTGGCGCGGCCCCACAGAGAAAAACAAGAATCAAAAAGGAAAAGAAACTTACTCGGACGGCCGTTCGTGCGGCCAGATGCGCTCTGGTGCAGGCTTGAAGGGCGTCGCCTTCGGCCCGCAGCTTCGCCTGGACTTCCAGAAGCAATCGATTCAGCGGCCCAGTGCCGCCTCCGCGCACCCACCCGGTGGGTGCGGCGCTTGTGGCCTCGGTGTCTAGGGTTGCCGAGCTGGCAGCACCGGTCTCCCGAGGTCGCGGCGTCGAGGTCGCCCTCTCAAGACGGCAGCGCACTGGCGAGGCGACTTGGAGAAGCAGCCGCGCCTCGGCCTCGTCCATGGCCGGCGGCTTCGACGGATCCACCGGCTGTTTGCCGTGCGGTCTCCCAGACGGTGGTGGAGGCGGCGGTGGCGGCACGAGAGTGTCCGACATAGAAGCCTCGCCGTTGTCCTTCCCCACGACGGGGTTCTCGGTGCCGGCCTCTCCGGTCTGCCCCGTGAACTACGGAGGCGGCGGTGCAGACGACAGTGGGGGGACGAGCATCGCCGATCGGCGACGCGCGGCCTCCTCGGCACGCCGTCTCGCCGCAAGGGCGGCTTCGGCATCGTCCAGCTTCTTCTGGGCGGAGGCGGCCGCCCTATCGGCCTCCGCCTTCTCCAGACGTTCAGCCTCCTCCTCCTCGCGCTTCTCCCGTGCATTCCGCTCTGTCGCCTCCCAGAGGTCGGCGGCGGGGTCGGGCCGCCGAGTATTGGCGGACGTCTCTGCCGACCCCATGACGGAGGGGACGGCGACTCTCTCAAGGGAAAGAGGGGCCCTGAAGAAGAATGGAGGGAGTATATAACAAAAAGACTCGGACAAGATTCAACGAAGGAAAAATAGAAAAGCGTAAAGACTTACGCAGACACTAGCAGCGGCCTTCTCACTTCCCTTCGGAAGCGGTTGGCCTTCCCGGCCGCCTCCTCCCGTTTGGTCGTGGCGGCCGCCCCCTTTATCTTCTTCAACTTGCCGCCGAGCGTACTCGGCCCGGCGTGACGCCTCTTCAAACCGCCTTGGCCGGCGGAGGAACCGACCTTCGGCTGGTGGCGCGGGGTGACCACCCCTTCGGCGTCGTCATCAGGCCGGTCGGCAAAGATGGCCGAGGGCCTGAAGTCGCCTTCTGCTCCTCCTCCCCCGCCTTCGGCGTCGGCTTCCGTCGCCGTCGCCCCCAAGTCGGGGTCGTCGACGTCGCTCTCCGCACGATCGAGAACATACTCGCGGGGCTGTCTCGTGGCGCCGGCGGCAGGCTGCATAAGAGGATTCTAGCTCAGAAGAAACCAACAAGAGTCAGAAGCCGGAGTCGGCTGCAAAGAAAACAAAACAATAGGGGGACGCGACTTACCACTGGTGGAGGGTTGTCGCGCGAGTACGGCTCCTTGCCGAACTGCCAGTCCTCCTCGAACTCGCAGTGCGCGATGTGGTTCACCAAGTTCGCCACCTTCTTGCGGGGCATCTCCTTGGTGCTCATCAGGCTTGGGTCTCAGAGGCCGCTCATCTGACAGATCAGATGAGGCCGGCCTTGGAGCGGGAGAACTCGGCGCGCCACGAAGGCGGCCAGCAAGTCGGCCCCGACGAGACCCTCCGACTGCGTCAAGACTCGGAGTCGCGCGACGGCGGCGGCTCCGGCAGGAGTCAGCGTCTTGACTCGGTGGGACCAGCTGGGGAGCCTCCCAGTTAGGAGGGCGGCGTTTTAAGGCGGCAAGTTGACCCAGTCGCCATCGGAGGCGAGGTTCTTCACGTAGAAGTATGAGCGCTGCCACATCTTCACCGACTTGATGAGCGTGATGGGAGGAAAGGGTTTGTCGGCTGTCGAGCGCCGCACCACGATGTAGGCGCCGCACTGAGCCGACACGCCGGCGACATGCGTGCCGGGCTTAGAAGAGAAAAATTCTCCCCACAGCTCGATGGTGGGGAGAACGCCGAGGAAACCTTCGCACAGAGTGGCGAAGGCAGAGAGCAACACCAGCGTATTTGGAGTGAGGTGGTGCGGCTGAAGACTGTAGAACTCCAAGAACGAGCGGAAGAAGCCGCTCGCCGGCAGCCCCAGGCCGTGCATGAGGTGCGAGCGGAAGATGACCCGCTCGCCCTCCTCCAGCGCCGGCCGGATCTCCCCCTCCGGCGCGGCGCAGGCGCGCACGAGGTCCGCGCTGGGGAGACGGCGTGTCCGGCGGAGGAACTCGATGTGTTCTTCTTCTACCTCCAAGCCGTCCCATACGCTGGAGCGCACGGCGGGGGCCGCGGCGGAGGAAGAGCTCATCCCGTGGTGTGGAGTGCTCTTGATCGACGGCGGAGGCAGGAGGGAGAGAAGGCAAGATGAGGCGGGGGAGCGGGGAAGAAGGGCGCGCGTGCTGTGCCGCTCCACTCCCCCCGCCTACTTATAGCCCTGTGGGCTAAGAAGCCGAGGGGGCGGGCGTGGGATTAACTGCGCATGATGCCCCATGCCGCCCCACGATTTACCCCATGAAGTTACTGCGTGCAGTAACGACGTGGGAAAACCAACCGTCCACGGCCGCAACCGATTCGTTCGTATGTCGAGGCATGGTAGTGGCGGGCCCCGCCTGACGGCCCGTCTCGTCATGCGTGTGGGCAGGCAGACTGTTCTCCCCACGTGGCGCCACGCGATAGGACCGCCCTGATGGCTGCGGGGAAGCGTATCAGGCACGCCGCCTGGTTTCCCGCTGCGACTTTCGAGCTGCGGCTCTTCGCTAAACCTCCGACTCTCGACAGTCGGTCCAAGGGAAGACGGCAGCCGAGTTCCCGAGTTTGCTCCTTGAAGGTTGAAACTGTTGAAGCCCCACAATACAGCGTCCGCAGGGCTTCACCAGCTTCGGGGACTACTGTCGGAGTAATAGGCCACGGGTAGGCTAACCCGAGCCCCAGGGCCTTTCAACACATCGGGGCAGGCCCGCCCCTCAGGCCAAGTCCCAGGAGCGACTCCAAAATATGACCGAGTCCCAGACGGCGACTCCAAGACAAGCCGAGTCCCAGACGGCGACTCCAGGATAAGCCGACTCCAAGACGGCGACTCCAAGATAAGCCAACTCCAAGATGACGACCTCTAGAGAGGCCGACTATGGAGAGTCGGCCCATGACTCCTCCCTCATCTCGAAGTACGATGCGGGGTAGGGTCACGGCATGGCCGTTTCCCCCCTGCTTACGGAGGGCCGACATGGCTACAGTGAGCCGTATCGCTGGAAGATCTCTGGCGAGGTGCGACACTGTTGCCATGCCTGCCCTGACCTCAGCCACAGTGCACAGTGCACTGTGCCCACGACGCCAGCCTATACGACCTGAAGGCGGTGGGGCCGCCTGTCAGTGGGTGGGCCGAAGGCGGCCTGGGCGACCCGAAGACGGACCTGTGGGAGTCAGCCTCCCTGGAGTCGGCCGACTCCTCCCCAGGGCCCCACAAGCCATTAACCAGATAGGATGGGGAATGGTGACAGTGATCGCCCGATAGACGGCGGCACTGTTGCCACGACCCAATGACCAAGCCTGCGTCATCAGGAGTGCCGCTACAGTATCAAGCCTGTCCGCGGGACCCGCAAGGCAGCGGGCCCCAGAAGCCGGCGGGAAGGACGAGGCCTGAGAGACAGACGGCTGGGACCCGCGCCCGCCGGATTACTATTGTACCCCCGGGGGGTAGGCCTATATAAACCCCCCGGGGCACCCATGCAAATGGTTCGGACCTAGATAGAGATAGACCAGATAGCCCAGGGAGGAGAGTGCTAGCCTTGCCCTCTCCTGCCTCCTAAAACAGCTCCAGGAGCACCATTGTAGCCACTTTGCTTTAGTGATCATGCGGAGACCCCGCAGAGCAGCAGTAGGGGTGTTATCTCCTAGGAGAGCCCTGAAACTGGGTAAGTTCCGCCGGCGTGCATGTCTTCGCCTCATCCCGCTTCCAGGCACCGGCGACGTTGTACTCGCTCCCACCATGATAAGCCATCCTTTGGCATATGTCGTATCCAACCCCCGACACCTCTAAACTCCACGCCACCTCCGCCGGAGTTTGTGGCGATGACTGGAGGAGCCGGCGAGGAGCAGCCAGTCATGGAGAGGGAGGGCGGCGACGTGGCCATGCCGGACGTCATCGTGCCGCCGCCACCACCAACCGGCGGGACGTAGGACGAGCAGCCGGCCGCTCCGCCGGTGCCACCAGCCGGGGACGTAGTGGTGACGGACCTGATTCCTGAGGTCCGCACACCCGCGTGCCACCGTCTTGCGAAGGCGGCCTCAGCACCGCGGCCGCTGGAGGCCGGTGCCGCGAGCTCGTCAGTCCCTGACACTGAAGCGACCAGCGTCGCGCCCGCTGGCTGGGTACGCGGAGGTGGGACGGGCGCCCTGGCCCAGGCATCCCTTGATGTCTAGGCCAAACTCCGGGCCAAAGCTGAAGTCCTCAAGCGATGCAACGAGGCGTTCCTGGAGTTGCGGGCAGCCATCCGCATAAGTTTTCTTCGCTTCTCTTTATTTTGATCTTCTTGCTTTCTTCGTGGGGGCGCGCAAGCGCACCCACTGGGTGTAGTCCTCAAGTTTCGGGCCGGCTGTCGAGCAGGCGGTCTGGAACTTTAACTTGCAGGTGAAAAAATGCTAACTTCATCTGATATCCCTTTTGTAGGACTACCACAATCTTCGCGCGGTCACCTTCAACTCCACGGTCCGGGAGCTGGAGACGCAGACCACCCATTTGTACGAGAGCCGGAGTAAGCTTCGATTTCCTTTCTTCGCGGGGGCGCGCTGGCGCACCCGCGGGCTGTAGTCCCCGAGGTTCGGGCCGACTGCTAAGCAGTCGGGCCGAATCTTCCCGGTGACTTTATTTTTACTGGCAACTTCTTCTCTACGGGGGCGTGATAGCGCACCCGCGGGCTGTAGTCCTTGAGATTCGGGCCGACTACTGAGCAGTCGGGCCGGATCTCCCCGGCAACTGCATCCCCCTTCATTATTTGACTGATATTCTTTCTTCTTCTCTTTTTACAGAGGCCAACGCCGCCTTGCAGCAGCAGCTGGGCGAAGCCAACACCGCCCTGCGCGGCAAGGAGGTGGATTGCAGCAAGCTGGCCGAGGAGAGTGACCGGCTGGTCACTCAGCTCGCGGAGCAGGCAGAGGCCCTCAAGACGGCTCAGAGGGAGGCGAAGGCAAAGGAGACCGACCTCCTCACCAAGTTCGAGATCGAGCGCTCCGCCTGGGCCGACAAGGAGGTGCAGATGACGGCCTGCTTCAGCAGCATCGAAGACTTGGTCGATGGTGAGCTTCATTTTCTTTGTTTCTTGTTTTGAGCTGCCGGCCCTTATTTAGGCCGATTGCTAGTTTCTGACTTTGGCTTTCCTTGTCTTCTGTCCGAGCAGACTTCTTCCCGGGCCATTCCGTCACTGCAAACTAGATCATCGAGGCGGAGCGTGAGGAGCGGAGGGCGGAAGGCGTGCAAATTGCCGCTGACGCCCCCGGACCGTCAACGAGCAACTCCTCAGCATCCAGGCTCGTCTTCGGCCTGCCCATCAGATGTTGCGCCGCCTTCAGCGCGTCGGAGCCCAGGAGATCTTCGCCCTCCGGCCAGGTGTGCAGGCTCCATGCACCCCCAGTCAGACTACCGACTGGCTGGAGGTGGCGGCCGGCCGCCTGGAGGCCTGGAAGGGCTCTGCGGCCCGGGCAGGAGCGCACAGAGCCTTGGAGTTCGTCAAGGCGTGGTACCCTGGGCTAGATCTAGCCCTGTTGACCACGTTTCGGCTGGAGGCGCAGGAGGATATGGTGGTGGTGGAAGCCGAGCTTATCAACAGGGCGGCGGCGGTCGCCGACTTCACCGACACCAGCGTCTTCATCCCGGAGGTAGTCGAGGAAGGCGCCGAAGCACCGCTGGAGTGGCTCGGGCTGAACCCGGAGGAGAGCGAGGATTCGGCTGAATTCATCGACTCCAGCAATGAAGGAGGGGAGGAGGAGGAGGAGAGCAAGGACGACGTGCCGGAGGTTGGAGCGGATGGTCAGCCCCAAACTGACCGGGCCTCCAGCAACGATCCACGCTCCAAAGCGCCGACTACTACTGGAGGCGGCAAGGCGGAGACCGACCAGCCGCCCGTTCCTCCGACGGACGCTGCCGACTCTGCCATCTAGCCTTCCTCCATCCCGACTGGTGCCGCCTGCTACGCCAACCAGCACTGCCGACTCCATCGTTCAGCCGGAGCCTTCTCCCGCCCCTTAGGATCTTTTTCTTTTTCTGCTCACTAGTCTGGAGAACTTGGTTAAATTTGCACAATTCCACCCTCGGGGTGTACATCAAACTCTATTGAATGCCGGCCGATAAGCCTTTATCTATGTAAATACTTTATCGCAATTCATGTTTTGGTTTGCCGGCTTCTAACTTTTCTTGCTTTATGCTCCTTGCTTTTTTCCTTTGCCGCCCTCCCTTGGCTATCCTCTTACCAGCCGAACAGCCGCTCTGTTGACTGCGGATGGGTTGAGTACTTAGCTTTTTATGGGGGAGCAAGTACTTAGCCATTTGGAGTGTTGGCAAGACAAGCAGAAACCGGCCGGCCGGCTACTGGGCAGCTGGTCAAACAGGCGCGATGCCGGCCTCGACTATATGCGTTCTTTCCTTAGCCATTTTTCATGTGGGCACTGTTTTGCAACCCCTGCCCGCCATTCAGTCGCTCTGCGAGCTGTGGCTTCTGACAGGGGAAGTTTTTTTTTGCCAACACACTACTTGTCCGGCTACAGGAGGCGGCATATAGCAGAAGGCGGCGAGCCTTCGGGCCGACTGGTCGAACCCGGTGCGAGGCGGTAAAACAATACACATTCATAGGCATAACACTTATCATATAGATAAAAGGAGGGTAGTCCCCGAGTTCTTCTCGGGGGACCCGGAGTCTTAGTACATAATACAAAAGGTAGCGTGATACATACTGCTTTCAACTGTAAAATCTCCGGAGGAGGTTTGCATTCCACGATCTCTCCATCTCCTTGCCTGAATCATCTCCTTTGCGTGCTATGGGCTTCTGAGCATCAATCAGATAGTAGGAATCGTTGCCCAGCACCTTGCTGACAATGGAAGGGCCTTCCCAAGGTGCCGAGAACTTGTGCTGGCCGGATCACAAGGATCAGCCGGAGCACAAGGTCTCCCTCTTGAAAGGATCTTGGCTTCACCTTGCGGTTGTAATATCGGCGTAGACTCTGCTGATAGATGGCGGACCGGCTGAGTGCCAACAGCCGGCCTTCTTCCAGCAGGTCGACGTCGTCTTCTCGTGCCTCCTTGGCGTCCGCCTCGGTGTACATGGTGACTCGTGGGGAGTCGAACTCTATGTTCGTCGGGATGACGGCTTCAGCACCGTAGACGAGGAAGAAGGGCGTGAACCCGATCGACTTGTTCGGAGTCGTGCACAGGCTCTAGAGGACGGCCGACAGCTCATCGAGCCAGCAGCCGGCCGAACGCTCCAGAGGCTCGACCAGTCGGGGCTTGATGCCGGACAGAATGAGGCCATTTGCTCGCTCAACTTGGCCGTTTGACTGTGGATGGGCAGCGGATGCTAAGTCCAGTCAGATGCCCTGCGTCGCGCAGAAACGAGCCAAGGCTCCTTTGGCAAAGTTTGTGTCGTTGTCGGTGATGATGCTATGTGGTATGCCGTACCGAATGGTGATGTCGGTGATGAAAGTCACGGCAGACGGCCCATTCAGTTTCTTGATTGGCTTTGCCTCTATCCACTTGGTGAACTTGTCCACAACGACGAGCAGATGAGTCATGCCACCACAGGCCATCTTGAATGGCTCCACCATGTCCAAGCCCCAAACAGCAAGGGGCCAGGCAACGGGAATGGTCTTGAGTGCAGAAGCTGGCAAGTGTGGCTTAGAGCGGAACTTCTGACACCCTTTACACTTCTGGACCAACTCTTTGGCGTCGGCCAGAAGAAACCATGGCGGAAAGCTTTGGCAACAAGTGATCTTGAAGCCGCGTGGTGACCACATTCACCTTGGTGAATATCTTTGAGGATTGCCTGACCCTGGTCCGGCTCCACGCAGCACTGGTACACACCGGTGACACTGCGCCGAACCAGCTCTTTGTCAACTATGGTGTATGCTGCTGCCCGCCATTGCATTTGTCGGGCTAGGATCTTATCGGCCGGCAGCTCTTTGTTCACCAGGAAGTTGAGGATGGGTTGAGCCCATGAGGGTGCTGCTATCTCTCCGACTGCCACGACAGCAACTTGTACAAGGGCGGTTGGACCGGGAGGCGGCGGGTTGGAGTCAACTGCCGCCTGCTGTCTTGAAGAAGTCCCCGGGCCGACTGCTGCAGTCCCCGAGCCGGGCTCTGAAGTCCCTGCACTACAAAAAAAGACACATCCGTGCCATTTTGGGCCGAACGAATTTTTTTCCTGTCATACATATGACACTTCTATGACGATAATTGTGACAAAACCCGGTATCATCATAGATGTGGTGGGATCCTACTTCTATGACAAAAAATCATGACAGAAAATGGGCTTTTTGTCCTGGGCGGGCCGGAGACGCAGCTGCATGACATTCTTTGGGCGGTCCATGACGGAAAAAACCGTGGTAGAAGTGAGGGGGAGGAAAATTTCGGAGAGTTGCCGGTTACGGTGGGAGGTCGGGGGCCGAGCGATGCGTGTTTCTCTCGTATGTATGCACGCGTGTGCGAGGTGTTGGCTCTAACTGAACCCGAGTGAGGCGTTGGGATCTAACTGAACCCGAGCGATTGCACTGCAGGCTACGCATTACTGAAACCGAGCGATCGATCGATGGCTGTTAACTGAACCCGATGGAGCGATTCCTTCACTACTGCTGCTAACTGAAGCCAATCGATTGGATGAACAGTGAGCGTTGCGTGGGGGGGGGTGGATGAACAGTGAGCGGTGGCGTTGCCTCTGGATGAACAGGAACCCGTGGTGTGGAGGGCTGGATGAACAGTAGACGGTGGAGGGGTGGCCGTGGAGGGGTGGTTGAACAGGACCCCCTGGTGTGGAGGGCTGGATGAACATCAGACGGTGGAGGGGTTCCCATGGAGGGGTGGTTGAACAGTAGCTGGCGGAGTAGCGCGCGGTGGAGGCTGGATGAACAGGAGCCTATGGAGGCTGGAGGAGGTCGATAGTAGCCCGTGGAGGCTGGAGGAGGTCAACGGTGGAGATGAAAAGTATCCCGTGGAGTCCTGTTTTGCGGTACGCCACACCCCTCCCGATGAACAGGACCCCCGTTTGGACCGTAGCGCTCCAACACAAGTCCATTTCGTCCGTTTTGCGGTACGCCACACCCCTCCCAATCAACAGGACCCCCGTTTCGACCGTAGGAGGTCCGTTTCGTCTGTTTTGCGGTACCCCACACCCCTCCCGATCAACAAGACCCCGTTTTGACCGTAGGAGGTCCACTTCCTCCGTTTTGCGGTACACCACACCCCTCCCGATCAACAGGACCCCGTTCCAAACATAGGAGGTTCGTTTCCTCCGTTGTGCGGTACGCTAGGCCTTGTTTCCATCGCCTGTTCCGTCCAAGCCCTCCCGATGAACACGACCACGCATTCCGTTCCGACCCAGCCGGTTGGCTCCCACGCGTTCCGTTGCCTCCCGATGAACACAACGCATTCCGTTGCCTCCCCATGAACACGACGCATTCCGTTGCCTCCCCATGAACACGACGACGACGTTGTTTCTCCGCTCCGACCCAACCATGTACGTATGCGCGAGTAGGCATTCGAGACCCTGCCCGTATGTACGTACATGGCCGTATTTTCTTTCTTGCACCCTCGCCGCTGTACGTACATGTACATGCTACGTGCGCGCCTCTACTACGACACGTGCGCGCCTCTACAACGACCAGTATGTACATACACGTCCGCGACCAGAATGAAAATGCACGTACGCTTTGACCAAGTGGGTCCCGACTGTGAGGCACTTCCTTGCCTGCGAAGATGTAGCTGGTGGGTCCCAGCAGTCAGGGGGGCAAATCGTTTTGGATTTTTTTTCCGGACGCACTTCCTTGCGTGCGAAGGTGTAGCTACTGGGTCCCAGCAGTGAGGGGGGAAACATTTTTCGTGAAATGCGGTGGCCCGTCCGGTGGGTCCCCGCTGTCAGGTGGAGGAATAATTATTTTCTACGTAATAAGGAGGCACTTCCTTGCTGCGGCCGTGGACCCAGCTGTCAGCCTCTCCACATACAGTCCACGTCCGATGGAAGTCGTTCCTTGACCACGTTGACCACACCGCGCCGAGAGCACCAGGGCGGTGGACGACGGCAAGGCCTAGGAAGGGGACGACAGGGAGCCGGGGAAGACGCGGTAGTGGAAGCCTGCACCGAGAGAAGTACGAGGGTTCACTGGTTCGGCTGCGGTGTGAGGCTACCATCGTCGCAGGGCCTGGCCAGCAGTGGGAATAGTAGGGGGCGGTGAGGCCTTCGTGGCAGCACATCCGGCC
Organism: Triticum aestivum; assembly: GCF_018294505.1. NCBI lineage: Eukaryota > Viridiplantae > Streptophyta > Magnoliopsida > Poales > Poaceae > Triticum > Triticum aestivum. The sequence goes on from NC_057810.1 coordinate 164,022,051, forward strand.
ACGAGAGGCAGGAGCATGCGGCATGACCGGCACTGCTTTGGGCGGCTGGAGCAAGAAGACCAGAGGTTGAAGAAGCACTACGGCCGTTGGATGGACATCGTCCGGTCACTGGAGCTAGAATCGTTTATATTGACTAAGTTGACAAAGCCCTGCATCCCCGTCAACTTAGTAGGCCCACAAGTCAGCCTCCCACCAAGGTGGGTCCCAACTAGCAGGGGGGTATTCATTTTTTTGTGCGTAATAAGGAGGCACTTTCGGTGGGTCTGAGCTGACAGCAGGGGGAACGTTTTTTTCGCGAAATACGGTGGCCTGTCAGATGGGTCCCAGCTGTCAGAGGCAAACGTTTGTTTCGCGAAATACTGGTGGCCGTCTGGTGGGTCCCTGCTATCAGGTGGAGGAATAATTATTTTTCGCGTAATAAGGAGGCACTTCCTTGCGGCTGCCGTGGATTCGGTCGTTGACCATATTGACCACGCCGTGCCGAGAGCACCACGGCGATGGACGACGGCGAGGCCTAGGAAGGGGATGACACGGAGCCGGGGAAGACGCGGCAGTGGATGCCCACGCAGAGAGGAGTGCGAGGGTTCACTGGTTCGGCTGCGCTGCCGTTGCTGCAGAATAACAGGGGGTGTGGGTGAGTGGAGTGGAGGGATGGCCTGGCCAGCGGTGGGAGTAGTATGGGGGCGGTGAGGCCTCCGCGGCAGCACAGCCGGCCACGGGAGGCAGGAGCAGGCGGCACGACCGGCGCTGCTTTGGGCGGCTGGAGCAAGAAGACCAGAGGTTGAAGAAGCACTATGGTTGTTGGATGGACATCGTACGGTCAATCGAGCTAGAATCGTGCATATTGACTAAGTTGACAAAGCCCTTCGTCCCCATCAACTTAGTAGGCCCACTATACTAGGTCCCAGCTAGCAGGGGGGTATTCTTTTTTTTGGGTGTAATAAGGAGGCACTTCCTTGCGTGCGAAGATATAGCTGGTGGGTCTGAGCTGTCAGCGGCGGTAACGTTTTTTCGTGAAATACAGAGGCCCTTTCGGTGGGTCCCAGATGTCAGGTGGAGGAATCATTATTTTGCGCGTAATAAGGAGGCATTTCCTTGCGTGCGGCCGTGGACCCAGCTGTCAGCCTCTCCACGTACAGTCCACTTCCGATGGATGTCGTTCATTGACCATGTTGACCAGGCCGCGCCGAGAGCACCAGGGCAGTGGACGACGGCGAGGCCTAGGAAGGGAATGACATGGAGCCAGGGAATACTCGGCAGTTGTTTCCCACGCGAAGGAGTACGAGGGTTTACTGGTTTGTCTGCCGTCGCCGGAGAATAACATCATGTGTGGGACTGAGGGTGAGTAGAGGGATGGCTAGGCCAGCGAGGGGAGTACGGTGGGGCGGTGAGGCCTGCACGGCAGCACATCCGGCCGCGGGGAGGAGGGAGCAGGCAGTCCCGCCGGCGCTTGTTTGAGCGGCTCGAGCAGGAAGAGCAGACATTGAAGAAGCACGACGGCCGTTGGATGGACATCCAACAGTAAACATGCCATCTTTGGAAAGCCTCAAATCTGTGGAAAACATCATACATCCCATTTGCCATTATTTCAAATAGTTTACAGCCCATTTGCTAATTCTTACGGGTTCTTTTGGAGCCCATATTATTTTTGTTAGCATTACAGCCCATATTGTGGCCACGGTTAAAAAACTATACGAAATTTTGCGTATGTCGGTGCGGTATGAACTGTTTTTAATCCCGAAATTTCGAGTCACATTCAGACTGATTTAAAAAATAAATGTATATCAATATAAAATCCAATAAATTGTCCACGCATAAAAATCAATGCAATTTAAAATCTCGAAATGAAAAAAAGATATTTGAAACTAATTGCCGGTTTGATGTGTTTTAAAAATGTACATCCCATTTCTCAATACTGATAGGCCATTTTCTCGGCCTGCCGAATGAAGCTCTCCTCGTCTAGCCTAACAGGCCTGATAAAGTGACTTACTTGACAAATCATAAAAAAACTGGGCTAGCCATTTTGAAAAATAAAAAAAAACTACTGGGCTGGTCTGTGGTAAACATAAAAGAAAAGGCTGTCTAGACAGGTCAGAGTGTCCCGCACAGCCCAGTTGACACCCTGCTTCTGTCGCAAAAACAAATTAGATAAATGCCACTCCAATTATGGCGATTCATCAAAATGCCACTGCAATTTCCAAACTTTGAAAAATGCCACTGCAATTTTTGCAAACTTTGAAAAACGCAACTGCAGTTTGCAAACTTTGAAAAACGCCACTCCAGACTTCAAAAAAGGCCACTAGAAATGGCATGAAATGGCATTTTTCAAAGTTTCGAAATTGCAGTGGCATTTCTCGGAGGCATTTATCAAATTAACCCAAAACAAAAATAACTGGGCGAGCTGTTGGGTCCCTGGTGTCAGCCGCTCGTTGTGCAATTCTCTCGTTTATTGACTAAGTTGACAATGGCATGGGACCCAGATGTCAGAAATATAGTAGGAGGAGCCATTTTTTATTGGCTTGAAATAAGGAGGCACTTGCTTACATACTGCCATGATCTTGGCGGGTCCCAGCTGTCATCCTCTCCATGTACAATCATCTCCTGATTGTGTACGCGTCAACTTGCTAGGCCCACAAGTCAGCCTCTAACCCGTGGAGGACAAAAACAACCCATTTAAAAAAATAACAGCCCATTCCATATGTTCAAACGGAAAGTTCAACATTCAGAGCAAAGTAACAGGTCTGATCCACATATAGAGTACTGAACTTCCATGTTGACAACCATCATAGCCAAGTTAACTATCTACTCCCACTAGACAAGTACTAACTTACTCTTAGCTAACAAGATGATGCCGTCGGTACACGCTAAATGCCGGCACCGGCGTCCTGCGCCTCGCCTCGGACTTGCCAGAGGTGCGATAGGGCGCGTTGCTCACGCGCGTTGGCCCTTTCCATGCCGGCGTGGTCCACCGAAGCTTCGGCTTCCAAGCGGGAAACCCACTTGACCAGCTGGTACTAAAAATCGGTGTCGCAAACGCGTGCGTGCCCGACAGCCTCCAGGGCTATTTGTCGGGCGTCAGCCTCCACGTAGTCGGCCCAGTTGCGGGCACTCTGCTCGCGACTCAGAGCGTCGGTGTGCTGCTGCTCCATGTCCCGCTGGCGGCACAAATCGGTGATACGCTGCTCCTCCGGCAGGCGGTCGCACTCCAACAACTCCTGCTCCTCCGCCATGCGGTCGCGCTCCAACAACTCCTCCCTCCGTCTGCCTTCCGGTGAAAAACCGAACACTAGTTCCGGCGGTGACCGCCTCCGGCGTCGCTTACCGCGGACGGGCGGGGGCATGGCGGACGTGGCGAGCGACGTCGGGCCAGTGGGGGCTTATGAGGATATGGCGAGTTGGGTCATGGTGGCACTGGAGAAGGCCGGGAAACGGTACTTATAGGGGGAAGGTAGCGCGACGGTCATCAGAATTCAATGCATAATGGCTTAGCGCGCCAGCTTGCCGTGGAAAACTAGGGAAACTGAAATTATGACTGTGCCGTCCCATCCCGTCTGGGTCGCACATCGGCATGGCGGTCAAACGAGTGCACTCGAATCATCTCCCTCCTTGTCAATAATGATTTCACAGATTTAAAAAGCCCGCAACAATTTAAGCATATCTTTTTTCGCATCAGTTAGCTGCCTTAATTACGGCCGGCTGCATGCAGCCACTCAGAATCGCTCGCAGGCAGTACGCGAAGCATCATGCAATGAGTCGCAGCCGAGGGCACGCATGCAACCACTTAATCGCTGGAATTAATTAGGCTTAAACTTCTGCATGCCGTTAATTATTGCCATGCCTTGGTCTTGCTGCTTTGCTCACGGGACTAATAAACCCGGACGGAGGGAGTACCTTGGTTGGTGAGAGGTTTGAATTATGCCCTGCAAACCGGAAAGGAGGTACTAGTACGTGCGTGATCCGCTATTTATTCGTGTAGGATCGAGTAGGTCGTTTCTTGAATTGAGCCCTGCAAACCGGAAAGGAGGTAGTACGTGCGTGATCCGCTATTTATCCGTGTAGGATCGCTAGTGTAGCTTGTCAGTTTCTTCAGAGGTAGGCATTTTTATCCGTGTAGGATCGACAGTGTAGCTTGTCAGTTTCTTTAGAGGTAGGCATTTTTATTCAAAAAACTGCCACTTCGCATCTTGCTTCGCAAATAAAACTGCCAGGAGCGCATTTGTAGGCTAGCTAGTGATCGATCAGTAACTTGTAAACACTGAGCGAACAGAAATAAGTAACTGTTAATGCATCTCAATGATTCACAGATCATATACAAATATGTAGCTCCAAAAGCAAAGGTCAGCCACTTCGGATCTTGCATCGCAACTAAAACTAACTAGTACGATTCCCATACATAAGATCAACATGTTAATGCATCTCAATGATTCATAGATCATATACAAATATGTAGCTCCAAAAGCAAAGATCTAGAAAAAACATCTGTTCTTCCTACTAACATGGATGCTTCTCTTGGCCAACATTCAGTACAGACTGAAAGACAAATTTGTTTGTGAAGTCTACAATTCCTCTTGCAAACGTAAGTGGTTTCACCAATAGTTGGAACCATGAGAATGAACCACACATGATGGAGGAACATCCACTGCAATATGATTTGGTCTTCTCTCAATCACACCGCTAGACTATTTTTGGAATACAAACTTTAACTTAGGGAAAATGATGCCCATTGTATAATCAGACCAAAGCAATGAAGCACCTAGTGTTGGCCAGTAATAGTACAGTGCTACTTTTTTGCAGTCCATGAAGTGACTATCCAATCTTTGTGTCTATTTTCAAATGGCACTGCATGCAGTGACTATACTATTTTCTTGTGCAGTTCAACCAAAATTGCGGACACTTTGATTGTTTGCCAAATAGCAACGGGCAGACATCTCTGTCTGCACAAATATCAAGCAGCTAGAAACATATACCACACCATGTTCACAGTGATGGAAGAGGTGAAATCGATACAACCAAAATTGAGCATCCAATCATTGAATCTTGTCCTGCACCTCCAATGTAGGTCCACCCTGCCAATAAATTCACATGCAAACCACTATTATTACTATCTAATGATAGTACAAAAAGAGTAGCAAGATAGTAGCAAACCATGTACCTTCGTAATGAACAGCTCATAGTGCCACCAATTGGATATAAAGGTTTGGAAAAAAACATGCTCCTAATGTTGAACCAGTTGGACTTTTTGTGCAGCTCCACTAAAATCGGGCATCCCTGTTTGCATAGACATTGAAAGTGTGATTACTAACAAAGTGGCACTAGTTGAAGCATAGACTCACAAATATAAGCATTCCAATTTCTTAATGGGAAAAGGTAGCAAGACTGTTTCTAACCACCTGTTTGAAGGAATAAATAAAGCAACAACGGCTGATGTCAGGAAGGCATACATAGTTTTTTCTGAAAAACTAAGCCATTCCTGACCTTTCCTCTTCTTTTAAGCAAATTTTGTGCAGTTCTACTAAAATAAAATGCCATCACCGCCTTAACAATTTAGTGACACTGTACAAAAGGAAATGACTTAACATTACATCATGATGTCGGCTATGTAGTAGACAGGCATTAGAGACAAACATACAGACCTCCTCCGATAACATAATGAGCATTAATTTTAACAAAGGTGTGACTAGCTTTACCGGGATAATTTGAGTGAACTCTACACCCTCTGTTCCTTAATATAAGACGTTTTCGCGGTTCAATTTAAAGTACCCAAACGTCTAGTATTTAGAGAAACAGGTAGTAGTTTTCTTGAGCACATATCTGGGAAAGCTTGCCACACTTTATTTATGTCCATACGCTAATGCAACACCATTTGAATACTACAAATATACACTAATCCAGTGGCTAGTGCAATAGTAGAGTAGTTAGTTTATTACAGGGTACAATACAATGGTTTTACTGAACATATTTCAATAAACTCTAGCACTGGAAGGTTTCTATAAGAATTAACAATGCAAAATGTAAAGGTAACAAGTTTCAGCATTGGTATACTAGCTGTGCATGAGCATTAAACCAAATACAGAAGTCTGAAGGTAACTAGCATTATTAACTAATGACAGTATAAAAAAATTGCAAACCATGTACCTCCAAGGTAAATATCATTTCGAACTCGGGGGGACCTTAAAAATTGCTATTCCAATCTTGATAATCGATCAAACATAAAAACTTGATCGAACGAATCAAGAGAACAGCCGGAGGAGGAGGTGCCCACTCTTGACCTTTCCTCTTGTCTTCATAATTGTGTGTGCAGTTTAACCAAAATAAAATGACATCAACGCCTTGGCATTTTGGTGACACTGTACAAAAAAATTAACTTATCTCATGAAAGTGAGGTATGTAATCTATAAGCATTAACAGTGCAAAAATCTAAAGGTAGTAACAAGTTTCATCGTTGGTATACATGCTGTGCAACAGCATTAGAATGCCTTAGCTAAAAAATCTTTAGTACATCCACAATCAATAGCTAACCCTGAAATGATCCAGTGACATTAAATGGCACTGCTTAAATTTATCTGTGGCATTAGACTGAGAGCGGCATTAGTTAAATGTGGCATCACTTTAGCAGTAGCATTGCTTGACTTGACTGCTGGCGTTATACTATCAGAAAAAATAGTGGCAATAAGAGCATGGAAGGCCCATTCGGACAGTGGGCGCACCAGTACGATGTACCTCCACGGACGCAGAGTGGTGAGGGAGGTATGGTTGCCCAGAGCAACAAATATCCATGCAGCATATGTGGATTACGTCCCATTTTTGTTCTCTTTAGCCACCTTTTTCCTATGTGAGGACAACAAACCGATCGACCTGGACATTCTCTATTGTGTTGTCATGCCTTTCTACCCTTCTTCAACCAAGAGACAGGAGACTCGTTCCTTAGCTACTGATTTTCCCCTTTTCAACCTAGATGCGGGTTCAATGCCTACTCTCTTGGACAGTACAATCTTCGTTCCTTTCCTTATTCAACCCAGACATGCATTAGTCTGCATGAAGTAGGGTTTCCTTTAATAGTGCAAATTATGGTTTTCGTCTGTGTGGCCAGCAGAGCAGAGGATAGCAAATTGGGAAGATGGTGGAGTGGAAAAGATCCACCTGCAACGACGTGCCAGATGGGGCAATAGAACAAGGGTATGGTTCGAAAAGAGGTAGCATACCTGAGGGTCGGCGGGAAGTGGCTTCGCTCGTGGTCGTCATCCTCCGCACACACTACAGCAGCGATCTCGCGCGGGCGCTAGGTCTGAGAGGACGGCCTTGTCGTCAGTGTGTGACCTCGCTCGCTGATGACGAGTGCGTCAACGCTGCACGTCCTTTTCTTCCCCGGCGGATCTGTGACCACTGGTGAGGAGGGAGAGAGGGGTCGTCTTTTTTAGATCTGGAGAGAGGGTGGTAGTGTGAGAAGCAAGTGGGCAGCCCTTGGCAAGAAAGCGCTGAAGCTCCAGCCGATATATCTTCTTTATACTACTAGTACTGGAGGTGGAGTAGTGGTAGAGTAGTTTATATTTTCTCTGTGTATAGTACTAGTTAGTCGTGCTTCAAAACTGAAAGGAACGCCATCAAAAAAAATAAAGCTCGATAATTAATGCGGCACCTCGGGCCAACGCGGCCAGATCGCATTTTGCACAAGAAATTACACACCATGTTTCGTTGACATGTGGTCCTGTTCCACATATCAGTGAGACGACGGCGAGTAGTAGGAGTATTTTCGAATCGATGTGTAGGCCGGGGCGCCCCTTCGTGAACCATGGCAAACTGGCAATCGTCCACCGACTCTTCGCCTTTCCCTCTCGATTTGGAACTGTTGTCGCACGCTTTTCCTCTCCCTCCTCCATTTTCCTTCAGCCCTTCACCCTTTCTTCTGCCATTGTTCGATCGTCTTCTCCATGGAGGGAACAGGACGGAAACGACCCCATTATTCTTGCCCCGATCTGAAAGATGACGTGGTGGAGGAACTCATTGATCGGTGCGACGTCATCACCTCGGCTAGCATGGCAGGTTCGTTCAAGACCATTCTCGACTCAACTAATAACATCATTACAAGGAACCCAAGAGTCAAGGAGCGGTTTGATCTCCCCTATCTTCTTCGCCGTGACCCTGATGACTGGCGCCGTCACGATGCAGGCCTCACCCTGTGCAAGTTGATGCCGGTTGATAATGATACGCATGATGTTAAGATGCCATCGCTTGAGGGCAAGGCTTGGGAAGGCGCAAATGGAGATTGGGTTGTTTACATTGGGTCCAACTGCGAGTGGGAACTTGTGAATGTGTACACTCGTGACCGGGTTCCACTTCCCAAAATCTCAGCAGACTGCCCAGAGGTTGAGCACACCGGTATTGTACGCACGTTCAAATACAATCATGGTGATTGTCTTCTACGGAAGATAGCAATTTCTCGAGTCCCCAACCGCTCTTGGAATTACAACAACTATGAAGTTGTTGCTATCTTCGACAAGCTTGTTACCGTCCTCAGTGGTTTGACTGGATGGATATTGCTTAAAAATCAGTTTATGTACACAGATGAGTACTGTGATGCAATTCAATACGAGGGCCTTGTGTTTGCTGCCACCACTCGTGGCACTGTTTTTGCATGGCATCCTCGTTGTTTCGGTACCTTTGTCTTCCACCATAATTATAATTGTTTCATCCACATGCATGCGGGTTAGCAAGTTTCCCTTTAGTGCATAGTATCTTAGATTAGTATCATAGGTGGTCTCATTTATTGCCATGCATGACACATAGTAGCATCACATTTATTATGTTACGGTATCTACCTATGTTACTATAACCATCTCTCTCTTCCTTAATTGCCTGCTACATAAGCATGTTTGTGAGTCCCAAGTGCATAATACTACTTATGTTACCCCCACTATGGCCAGCCTTACTAATTAACCTTCTTCTTGTGTTTCCATGGTCCTATGAACATTCCACCACCTATACTTGAAGATTTTTATAACCAAGGGGGAGATGATGATGGTGATGATCACGAGCATGAGGATGAGCAGCGCCCATATACTATTTGGCGCAACTAATTCCGATGGATCACCTCTTCTCGTGTGTATACAGCCCACTAATGATGTTACTACTAAGGAAGCAGGTGTAGTCTCCCATGGTCGCACTCTCCGGACCTATTCCAACACCCGTTGCATGGTATTCGGGATGGATACTAGTGTGCTAGCGCCAACTCCTTCTCCCTGGTACAGAATTGATAGTTTTGGAGAAAACATGCTCTTCCTTGGACAAAACTACCAAATGATGGTGAAAGGCGATCCAACTGCTGTTGACACAATGTTACTACCATTTATGAGAAGCAATTGTGTCTATACCTCGGACCTTTGGGTGGTTCCCTACCCTGGTACTGATATAGTAGGCCGCTTCAGCCTGGATGATGAGTCCTGCGTTGGTCTCCAGATCGACAATGGATGGCCCGTCCCAGAGAATCACTTGTGGTTCAAAGCAAGTGTTTCCAACGCCGAGGAATGGTTGAGTTGAAGTTCATTTCATTGCTTGTTATTTGTTGTGTGGTGAAAACTTTAGTATTTATAATGTATCCTCGTTGTCGATGTGGGTTGATGACCTGTTGTACGTAATAAAATGATATGCCTGTGATAAACTTACTAAATTTATGAATGGCTTTCGAGTTGCTTCTGTGAGTGACTGGTGCGACGAGGCAAAAAATATTTTCCGAATACATAATTGTACGTGCATTGCAACAGGTTATCGGATGAGGCCAATCAACAATAGTAGTACACTATTTGTACTAGCTTCACATGCTTCGCGCGTCATGCGGGTGTTTTTACTGTAGCCATATTGTACTACGTAACCAGCACCTCGAATCCTTGATACAGAGTAGTAGTACTATATAAGTAGTAGTAGTAGGGTGGCATGGGCCAGAACAAGCATTCACGTCCAGGAGTACGGCACACGCCACCAGCACGACTTCCATCTGACACAATATTTCTTGGAGTTCGTGCTAGAGCAATCTCTTCAACCTCATCGTTTCTCTAACTCAGCCATCACGCGGCGGGCAAGGTGGGGGTTTGCCGATAGTCGGTTTCCTTAACTGCGGTCCCACTTGTAAGGCCAACTGCAATGCACGACCCCAAATGGACCTTCGTTTTGCACGAACTCCAACGATAATTTTGACTAGAAAAGCAAGACCAAAGAAAACAAGAACCACAAGAATACATTTTACTACTCCTGTAAGTTGGATTAGTGCCTTCTCGATGCATTCATTATTGATCTGCGGAGGCTCGATCTTGCGTGCTTCTTTCTTCTTTGAGTGTAAAGAAGTAGACGTTGCTTCCTCGCATCTAGTCTCATGTCTAGCCTCTATTCTAGTACTCCCTCCGGTCCGTTTTTATCTGCATCTAAGCAGCAACACGCATACCAAGTAGGAGTCTCAACAAGTGCACTAATCTCATCTATAGCCGCTGTGCTAGCTAAAAGTGATAGAACATCTACTAAATTGCGCTCTATCAATATATGGATGTACTCTTCTTCCCAATACAAAAACTTGCATCCATTCTACTCCCTCCGTTGCACAATACATGCCTTCTATTTGTAAAAATATATATGTATCTAGACATGTTTTAGTATATAGGTACATCCATTTTTGGACAAATGGAAGTCAAGTATTTTGGAACGGAGGGAGTACACAATATTTTTTTAAGTTAGCACAACTAGTCTAATCCGAGAGCACAACCGAAGATTTGGTCGGGTTCTTCCTCCTTTTGCCGACACGTGGGACATCCAGCATCCAGGTCGTGTCATGAAAGAAAATATAGTGGTAGTTGAAGCCACGAGATGTGCATCTTGGGTTAAACTTTAAATAGAATCTTACTACTCTTGAGTAACTCCAAAAGCGGCCACGGAAGATCTTTCTTGGATTTGTTTTTCATCACCAGCACGTCGAGGTGAAAGATGTGCAGGTTCAGTGGGTCTGCTTGCATTTTCACTGACATGTGGGACCGCATGTGAGCAAACAGATGATGGGCTCCGCGCGTCCGCTGGCTGGCTGAGAAGAGAGATAGAGGAGTGTTGAGCACGGACTGTAGGAAATTTGTTCTACGTACCTCGATATAGGCTTGATATAGTGGGGTGGCACGGGCCATAACTAGCATTCACGTCTAGCAGTACGGCACACGCCACCCACATGAGTCCCATCTGACACCAATTTTCTTGGAGTCCGTGCTACAACCATCTCTTCTCCCTCCTATTTTCTCAGACATCACGCGGTGGGCGGGGTGGGGGTTTGCCGATAGTCGGTTTGCTCATCTATGGTCCCACTTGTAAGTGAAAATGCAACACCGCACGCATTCCCGCTTGAGCGGCGTGCCGGACCAACCATGTGGGGGTGTGACGCGAACAAGGCAGGCTTTTCCTTTTGAACTCGTAACTTCTAAAATTTGGTTCTGCTCCATGGCGCGATTGATAGATAGGAAATAGCGATTTTGCCTAGAGTAATGAGAAGTTTGGTTCTGGCGCCGTTCATGCATGGAGTACGTACGAAAATTATAAAGTTGATGCGAAAGGTAAGATAATTAATGTAGTATCATATACTACTACATGGATTTGGCGGAAAGATAAAAATACATACGGATCCATCAACGACATCCTCACGCCCTAGTGCGCCGGGTCACCAACCGACGTGTGAGGAGCAGTGGTGTTGGCGGCGAGCTCAACGTGCTTCTAAATAGTGTCGTCCAAGGTTGCCCTGTGGTCCAAGAAGGCCAGCGTCCTATTGTCCTCCTCTTGCATGCGCGTAGACGTGGGTGATTATGTCGATGGTGTCTTGCTGCGCCAGGCGCTGCGCGGCGAGCGCGACCTCGAGGTGGACATTCTCCGGCGCGACGGCGGGCAATCGCAGGGCTACCAGTGCGTCGAAGAGGTTGTCACCATAGTGGCCGTTGAGGGTGGCGGGCATCGCAGAGCCTGGGCACGTCGGCTGGAGGCTTACGTCAAAGTCGTCCGCGAGCTTCTTGACGACGGTGAACTTGTCGAGGAAACCGACGAGGACCTCATCGAACAAGGAGACGAAGCTGTCGTCCAAGCGGCCCCTCGCCCTGGCGGCCTCAAGCAATACTACCTGGAGACGTTCCTCGTTGCCGGGCCACAGGCCGGCGTCGTGGACCATCTGGCACAGCTGGCTGATGCTCGTGCTCATCGCCTCCATGGGTCTAGCTTAGCTTCTACTACCTCCATCCTGGTTTATTGGTCCCCATTGTAATCCGTGTCAAATTTTGACCATAGATTTAACTAACAAAATGTTTTCGCATGTTACTAAAAATTATATCACTGAAAACTATGTTCAAATACGAATCCAAAAATATAATTTTTGTTGACATGCATCAACATTTTGTTAGTTAAATCTTTGGTCAAAATTTAGCACAAATTACAAAGGAGACTAATAAACCAGGACGGAGGTAGTAGTCAACTGATCTTGCGATTCGAGTGATCACTCTTGCCCTTGGTTAGCGTGCATAGGTGCGTAGGATTTCATACTACTCCTCGGCCCTCTACTGCACCTGCCTTTAATAGGTGGGCCAGCCACCCCCTGGGCCCATGTGTCATTCAACCAAAGTTAGTTGTCGTAAGTCAATGAAGCTGCGCCCTCTCCGTATCGGTGCAGTATAGTCATCTCACCGGACCTCTAGTTGGGGCCAAACGAGAGAAGTTTGATGTTTACTGGTTTATTGGTCCCCTTTGCATTTTGCGCCAAGTTTTGACCTTTGATTTAACTAATAAAATGTTAATGCATGTAAACAAAAATGTTGTGTAAGTCACATTACGAAAACCAAATAATCCCAAAACACTTAGGCACGGTGCATTAACTCCCTCCTTGTTTCTTATTTCGTGACATATCAACCAATGAGAGATGTGGGCCGTGCATGCTTTCAATGACTTGAGACTACCAAACATGACATGCAGTGTTTAGTTCATTGCATGTAATCCTATTAAGACTCTAGTTAGCAAAAAAACATTAAGTTCTCTCGCCGATAGGAATAAAACACCATGTATTTATTTACAGAGGGAGTAGTACATTTTTTGTGACATGCATTACTAGATATTGCTAGTCAAATACTAAAATCCAGATGGACGTGGTAGTACTCCTAAATCCAGACAGTGGTGGTACTAGTACTAGTAGTAGTACTACCAATGTAGTACTCCTAGGAGTACTAGCACTGTACTACCCGTTGGTCAAATTATTACGTGTTGCTCCCCACAGTGAAGTGACAAGACCCTGCGTCGGAGATGACACCTGAGTATAGGCGTTGTGTTCTGCATACCATAGTCAGCCTCACCATCTACAGTCACTATCATCATGGCTGTAGAGCTAGCCTGCTTACAACTAGCCATGTTCGACATAATTTCCCGTGCGTAGATGCTCGTGCATTGCATGGAACACCAAGATTGGGGGTGGACGGCTCCGGTAGCGGCCATCGCGCCAAATTTTTCCACGGCCTTCTAGATGTGGAGGGGAGGAGATAAGGCTGATTGTGAGAGACAATGAGTTGTTTGTAAATAGGGAACAAGTGCGGGCATCTTTTTGCAAAAATGAAGAAGCTTGGTTTGTATGTGTCAGATCTAGATCCGACGGCTATTGGTGAAAGATGGGAGGCACAACATCATCACCAACTCAGGACCTGTTTGATTCACAGGATTTTGAAAACGCAGGAATAGGACACGGCAATATTACAAGTTTCAAACTGATATTACAAATGTTAGGAGTAATGCTGCACCTAGGAAGAGGGAATTACTAGGAAGTTCATGTAAGAACTTTCGTTACTTTAGATGGATGCAGCATTATCATACAAACTAAAATCCACCACCCTAAAAAGTCAGTAATGGGCAAATAAGTTTTCGAGTCTCTGGCCACTTGATGTTTCAAAAACAAATTCAGCTTCTGCGGAGACTTTGTCATTTAGGCTTAGACGCTTGCGGTGATGAACACGCCATTCATTATTGCGCCAGAGAATGCCAAACCTCATTACCTTGAGCACACTTGCCTCCAGAACAAAGAACCTGGCCAACTTAATCTCAGATGTGTTGCCTCGGTAGTCGATCAAATCAATTTCTGTAAGATGGAGATCAAGGCATTCGATGAGATTGTTATAGTGCAACACATTTTTCACTTTCGGGTCTTTTTTTATCTGCAAAAGAAGAGAACATATTAGACCAGCTGGCTGCATAAGATTGCCGTGTCATCAAGAGGTACCAATATAATTCACTCATATGATAGGGTTGGCTGGCTAGTGATATTTCTCTCTCTCTCTCTCTCTCTCTCTCTCTCTCTCTCCCCCTCCCTCTCTCTCTCTCTCTTTCTATTTCCTCTCATTTAACTAGGAGCACGTGAAGAGCTTGGGCATTTGTTGCCTTCCACTATGTGGCCGATGCCATATTTCGCAAAAGTATGCCACATAATACACATCGATGTCAAATCAAAAGATTTTGGTACCGCTCTCGCGATGTGAGAGAGTTGGCACCGCTATGCACACTGACCCACATGTATAAACAAATCAATCAGACCAACTACACCAGCCTCTCACTCTCCCAAACAAGTGTTTTTTTATTGCCTCGGTCCTCTCTCTCTCCCATGCAGTGTTTTTTCATTGCGTGAGTTACTTTGGCACCGGAGCAAAGTAGGTGATCAGATTGGGGCACCAGGTGAGCAATGGAGGGGCATCGATGCCAAATGCATCACAAGTGAATTTGGCACGTGTTTTGGCCTACATAGCCCACTTTTGTACTCCCTCCGTCCCAAAATTCTTGTCTTAAATTTGTCTAAATACGGATGTATCTAGTTACATTTTAGTGTTAGATACATCTGTATCTAATCAAATGTAAGACAAGAATTTTGGGACGGAGGGAATACTACCTCGTATTTAGTATAAAATTTTGACCATAGATTTACCTAAGAAAATGCCAATGCATGTCACTAAAAATTACACCATTTGAAATTATGTTCAAATACGAATCCAACGATATAGTTCTTAGTGACATGCATTAACATTTTGTCAGTTAAAATCTATGGTCAAATTTTGATACTACAAAATTGGAAGAGTAAACCACGATGGAGGTAGTACCTGCCCTTAGGGTAACCATAGAGTTACTGGAGTAGTCTAAGTTACTTTCCACTATGACTAGCCTAGGCTACTATAGTAGTACAGCATAAAAATGATGCAGGTGATCACGTGAGAAAAAATAATAAAACATTTCTTTCGGTGTAGTGCGTAGATGTAGTTTTGAACACTACAATTGTCATCGTAATTTGGGAAAATTACGAAAAAAATGAGCTACATTGTGATTACCGTTTACTAATAGGAAAGAAGTTTCACCTCGATGAGTAGCTTCTCCGTGCACGGAAAGCATGTAAGGAATCCAACAACTTGATCCAGATTGGGGCCGATAGATTTTAGTGCTAAGATCTTCACTGTGCGCATGGACTAGGTCAAGCTTGTGGGAATCATTTTCTGGAAGACGGTCGTAAATACATCAAGAAGAAATTTAAAAATGTGAATTTCAAGAAGACGAAGAAGAAGATGAGTGTTGTACCTGAACGATTACGGATCCAATAAAGAGTTCGGAGAATTTGGCATACGAGTACACCAACGCTGTCAATTTCGGCGCGTCAATGACCCTGATTTTTGTTGGACCTTCTAGATCCGATACAAGAAATCTCTCAAGGAAAGGCGCATTCTCAATGACCATAACGTGGAACAGCTGGAGTGATCTCTTCCCAATTGATGTCTTGTTGTGGGGCCAGCAAGATACATAAATCCATCAGAGATTCGTCGAGGCGATGTGGAGGCTAATGAACCCGTGGATCTGCTCAAGACGAAGGTACTCGAGCATAGTACAGCTGTGGAGCAGGTGCTCCATAGCCTTCTTCGAGATGACAACTTCGAAGAAGTCGAGCTGCTTGAGTTGAGGGAGAAGAAGGGCGGGCGCGGCATTAATCTAGGGAAGATAGAAGGAGCTGAAGCTGGCGCGGCACAGCGTTGGCGTGAGGCGGAGCGCGGACGGCGGCAGAGAGCGACATCGTCCAGCTTCAAAGCTGAGCTCCTCGATCTGATCTAGGGCGGGGGATAAGAACCACTCGTCGAACTTGGGTTGGACCTTGCAGTTGGTACTGAACATGCGGATGTCATGGCGTCTGGCTGGCCCAGGGTGCGATGAAAGGATCTTCGAGACTGCGGCCATGCATTTGCAATCCCTATCGCAGAGGCAGCTGTGGACGTAATGTTGAGGGGGACGCAGCGCCAGAGGGGGCGCCACCACCGGGAGAGCAGGGCTGTCCGCACGGCAGATTTGGTGGGGAGGAGGCCGATGATGACGAGCAGCATGTCGTCGGGGAGGCTGCTGATGAAGTCCAGGCTCGCCGGATGCGGTTTTGGCTCGAGCGGCCTCCGCTTGTTGGCTGCCTCACCGTCCATCTCAACCAGCAGCGATGCCGGTGTACACGTGTGCTGGTGTGTGTTGTGTGCTGGGTGTGCGCGAGTGCGTCCTTCTGTGCATGCCGCCGCGCAGTGGTGAATTGTGCGCGAGTGCGTCCTTCGCGCGCAAGAAGTTTGTCCTCAATGCGCCCTCAATTTACTAGCATGCGGGGTGCTACCCCGAGTGGTTTCAACTTTGTTTACTTCACCGCGTGTCAGATGGGCCTCTAGTTTACTTATTTTCACCCACTGCCACATGGGCAGCACACCAAGATACAGAACACGAGCTGACAACGCAGCATGTGGATTGGTTGACCGGTCAACTAAACAATATACGGAGCTATACGCTGACACAGTGAGCGTATAATCCGTCGGTATAGAGAGTTCGAGTGAGAGGGGAGGCCCGTGAGAGATAGCAGAGAGAGAGAGAAAGAGCTACTCCCTCCGTTCGATAATGTAGTTACGACATTTTTTTAAGTCAAACTTTTGAAACTTTAACCAAGTTTATAAAGAAATTACTTATATCTGCAATACCAAAGATAAATGACAGTATGAAGTAAGTACATGTTGTGATGAATCTAATGATCGTTCCAGATGTAAATGTTTTTCTCCACATATACATGGTCAAACTTTTCTGAGGTTTGACTTTTCAAAACATCCATATGCTTATGGACGTGACAGAGTCCCTAACGAGAGAGAGAGAGAGAGAGAGAGAGAGAGATATAGTGAAAAAGTGTGTGTGTGTGTGTGTGTGTGAAAGAGACATGGACAACACACGATAGAAGTGGAGAAAAGGTGTGCGTATCTTATGCAAACATATCACACATGCATCTTTGACAATGGAGGCAAGGCGAGGAGATAGTGTGTGGTTGTTTGGAACCGAGAGAGGAAGACCCCTAGCACATGGCCAAGAGGGGTCTGACAAACAAGGGAGAGAGGTCGAGAGAGACGTACGGAGAAAATGCAGACATGGGGAGGAGAGAGTGCATGTTTGTCATAGAGAGATCCCCTAGAGATCGTGATGGGACTACATGGGTGGGAGATCGAGTGACAAGGTGTGTGCGCGATAGAAGATGCCCCGAGAGATATCGAGATAGACGTATGGATGGAAGGAGACAATACGTGTGTTCCTGATGGCTAGTAAGAGATAATCATACTTAGGAGGGGGGAGTGCTTGCGCCTATGGCCCTGTTTGGATACTCTAACTGAGTTAGAGGTTAGAGTTAGATTCTAACCCTGAACTAACCCTGAACTAACTCTAAGTATAGAGGTGTTTGGATGGCAGGGTTAGATGGAGCGCGGATACGGCGAGGCACCTTCACGGACAGTGCGAGAGGGAGGGAGGGAGAGTAAGAGAAGCTTCGAGGAAGTGGGGAGGGATCTGCTGCGGGGAGAGCAAGAGAAAAAAGTGTTTATTAGTGGTCCCGAGAAGAACTAACCCAAATAAGTACCTCTTGGATGGGTTAGTTTTTTTGGATGGGTTAGATGCATCTAACCTAAACTAACCCTCCTGTTTGGATCTTTTTGGGTTAGTTGACTCCAAACTAACCCAAACTAACTCTAACCCATGGATCCAAACAGAGCCTATGATGGAGTGAGGGATTATGGTACTTAGGGGGGTGCGTGTCACATGGAGAGAGAACAAGGGCGGAGAGTGTTGGATGGGTCTATATGTATAGCGCGAGCGAGACATGTGTATGTGTGAACCAGGGATATATAAGGCCAGCTTGGCTTGCGTCGTGAGCATCTTTTGCGTGGCCTGGGGTTGTGGCTAGATTTCATGCATGCTTGTTTTGTTGCTACCCTGTGAAAAAGAAAGCCCGCCTGGGCTGGGTTCCCTTGCACTTTAATTAGCATGGCTGAACTCCAAACACTGCAAGTAGCCTAGCCCAAGCGACCGATTTCGAACGCCTGGCCGTGCCTGGTCGTGCGGCCACGTGGCTAACAGCAACATGGATGGATATTAGCATTAAATAATTGATGCATGGATTGATTGATGGGACGTTGATGCTTTTCCTGGCCTAGGCATGAACCAAACGCTTCAGCACCACACAAGCCTGGCCACGCAGAAATATTTTACATCTCACGTCCACACCAGGCAGTACCGGCCATCAAGGCATGAGGGTCAGGTCACGAACCAAACTGACCAATAAAGTTTGAGAGAGATTGAGGAGCCCCAATAAGGCTGAGTGGTGCGTCAGATAGCTGAGAGGGGGAAAGAGATATTCCATCCGCTTGATAATGCAGTGCATGTAAATTTTTTAGAAGTCAAACTTTGGAAACTTTGATCAGGTTTACACAAATGTTATTTATATCTACAATACCATACATCATACAAAACTACATCTCATGGTGAATCTAATGGTATATGTTTACCGTACTAGATGTAATTCTTTTTATCCACGTACATCGTCAAACTTTGTGATGTTTGACTTTTCAATAAATCTATGTGCTATGGACGGAGGAGAGTGCCTCAGTCGAGACAGATCAAGTGCGTGTGAAGGAGAATGAGTAAGTGTGCAAAAAGAGTATGTGTGTGAAAGAGAAAGTGACAACAAACGATAAATTAGAGAGAGTGTGTATTTTTTCGTTTCTTATGCGAACATATCACGCATGCATCTCCGAGATGGAAAAGCGAGGCGAGGAGATACATGAAGATAGCTAGAGTGTGATTGTTTGTAACGGAGAGAGACACCCCTGTAGCACATGTCCAATAGAGGTCTGGCCAACAAGGAAAAAAGGTCGAGAGGGACACATGGATGGCATGGACGCATGGGGAGGGAGAGAGGGTGTGTTTGTGATAGAGAGATCCCCTCGAGATCGTGAGGGGAGTATATGGGTGGGAGATCGAGGGAGTGCGTGCGCGATAGAAGGATGCCCCGAGAGAAATCGAGATAGACCATGCAGATGTTTGTGATGGAGACTAAGATTAGCTAGTCATATACATATATAGGGGGACTACGTGTGCCTACAATTGAGTGAGAGACCATCATACTTGGCTAGCTGGGCATGAGATTGTGTGTGTGTGTGTGTGAGAGAGAGAGAGAGAGAGATGGAGAGAGAACAAGGGAGAGAGATAGAGTTTTAGATGGGCCTATAGAGTGCGAGTGAGATATGCATGTGTATGTGTGACCCAGGTGGATGGAGAGTTTGAGAGAGGGGGGGAAGAGCTCCGAGACGACATAGTGGTGCATGAGAGAGTTACGGGCAAAGAGCCAAGGAATTTGTGTGCGTACGATGAGTGCACCCAAGATATCTAGCTTGGACTAGCTAGAGTATCATACATAGTGTGCGAGAGAGACCTATAGATGGTGTATATATGAATGCGAACTAGAAAGACCCCCCCCACACACACACACAAAGAGAGAGAGAGAGAGATGGACTAACAAGGTTTTTGTGTCGGACGTGTGCGACAGAATTGAAGATTGTCAGCGAGAGAGTGAGAGAGAGATAGAGAGAGAACAGGAGTCTCGGAGAGGGGGAGGTCGCGTTTTATGCATCAAAGACTGATATAAACCATGTTTCGATATAAACTTTTATTCAAATATTTAAATTGGAGAACATGTTGTCTGCAATCCACACATGAACGGATATATGCGTATATCAAACAAGTTCATTAATTTGACTTTCAACATGTTCATGGAGCACTATAACACTGTACAACATGCTACTCGATTGAGGTGTTCAATTTTGGATTTAGTTCACTATTTTGACCTACTGAACGAGCTAGCTCATTGAATCGAGATATTTCATTTTTGGTTTGATTCGCATTTTTGAGTGGGTCAGCTATTTGTCATATAGTAAATCGCTAGCAACGAACATGTAAAAACACATTACTCACGAGCATCATCTCTCCATCTAAAAAAGAAGTGGCAAGCTAATATTTCAAAATTTGATTCGAATCGACTTGGTAAGGTAGACGTGGATGCTCGTTCTCCCAAAATTTGAATGAACCGTTAAACATCCTCTCTGCTCGGTGGAATTCGCCTGAGCAAATAAATGGGAGACGCGAAATTACCATCCTATGTGGGACATGCATCAAATGGTCCGTTGTACATCGAGGGTAGGTTCATAACTTCATCCAAGCCCGCCTTCTCCTCGGCCGAAATGACATGTGCCGAATAATTCATAAACCATGGTCGGCAAAACACACTCTCCTCGCCCGAAATAGCTCGCGCCCACTATTTCAAAACACGCTCTCCTTGCCCGAAATCGCTCGCGCCCACTATAGTTCAAAACAGGCCCTCCTCGCCCGAAATCGCTCCCGCCCACTATTTGGGGAGAAGCAAAGTTACTCTACTATCCCCGACCCTCAGTACACAGACCCAAGCCGAGAAGCCTATAGGCAAGGGTAGAACTGTAACTCCCCCTCACATTTCAGACAAATGCGTCCGTAAGACATGGTTCCACTCCCCTCCCAATTCCCGCCCGCCCGCCCCCATTCATACCTCGTGGGCGCCAAATCACCTTCTCCCAGGGAAGCTCCCTTCTCCCGAGCCGAACCTCAGCCCCACCTCCATGGCGCCCCCACCGCACCAATTTCACAGCCACCCTCCTCCCTAATGCCGGAGACGCTGTCCAATTGCCATCATGCACTAGGCCGTGTGACTCTTACTCCGTGCTGCTGGTGCTGCCTCGACGACGGCCGCGTGAACCGTACCGTAGCCGATTCACCCCCTCCGTTGTTCATGGTGCCGGAGCGACTCCAACTTCGGATTCGTCCAGAGTCCTGGCGCTGCTTCCGCATAGCCGTTGACCGTGGCGACATCACTCTTTCCCTGCCGCCGGTCGCCACCGCAATCGCGCCGGCCTCATCGACTCGGCAGCTGGACCTGCCTACTTCACCATGCCGCCAGATAGGTCGCACCCTCATCTAAAATCACTTTATTTAGGCGTTAGTTATCTGAATTTTTATTCTGGGCCAATTGATTCCCAATGGGAAGTAGCACCCCTCGAGGCGGCGGAGCTCCTAGGCTGCTGGTTGGCTGGTGTCTAACGTAAGGGTGCGGGGCCGCAAGTTCGCCGCGGAAGCAGCGCTTAGATGGCTATCTTTTAGAGTTGCATGGGTTGAAGGTACTGCCGGCGCCGGATCTGGATGACGGGGAGTCTTTGTGGATTGGCCCAGGGGCGGCGCAACCACGGCAGTGCGGTGGGGCGGGGAGCGGGGTTTTGGCCGGGGCCACGGAGGGCGGAGGCAGGATGCTCTGCCATTGGTCGCTGGCTCTTCGGGGAAGATTCTGAACAGTGTCAGCTGGGAGGCACAAGACGGCCATCAAGCCATCCGGCGTAGATCGGACAGTACCAAAATAAAAGAAAATCGTGTGACCCCAATTTAGTCTTCAGTCAACAGACGTGTGACCACTCTTGTACCTTGTTGTTGATCTCTTAGTGTATTTCTTCGGATCAAAGAGATATGTCGTTCTTAACATTATGTGTTATCTGCATCTTCAGACACACCGTCTTCCGACTCACGGCAGCTGCTCCAACAAGGGAAGCATACACCAGAAGGGAGCTACAGTCCCCACTCAACAGTTCCCTGCATCGAATGTGCGTGTCCGACATGGACAGCCACAACAACTGTAGGGCCATCGACAAGTCAGCACATGATGCTCACTCCTATGGATGGCAGCTAGATAGGTTGTACCCTCATCTTACTTGTGTGCAACATTTATGGCTCTGTTATTCATCTAAGCACGGAAAATAGATCATCACATTTCACTGTATATTCATGCTGATCTCTTACGGGTCTTGTTCAGGAGTTCACGATGTTCCATAGTTCAGCTAAGA
Organism: Triticum aestivum; assembly: GCF_018294505.1. NCBI lineage: Eukaryota > Viridiplantae > Streptophyta > Magnoliopsida > Poales > Poaceae > Triticum > Triticum aestivum. Next base: position 164,044,316 of record NC_057810.1, read on the forward strand.
AACTTGTTCTTTAGGTAAAGCTGTTCCATAGTTATCATCCATCAGCCAATGCTATCCCACAGGCTAGTGATTATAGTATTATACCACTTCTAGTATTACCTATGTTGTTCTTTAATACTTTTGTGTGCCATCTAGTTAATCTCGAGTACAAATGATACATATTCTGTAGCTTTCATCTATGTTCTCCCTTTAGTTTGTGAGACCTGTTGCTGCTAGTTAACCCTAGTCCTACTATTTAAGTCGTCTCCTACAGGCACTCATTTACATAAATCTAACTACTAGTTGTCTTCCATGCATGTCAGACATAATTGCACACACTGATATATCCACAAGAACCTCACGGAGCAATGTAAAGGCCAATAAACTTGATGTCAATGATACCCAATATGATGGAACATGTAAAGGCAGTTCTTCAGAAGACTTGCAGAAAGATGATGAATCCTCTTCACCCCACAAGGTCCTTGCTCTAACTTGGCCTGTGATATGGGTACAACATGCATATAATGTCCTGGAGTGTATCTACTCTGTTGCAATGCCATGTGCTTAGCATGATGATCATGCATGTAAATATGTCATGCCTTCCTGTTTTTCAGTACCTATTCCATTCATGATAACATGTTTTCAAATTCAAGTACTGTCATTCTACTCTATCGCAATGCCATCTGCTTAATTTGGACATCATGCTTCTGAATATCTTATGCATTGTTATTCATCAGTATGTACTTCATCTGTCTGCCATACCATGTTTTTTTACATTGAAGTGTTGTTCTAGTGCTCTGTTGCAATGCCATCTTATTTTCCCAATCATACACGTGTATGTTGCCTTAGTTATTTCTGTACATATTCCACTAGCATATAGTTTTACATTCAAATAGTTTTTTTTGGTGTGTTGTCCTGTCGTATCCCTAGCTCTTACACCATACTCCCTCCGTCCGCATTACATGTTACCGAAATGGATAAAAAAGGATGTATCTAGAACTGAAATATGCCTAGACCCATCCATTTTTTTCCGAATGGAGGGAATACCTGTCAATATGCCATGCCTTTCTATTCTTCAGTACCTATTCCATCTCTCTACTGTCGCATGTTTTATAATTAAAGCACCATTCTTCTATACAAGGCATGCAAGGGGAAGACGTCTATGTTAGAATCTGAAGGGTTACAAACAAGGCCTTTGCAAAAGATCCAAACACCAGGAGATAATAAACCAACTCCAGTTTTTATAGATACTGCTCCAGCACAGAGAAACCCAACTCCTACTGATAATAAGCAGATTCCAGTGGCCAAAGAACTAGTCTGCTCCAGTCCAGCAAAAATATGTCAACTCAATTCTAAGAAGCGTGTGTGTATCCTTGCATCATGAAATTTTATAGCATGTTGATCATATTTTCTACATGTTTCTTACCCATCTCTCTTTTAGAAAATAAGCTTAACAGATAGAAGAATTTCTGCAATGTTATCGTTTATGAGGAAAGATTCTTGCAGGAATTCTCTATGCTCAATGTAGATGTAAGTACCTATTGTATATCACTATATTTTTACATCAGCATGTATTTTGTTAATCGGCGTGAATCCAACCTTTATCTGATCTAAATTTAGTTGTAGCAAAATGTATGATTAAAGGCCACAATGTTGATTTTTGTAAGGAAAACTCCCTGGTAGTTTTGCATCCTAAGCTGCATGAGTGTACTATCTCATATCAGTGGGTTTGAATACTTTGGTTCTGCAGTGGGGTTTTCAGTGTTTTTTTACTGTGTTGTCCTGTCGTATCCCTAGCTCTTACATCATACTCCCTCCGTCCGGATTAAATGTCGCAGAAATGGATAAAACTGGATGTATCTAGAACTGAAATACACCTAGACCCGTCCATTTATTTCCGGATGGAGGGAATACATGTCAATATGTCATGCCTTTCTATTCTTCAGTACCTATTCCATCTCTGTTGTAGCATGTTTTATAACTGAATCACCATTCTTCTATATAAGGCACGCAAGGGGAAGACGGCTATGTTAGAATCTGAAGGGTTACAAACCAGGTCTTTGCAAAAGATCCAAACGCGAGCAGATAATAAACCAACTCCATTTTTCATAGATACTGCTCCAGCACAGAGAAACCCAACTCCCACTGATAATAAGCAGATTCTAGTGGCCAAAGAACTAGTCCGCTCTAGTCCAGCAAAAGAATGTCGACTCCATTCTAAGAAGCGTGTGTGTATCCTCGCATCATGAAATTTTATAGCATTCTGATCATATTTTCTACATGTTTCTTACCCATCTCTCTTTTAGAAAATAAGGTTAAACGATAGAAGACTTCCTCCATTGGGATCGTATTCGAGGAAAATATCTTGCGGGAATTCTCTGTGCTCCAATGCTGATGTAAGTACCTGTTGTATATCACTATATTTTTACATCAACATGTATTTTGTTAATCGGCATGAATCTAACCATTATCTGATCTAAAATTAGTTGTAGCAAAATGTTAAAGGCGCCAATGTTGATTTTTCTAAGGAAAACTGCCTGGTAGTTTTGCATACTGAGCTGCATGAATGTACTATCTCATATCACGCACACTACTGAATTGTAGTGCTTCTCTGGTTGCCCATTCATTCATTGTGTCAATGTTGCTTTCGTACTACCTTACCTGGCTGATGATAGTTGTGCCATATTGTGTTAATTTGGTATAGGCTAGTTGCCCAAATGTTCGTTGTGTCAATGTTGCTTTCCTATTATCTAACTTGGCCAATGATAGCAATGCTAGTGTGTTAATTTTGTGCAGGCTACTGAAGATAAGAAGACAAACTCTAAAAACAGCAAGGCAACCCCATTGTTTCTTTCCAGTAAATCTAGGCCAGGTAATATGGCAATAACTCATGATTAATCTGTTTGGTTCCCATCCTAATTTATGTTATGATGAAGTGGTCGAGACACTCTCCACTATCAATAATACAAGCCTGCCAAAATCGCCATCTGAATCTGTTCAATATCCTCTGTCTCGAATGCAACAGAATAAATGTATGTTTGTGAACCAATTAATGGCTCAAGCAATGATGGAAATGATGGATGAATCAGAGGTGCAAAGTCGTGCGACACAACAACTGATCAATGTTTTCAGAGACAGTGTAGCAAAGCAGAAAGAACTTGCCCACATGCTTATGGGCGTCATCTGTGCTGAGGTTGCAGATTGTTACGTTGTAGATGGTTAGGTTCTACTCATTTATTTGCACTAGCATCAATCTTTGATTGCCCAGTGGATGTAATTTCCTGTAATACATGTTGGATGTGCAACGTTATTCCCTATATGCCATACCTTTGCGTGATCGGTTTTGGTCCTGTGCATAATTGCTTGTCGTAATGGGCTCAAATTATCTAATTTGGCCTAAAGACATGTATGAACTTTAGTGGGACCATTAAGTTAATGGGCCGTTACTAGGCCGAAAGTTAATGGTCGGCCCTCTTACCTCCCGGGTCGTTAACAGGCTGACATCGAAGCGGGCAACAGGTGGCCCCAGTTTATTTCACGGGCCATTAACAGGCCATTGATATGGCCCAACTATACTGTAGGCCTTTAGCAGGCCGAAAGAGACAGCGGGCTTGTACTAGACCATGAAGACCATGGGCCGCTAAGAGGCCGAAAGTCAGGTCGTATTGTAAATGGCCCAATTGTGTTGTGGGCCTTTAGCAGGCCGAAAGAGAAACCGGGCTGGTATTGGACCATGAAGGGCATGGGCCATTAAAAGGCCAAAACTAAGGTCCGACTACAAATGGCCCAACTCATTTATGATTCGTTAACAGGTCGAAAGGCACACAGGGCCGGCAATTGGCCCAACACTTAAATGGGTCGCTAAAAGGCCAAAACTCAGGCCCGACTACAAATGGCCCAACTGATTTATGGGCCGTCAACAGGCTGAAAGTTACACCGGGCTAGAAAATTGGCCCAACACTTAAATGGGCCGCTAAAAGGCCGAAACTCAGGCCCGACAACAAATGGCCCATCAGATTTATGGGCCATCAACAGGCTGAAAGACACACCGGGCCGTAAACTAGCCCAACATTTAAATGGGTCGCTAAAAGGCCGAAAGATGTACATCCTGAAAATTGGCCCATCCATTAAATGGGTCGTTATCAGGCCGAAATCTCATCGGGCCAATATTGAGCCCAAATATATAGCGGGCTGTTAACGGGCTCGAACTGACGATGGGCTGCAATGGTGTCAAATCTTTAACGGACCGTTGACGGGCCGAATTGGCACATCTCGTATGGGCCATGGGCTTAAATGGACCTAACACAAGTAGGCCTTATATGGGCTGGCCTGCTAATTTTTACTGGACCGGCCTTTTCACAGGAATGGGCCTCTGTTGGGCTGTGCCACGTGTCGACGTATCATAGGCACCTTCTGTCCAACGAGGGGATGACATCTATCCCAACGATGAGCCGACACATGTTTCCTCCAGCCAATGATGATTTTACACATGAAAAATCCCCATTGGTTGGGGCTGTTAACGGGTTATCGGATCCAAAACCCGACCCGATAGCTTAACAGCGTTCCGTTACGGTGGATGCCACGTGTCGATCACCCTTGACGAAAGCACTTCTGTGACACGCGATTTATCGTCATGGAAGTGGACACTTCTGTGATGATAATTTTGGTAATGTCATGGAACACTTCTACGACAGCACAGGTATGACTATCTTGATTCTGTCATAAAATCATCATGGATGTACATGCATGACAAAAAATGCGACCTACTGTGACAAACACGTATCATCACAGAAGTGTATTTTTTTGTAGTGCCAGGTCGGGTGCGACGGCTGCAGTCCCCGGGCCGCCTGCCGACGTCCCCGCGCCGGCTTCTGGTATCCTCAAGTCGGATCCGACTGCTTCAGGAGGGGCCGGCACGAAGATGGAGACGGACTCTGGTGATGGCTTGACAGACAGCTTGAGGAGGCGCTGCAAGGCGACGCCGGCTGGTATCGCCTGTCGGGTGGAGCCGATCCGTGCCAAGGCATCCGCTTGCTCATTATCATTCCTTGGCACATGGAGGAACTCGCACCCGTCAAAGTATCCACTGAGTTGCTGCACGAGGAAGCGGTACCCTGCCATATTCGCGTCCTTGGCGTCCCAGTTGCCTGGCGACTACTGGACCACCAAGTCAGAGTCACCATAGCACAGGATCCGGCGAATGCCGAGTCCCTTGGCAAGCTGGAGTCCGTGTATGAGTGCCTCGTACTCGGCTACATTGTTGGAGGCGGCAAAATGGATTTGCAGCACATATCTGAGGTTGTCGCCTTTGGGAGAGGTGAGGACGATGCCGGCTCCCAGACCGGTGCGCATTTTCGAACCATCAAAATGCATCCGCCAATGGGTGGAGTCTGGCGCTGGCGGCAAGTACTGGATCTCGGCCCAGTCGAAGAGGAAGTCGTCCAGTGCTTGTGACTTGATGGCGGTGCGAGGCTGGTAGTATACGGTATAAGGGGCCAGATCAATGGCCCACTTGGCCACTCGGCCCACAGCATCTCGGCTTCCAATGATCTCAGCAAGCGGAGTGGTGTAGATGACAGTTATTGGGTGCTCTTGGAAGTAAGGCTTCAGCTTCTTGGCGGCAAAGTGCACACCATAACACATCTTCTGATAGTGTGGGTAGTTTTGCTTGGAGGCGGACAATACTTCAGTCAAGTAATATATCGGCCTCTATACCAGCAATGCTCTGCCCTCCTCCTTGCGTTCTACCACTATGACTGTGCTGACCACCCGGCTGGTGGCGGCGATGTAGAGGAGCATGGGCTCTTTCTCATTTGGAGCCGCCAAGATAGGCGGGGTGGTCAACATATTCTTGAGTTGGTGAAAAGCTTCATCCGCCTTGTCGTTCCACTCGAAAAAAGTGGTCTTCTTCATGAGCTGGTACAGGGGGAGAGCCTTCTCACCTAGCCGACTGATGAAACGGCTGATAGATGCCAGGCAGCCGGTGAACTTCTGTACGTCCAGTAGTCGGGTGGGTACTTCCATCTTCTCAATGGCCTTGATCTTCACTGGGTTGCACTCTATGCCGCACTCTGAGACCAGAAAGCCGAGGAGCTGGCCGGCTGCTACTCCAAATACACATTTCTCTGGGTTGAGCTTGATCTGGAATCGGTGCAAGTTCTCAAAGGTTTCCTTGAGATCTTCTAGCAGCGTGCCATCCTTCTCTGTCTTCACCACCACATCATCCATGTAGACATGGGCATTTCTGCCGAGTTGCTTGAGGAGACACTTCTGCATGCAATGCTCGAACGTGGATCCGGCATTTCGCAAGCCAAACGTCATGGTCAGGTAGTAAAAGACTCCAAATGGCGTGATGAAGGCGGTCTTCAGCCTATCGGCCGGGTTCAGCTTTATCTGATGGTACCCTGAGTGAGCATCCAAAAAACTCAACATCTCGCATCCGGCCGTGGAGTCTATCACTTGGTCAATTCTCGGCAGGGCAAAGGGATCTTTGGGGCAAGCTTTGTTGAGGCTGGTATAATCAATACACATGCGCCACTGCTTATTTTTCTTCAGCAAGAACTGGATTGGCCAGACACTCTGGAAAGAATACTTCCATGATGAAGCCGGCTGCTAGAAGCCGGGCTATCTCCTCTCTGACAACTCTTCTCTTCTCTTCTGACAGGTGGTGCAAGGGCTGCCTGACCGGCTTGGCGTCAGGTCGGACATGTAACTTGTGCTCGACAAAATCCGTCGAAACACCTGGCATGTCTTTGGGAGACCATGCAAAGATGTCCCGATTCTCATGGAGGAAATCGACGAGCTCTCTTTCCTATTTGCTGTCCAGGTTTGCACCTACGACAGCGTGCCTCTCTGGGTGCTCCGGGTCCAGGGGTATCTTCTTTGTTTCCTTTGCCGGCTTGAACGAGCCCTCAACCTCCGACTCCTTGGGGATGGGTGACATTTCCGGCTGCTTGCCTGCCATCGCCACCACCCGGTCAAGGAGCCGCTTCTCAGCTGCAATCACGTGGGACTCAGCCAGTCGGCTGCTATCCGCGGCACAGGCGGTCGACTTCTTGTAGTCTTCGACTACAGTCAGGATCCCCTTGGTACTCGGCATCTTCATTTTGAGGTAAGCATAGTGGGGGATTGCCATGAACTTGGCCAGGGCAGGCCGGCCAAGCAGCGCATGGTAGGGGCTTTCAAGGTCTACCACTTCAAACTAGACTGGCTCACGGCGGAAATGATTCTTGTCTCCAAAGAGAACATCAATCTAAGTCTTGCCGGTTGGTGAGCAGGAAAGGCCATGGACTATTCCATGGAATACAGTCTGACTGGGGAGGAGTTGCTTCTGCTTGATTCCCAACTTCTCCATCGTGTCTCGATACAGGATATTGATGCTGCTGCCAGCATCTATCAGGACTCTGGAGAAACGAGTTGCCCGCCTCTCTGTTGCGAAGGTTGCATCTAGGACCAGGGCATAGGAACCAGGGGAAGGCATCACTTTCGGGTGGTCGGCCCTGCTCCAACTGATGGGCTTCTCAGAGCAATGCATGAATTCTGGAGTATTTGAGGCCACTGCTTGCACTTCTTGCTGTTGCCGCCGTCTACTGCGTCTGTCATTGGCCACACTGGTGAACACAACATAAGCTCCGTGTTCCTCAGGATACTCGTCTTGTATGGTGCCGACTGGCCGGGCCGCCGTCTGCTGGGGCTGAGGAGGCGGCGGACCGGCAGGCGGAGGAGGCAGGAGTCCATCCCCTTTGGCTATCCTGGTGAGCCAATGGCACTTCCGTGTGGTGTGGTTGGATGGCTTCGCGCCACTGTGGAACTTGCAGGGCGCATCTAGGGTCTGCTCATAAGAGAAAGCGGGCAACCAATTGGGCTTGCCGCCCTTCTGACGCTTGGGCGCTGGCTGCCCCTCCGGCTGCTGGTCCTCGACCGTCACCACTTGCCGGCTGGTGGAAGCCGGCTTGGTGGCCTTCCGCTTGTTGTCGCTTGGATGCTGTCGCTGACTGGTGTCACCAGCCGGAGTCCGGGGAGCCTGAGGTGCCACCTTGCCGGATGTATCAACTAAGATTTCCGCCTTCATGGAGGAGTCGGTCGTGGCATGCTTGTCGGCGATGATCAACAGTTCATCAAGAGTCGCAGACTCATCGCAGAGAAGTCGGTGCTTGAGGAGGGTGCCCTCTCTGCACCCGGTGGTGAAGTACTCGATTGCCTGCACCTCGTGCATGCCTTTGCAGGAGTTGCGCAGCTCGGCCCAGCGCGTGAGATAGTCGCGAGTCGATTTGCTGGGCCCTTGGACGCACAAGGAGAGCTGTCGGGCCTTGGGTGGCCGCTTGTACGTGCTGGTGAAGTTGCGGATGAAGGCTTCGGTGAAGTCAACCCAGCTGTTGATGCTGCGAGGTTTCAGGCTATTGAGCCATGTTCGGGCTGTGCCTTGAAGCATGAGTGGGACGTACTTCACGGCAACGTGCTTGTTGCTGTTCGCTATGCTGACTGCCGTGGAGTAGTCGACCAGCCAGTCCTCCGGCTTCACGAAGCCAGTGTACTTGGTCGTATCTCTCGGGAGCGTGAACCCTCTGGGAAAGGGCTCATCTCGAATTCGTCGGCTGAAACAGGATGGACCCAATGCGTCTTCTTCTTCTAGCGCCAGAGATCGGTTGAGATGATCGATCTGATGGCGAGCGTCGTTCTCTCTGACTCCCTCTTAGCGGCCAAGGCGGTCGCCGAGTGTCGGGTGTGTGACAGGCGGCGGAGTAGGATGCCTTGCTCCACGAGGCGGAGAAGGAGGCGGGTCACCTTGCCGCTCTACCGCTCGAGGGCGACTGTCTTCATCACGCTTGATGGAGAGGTGAGTCCGGCTGCGGCTGGCAGCCGGCTCGTTGCCTCTTCTCCCACGGGCGCCACCAGTCGGCGTCCGGGACGTCGTGCCATGGTCCTGGCGAGGGGGCGGTTCATTGTTCCGGGGGCCGGGCACTTCAGCACGGCAGCCGGCTTCATGCTGCGCGACGACCACGTCCAGGAGCTGCTGGACTCGCTCCGTCATGTGGTGACGCTCATCGCCCTCGTACTTGTCCAGCTCGTCTATCACTGCCTGGGCAGCCCGGATGTTCTCTGTAGGCGTGGTGTAGATGGAGCGTTCTGCCCCGAACATGCTGGGGATGGTCGCGCCATGCTGTCGGATTGAGCCGATGTGGCTAGGCCCCTCAGGAGCAGGCGTGCCACCAACGGCCCGGTCCATCTCGCGTCGGTAGGCGTCCGAGAGGCGTCGCATGCTGGCCAGTCGGCCATCACTTTCGAGGAGCTGGACGCGGCGTGCCTCCAGCATCTCAGCGTCTGCGTCCTCTGGAATAGGCGCCGTCAGGTCTCGCAGCGCTGCATCGAGTGGGTCTCGAGCGTCTCCGGCCGAGCGCTCGCCACTATTGATGACAAGCACCTCCGTGACGGTGCTCCCACCGCTGTGCTTGCAAGGAGGCGACTCGTCGTAGATCACCATGTTGGTGGGGAACGCGTCAACTGACGCCGTGTCGGAGTCGACGATCATCGGGTCGGTGGAGCCAATAGACTCCAGGTCCACAGCAGGCTCGCTCGTGACGTGAAGCTGGTTGAGGAGGCTGACGAGGCGGCTCTTCAGGCAGCTGGTGCCCGTGTCGGAGGCTGGCTCGTCGGAGAGGTGAATCTCGCCGACAAGGTCGGCGAGGCAGCTCGCCACGCAGGCGATCTCCGCGCCGTGCAGCACGTCGAGGCTGACACCGTCGGGCGAGTTGGGCTGGCTTCGCTCGCCAGGAAGGAACATGGTTCCCGTCCAGGGCAGGTCTCCGGGAGACGGTGCACCCCGCCCCACGGTGGGCACCAAATGTCGGGGGTTGGGTGCAACATATGTCAATGAATGGCTTATCATGGTGGGAGCGAGTAGAACGTCGCCGGTGCCTGGAAGCGGGATGAGGCGTAGACATGAATGCCGGCGTACTTTACCCAGGTTCGGGGCTCTCCTAGGAGATAACACCCCTAGTCCTGCTCTGCGGGGCCTCTGCATGATTACTAAGGCACAAGTGATACAATGGTGCTCCTTGAGCTGTGTTCTGGAGGTAGGAGGAGGCAAGGCTGGCTCCCTTCCTGCTCTAGGGGTGTGGCTGGTTCTAATGGAGTGGGAACCCTTTGCATGGGTGCCCTGGGGGGTTTATATAGGCCTACCCACCAGGGGTACAATGGTAATCTGGCTGGGTGCTAGGCCCGGCTGTCAGTGTCTCCGGCCTCCGGCTTCTCCGCCAACTACTGGGGCCTGCCGCCTGGTGGGCCCTGCCGACCGGTCCGGTACGGAGCCAACAAGCTGCTCCCGTCGCCGGTGGGTCTCGTTGGTGGCTGTTCACTGTAGTCATGCTGCTAATGACGCGGGCTTGGTCAGCTCAGTGTGGCTACAGTCCCACTGCCTGGCGGCCGATCACTATAGCCACACCTGGTCTCATCAGGTTAATGGTGCACTTGCTTCAAAGTAAGGGTCGGCCGCCTGCTGGAGGCCGGCCTTCCCCAAGTCCGACTGGTTCGGCATCCGCCGTCTTCCGAGACGTCACTGCCTGATAGGGCCCGCAGCCTACAGACCGTACCGACAGGTCATTGTGGGGAACAGGGCTCCGCCTGTCTGGAATGATGTCAAGGGGAAGTGGCAACAGTGTTGCATCGTGCAGAGATCTCCGCCTGTACGGGGCACTGTGGCCATGCTAAGCCCAAGATTCGGGGGTGAGGGGTGTCACTGTAGCCACGCCCTTTCTTGTCCTCCTGATGGGGGTGCAGACTCTGAAGCGCTAAGTGGCCGCCTGCTCGACGCCGTCCTCTCTAGAGGTCGGCTGACTGGAGCCGGCCGCTCTTGGTGCCATATGCTGGTGGCTGGCGTCCTCCGGTGGACGACCGTTGAGCCAGTCGGCCTCCAGAGGGCGGAGCTTCAGCTTGGGACGCTGCAGGGCGAAGCCGGCCCAAAGTTTTGACAAGTTCAGGGACTCGGGTGAGGCTACCCGTGGCCCATTACTCCGACACATAATGGGAGCATCATGAAGCATATGACTAGCACATTTAAGTCTAACCCACTTCCTATTCATAGGGATTTTGTGAGCAAACAACTTATCAAACAATAATCAACTAGCATATGAAGGCAGAACAAGCATAACTTCAAAACTTTAAGCACATAGAGAGGAAACTTGATATTATTGCAATTCCTACAAGCATATATTCCTCCCTCATAATAATTTTCAGTAGCATCATGAATTAATTCAACAATATAACCAGCACCTAAAGCATTCTTTTCATGATCTACTTGCATAGAAAATTTACTACTCTCCACATAAGCAAAATTCTTCTTATTCAGAATAGTGGGAGTATCATAAGAGACTTGAATACTATAAATTGTTTCCACATTAAAAGGGTAATGTTCAGAAAAAGGGTAATCATAATCATGACAAGTTTTATAAATATAATCATCACTACTTTTTATAGCATAAGTTTCATCACAATAATCATCATAAGTAGCAACTTTGTTCTCATCATAATCGATTGAAACCTCTTCCAAAATAGTGGACTCGTCACTAAATAAAGTCATGACCTCTCCAAATCCACTTCCATAAATGTTATAAGATTCAACATCCTCCAAAATAGTGGGATCATTACTTCCTAAAGTTGACACTCTTCCAAACCCACTTTCATCAATATAATCATCATAGGTAAGAGGCATGCTATCATAACAACTTTGCATATCAAAACTTGGGATGCTAAAAATATCATCTTCATTAAACGTAGCATCCCCAAGCTTGGGACAAACATTAATTGCAACAAATATATTCTGAAATATTTCATCCTCATCAAACATAGCTTCCCCAAGCTTGGGCCCTTTCATATCATAAGCATAATCACTCTCATCACTAATAGTATGGATAGCAGCAAGAGTATAGCAATTATCATCATCACAAAGAGAAGTAGGAGCCACATCCTTTGGGAGGGATACCTTTTTACCTTTGCTTCTCCGTTTTTTCTTTTTCTTCTTCACATTATGTGTGTGTTCAAGCTTCTTCTTTGTGCTCCTTATTTATGGGATTGGTTGAATAGAAAGCTCCTCCTCGTTACCTGATTCATCATAAGAAATAATAGGAGGATATTGGGAAGTCTCTTCCCTTTCATTAGTATTATCATCATCTTCTATTTGCTTCATTTTCTTTATGTAATTGGCAATATAAGGATTTTCAATGCAATTCATCGCACAAAACATATAAATCTTCTCTAGATCAAAATCAAGAAGTTTGTAACGAGCAAATTCTAGAAGATACTTAGTTATACGTTTCATTTCTTCGTAACCCATAAGAAAACTAAGTTCATTATAATGTGCAAGGGAAATCAAATTATCAAAAAATTTGGACACGATTCGATCATGAAACAATTTGCATCGGAGATGTAAATGACCACTTTCATTGCAAAGTTCACAAGTACGGCAAAGGAAATATAAATTTTCAGCACTCACATTTAACCTTTCTTGCAACAATTTAGTTTCTAAATGCTTATGCCTCTTGCAATATCTATCTTCTCTATTTGGTGTGTTCATGCAAACCCAATGCTCTCCAAAAAATCGACATGCTTATAGGAGACATTTTCATCATAACTAGTGCAATCATCATTAGTACTATGGATATTCAAAGCGTTCATACTAACAACATTGCAAGCATGTTCATCATTCAAATATTTAGTACCAAACATTTTATAGACTTCTTCTTCTAGCACTTGAGCACAATTTTCCTTTTCATCATACTTACGAAAGATATTAAAAAGATGAAGCGTATGAGGCAAACTCAATTCCATTTTTTTAGTTTTCTTTTATAGACTAACTAGTGATAAAACAAGAAACAAAAAGATTCGATTGCAAGATCTAAAGATATACCTTCAAGCACTCACCTCCCCGGCAACGGTGCCAGAAAAGAGCTTGATGCCTACTACAAAACCTTCTTCTTGTAGATGTTGTTGGGCCTCCAAGTGCAGAGGTTTGTAGGACAGTAGCAAATTTCCCTCAAGTGGATGACCTAAGGTTTATCAATCCGTGGGAGGCGTAGGATGAAGATGATCTCTCTCAAGCAACCCTGCAACCAAATAACAAAGAGTCTCTTGTGTCCCCAACACACCCAATACAATAGTAAATTGTATAGGTGCACTAGTTCCGTGAAGAGATGGTGATACAAGTGCAATATGGATGGTAGATATAGGTTTTTGTAATCTGAAATTATAAAAACAACAAGGTAACTAATGGTAAAAGTGAGTGCAAACGGTATTGCAATGGTAGGAAACAAGGCCTAGGGTTCATAATTTCACTAGTGCAAGTTCTCTCAACAATAATAACATAACTGGATCATATAACTATCCCTCAACATGCAACAAAGAGTCACTCCAAAGTTACTAATAGCGGAGAACAAACGAAGAGATTATGGTAGGGTACGAAACCACCTCAAAGTTATCCTTTCTGATCGATCTATTCATGAGTCCGTAGTAAAATAACACTAAGCTATTCTTTCTGTTCAATCTGTCATAAAGTTCGTACTAGAATAACACCTTAAGACACAAATCAACCAAAACCCTAATGTCACCTAGATACTCCATTGTCATCTCAAGTATCCGTGGGTATGATTATACGATATGCATCACACAATCTTAGATTCATCTATTCAAACCAACACATAGTACTTCACAGAGTGCCCCAAAGTTTCTACCGGAGAGTCAAGACGAAAACGTGTGCCAACCCCTATGCATAGATTCATTGAACCCGAAAGTTGATCACCAAAACATACATCAAGTAGGTCACGTGAATATCCCATTGTCGCCACAGATAAGCATGCCAAGACATACATCAAGTGTTCTCAAATCCTTAAAGACTCAATCCGATAAGATAACTTCAAAGGGAAAACTCAATCCATTACAAGAGAGTAGAGGGGGAGAAACATCATAAGATCCAACTATAATAGCAAATCTCGCGATACATCAAGATCGTATCACCTCAAGAACACGAGGGAGAGAGATCAAACACATAGCTACTGGTACATACCCTCAGCCCCGAGGGTGAACTACTCCCTTCTCGTCATGGAGAGCGTCGGGATGATGAAGATGGCCACCGGTGAGGGATCCCCCCTCCGGCAGGGTGCCAGAACAGGCTCCCGAGAGGTTTTTGGTGGCTACAGAGGCTTGCGGCGGCGGAACTCCCGATCTATTCTCGTCTTCGATGTTTTTAGGGTATATGGAGATATATAGGCGAAAGAAGTCGGTCAGGGGAGCCACGAGGGGCCCACGAGGGTGGAGGGCGCGCCCCCCTGCCTCGTGGCCTCCTCGAAGCTTCCCTGACTTCAGCTCCACATCTCCTGGATCACGTTCGTTCCAAAAATCACACTCCCGAAGGTTTCGTTCAGTTTGGACTCCATTTGATATTCCTTTTCTTCGAAACACTAAAATAGGCAAGAAAACAACAATTTGGGCTGGGCCTCCGGTTAATAGGTTAGTCCCAAAAATAATATAAAAGTGCTTAGTAGAGCCCATAAACATCCAAAACAGATAATATTATAGCATGAATGCTTCATAAATTATAGATACCTTGGAGACGTATCACTCCTTCCCCTCCTTGTTTAATAGATGATACGCACACTCGTGCGTATTCGAGAAATAAAATATATTCTAGAAATGGGAGAAATAAGCCTGCTTCAAGTAGCATATCTTGTTCTTGATATGGGTTTTGAGCCACAACTAAGAAAAAAAATGTGAAACAAGCACAACCTAAATGGCAAACTCTTATGTTCATTGCCACTTGGCCAAAAGAGGTGAGGAAAGTATCTTCAGATTTTCTCACTAACCCTTTCCAGGTTAACATTGGGAACAACGATCAGCTGGTTGCAAATAAGTCAATCACTCAGGTAATAAAAAATGAATTTTCCTGCGTGTTAGACAATGTAATGTGTACATGGTGGTGCAGTATAAACCACGTACACGTATAGGAAGTGTTCCGTGGGTTGTACTCTAGGTGGTTTAGGTTAGTTGAGATTGATCTCTATCTTGTATAGATCATAGCTTGAGGATCAATCCAATAACAACCTGAACCACCTCCCTTGTAATCTATGACCTATATATAACACGCAACGCGTGTTGGGGAACGTAGCAGAAATTCAAAATTTTCTACGCATCACCAAGGTCAATCTATGGAGAGACTAGCAACGAGAGAGAGAGGGAGTGCATCTTCATACCCTTGAAGATCGCTAAGCGGAAGCGTTACAAGAACACGGTCGGTGGAGTCGTTCACGAAGCGATTCAGATCGCGGCCGAATCCGATCTAAGCACCGAACAATGGTGCCTCCGCGTTCAACACACGTACAGCCCAGGGACGTCTCCTCCTTCTTGATCCAGCAAGGGGAGAGGAGAAGTTGAGGGAGAACTCCGATAGCACGACGACATGGTGGTGATGGAGCTCGTGGTTCTCCGGCAGGGCTTCACCAAGCACTACGGAGGAGGAGGAGGAGGTGTTGGAGGAGGGAGAGGGCAGTGCCAGGGGAAGGGGTGCGGCTGCCCTCTCTCTCCCTCACTATATATAGGGGAAAGGAGGAGGGGGAGGCACCCTAGGGTTCCCTAGGGGAGGGGCGGCGGCCATAGGGGAAACCCTAGATGGGTTTGGGCACCCCCACCCCCTAGGAAACTTGTCCCCCAAGCCGGGAGGGGCGACTGCCCTAGGGGTGGCGCCCCCACCTCTCCTGTTTACGTGAGATGGGGTGGGAGGGGCACTCAGCCCCTTAGTGGGCTGATGTGCCCTCTCCCTTTGGCCCATAAGGCCCCCCAACGCTTGTCGGGGCCTCCGAAACCCCTTTCGGACACGCTGGTCATCACCTGGTACCCCCGGAACAATTCCGTACTCCAATACCCTTCGTCCAATATAACGATCTTCACCTCCGGACCATTCCGGAGCTCCTCGTCATGTCCGGGATCTCATCCGGGACTCCGAACAACCTTCGGTAATCACATACTATTTCCCATAACAACTCTAGCGTCACCGAACCTTAAGTGTGTAGACCCTACGGGTTCGGGAACCATGTAGACATCACCGAGATGTTCTTCGGTCAATAACCAACAGCGGGATCTGGATACCCATGTTTGCTCCCACATGCTCCACGATGATCTCATCGGATGAACAATGATGTCAAGGATTCAAGCAATCCCGTATGCAATTCCCTTTGTCAATCGGTATGTTACTTGCCCGAGATCCGATCGTCGGTATCCCAATACCTCATTCAATCTCGTTACCGACATGTCACTTTACTCATTCTGTAATGCATGATCCTGTGACTAACTACTTAGTCACATTGAGCTCATTATGAATATGCAATACCAAGTGGGCCCAGAGATACCTCTCCGTCATACGGAGTGACAAATCCCAGTCTCGATTCGTGCCAACCCAACAGACACTTTCGGAGATACCTGTAGTGCACCTTTAGAGCCACCCAGTTACGTTGTGACGTTTGGTACACCCAAAGTACTCCTATGGTATCAGGGAGTTACACAATCTCATGGTCTAAGGAAATGATACTTGACATTAGAAAAGCTTTAGCAAACGAACTACACGATCTTGTGCTATGCTTAGGATTGGGTCTTGTCCATCACATCATTCTCCTAATGATGTGATCCCATTATCAATAACATCCAATGTCCATGGTCAGGAAACCATGACCATCTGTTGATCAACGAGCTAGTCAACTAGATTCTCACTAGGGACACGTTGTGGTCTATGTATTCACACATGTATTGCAGTTTCCGGTTAATACAATTATAGCATGAACAATAGACAATTATCATGAACAAGGAAATATAATAATAACCATTTTATTATTGCCTCTAGGGCATATTTCCAACAACGCGTCCCTGCGAAAGCATACGCTTCAACCATCTTTTACATGGTATTCAGAGCCTAACCTCTAGCACATCCCAAAACCCTAGCCATGGCCTCAAGCACCACTTCCGCCGCCGCACCAGCCCTCATCCCCATCACTGATCGCCTCCATCACTCCAACTTCCTGGTGTGGTGTGCCCAAGCGGTCGCTGCCATCCGCGGCGCCCAGCTCATCTCCTACATCAACCCAGAGAGAGAGGAACCGACGCCCAAGCTCGCGGACAAGGATGGCAAGCCAACAAATGTGTCCAACTCGGCGTATGAGATCGCCAAGGCGCAGGATTCCCAGGTTCTGAGTTTTGTGTTCAATTCAGTCTCACCTGTTGTGATGATCCAGATCACCCATTGCACCACGGCATCGGCAGCATGGACTTCCATCACGGAGATGTTCATCTCCCAAACCTAGGCGCATGTGGTGAATGAGGGAGTCCTAGATTAGGGGGTATCCGGACAGCCGGACTATATACATCGTCCGGACTATTGAAGCGTGAAGATACAAGACTCAAGACTTCGGCCCGTGTGCGGATGGGACTCTCCTTTGCGTGGAAGGCAAGCTTGGCCATCCGGATATTGTGTTTCCTTCCTTGTAACCGACTCCATGTAAACCCTAGCCCTCTCCGGTGTCTATATAAACCGGAGAGGTTGGTCCTTAGAAGGCCGATCACAATTACAATCATACCATCATAGGCTACCTTCTAGGGTTTAGCCTCTACGATCTCTTGGTAGATCTACTCTTGTACTACCCATATCTTCAATATTAATCAAGCAGGAAGTAGGATTTTACCTCCATCGAGAGGGCCCGAACCTGGGTAAACATTGTGTCCCTTGCTTCCTGTTACCATCAGCCTAGACGCACAGATCGGGACCCCCTACCCGACATCCACCGGTTTTGACACCGACATTGGTGCTTTCATTGAGAGTTCCTCTGTGTCGTTGCTACAAGGCGTGATGGCACCTTCAATCATCGTCAACAACACGGTCCAGGGTGAGACTTTTCTCCCCGGACAGATCTTCGTGTTCGGCGGCTTCGCACTGCGGGCCAATTCGCTTGGCCACCTGGAGCAGATCGACAGCTACGCCCCTGGCCACCAGATCAGGTTTGGAAACCTGAACTACGCGGCGGACATCCGCAGAGACTTGATCTTTGATGGATTCGGGCCCATGCCAGGAGCACCGGACAGTCACGACAAGCACGACTTAGACCTGCTATCAGATAATGCCCGGGGTATCACCCCTACAGTAGCCCCGGACTTAAATTCGGAGTAGGCTACGTTGCCTAAGGACGAAGGGATGGACCCCGCCCCGCAGGCCGTACACTCATCAGCGGTGAAGCCGAACACATGCCTCACTTCTGAGGAAGCCTGTAACTCCGGACCCCCGGATTCATACCCGCTTGTTGGTTTCAGTCCACACACCCTCGAGCCAGTCGAGCTAGGTTGGGCTCCGGTAATGGAGTTTACCGCTGCGGACATCTTCCAGCACTCGCCCTTTGGCGACATGCTGAACTCATTAAAGTCTCTCTCTTTGTCAGGAGGCTCCGGGCCGAACTATGTCCGGCTTGAGTGGGAAGCAGGCCCACTTCATTGCCACGATCGACGATTTAACCGACGTGCTTGACTTCGACTCCAAAGACATCGACGGTATGGACGACGATGCAGGAGAAGTACAGGAGCCACCGCTCGTAGGGTGGTGGATGGCCACCTCCTCATACGATATATACATGGCGAACACTACGAAGGAAACCAATGGCGATGAGGCAACGGAGGATAACCCCTCAGGGAGAAAAACAAAGCATGGGCGTTGTTGGCGCCGCCCCAAGCCCCGCCATAGCGACACTGGCCCAAGAGATGAAAACAATACAAATGACGCTAAAGATGAATACAACCCTGATCAGCCTACCTTCAAGCAGTCCGGACTGGCCATGATGGGATACATGGAGAGGGACAACTATACACCCCCCTCCGAAGACGAGCTAAGCCTCGGCAATGACGAATTCGGCGTGCCTGAAGATCCAGTGGAACAAGTTCGCTTCAAGCGGTGGCTCAAGGCCACGGCAAGGAGCCTGCAAAGAAAGCAAGAGCAGCTTAAAGCTGACCAAGATTTTCTAGTGGATAGGTGGACCAAGATCCTGGCCACTGAAAAGTACAGACTCGACCGCCCCAACAAAGGGCATACGCGGCACAACTGGCTACCTCAACCTAAGCAGGAGAACCCAAGGCACACACCCCGACGTCCACACATCACTACGGTCCAAGACAGTAAGTAGGGTACATGAAGAGGCATCCTCAAGCCTCGGCGCAATGGTCATAAACGTCAAGTCAAGGAAGCTGGTGCCAAGTCCAGCAACTCTCAGTCCGGTCAATGGACAAAGAATAGCTCAAGCCTATTCGGCCCGAGCCACATACTCGATCAACCATGTGAAATTCATGGTACTCCTAGAAGAACGGTAAACCATACCAATAGAGAATGACGGATCCTCAAAACAAAGCGGTTGGTCGTGTGCCGGAAATAATGAGGGGAGGTGTCTAGTCAAGAGACCCCCCATAGCATAAAAGTACGGCCGATCGCCCCCGATCGCATCAACCACAGCAATTCAATTGCAATACCTCTAGACAAAATAGTCCGGGGGCTCGACAACACATAAAGCCCCCGCAGGTATGAAACCGCAAATAACAGCTCCTAAAAGATGCTAGGTGCGAAGGCCAAGTTTTATGGGGCCACCACTTTAACGGTTGTCCTAGGATCACCAAAAAATACCACGCGCTGAAGAATAATACTTCGGCACCTTTCCCTCATACGGTAATTTACCATATACTAGCGGGATTATCCACGTCGACTAGATCTCACGTGGTAAAATCCCTCAGGCCAACACCATGTGATATAATCATGCCCACGGGCAAGGCCGGACCCCGCCCTTAGAGCAGAACTCATACAGCTGCCGGAGTAGCAAGTCGCGCATGCCTATCAAAATTTTGATATGACAGCCAACTATCCGGACACCAACTGAGGAGTCCGTGCTACTTCACGGTATAATGGATGGGTTCACCAGGGTCCGATCAAGAACCCTTAGACCAACCACAAGAGGACGTTCAGCTGCCTCCAAGCATTTGCCTTTACAAACTAACTTTGACGCAGAACAGGATTGGCGGCATGGAATCAGCCCGGACACACAATGGCAGGAACATGCAGGTAGAAGGCAGTTCGGATTCACTCTTGATCCACTCACAACCCCCTCCAGTCCGGCCATCATAGGTTCCGCCAAAAAACACCTCTTTTCATACATCGTACTCATATGCATAGACATATCATCCTACTACAGTACGTAGACTTAAATAACACTTACCGACCGTCGTTTATCGCCAACGCCTCTTTGCCAAAAAAATGGCAGCCACGCTTCGTGTTACGCCCGGTTATGCCAGGGGCTTCACAGTACGGCAATAAAGTCCGACCACCTTTTCGGTTGTTCGGCACCCCGAACTTATAGCATTATATGCATCAGCTCCGAATCATGTCTTGGGTCATTGGTTGGGTTTGCCCGGCTCCCATGTTTTGGTACCTTACGTTCCGTTCTATCGGCTAAGGTAGCGCTGGGAGAACTACTGCGATTGTGTACCGTTTCTGCCGGATGAGCACCTCAGTAGAGAAAGCCATAAACCGACTGTCATGATGCAGCGAGAGCTGGTCAGCTATTCGAGAGGTTGTAAAATCCTTAAAGATTTATTCCGCACAACGCCATTATAAATGCAGAGTGCGACGGATCGGTCTTCTGATCAGGCGCCAATAGAGCCCCTAGTTCGGTCTTCCGAACACTAGGGGTTGCGCCGACCATACTCGAATTCCTATGGCTAAGTGAGAGTAGTAAAGCCTTATAGTCCGATTGCCTAGTTCGTGGCGAGAAACACCTCCTCAAAAGGCCCAACCATGGGATAAAGAGTGTTCCTATATGTCCCGAACACCCCCATATTTTTTACGTGGGGGCAGAAGCCGGCGACTGGCCAACTCTCAGGATTTACATAAAATAAACAGCCGCACAGGAAGAACATATGTTCAAACAAAACAGGCAATATATAAAAAAATGCCATTATCCCATATTACAAAAAGCGGCACGAATGCCCTCAGGGACATATAATGTCTTTGGCACACTTATCCGCCGCAAGGCGGGCCCCTTTCAGTACACCTTCATAGCACAGCTCGGGCTTGCGGTGCTCCTTACCCTTCGGCGGCCCCTTGGTCATCAGCTTCTCTGCCTCAAGCTTCCCCCAATGCACTTTTGCACGGGAAAACACCATGTGCGCACCTTCTATACAGACTGATCGCTTGATAGCATCAAGCCGAGGACATGCGCCCACAATCCGCTTCACGAGTCCGAAGTAACTGCTTGGAATTGGCTCCGCAGGCCACAGCCGGACAACCAAGTCCTTCATGGCTAGTTCGGCCGCCTGGTGCAGTTCGACTAGCTGCTTCAGCTGATTGATAAAAGGCACCGGATAGTTCGGTGCCAAATACTACGACCAGAAATTCCTCTCCGCGGACTTATTCTCCTTGGTCCGGTAAAATTGGGTGGCATCTGATATGCTGTGAGGCAGATCCGCAAACGCCCCTGTAAAAACAAGAATTCAGCTTGTCGCTTAGAGTTCTCCCCGCTGTCATGTAAACATGGCCATGAATACAACAGGCCTTACCAGTTGCAACTTTCCGGGACTCCTGAATGTCCCGTACAGCACCTCGGGCTTCTTCCCGAGCATCTTCCATGGCTTGGAGAGCTTGGGCGAGTTCAGATTCTTTCCCTACCAGACTCTGCTCCAAGCCCTCGCTTTTCTTCACAGCCTCCTGGAGCTCCCGCTCGGCTGTGACGACCCTGGCCTCGTGTTTTTCAAGAAGCGCTTGCTCGGTGGCAGCCTTCTCATTGGCATCAGCCACAGCCTTCTTCAGTGCCTCATATTCGGCACTCGCTCCTAGGGCATACAACAAAAATACTTTTCAATAGGCACAATTACTCATTCGCGCCTAATGCAAGACAATGTTTCAACATACCTTGCTTATCCTCTAATTGCTTATTCACACGGCCAAGTTCTTCCTCGGACCATTCCAGGCTCTGCTTCAGTTCGGACACTTCCGCATTATGAGCGGACGTCTTCTCCGCACACGCCTGTTTTCAAACAAAGAGGTACACGTCATTAACAAAGGATTTGATCCCCTGCACGGCTCCCTTTCTTTCGTCGAACAGTGTATCAGGGGCTACTACTCATATTATGACGATTCCTCAAAGGTTTCTTAGGAAACATACCTCAAAGGCCTTTATAAGGCCAAGGCTGGACTCGTTCAGCCGGCTCTCGGTGGACTGAATCTTTTCAACCACCGCACCCATGAGGGTCCGATGTTCATCGATGATAGACGTGTTCTTTAACGCTGTCGACAGACCGCCTGGAAACTCTGCTTGGACAGAGGTTGTCGGCGGAGTAGGCAAGCCTCCCATCGTCAAAGGTGGCTGCTCGCCCGATCCGGGAGCCTTAGAGGTCTCCTGGACCTTGTCCGGCTGTGGGCCGAACCCAAGATCGCCCCCGCTGTTGGCACACTCAGGGGCCATCGCTCCCATGTGTCCGGCTCCAGACGCCCCTGTCACACCCTAGCTAGTCATGCATTAGAGTGTTGCATCATGTTTACTCTTTCATCAGAAACTTGAAATGGGGATGACAGAACCCCCAGTCCCCTCTGAAACCAACTAGGGTTACTAAAATAATTTTTCAATGAACCTGAAATGCCCTTCTAAAATGCCCATCATTTTTGTCTTGGTTCAGAACCTCTGCCAAAAGTGGTGCACATTTTCCTAGGCCATCCTAGGGTTTTTGAATTAAATCATAAATATTTGAATTTGGGCATTTAAAATAATATAAAATATTCAAATGCTCAAATAAGCACGCGAGCGCTCGGGGCTCGGCTAGCTCGAAGGAGTAGAGGACGGCGTTGAAAGGGATCTCCGGCGACGGCTTATTTGAGCATTTGAATATTTTATATTATTTTAAATGCCCAAATTCAAATATTTATGATTTAATTCAAAAACCCTAGGATGGCCTAGGAAAATGTGCACCACTTTTGGCAGAGGTTCTGAACCAAGACAAAATGATGGCATTTTAGAAGGGCATTTCAGGTTCATTGAAAAATTATTTTAGTAACCCTAGTTGGTTTCAGAGGGGACTGGGGGTTCTGTCATCCCCATTTCAAGTTTCTGATGAAAGAGTAAACATGAGCAACACTCTAATGCATGACTAGCTAGGGTGTGACAACTCACCCCCACTCAAAAGAATCTCGTCCCGAGATTTGGGTTCCTCCGGGAAGAAGGCGGGATATTCAAGTCGAAGACGATCCTCCCTTTCCCAAGTTGCTTCATCCTCAGAATGGTGCGACCATTGAACCTTGAGAAACTTGATATTATGACGTCGCGTGGTACGTTCGGCTTGATCGAGGATACGAATGGGGTACTCTCGATATGTAAGATCATCTTGGAGATCAAGCGTTTCGTGGTCCACTTCACGGATAGGATCCGAGAAGCAACGCCTGAGTTGAGAAACGTGGAAGACATCGTGAACTCTGGAGAGGTGCGGAGGTAGTTCCAACTGGTAGGCAACTTCTCCTCGTTTGGCAAGAATGCGAAAAGGTCCAATGTAACGAGGAGCCAATTTGCCTTTGATACCGAAACGATGGGTTCCCTTCAAAGGGGTGACCCGAAGATAAGCCTTCTCGTCAACCTCGAAAGTCATAGCCTTATGTTTTCGGTCATATTGACTCTTTTGACGGGATTGGGCTGTTTTCAACTTTTCACGAACGATACGAACTTGTTCTTCTGCTTCCTGAATCATATCCGGGCCAAAGAATTGTCTTTCCCCGGTCTCTGACGAATTAAGGGGTGTTCGACATCGTCGTCCATAGAGAACTTCAAAAGGGGCTTTACCCAAGCTAGATTGATAGCTGTTGTTGTAAGCGAATTCGGCAAATGGAAGGCACTTCTCCCAGTCCATTCCGAATGAGATGACAGAGGCTCGAAGCATGTCTTCTAGAATTTGGTTGACGCGTTCCACTTGACCACTCGACTGCGGGTGGAAAGCGGTGCTAAAGGAGAGACGAGTTCCCATAGCATTTTGGAAACTTTCCCCAAATCGAGAGGTGAAAAGACTTCCTCGATCCGAGTTAATTTCCAAAGGAACACCATGAAGGGACACTATTCGGGAGATGTATAAGTCTGCCAGCTGACTAGCGGTTATACTCTCACGAACAGGTAGGAAATGGGCTACTTTGGAAAGACGATCGACCACGACGAAAATGGCATTATTCCCTCTCTTGGTCCTGGGAAAACCGGTAATGAAATCCATACCAATTTTATCCCATTTCCATTTAGGAATAGCTAAGGGTTGAAGGGTGCCAGCAGGCCGTTGATGCTCTGCTTTTATACGACGACGGACGTCGCAATTTGCAATATACTGAGCAATTTCTCTCTTCATCCTAGTCCACCAGAACCTCTGGCGTAGGTCCTGATACATTTTAGTGCTACCGGGATGAATGGTGAGAGGAGATTCATGAGCCTCCTTAAGGATCAACTGCCGTAGATGCTGGTTCTTGGGAACCACTAGACGGTTCTCAAAGTACACAACACCATGATCATTGGTGGAGAAACAACTAGCACCTCCGCTAGCAATGTTCTCTTTGATTTTAGATATTCCCTTATCTCGCTTTTGGGCAGCGATGATTTGATCCGTAAGAGTAGGTTTTGCTACCAAGGTGGAAAGAAAACCTTGAGGTACAATGTCAAGGTTAAGCTTCCGAAATTCCTCATGGAGAAGCAGTTGACTTTGTTGTAACATCAGGTTGTTACAATAAGATTTACGACTTAGCGCATCAGCCATGACGTTGGCTTTCCCTGGGGTGTAGGTTATTCCTAAGTCGAAGTCTGTGATCAATTCAACCCAACGTCTCTGCCTGAGATTCAAATCCGGTTGGGTGAAAATATACTTCAGACTTTGGTGATCAGTGAATATTTCGCAACGATTACCGAGGAGGTAATGTCGCCAGGTCTTAAGTGCATAGACTACGGCTGCAAGCTCTAGATCATGAGTAGGATAATTCTCCTCATGTGGGTGCAATTGCCGTGAAGCGTAAGCAATTACGTGTCGATCTTGCATGAGAATGCAACCTAGTCCTTGTCGCGAGGCGTCGCAGTAGATAACGAAGTCCTTGGAGAAGTCTGGCGGTACCAGCACGGGAGCAGAGGTCAGGCGTCTTTTCAGTTCCTGAAAGCTGTGCTCACATTGTGGAGTCCATTCGAACTTTTTATCTTTCTTGAGGAGTTCGGTTAGAGGTTTAGCAACTTTGGAGAAGTTCTCGACAAAGCGACGGCAATAGCTCGCTAAGCCTAGAAAACTCCGAACTTGCTTGACCGATTCAGGTGGAGTCCAATTAAGGACGGCTTGAACTCGCTCAGGGTTAACAGCAATACCTTTACCAGATATTACATGACCCAGATAGGTCACTTCTGACAACCAGAATTCACATTTCGAAAATTTGGCATAAAGGCGATGCTCTCGAAGTTTCTTCAACACTAGCCTTAGATGTTCGGCATGTTCTTCCTCGTTCTTGGAGTAGATGAGTATATCATCGAGGTAGACCACGACGAATTTATCCAAATACTCCATGAAGATTGAGTTCATTAACCGAGAAAAGGTGGCTGGAGCGTTGGTTAATCCGAAGGACATGACGGTGTACTCGTATTGGCCATAACGAGTAACAAAGGCCGTTTTAGGAATGTCCCCGTTTCTGATTTTGATTTGATGGTAGCCCAACCTCAAATCCATCTTGGAGAAGACTGAGGATCCAGCGAGCTGATCATACAGGTCGTTGATCCTGGGAAGCGGGTATTTATTTTTGATTGTGACCAGATTGACAGGTCGGTAGTCTACAACCATCCGGTCCGTACCATCCTTCTTCTTGACGAATAGGACGGGGCAAGCCACGGAGATGAGCTAGGTCGGATGAAACCCTTTTTCAAGGATTCATCAAGTTGTTTCTTAAGCTCAGCTAGTTCTAGGGGTGCCATCTTAGTTGTCACACCCTAGCTAGTCATGCATTAGAGTGTTGCATCATGTTTACTCTTTCATCAGAAACTTGAAATGGGGATGACAGAACCCCCAGTCCCCTCTGAAACCAACTAGGGTTACTAAAATAATTTTTCAATGAACCTGAAATGCCCTTCTAAAATGCCCATCATTTTTGTCTTGGTTCAGAACCTCTGCCAAAAGTGGTGCACATTTTCCTAGGCCATCCTAGGGTTTTTGAATTAAATCATAAATATTTGAATTTGGGCATTTAAAATAATATAAAATATTCAAATGCTCAAATATCTCCAAACTAAAATGTTTCATGTTGGAAATAATCCAACTATGGGCCAGGAATAGTTTGGTGATATTTGAGCATTTGAATATTTTATATTATTTTAAATGCCCAAATTCAAATATTTATGATTTAATTCAAAAACCCTAGGATGGCCTAGGAAAATGTGCACCACTTTTGGCAGAGGTTCTGAACCAAGACAAAAATGATGGGCATTTTAGAAGGGCATTTCAGGTTCATTGAAAAATTATTTTAGTAACCCTAGTTGGTTTCAGAGGGGACTGGGGGTTCTGTCATCCCCATTTCAAGTTTCTGATGAAAGAGTAAACATGATGCAACACTCTAATGCATGACTAGCTAGGGTGTGACAGCCCCCCTGGTCCGGGTCCCGTTGAGACGACACCTCGGTGTCGCGCCTAGACTTTGGGGAAGGGGCCTCTGGAGGCGTCTTGCTCGCCAAGGCGTCCGAGCTCAGCGAATCCTCCGATGAGGACTGTCCGGCGCAAGACCTTGCCGGACTGTGCAAAATATGGCAATAGTTAAAACTACTATACCCAAAAACAATCCCGGATGCATATGCGTGTTTGGATTTCGTATACTTACGACTTTTCCAGGGGATGGGCCCTGGGATCCCACTCCGGACTACTATCGGCAGCCGTGGTAGATGCCTCTGGGAGGGAACTTTTTCCCCCCCTTGGGCGGTTCGGCCTCCAGGGATGAGGAGGCCATCCTTTTCTTCCCACCCCCAAAGTGAGGCTCGTCCTCCTCTGCTTCCTCCTCTTCGTCTTCAGAAGAAGGATCGTCGCTGGAGTCTTCGGATTTGGCGTCCGAAGCCTTGTGACGACGGAGGCCAGTCAGGTCTTTTTGGCCTTCTTGGAGGCCTCTTTCTTTGGCGCCTCGTAAGGCACGGGGACCAGCATCTTCGTCAGAAGAGGTCCGGCCGGTTCCTCCGGCAGCGGAGCCGGACAATGTATCCACTCCACCTTTTTTATCCATCCCTGAGGTCGTGCCAAAGCATGATTAAAATGGCTCCCTCGGAACATGTCGGCCAAAACATGGATGGACAAAGCATAGCAATAACTTACCGAGCTTGCAGAATGGGATAATTGATACCCACGGTCCTCGGAAGAGCCCGGCCATGACTTGCCGGACTTAAAGAGCACCTTCCAGATATCCTCGTGGGAGGAATCATAGATCTCTTGAAGGGTCGGGTGCTCGGTTGGATCGTATTCCCACAAATTGCAGGCTCGACGCTGGCAAGGGAGAACCAGGCAAACTAGCATCACCTGGACTACGTCGACGAGTTTGATGTCCTTGTCAACCACGCTTTGAACGCGCGTCTGGAGCAGCGACAGCTCATCGTACGAGGACCAATTCGGGCCCTTCTTGGGCCAGGAAGTGAGCCGCAGTGGGGCTCCGGATCTGAACTCCGGGGCTGCAGCCCACTTTTTCCCGCGTGGTTCGGTGATATAGAACCACTGCTGCTGCCACTCCTTGACGGAGTCGTTGAAGGCACCCTTCGGCCAAACGGCCTTGGGCATCTTGCTCACCATGGCGCCGCCGCACTCGGTGTGTTCTCCACTCACCACCTTGGGCTTCACATTGAAAATCTTGAGCCACAGGCCGAAGTGAGGCGAAATCCGGAGAAAGGCCTCGCACACGACGATGACCATCGAGATATTGAGAAAAGAGTTGGGGGGAAGATCATGAAAATCAATCCCGTAGTAATACATGACCCCATGGACAAATGGGTGGAGGGGAAACCCGAGCCCGCGGATGAAGTGCAGAAGGAACACGACTCTCTCGTGAGGCTCCGGAGTAGGGACGACCTGTCCCGCCGGTGGGAGACGGTGGCCGATCTTCTTGGCCAGATACCCGGCTTCCCGGAGCTTCTTTATATCCTTCTCCTAGACGGTAGAGGCCATCCATTTGCCTCCTGCTCCAGATCCGGACATCTTTGGAAAAACTCTCTTTCATGGAAAAGGAGAAAGCCTGGGCGTTAGGGCTCGAACAGATGGGAATAGGATAGCGGAAGGAGAAGGCGTGGGTAAGGTGGAAGAGACCTTACCTCTTTATAGAGGCGGCAAAAGTTTTTTGTGCCTCCCCACTTGCCTGGTGGAACCCGCTCGTTCCCCACTCGCCTCGATTAGCGTGCAGTTGGATTACCCATACCCGTATTGATGAGAATCCCGTAATAAGGGGAAACGATCTCTGCTTTGACAAGACGTGTCAAGGAAACCGCCTCGCAATATGCGTTGTGGCTGGTTGTAGGAAAACGGTTCGAAACCCGACCGTAATGACACGTCGCGTTGTCTAAAAAGTTATCAGCAGATTGCATTTGTGAACTATCATTCTCTCTACGGTGGCATGTGAAGATCATTTTTGTGGATCCGGACATGATTCAGGTGTTCGATAATTACTTTGGAGTATTCGGAGAAGGAACCCGCCCTGCAATGCCGAAGACAAGACTGCGCGTTGGACTCATCGTCATTGAAGCCTGGTTCAGGGGCTACTGAGGGAGTCCTAGATTAGGGGGTATCCGGATAGCCGGACTATATACATCGTCCGGACTATTGAAGCGTGAAGATACAAGACTCAAGACTTCGTCCCGTGTCCGGATGGGACTCTCCTTTGCGTGGAAGGCAAGCTTGGCCATCCGGATATTGTGTTTCCTTCCTTGTAACCGACTCCATGTAAACCCTAGCCCTCTCCGGTGTCTATATAAACCGGAGAGGTTGGTCCTTAGAAGGCCGATCACAATTACAATCATACTATCATAGGCTACCTTCTAGGGTTTAGCCTCTATGATCTTGTGGTAGATCTACTCTTGTACTATCCATATATTCAATATTAATCAAGCAGGAAGTAGGGTTTTACCTCCATCGAGAGGGCCCAAACCTGGGTAAACATTGTATCCCGTGCTTCCTGTTACCATCAGCCTAGATGCACAGATCGGGACCCCCTACCCGAGATCCGCCGGTTTTGACACCGACAGTGAACACGAGGATTGCCCTATCGAACACCAAGAAGGGCACCTCAACTATTTCCGAGTACATCGGTCGCATGAAGGCGCTCGGAGACGAGCTGGCTTCTGTTGGGAAGCCCCTCACCGACGATGACATGGTGTCATACAGCCTCGCCGGCCTCGACTT
This sequence comes from Triticum aestivum, assembly GCF_018294505.1. Taxonomy (NCBI): domain Eukaryota; kingdom Viridiplantae; phylum Streptophyta; class Magnoliopsida; order Poales; family Poaceae; genus Triticum; species Triticum aestivum. The sequence goes on from NC_057810.1 coordinate 164,073,752, forward strand.
CGACTACATGGGCTTTGTCTCCTCCCTATGCGCCAGGGCTGAGCCGATCAAGGTGAACAAGCTCTACTCCCTCCTCGGCGGCTTTGAGAACAGGCTCGCCATGTTTGACGGGGGGCATCAATCCTCTCACTCCTCTGCCAATGCCATATCTCGTGGCGGCGGTCGTGGTGGACGAGGGGGCGGACGTGGCGGCAGTCACAGAGGTGGCGGTGGCCGCGGACAAGATCGTGGAGGTCGCGGCCAAGTAGGAGGCCGCAACGATCTCCCCGAGGTCATCTGTCAGATCTGCTCCAAGCCAAATCATGTTGCCATGGAGTGCTACCGTCGCTTCGACATCGCGTTCACCAAGGAGAAGAGTGCAGCGGCTATCAACACCAACACCAGCTCCTATGGCGTCGACATTAACTGGTACGTCGACACAGGGGCGACAGATCACATCACCAGTGAGCTTGACAAGCTCACCACGAGGGAGAAGTACTCTGGCCAGGATCAAGTGAACATGCCTAACAGCGCAAGTATGAAAATTAGCCATGTTCGTCAAACCTATATTCATACCAATACTCGCAATCTTCATCTTAAAGATATATTGCATGTTCCTAAAGCAACCAAAAACTTGATCTCTGCTTATCGCTTATCACATGATAATCATGCTTTTCTTGAAACTCATCCACACTACTTCTTTGTCAAGGACAAGGCAACAAAGAAAACCCTCCACCAAGGCAGATGTAGGGGTGGCCTCTATCCCCTCTCATCTGCACCTTTGAGCTCGGGCAGACAGGCATTTGGTGCCACCAAGGTCTCTCCATTGAGGTGGCACAGTCGATTAGGTCATCCTTTGTCAACAATCGCTCAGCATGTTCTTAGGAAGAACAAGATTTCTTTTTCAAATAGTGAGTTGAATAAAGAGAGTGCATGTGATGCTTGCCAAAAAGGCAAAAGTCACCAACTCCCCTATCTGAATTCCATTAGTGTTTGCAATGCTCCTTTAGACCTAGTTTTTCTAATGTATGGGGGCCTGCTCGTGATTCCATCAATAGAAAGAATTATTATGTGAGTTTCATTGACGACTTCAGCAAGTTTACTTGGATTTACATTCTTAAACATAAGTCTGAAGTGTTCAAAGTATTTCATGAATTCCAAGCTCTTGTTGAAAGACGCTTTGACCGTAAAATCATCACCATGCAGACCGATTGGGGTGGTGAGTACGAGCGCTTAAATTCTTTCTTTCGGAAAATTGGCATTACTCACCACGTCTCCTGCCCTCACGCACACCAGCAAAACGGCTTGGCTGAGAGGAAACACCAGCATCTTGTGGAAGTTGGACTCTCACTCTTAGCCCATGCCTCCATGCCCATAAAATTTTGGGATGAGGCCTTCATAGCTGCCATGTACCTTATCAATAGAACTCCTAGCAAGGTGATAAATCTTGAAACTCCTCTTGAACGATTGTTCCAGGAAAAACCAAATTATCATGCTCTCCGCACCTTTGGTTGTGCATGTTGGCCTAATCTTCGCCCATTCAATTCTAAGAAGCTTGAATTCCGCTCCAAACGATGTGTCTTTCTTGGTTATAGCAACCTTCACAAAGGGTTTAAGTGTTTGGATGTAGCCGCTGGACGAGTATACATATCTCGTGACGTCATGTTTGATGAAACTATGTTTCCGTTTGCCTCACTTAACCCCAATGCCGGTGCTCTCTGAAAGTGTGTTATATCGACTAGAGGGGGTGAATAGGCAATTTTTATGAAGTCTTCACTGAGGAATTTGCTGGTGAGGAAATTCCTAAATGAAGAACTACTAGCAACGGAATAAGGACTCAAATGTAAACATAACAGAACACAAGCATGGTCATCATGATGGAATGAAGACAAGCACAGAGTACAGAAAGCATAAACACAGGATAACACAGAAAGAAGACGGACAGACTGAAGAAATTGAACTGAGGAAATAAGAAAGTCTTCAGTCAAAGTCTTCAGACAGATATGAACAAGCACACAACAACAGAACTGAGGAAATGAAAGAGTTGAGGAAATAGAACCAGTAAGCTTCGTGAAGACAATGATTTGGTAGACCAGTTCCAACTGTTGTCTCAGTTGTATGTCTGGTTGGAGCGGCTAAGTATTTAAACTCTAGGACACACAGTCCTGGACACACAGTCCTCACCGTATTCTCCTTGAGCTAAGGTCACACAGACCTCACTCAATCACTCGTGGTAAGTCTTCAGGTGACTTCCAAACCTTCACAAACTAGGTCACTCAGCGATCCACAATTCCTCTTGGATGCTCTAGACCATGACGCCTAACCGTCTAGAAGAATCACAGTCTTCAAAGGTAACAAGCGTCGGATCCATGCAGGATCAATCTCTTCAATGTTGCTCAATCACTTTGGGTTTGTAGGTGTTGGGTTTGGGTTTTCCTCACTCGATGATTTTCGCTCAAAGTCCTCGGAGGATGGGATGCTCTCAAATGACAAGTGTCAGTTTCTCTCGGAGCAGCCAAAACCAGCTAGTGGTTGTAGGGGGCGGCTATTTACAGCCTAGGGAGCAGCCCGACATGATAAGACATAGATGCCCTTCAATGATATGACCGTTAGGTGGGTAGATATTTTGGGACAGCTGGCGCATAGCACGACAACGGTCGGAAATTTGATTCTCAAATTCCTCAGGGCTATCATGTTCCTCACTGTGTAGGCAATCCGCACTGGCGAATTCCTAACTCCTCAGTCAGAACAAATTCCTCAGAGACCAGAAGAACTTCGTCTCTGTCACTGAAGAATATGACTGAACTGTATGAGATTTCCAATGGCTTCACTCGAAGGGATTGGTAGGTGTACGATTTTGAGTTGAGCATCACTTGGAATTTTTTTCTTAGTATTTCCTCGACCCCCTTTAACAGTATGGTGTTTCCTATGACTCAAGAAAGAGAAAATGAAACTATAAAATCAAAAGTCTTCACGCTTCATGTTCCTCGAATGATTACCAAGTCTTCAAGGTCACACCAATTTCTTCACTTTCAAAGTCTTCAGAAAGTCTTCAGAAATCCAAAGTCCTTAGTTGAAGAACTTCATTTTTAGGGGTCGACTTTCTCTGTAAATATCAAACTCCTCATAGACTTATAGACCTGTGTACACTCACAAATGCATCGGTCCCTTAATAAGTCTTTAATACACCAAAATCACTAAGGGGCACTAGATGCACTTACAATCTCCCCCTTTTTGGTGATTGATGACAATATAGGTTAAGTTTTCAACGGGGATAAATATATGAAGTGTAAATACTGATGTTGAGGAATTTTGATTGCAAGATATAGTAGAACTCCCCCTGAAGATGTGCATAGTGAGGAATTTGCTTTTGAAGCAATGCACACTTGAAGAGTATAATCATGGAGATCTCCCCCTATATCTTGTAATTCATACACGCATTTGACATATAATATGAAGAATTTGAAATGCATGATGAAATATGGTGACTGATGTAATTCAGCATGCATGCATTAACATTAATGAGGAATAAGCATGCAGAAGAACTCAGCAAAAGTATAAGGCCACCATAGAGTTTAAGATTACAACTCGATCCAGCAAAGTCATCAAAAGAACGAGAGTTGTAACTTAGAAAAAAACGCCCATATAAGATAGACCCGCTTGAAGACTAACTCAAATTTCTCCCCCTTTGTCATTGAATGACCAAAAGGGTTGAAAAATGAGGACTAACGCCCCTGAAGAATATCATGATGATGGAGGAGCGCCAGCGTTGTTGGGGTCTTGAGTCGTTGTAGGGCCTGCCGCAGTGTCGTCCAAGTCTTCGAATTCGTCCATGTCGCGCAATGAAGAATATGAACTGGCGACCAAGGAAGGAACCTTGACCTTCTTGAATTTCTTCGGTGGAGGAGCAGACTAGTCAAAATCTTCCTTGAAGCCCATTTGCTTCAGACCTTATTCACCATAGAGATGTGACAGAATAGCCTAGGTGCGATCAAAAACTTCATGGAGGTAGTAATGGTTTTTCTTCACTGCATTATGTGTAGAAGTCATGTTGTGAAGAATAGAGCCAAACTGACGCTTAACCCATTTGTGGTTTCAATCCACCTTGTAGTGAAGACTGAGAAGCAGCTCACGGTCAGTCATCACACGAGGAGCAGTGGCTTGAGGATTTGGCTTGGATGCATTGGCAGCAGAATCATGTGTGGCAGAGTCATCATTGGTGGAATAAGATGCAGCTTTGCGGAACTGACCATCCAATAGACGAATGCCTTCATCGATAACAGCTGGTGCCTTGCCCTTCTCATCAGCTGAGGAATATGTCCGCTTGAGAACTTCAATCGGGGGCAAGTAGCTGAGGTGATTCTGAAAGTCAGCTTTGTAGTTGAGTGAAGACCTTGTTCTGAGGAATCTCATGATCCACGGTGCGTAAGGATTTAGCTCAAACGGTGAAAGTGCAACATTTGCTAGAGTCCTCATGAACAAATCATGATAATTAATAGGGATGCCATGCATGATGTTGAATAGCATATTCTTCATCATCCCAATAATTTCCTCATCGGATGAGTCATGGCCTTTGATAGGACTCATAGTCTTCGTCAGAAGACGATAGATGGTTCTTGGCACATAAAGCAATTCCTTCACGAGGAATTTGGTCATTGGGGCTTGACCAGGCTTCAGAGGCTTCATGAGCACTTTCATGTAATGAGCAGTGAGTTCAGGCTCATCATACAGACAACGAGCACCGTCAGGTGGAGGACTGATTGGTAGGGCACAAAGCAATTCAGATGCCGGTGCCTTGTAGTGAGTGTTTTCGGTCATCCAGTCCAACACCCAAGAGTTGACGTCATTAGCATCACCTATGATATGCAGTGTTGCGTAGAACTGAAGAATGAGCTCTTCATTCCAATCAACTATGTCTGAGCAAAAGTTGAGCAAGCCTGCATCATGAAGCATACTGAGGACTTGAGAGAAGCAAGGCATTGATTCCATGTCCACATGAGGAATATGCTCATGGTCGAAGACTTTGTACTTATTGAACAGCAGTGAAGAATAGAAGTTGGCCTGGCTGGCAGTCCAGAAACGCTTCCTTCTAAGACGAGCATTGTCATAAGGGTTAAAATCAGTGAAGGACACACGCTCGCCGAAGAAATCATCAGCCTTGAATTTTTGCTTCTTTGAGAAGGGATCCTTTGGCTTGGGCTGAGGAGTGTTGGTTAACTGCAGCACCACCTCAGGAATCACAATCTCAGCATCCACATACTGAGGAATTTCAGGCTCTTCTTTAGCTGCAGCCTAGGTCTTCAATTCTTCATTTACAATTTGTTCAGCACTAGTGGCTGGAATTTCTTCATGAACAGACGGGGTTGCATGAGGTTCTTCAGATCCCATTTGTACTTCAGTAGCAGCTGGGGACTGAGGAATTACTTGGAGGGGTGTGAACATTGGAGAGTTGGGGTGCACACTTTTCCAAAAGTAATCATTTAGCACAGGTGTGGTACAGCCAATGTCTACATCCTCATCTTCCATTTCTTCAACGACTGCCTCTTCAGTAGTGAACTGAGGCATAGGCGAGGAGACAACTGGGGTTGAAGGGATTGCATCCACTTCAATTTCTTCATCCAACTGCTCTAACGAAGCAGCGGAAGGATTCTCTTCATTGGATTCACTGGAATCACATAATCTTCACCAAAAGGAACAAGGTCCTTTGATGGCATGAATGAGGGAATGGCATCAATTGGGTTGTCAATTGAGCTAGTCAGAGGCTTCATCTTCTTCGGAGCTGAAGAATTTGATGAAGTTGATGCCTTCCTTTTCTTCATAGCTGCACGCTCTGCAACCTTGGTCTTCTGTGTATCTGATGCAGATGGAAGGATCGGAGATGGTGTAGGCGCAGGAGGTGCAGAGGACTTTGGTTCAGTTTCTTTAGGTGCAACTGATGCAGTTGCCCTAATTTCTTCACTTTCTTCAGGCACACCACTAGTGGATGCCCTGGCAATTTCTTCAGCGGCTGGAATGGAGTCATCATCCCTGGTACTTTCATTTTCTTCAGCAGCCTGATTGTCATCAGCGATGCTGGCATGTTCTTCAGTGGGCTGAGCGGATGCTTCAGCCGGTGTAACTTCAATGTGCACAGGAGCAGCAGCACTTGAAGTGAATTTCTTCGTTAGGTTGACGAACCAGACCTTGGAGCCCTTCCAATCAGCATAGTAGCGATTGAATTCATCACTCAGTTGCTTGATTTCAGCTTGCAAGGCAACGAGTTGATCAGGGGTGAGTGTGAGGACATTGTCCTTGAGGTAGCGCTGCTTCTTGTACTGCGCTTTCTTCAGTCTTCTGCCTTCTTCAAATTTCCACTTCTCTTCCTCAATGAAGGCAGTCAGAACATGACTTTGACCAGGAGTGAGGTTCATCTCCGTCAAAGGCGTGTTTGGGTCCTTGTGCCATAGGTCAATGAAGTCGAGGATCAACTTTGGATCCAATAGCAGTGGCACATTGCTGCCTTTGGCTCTAGCGGCCCTGGCCTGCCTGTCTCTGATGATTTCAGTAAGTTCTTCATCATCAACCTCATCATCATTAGAGGGCACTTGGAAGGCGACCTGCTTCTTGTGAGGACTTGGTCGAAGGCCTCATCCAACAGTGGCCTTTTTCTTCAGCAGAGAGGGGCCAGCTGATGAATTTGGTGCAGCAGAGGAACTTGCAGATGCTCCTAAGGCAATTGAGATGCCTATAGTCCTTTGGCACGTGATGAGATGCACAGGTGCAGAGGATTTGGTCAGAACAGCTGAAGACTTTGTCGGAGGAGCTGAGGACTTGGAAGGAGGAGCAGACTGTGGAATTGGCCGTGAGGGCTTTGAAGAATTTGGCTTTAAGGGCATTGCTGAGGAACTTGGTCGTGAGGGCATTGAGGGAGAAGCACTTGACTTATGTGTAGGCTTCTTAGTCATCGCCTTCTTCGGCTGACTAGCAGAGGCCTCAGCAGCGGTAGCAGCAGCAGCAGTAGAGTCTGCATTGAATTTCCTCACTGCTTCCTTTGCTTGCTTGGCCAGTTTGGCCTGGCGCTTTGCCCATTCATCAGCATAGTCCTCACCGCGCTTGAGGCTGGTGGGATCTGCCAATTGGCCTGGTGCCAATGGAGGTCTTGAGCATGGAGGATTGAATGCGAATTTCTTCATATACTTGGGAGTAACATACATGTACTCCCTCCATTCCCGTGCCCATCTCCTCTCTATCCTTTGTATGTGCACCTTGCGCTGATTTTTGTCCTCCTTGCCAAATTTGGCCTCATCAGGAGTGCAGTATCCAGCATAAATGTCCTCAGGGATTTCGAAAGTAGTATTGACCTCAGGCCTCTTTCCACCCTTCTGTGGCTTCTTATCTTCAGCCATTTTCTTCAGCTGAGGAATATGAACAACTGAAGTTTCTGAAGAGGTGTGCAACTTTTCTTCGAGGAACGCTGCAAATGAGTTAAGTTGATGAGAACCTAGTGATTCAGCAGCGGACATTTGTACCTGTGAACAGAGTATGGTTGCGAGGAATTTGGAGAGGTCATATGCATTCTCAGAAGGTTTTTCAAAAATGAATAGGTTTGAGGAATTTGACCAGATGAGTCTTGAGGAATTTCAGTAAGCGTTCTTTGTCTTAGGTTCCAGAGTTATATAGATTAAAAATCCACACAATTCAGGAATCTTGAAGAAAATCATTGCTTAAAGAAATGAATCAAGAGCAGATGACATGTGAGGTGTTCATGTGTGTGAAGATTTGAAGAATAAACACCTTTGAAGATTTTCAAGAAAACATATGAATCAAAGAGGGCAGTAAAAAGTAACTTTTAATTACCCGAGTTGAAGAACACGACGAACTGGAAAGTGTAGATGTGAAGTTCGTCAGTTTAGATCTTCCACGCCCTAACTTGGCAGAGGAAGACGGCTACAGCGATGGCGGAGTGAAGAAATCCGCAACCGACGCGAGTACGATGGCGACGAGGTCGAGGCAGTGAAGCTCTTCCTCACCGGCGACGATTAAGTAGCGACGGTGCTAGGGTTTGGAGAGCTCGAGCGAGAGTGGGAGCGAGCGGAGTAAAAACGAAGTGCGGAAGAGGCAGGGGTATTTATAGTGGGAGTGAAAAACAGTACGCCCAAGGAAATTGGACGAACGTGCCATGGCCCTTCTCATTCGCTTGACATGTGTCACCCACGTACTGAGAGGTGGCGATCGTGTAGGATCGTGGGTGAATAGATAAGTATTGTCGTGATAAGCGGAACGGTTTGAGCGGCAAAGCCGAAAATTCAGATAAGATAAGTTAAAAGTTATGTTCGCAATTTCTTCAACTATCAAGGACACAGTGAAGATTTTGAACGAGTTTCAAAACGAACGCACATGAAGAATTTGTGAACAGACTGGGTTGAGTTTAGCATAGAGGGGGAAGGGTCCGATCACATTCACTTAGTAGAAGAAATCAACTTGAAGAAATAGCAATAAGTGAATGTTGTAGAGGACATAAACTCATATATATATATATATATATATATTTGTATATATATATATATATACACATAAATACTATTCTGATCACGGGATGAGAATAATATTCTGATCACAACCTGACCTGCCCCGCTAGTAGTACGTTGAACTTCCCTGTGAACTAGGTTGAACTTCCGCCAACATTGTCCAAATGGGGCTTGCGATATACCGTTGGAGAGCTATGGACACCAGTATCATGACCCAACTTAAATTTTTGGCAAAATGTAAGCGGTTTAAGAATAGTTTTGAAAACCATTTTTTTCTTCACACAAAAAACGTGAATCGTATTTTCGATCGCATTTCTAAATCGTTTATCGGAATGAGGCATATAATATGGCGTTGGAAAGCTACTGCAAAACCGCTACTTCCACATGTTGATAGTTTTCTCAAATTCTCTATGGTTAAAGAGTAATTTAAAAAAAGTAAAATTTTGCAAACCGAACAACCGAGTTCGTATTTTCAACGTCATTTCTAAACGGCTAATCCAATTGAGGCATATGATATGGCGTTGGAAAGCTTATGAAAATTTTCTACTCTTTCATTTTTAAAGTTTTTTCTAATTTTGAACGGTTTAAAAGTAATTTAGAAAACGGTACAAGTCCTACTGAGTTCGTATTTTCGAGCTAAGTGTTTAACTGTGCGTCCGAATGCAGCAAATGATATGGCGTTAGAAATCTTGAACAAATGCGAAACTTTTTGGTATATATTATTTCTCCCAATTCTTTACGGTTTTAAGTCTGTTTCAAAAATGGCGAAAAACGTATTTTCACCGTATTTTCTACAAACTTTAGCGGAATGGCGCAAATAATATACCGCTGAAAAGCTACGGAAAATGCGAAACTTTTTCATGTTGAAAGTTTTTTCTGATTCCTTGATGTTTTTAAGTAATTTCAAAAACGGGGAGATCATTCGTTCTGCCTTTATCGCGAAAAATATTCGCCAAAAATGCATTGCGTGAAGTACTTGAACTTCTCGGTATGAAACCTTGAACTTCACTCTATTTTTCACGTGCTTTTTTTCCTTGTATATCTCTATCCACTGCTCCTAGCTCTACATCCACTCACCGGAATTCAGCAAGTGATATACCGATGGAAAGCTGCTATAAACACGCAACTTTCCCGTGTTGATCATTTTTTCATACTCGCAACGATTTTAAAAGTTTTTCATCTGAAATTCATTCAGCATTGTAGTTGAACTTCGTGCTATTTTCACGTTGAACTTCTGCGACGTATTTTTGTTTATACACGCACCTGAACTTCCAACTGTACGAACCCGACCTTCGGGCTATCTTTGCAACCGTGACTTCCCTCACGAATTATTCTGGTTACTAGTGTTCCATATGATGTTAGTGTAATCTAGAAATGTTTTTTAGCAACTAAATACCGGTTTTAAATAGAAATCTCGCTCGCTGACGAATTTTTCTCTCGGGTAGTGATGAAATTGCGTTTTTTGCAATTTTACTGCCTGATTTGTCGACCTGAACTTCCCCTAGTGCTAGGTTGAACTTCCGTCAACATTGCCCAAATGGGGCTTGCGATATACCATTCGGAAGCTATGGACACCAGTATCATGACCCAACTTAAAATTTTGGCAAAATGTAAGCGGTTTAAGAGCAGTTTTGAAAACCATTTTTTCTTCATACAAAAAACATGAATCGTATTTTTGATCGCATTTCTAAACCGTTTATCAGAATGAGGCAAATAATATGGCGTTGGAAAGCTGCTGTAAAACCGCTCCTTCCACATGCTGAAAGTTTTTTCTAATTCCCTATGGTTAAAGAGTAATGTGGAAAATCGTAAAATTTCGCAAACCGAACAACAGAGTTCATATTTTCGTTCCATTTCTAAACGCCTAATCCAGTTGTCACAAATGATATGGCTTTGGAAATCTTACGAAAGTGCGCAAATTCTGCATGTTGAAAGTTTTTTCTAATTTTCAACTGTTTAAGAGTAATTTAGCAAACGGTACAACTTCCATCGAGTTTGTATTTTCATGCTAATTTTTTAACCATAAGTCCGAGTGCAGCAAATGATACGGCGTTTGAAAGCTTGAGGAAATGCGAAACTTTTTGTTATGTATTGTTTCTCCTAATTACCTACGGTTTTAATTCTATTTTGAAAATGGCTGAAAATGTATTTTTGCCTTAATTTCTACAAACTTTATCGGAATTGGGCAAATAATATACCATTGAAAAGCTATGGAAAATGTGAAACTTTTTCATGTTGACTGTTTTCTCTGATTCCCAACCATTTTCAAGTAATTTCAAAAACGGCGAGATCATTCGTTCTGCCTTTATCGCGAAACAGATTCAGAAAAAATGGATCGTGTGAAGTACCTGAACTTCTCGGTATGAAACCTTGAACTTCACTCTGTTTTTCATGTGCTTTTTTTGCCCATAGCTCTCCATCCACGCACCGGAACACTCACCGGAATTGAGCAAGTGATATACCGATGGAAAGCTGCTGTAGACACGCAACTTTCCCGTGTTGATCATTTTTTCATACTCGCAACGGTTTTAAAAGTTTTTCATCTAAAATTCATTCAGTGTAGTAGTTGAACTTCCAACTGTTTTCATGTTGAACTTCCGTGACGTATTTTTGTTTGTGATTTTCTCATACATTCGTCAATGTCACACAAATGATATTTCTTTTGTACAAACCTCTCTCACAATAAATTTTTTAACTTTCTTCGACCGAGGACTTGAACTTACACAAATGATTTCCTACTGTTTGAAGTAAATTAGAAAATGACGAGATCATGATTTCTTCCTTCATCGCGAATGGAAATATACTGCGTGAAGTAGTTGAACTTCTCGTGCATGTCTGTTCGAATATCACACTGTTTTTAACGTGTTGTTTTTTGCACTGCGTGAAGTAGTTAAACTTCTAGGACGTGTATGTTCGAACTTCACTCTGTTTTTTACGTGCTGATTTTTTACGTGGTGTTTTTTGCACTATGTGAAGTAATTGAACTTCTGGGGCATCTCTGCTTGAACTTCACCTGTTTCACTTTTTTTGTATTTTTTCTTATATGAAATACACACCATGTAGTACGTGAACTTCCGGTTGTTATCACTTTGAACTTCTCTCTGGTTTGAGAGAATTGTTTTAAAACACAAAAAATAACATATTTTTAAATGTATTTTGGACATCTAAACACACGGTGAACCTCTCTCACAATTTTTTTTGAACTTTTCCTCGCCGAGCACTTGAACTTCTAGCAACCATTTTTTTCGTTTATGAGTTGTTTTTAAAAAGTGCAAAAAATGGTGTTGTGTTTTTCTATTTTTTGAAAAGGTAAATCCTAGGTTTTAATAAACTCCAAACTTCTCAGTTATTTTAATTTGAACTTCACATTTTTATATTTTGAGTAAAGAATAGTATTTGATTTTTATACGAAAAAATCGAAGATGGAAATACAAGGTGAACCTCTCCCGCAATAATTTTTGATCTTCCCCAGACAAAGAACTTGAACTTCTTTCAACTAACCTTTTAAGATTTTATTTTTCTATACTTTTATTCTCACTCGAAATGCATTCCTTGCACTATTGAACTTCTCGTTTTTTTCACATTGAACTTTTGTCACCTTGTTTTCACCTTCCCAAACCACTTACCCGGAATAGAGAAAATGATATACTGATGGAAAGCTGTTGAAAACTCGCAACTTTCCTGTGTTGATCAGTTTTTCATACTCGCGACGGTTCAAAAGAATTTTTTGGATATATAAAAATGTGTTTTAAACGGTATACATTAAAATTTTAAACCGCTCATCGGAATGTAGCGTATAATATACGGTTGGAAAGCTTATGAATAGCAGCAAGTTTTTCATGTAGACAGACGTTACAAATTCGTTGTCATTTGAGAGCAGTTTTAAAATGGCAAAAATAACATCGTTTTTGCCTGTTTTTTACATGTAATTGAAGGTCGGACGTCTCGCACTAGAGTTCTTGAACTTCACTGGGAGGAGCAGATGAACTTCTTGCAAAAAAACTTTTTAGGCTTTTAATTTTAAATTCTTTTATTCTTAGCTGAAACGCATTCCGTGTAGTAGTTAAACTTTCCGTTGTTTTCCCCTTGAACTTCTGTCACGTATTTTTGTTCAACCTCTCTCACAAGAACTTTTTAACTTTCTCGGGGCGAGCGCTTGAACTTCTAGCAACAAAGCTTTTAGTATTTGCTTTTTCATTCTTTTTTTCCTTACAAAATGCACATAACATAGTACTTGAACTTCTCAAAGTTATCAATCCAAACTTCTCTCGATTACATTAAAATACCTGAGTTTTTATAGACATCCCCCACCTTTTTATTTGAACATCATTGTGTATTTTTAGAAATGTGAAAATTGGAGTTTTTTTAGAAACATCAAACTTCTTCGTTATTTGGAGTTGAACTTATTGGTTTCATTCTTTAGTAACTAGAAAAATCTGATTTTTCAAATAAATATCAAACTTTTCCGCTTTTTCCAATTGAACTTCTTGGTTTTATTCTCTAGTAACTAGAAAACCTCGGTTTTTTACATACATTTAACTAATCCCTTTTTTGGAATTGAACTTCTTGATTTTAATCTTTAGTATTGGGGAAAAATGCCCAAAATGGCATTGTTTTTTGTTTTTGTTTTTTGAGCTTATAACTCCTAAGGTTTAATATACTTTGAATTTCGGTTATTTTAATTTGAACTTCACATATTTTATTTTTTGAGTAAAGAATTGTGTTCGATTTTAAAACAAACATCGAATTTGTCTTTTTTCTATTTTTAAACTTCATGGTTTAATGTTTAGTGTCGGGGAAAATCCTAGTTTTCTAAAAAAAAAGGGGGGGAATCTTTTTAAAGCTTTTTAGTTGTTCCCTTATTTTAATTCAAACTTATTAGTTTTATTCTTTAGTAACGAGAATGTGAGGTTTTTACAAACTTTGAACTTCTCTATTATTCTAATTTGAACTTCTTAGTTTTATTCTTTAGTAACAAGGAAAATCGAGTTTTTTTAACTTCCTTGTATTAAAATTTTGAACTTCTTGGTTTTATTTTTAATGATGTGAAAAATCTGAATTTTTTATGGACATCGAAGTTCACCATTTTCAAACTTCTTAGTTTTATTGGTTATTAACGGGGAAAATCCTTTTTTACATATAAACAATGAAATCGCACCGTTATTTTAGTTTGAACTTCTAGTTTTTATAGAATGGGGGAAATCTGTTTTTATAAAATCTTTTTGAAATGCTCTTCTTATTTAATATTGGACTTCTCTAAAAAAATATAAACAAGGAAAATTCGTTATAAAGATTTTTGAAGTACTTTTTTTTATTTGAACTTCTTGCTCAAATTTTTGGTCTTCCAATTTGACTTTTAGATATTAAAAAGTTCATTTTTTAACGTCGACCTGCTTCGGTTTTTAAATTTGAACTTCTTATAGAATTTTGTCGTGACATTTTTATGCATTTTTTGCTTTTCAGTGAAATGGCCTCGACGGTCTCTTTGGTCCCTTTTTTTAATTTGATAGTTTTTCTTCTGTATGTACTACGCGTGAACTTCAGAATTTCTGAAACATGAACTTCATGTGCTATTAACTTTTTTATGAAACTCCATAGTTTTTATTCTTTGAATTCCATGATTTTTTTGTTTACATTTTTTTGGTTTGAACTTTGATGTTCGTTACACCTGAATTTTCGAAATCACCCCTTTTTATACACATTTTTTCTCTTGAATCCAACGTCTGCAAAAACAATACGAAAATTGGGGTCAATTCTCATAAGCAAGTTTTAACATGCTCAAAGCTAGGGTTTCAGCAATGGGCAAACAGATATCTTTTTTCAAACCCAAGACATTGGTTTCAATTGCTAACAGTTTTAGGAAAGCAAAACAATTGCCAAAAGCCCAAAACTGTTCTTAGTGGCCAGAAACCAACCACCTGTACGTTCTCTGTTCTTTCTTCAAAGGATGATGCTGTAATGAATTTTGTGTGCCTCCTTTTTTGCTCCAACTTCTTTAGTCGACCTACCACGAGCTTTGTGTTTGACCTACTGATGAGTGCAATCCGGGAGGAGCAGACCACCGCGGCTACCGGTGACGCAGGGGGTAGTTAGGAGGTATTGCAGTAGTGGTGGGGAAGCCGGTCAGAGGAGGATCCGCCACGAAGTAGAGCAGTGGGGAGTGACCTGTCAGTGAGGAGGATCTTGATTTATTAGTAAATTAGTGACAATATATCCAGGCGAGTGGAAATGCTGAGAAGGATCCACAAAGCTAGCTACTCTGATATACTTACTACACAAGTTGTTATAACAGCCTGACGCTGCATCTGAAACAAGATAGTTATTGTTGTGAGTGAACGTGTAGTGAGTGAAATTTGCATGCCAGAAACCAACCCAAACTAATCAAAACCTCCATGGCGAATTCAGGGGACACCAACGCACGCACGATTGGGCTTCCATGTGGCTTCTCGGGCACTACAGAGTTGAGGGTGCACGTTCGCTCGGGTAACAACCTGGACTTCTGCACTTTCGAAGAACAGAAAAATATACAGGAGATTTAGTCGCAAGCTCCTCAAAATTGTAAGAGTCCACACATCATAGTAGTGATTAGAGAATAAAAAAAGGTTCGTAGAGAGGATACCGGGGAGGCGCGGTCGTGTCAGCAGTAGGCCGTGGCGGTGTGTGTTGATGGCGGCCGGACCAGAAGCGGTTGTGGTTTAGCGGCTGGATAGGTCCTTGCATGGTCCCTTGCAAGTAACAAAACAGCCTGCATGGCCCCTTGCCACCAGAGAAAACTTCTTTTTGCTACTGCCAAAGCAATTGTTATGCAAAACAAAGCATTTCAAAAAAATAGCAAAGCTACAGAAGTGACAAAATTACTTCAAAAACTATTACAACTGTATGAATAAAGCTTCGTGTCAAATGTATTTTCTTAAAAGCTTGAGCTACTGGAACCCGTGGATGAGGTTGTGGTGTCTTCCTACTTATTTTGGATTCATTTTTGATGCTAGTTACGACACTCATTTTATGTATCTTTTACAAATGGTGCAAGTGTTCAGGTGAGAGGAGCCAAGGTCAGAACCACTCTGAAGCCTGAACTAAGTATGTGCGTAGACAAAATGCAAAAAGGAAGAAAGCAACTTCCCTGAATGTACTAAAAAAGCAATCTCTAAAATTTAATGCCCGGCCACTTCGAATTGCAGCACTCTCGGCACCACGCCCAGCACGCTAGAGAGACGCACGCCAAACCCAGCCGTCGTCGGCCATCGTATGCCCGTTGGGTCGATGTTGCTGCATGGAACGCTCCATTTGTAGCTTGAATTGCTGAAAAGAAGCACCATCAGCTAGCTACAATTAAGGTGAAGAAGTAGCAGCAGAGGCTGTTTGGGAAGTGCTGTACTGACAGAGAAATTGATACGCCAGCCTAAGAAACTTAACTCAAGTTTGTACATCCTGTTTTTTTTAATCCTCCTTGTTTGTAAGGTGTAGCTATGATCCAGGGAGATGCATCATCATATGAAATATGTAAGAGAACTCAATACATGGAAATAGAAATTGAAGTATCTGCAGGGAGAACTCAACTTGAACTGGCAATATAGCCAAACGTCTCCTTCATTTCAAATAATTTCACACGAATGCAGAGTATACCGGTCAAAATGTGTTTATTTTAGTACATACATGAAACTATAAGCTTCAGCTGATTGGATGTTGGTCTCAGATTTATGAAGCTAAGAAATGAAAAACAGGGAAAAAAACAGTCTGAATGTACTAAAAAAATATTGTACATCTCTAAACCTTAAGCCACATTCACTCTGAAGTTCATCAGTACCCTGCAAAATTGGATGAGTTGGTTTCTCATCGTGGCACCGCCAGAAGCCGAGGCGCACAAGTATGGAATGGACGAAGACACGCCTGCAGTTCTACTACTCTATGTGACAGAGTTCAATCATCCAAGAGGGGAGTTGGAAGCAACAGGAGGAGGAAGATCAGTACGCATTTGGGGAGAAGGTCACCTATGGACATGAACATGGTAGGTGGGCGACGGGGAGAGGCGGTGTGCTGCAGCGAACGGAGCCAAGCGAAGGCACGGGTTCGGCCGCGGGACGGCATCTCTGTCGCTGCTCCTAGTCTCCACCAAGCAAGCATGCTAGGGCAACGGGGGTGGCCGTGTGGCCTGATTGGCGCGCACGACGGAAGCCGCCGGGGCTCCGGGAGAAGGATGGCGACGGAGCCGCCGGAGGAGGCCGACGGGGCAGTGCCGTGAAGCCGGGAGGTGGAGGCGCGTGGCGACCCGGCCTGGAGGTGGAGTCGCGATGGCGCATCTGCCGGGGAGGAAGTTGGGGCCGGCGGTGCGTCTGGCGGGGAGGGAGATGGGGGCGGCAGTGCTTCTGCCGGTGGATGGAGGTGTGGGCGACAACGCCTACTGCCGGGGGATGGAGGTGGCGGCTGCGGCGCCTGCTGCCCGAGGAGGGAGGTGGTGGTGGCATGGGTGTCGGGTTCGAACAGCGTGGGAATAAGGTTGGGAGAGGGATTATCTTTTTTTTCTCCATGGCACGTCGTGGCTGGGGGGTTGGTGGTGGCGGTGCCGCCGGTTGGGGACGGGGTGGCGGGCGCGTCGCCGTTGAGGGCAGGAGCTGCGGGAGATGGGGCATCTGTGGATCAGGGGGAGTAGGGGTGGGGTGGGCTTTTTTATTTTTTCTGTCACTACCCGGTTCGGGAGTTTGGAGTTTGGGAACACCCCATCGGGCCTATATAGGGCGTGACGTGATCCAAATAGTTATTCTAATCCTGGGATTAGAATAGTGCCACTATATATATATATATTCAAATGAAGAACAACACCGAAAAGAGTGAAGACTATGCAAAGTTGAAGAATTTGAAAAACTGAGGAATTTCAAAAATGAAGAAAAACTCAAAATGAAGATTTTCAACTTTGGTTGGTGGCGTAACCCACCGTATAAGAAAGCTGATTTCAGACACCGCGTACAATTGTCGTAGGGCTCTGAGAATCAATTTCTTCATTAATTTCTTCACACTTGGAGGGTTAGTCTTCATTGATTGAAGAAAAACTTTACTTTGTGTGTTGCGCATCCAAGTCATCAAGTCAGCATAAGTGTTAGGATGTGTGTCCATTTCAGAGAACATTCAAAGATTCTAGGATATTTAGCTCACACCGCAATTTGCTAAATCTCTTCTCATCCAAGGGATTAGTGAAGATATCGGCCAGCTGGTCTTCAGTGCAAACGTGGTCGATGGAGATGTCGCCCTTCAACACATGATCACGAAGAAAATGATGACGAATTTGGATGTGCTTGGTCTTCGAGTGCTGAACTGGGTTATGAGCAATCTTGATGGCACTCTCATTGTCGCAGTAGAGAGGCACATTCTTCATGTTGACACCATAGTCCTTGAGTGTTTGCTTCATCCATAGTAGTTGAGCACAGCACGATCCAGCAGCAATGTACTCAGCTTCTGCAGTGGAGAGTGATACGCAGTTCTGTTTCTTCGAGGACCAACAAACCAAAGATCGTCCGAGGAAATGGCATGTGCCTGACATTCACTTGCGGTCCACACGATCGCCAGCATAGTCAGAGTCTGAATATCCAATGAGATCAAATGAAGAGCCCTTGGGATACCATAATCCAAGTGTTGGTGTGTGAGCTAGATATCGAAGAATATGCTTCACATCCTTATGGTGTGATTCCTTCGGTGTAGCTTGAAATCGGGCGCACATGCAAACACTAAGCATAATATCCGGCCTAGATGCACATAGGTACAATAAAGAGCCAATCATGGAGTGGTATACCTTTTGATTGAAGTCTTTACCATTTTCATCAGTGCATAGATGGCCATTTGTGGGCATTGGAATTTTGACCCCTTTTCAATCTTGCATGCCGAATTTCCTCAATACGTCCTTGAGGTATTTCTCCTGAGATATGAATATGCCATTGCGTTGTTGACGAATTTGAAGACCTAAAAAGAATTTAAATTCTCCCATCATAGACATTTGATATTCTTCACTCATCATATAGGCAAATTCATCACTGTATCGTTGGTCAGTACAGCCAAAAATGATATCATCAACATAAATTTGGCACACAAATAATTCCCCATCATAAGATTTAGTGAAAAGAGTAGGGTCGAGTGAACCGGGTTTGAAGCCTTTCTTCATGAGGAATTCCTTCAAAGTGTCATACCACGCCCGAGGGGCCTGCTTGAGGCCATACAGGGCCTTATTGAGTCTGAAGACTTTGTCAGGATTCTTTGGATCTTCAAAACCTGGGGGTTGAGCAACATATACTTCTTCCTCAAGCTTACCAATGAGGAATGCACTTTTCACATCCATTTGTTGTAAGATAATATCATGATGGTTAGCATAAGCAAGTAATATGCGAATAGCCTCAAGCCTAGCAACAGGTGCAAAAGTTTCATCGAAGTCAATTCCTTCAACCTGTGTGTAGCCTTGAGCTACAAGCCGTGCCTTATTCCTCACCACAAGGCCATTTTCATCTTGCTTGTTGCGGTAGATCCACTTTGTGCCAATAATGTTGTGCTTGCGAGGGTCTGGACATTTGACCAGTTCCCAGACGTTGTTGAGCTCGAACTAATGTAATTCTTCTTGCATAGCTTGAATCCACTCAGGCTCCAGAAATGCTTCATCTACCTTAGTGGGCTCTATGATAGAGACAAAAGCAAAGTGCCAACAAAAGTTAGACAAATGTGAAGATTTTGAGCGTGTGAGAGGACCTGGTGCTTCAATGTCATCAATGATCTTCTCGATTTGCACTTCGTTTGCAAGGCGAGGATGAGCGGGTTGTCTTCGAGGAATTTGATCCGCATTTTCTTCAGGAGCATTTTCCTCAGCACCATTTTCTTCAGGTGCACCAGCTCGATGTTCTTGACGTTCTGGAATGAATTCTTCAGCAGATTCTTCGGTAGGAATGACATCCTTAGTAGCCTTGAACTTGATGGATTCCTCAGGTGCTGGTTCATCTAACACAGAAGGTAGGTGCTCTCTTTGCGAGCCATTAGTTTCATCGAACCGCACATCTATAGTTTCAACAACCTTGTGAAGTGCGTTGTTGAAGACTTTGTAGGTCTGCGAGTCCTTTCCGTAACCAAGCATAAAACCCTCATGTGCTTTCGATGCAAATTTAGAATTGTGATGAGGATCTCTAATCCAACATTTAGCACCGAAGACTTTGAAGTAACTCACATTGGGTTTCTTGTCAGTGAGGAGTTCATAAGCAGTCTTCTTGAAGAATTTGTGAAGATATACTTTGTTGATGATGTGGCACGCAGTATCAATAGCCTCAATCAAGAACCAACGAGGTGTCTTGTATTCATCAAGCATAGTGCGAGCCATCTCAACAAGAGTTCTGTTCTTGCGCTCCACGACGCCATTCTGTTGAGGAGTATAAGGGGCAGATAACTCATGAGTAATACCAAGTTCATCAAGATATTCATCAAGACCGGAATTCTTGAACTCAGTCCCATTGTCACTTCTGATGTGCTTGATCTTCACACCAAAGTTGGTTGAAGCCCTCAAGGAAAATCGTTTGAAGACTTCCTACACCTCATGTTTGTAAGTGACAATGTGCACCCATGTGTAACGAATAATCATCAACTATAACAAAGCCATATAGAGATGCATCATTTGTAACAGCAAAATAATGATTAGGACCAAAGAGATCCATGTGAAGCAATTCAAATGGTCGAGTGGTAGTCATGATAGTCTTTGCTGGATGCTTGGCCTTTGTCATCTTTCCAGCTTCACAGGCTCCGCATAAGTGATCCTTGAGGAATTTTACATTCTCAATGCCAATGACATGCTTCTTCTTCGCAAGCGCGTGCAAATTCCTCATGCCAGCATGACCAAGTCATCGATGCCATAGCCAGCCTTCTGAAGCTTTTGCAAGTAGGCATACGGCTGGTTGTGGTCCTATAGAGAAATCAACAATGTACAAGTCTCCTCTCCTAAAGCCCTCGAATACTTTGGAATTGTCAGCTTCCATGATCACAACGCAATGATATTTGCCAAAGACAACAACCATATCAAGATCACAAAGCATTGAGACAGACATGAGGTTGTATCCTAAGGACTCGACAAGCATGACTTTGTCCATGTGTCGATCCTTCGAGATCGCAACCTTACCTAGACCCAATACCTGACTTTTGCCTTTGTCAGCGAAGATGATATGCTACAGATGCGACGGTGATAGAGGAGAATCCATCAATAGATTCTTGTCACCAGTCATGTGATTCATACATCCACTATCGAGGACCCACTCATTGGCTTTGGGTTGATCATCCTGCAAATGAATTAGTGCAACTTACGAACTCATATACTTCATCCTTGAAGAATATGACATCAATATCATCAGATCAATAGAATAGATAAACAGTATGAGGACGTGTGAAATGAAAGTTCATTTCATCATGATTAGCCTGCGTCCTTTCAGGCACTGTCCAGGCATCCAGCAAATTCCTCAGACGCTTTAAGCACGTCTGGAGACCTGATCCTGCATAAGAGATTAGTTCTTTTTCTTCACCACCCACATCTGAAGGGGTGGCAAAGAATTCATCACTCTGCGAGCACCATATGAGAAGGTGGCATAGAGGCCAGTCCACTTCTTTTCACATACGAGGGATTAGGATAAGCATATGAATAAGCAGAGAAATTCTTCGAGGACTTATGAACATAATGATTAGAATAATAATGCTCATATTCATAGCCCTTAGCTCTACCCTGTGAAACAGAAGGGTTAGCACGATGATGGTCATATGAGTATTTTGATCCTTTTGAGGAATTTGATCCACGTAAGGAATTTTGTCCGGATGAGGACTTGGATCCATATGAAGAATTTGGTCCATATGGCGAATTTGATCTGGAGTTCCTATTCTTCACACGTGGTTTCATGAGGACATTCACCTGAAGACTTTCAAGGCAACTTTTGGGAACCCAGATTTTCTTCATAGGGGAACCGTTCCTGCAGTTAGTGCCAACATATCTAGCAAATACTTCACCATTCTGATTTTTGAACAGTTTATAGTTGGAGTCAAATGACTCATCAGAAGAATGAGGAAATTCACATGTAAATCCAGATAAATTGGATGGATCAACTGGAGGTCCCTTTGCAGCAACCCATGAAGTTTTGGGGTACTGCTCAGGCTTCCAATATGTTCCATCAGCATTGAGTTTCCTCTCAAAGGCAATACCCTCTTTCCTAGTGTTTCTGTTGAGGATCTGCTTTTTGAGCACATCACAAAGAGTCTGATGCCCTTTGAGGCTTTTGTACATGCCTGTCATGTACTATTCCTTCAGCCATGCATCATTAGTGATACTTGCATTGTCCTTAGATGAGGAATTAGTGACAGCAAAGACAGATGAAGAATTCGTAGCATTAGAAGCATTTGAACATTCAGGTGAAGAATTAGCAGATTCTCATTCAATGCACTTCAAACATGGAGGAACAAATTCTTCCTGAGTAGCGCTGATTTGTTGAGCAAGTAATGAATCGCACTCCTTCTGAAGATCTTCATAATCCACTCTTAACTTCTCAAGATCTTGCTTTCTTTGAAGAAATTCATAAGAAAGTTTCTCGTGATCAGATAAGAGAGTGTTATGATGACCTTGAAGGGTGTCAAACTTGGACTGAAGTCTCTGAAGACTCTCAGCCAAAGCTTTTGACTGATCCATTTCTTCACCCAACATATCATCGCTCTTATTTAGCATGTATTGAACTTTTTCCAGAGCTCTTTGTTGTTTAGTGGCAAGGGAAGCAAGTTTGACATAGCTGGGGCCAAATTCATCACCTGATTCATCCTCACTAGATTCGGAAAGGTAGCATTCAGTTACCTTGTCACCCTCTGCCATAAGGCACGGTGAAGAGGATGATGATTCAAGTGTGAAAGTCATCTCCTTGAGAGAATCCTTGTAATCCTCAAACCAAGGATCATGACGAGTACGATGACCTTCGTAGACCTCAGAGAGCCAGTCCCAGATTAGCTTTTCGCATGATTGAGATGCATGATGTTCCTGAACTGATTTTGGGACAAACAGGAGCAGATGACATCCTTCGCTGTGAGGTTGAGTAGAGTGTACTTGCGAATGTCATCAGCCTCCGCCATCTTGCATAGATCAGTAAGACCAATCTCAGTGACGGTCCACAGTTCGCTGTCCATAGCCATGAGTCGCTTCTTCATCATGGCCTTCCACCGAGGATACTCATGACCGTCAAAGATGGGGCAGGATACGTTCCTCAATCCTGCAGTTGACATAACTAAAACTCCAGGCGGTTAAACCAAAATCACACAGAACAAGGGAGTACCTTGCTCTGATACCAATTGAAAGTGTGTTATATCGACTAGAGGGGGGTGAATAGGCGATTTTTATGAAGTCTTCACTGAGGAATTTGCTGGTGAGTAAATTCCTAAATGAAGAACTACTAGCAGCGGAATAAGTACTCAAATGTAAACATAATAGAACACAAGCATGGTCATCATGATGGAATGAAGACAAACACAGAGTACAGAAAGTGTAAACACGGGATAACACAGAAAGAAGACGGACAGACTGAAGAAATTGAATTGAGGAAATGAGAAAGTCTTTAGTCAAAGTCTTCAAACAGATATGAACAAGCACACAACAACAGAACTGAGGAAATGAAAGAGTTGAGGAAATAGAACCAGTAAGCTTCGTGAAGACAATGATTTGGTAGACCAGTTCCAACTGCTGTCTCAGTTGTACGTCTGGTTGGAGCGGCTGAGTATTTAAACTCTAGGACACACAGTCCCAGACACACAGTCCTCACCGTATTCTCCTTGAGCTAAGGTCACACAGACCTCACCCAATCACTCGTGGTAAGTCTTCTGGTGACTCCAAACCTTCATAGACTAGGTCACTCAGCGATCCACAATTCCTCTTTGATGCTCTAGACCATGACGCCTAACCGTCTGGAAGAAGCATAGTTTTCAAAGGTAACAAGCGTCGAATCCATGCAGGATCAATCTCTTCAGTGATGCTCAATCACTTTGGGTTTGTAGGTGTTGAGTTTGGGTTTTCCTCACTCGATGATTTTCGCTCAAAGTCCTCGGAGGATGGGATGCTCTCAAATGACAACTGTCAGTTTCTCTCGGAGCAGCCAACCAGCTAGTGGTTGTAGGGGGCGGCTGTTTATAGCCTAGGGAGCAGCCCAACATGATAAGACATAGATGCCCTTAAATGATATGACCGTTAGGTGGGTAGATATTTTGGGACAGCTGGTGCATAGCACAACAACGGTCGGAAATTTGACTCTCAAATTCCTCACGGCTATCATGTTCCTCACTGTGTAGGCAATCCACACTGGTGAATTCCTAACTCCTCAGTCAGAACAAATTCCTCAGAGACCATAAGAACTTCGTCTCTGTCACTGAAGAATATGACTGAACTGTGTGAGATTTCCAATGGCTTCACTCGAAGGGATTGGTAGGTGTACGATTTTGAGTTGAGCATCACTTGGAAATTTTTCCTTAGTATTTCCTCGACCCCCTTTAATAGTACGGTGTTTCCTATGACTCAAAAAAGAGAAAATGAAACTATAAAAACAAAAGTCTTCACGCTTCATGTTCCTCGAATGATTACCAAGTCTTCAAGGTCACACCAATTTCTTCACTTTCAAAGTCTTCAGAAATCCAAAGTCTTCAGTTGAAGAACTTCATTTTTAGGGGTCGACTTTCTCTGTAAATATCAAACTCCTCATAGACTTATAGACCTGTGTACACTCACAAACACATCAGTCCCTTAACCTATAAGTCTTCAATACACCAAAATCACTAAGGGGCACTAGATGCACTTACACTCTCCTTAGGTCAGATGTTCTTCTTCTCTCTGAAAATTCCACCACCGAGCCTCTTGATCATGGGATGAAATTAGTGCTAATCCATCGGTTATTTTTCATGCAAATCCTACTATCAATTTTGGAGGAAATCCTGTTGTGCGCCATGATTTTATGTAGCACCAGACAGACACGGAACACGAGGAGGATTGATAACCCACAAGTGTAGGGGATCGCAACAGCTTTCGAGGGTAAAGTATTCAACCCAAATTTATTGATTCGACACAAGGGGAGCCAAAGAATATTATTGAGTATTAGCAGTTGAGTTGTCAATTCAACCACACCTGGATAACTTAGTATCTGCAGCAAAGTATTTAGTAGCAAAGTAATATGATAATAAAGGTAACGGTAGCAAAAGTAATATTTTTGGGTTTTGTAGTGATTGTAACAATAGCAACGGGAAAGTAAATAAGTGAAACACAAGATGTGAAAAGCTCGTAGGCAATGGATCAGTGATGGATAATTATGTTGGATGTGATTCCTCATGCAATAGCTATAACATAGGGTGACATAGAAATAGGTCCAGTTCATCAATGTAATGTAGGCATGTATTTCGTAAATAGTCATACGTGCTTATGGAAAAGAACTTGCATGACATCTTTTGTCCTACCCTCCCATGGCAGCGGGGTCCTAGCGGAAACTAAGTTAAGGCCCCCTTTTAATAGAGAACCGGAACAAAGCATTAGCACACAGTGAATACATGAACTCCTCAAACTACGGTCATCACCGAGAAGTATCCCGATTATTGTCACTTTGGGGTTGTCGGATCATAACACATAATAGGTGACTATAGACTTGCAAGATAGGATCAAGAACACACATATATTCATGAAAACATAATAGGTTCAGATCTGAAATCATGGCACTCGGGCCCTAGTGACAAGCATTAAGCATAGCAAAGTCATAGCAACATCAATCTCAGAACATAGTGGATACTAGGGATCAAACCCTAACAAAACTAACTTGATTACATGGTAAATCTCATCCAACCCATCACCGTCCAGCAAGCCTACGATGGAATTACTCACACACGGCGGTGAGAATCATGAAATTGGTGATGGAGGATGGTTGATGATGATGTCGGCGACGAATCCCCCTCTCCGGAGCCCCGAACGGACTCCAGATCAGCCCTCACGAGAGATATTAGGGCTTGGTGGCGGCTCCGTATCGTAAAACGCAATGAAACTTCCTCTCTGATTTTTTTCTCCACGAGACGGAATATATGGAGTTGGAGTTGAGGTCGGCGGAGCCTCAAGGGGCCCACGAGACAGGGGGCGCGCCCAGGGGGGGTGGGCGCGCCCCCCACCCTCGTGGATAGGGTGTGGGCCCATGGTCTTGATTCTTTCGCCAGTATTATTTATATTTTCCAAAATGTGCCTCCGTGGATTTTCAGGACATTCTGAGAACTTTTGTTTTTTACACATAAAACAACATTATGGCAGTTCTGCTGAAAACAGCATCAGTCCGGGTTAGTTTCATTCAAATCATGCAAGTTAGAGTCCAAAACAAGGGCAAAAGTGTTTGGAAAAGTAGATACGTTGGAGACATATCAACTCCCCCAAGCTTAAACCTTTGCTTGTCCTCAAGCAATTCAGTTGATAAACTGAAAGTGATAAAGAAAAACTTTTACAAACTCTGTTTGCTCTTGTTGTTGTAAACATGCAAAGCCATCATTCAGGTTTCAGCAAATATTATGAACTAACCATACTCACAATAACACCTAGGTCTCACAATTACTCATATCAATAGCATAATCAGCTAGCGAGCCAAAATAATAAAACTCGGATGACAACACTTTCTCAAAACAATCATAACATGATATAACAAAATGGTATCTCGCTAGCCCTTTCTGAGACCGCAAAACATAAATGCAGAGCACCTTTAAAGATCAAGGACTGACTAAACATTGTAATTCACGGTAAAAGAGATCCAGTCAAGTCATACCCAATATAAACCAATAGTAATGAATGCAAATGACAGTGTGCTCTCCAGCGGGTGCTTTTTAATAAGAAGGTGATGACTCAACACAAAAGTAAATAGATAGGCCCTTCGCAGAGGGAAGCAGGGATTTGTAGAGGTGCCAGAGCTCGATTTTAAAATAGAGATTGAATAACATTTTGAGCGGCATACTTTCACTATCAACACAACAACTATGAGATGGTTGTATCTTCCATACTACATGCATTATAGGCATTTCCCAAACAGAATGGTAAAGGTTTATACTCCCCCAACCACCAACAAGCATCAATCCATGGCTTGCTCGAAACAATGAGTGCCTCCAACTAACAACAGCCCTGGGGGAGTTTTATTTAATTATTTTGATTTGCTTTGATCTTTTTGGATCATGGGACTGGGCATCCCGGTTACTGACCCTTTCTCGTGAATGAGGAGCGGAGTCCACTCCTCTTGAGAATAACCCACCTAGCATGGAAGATATAGGCATCCCTAGTTGTAACATGAGCTGCTCGAGCATACAAAACAAAATTTCATTTGAAGGTTTGGAGTTTGGCACATACAAACTTACTTGGAATGGCAGGTAAATACCACATATAGGAAGATATGGTGGACTCATATGGAATAACTTTGGGGTTTAAGGAGTTTGGATGCACAAGCAGTATTCCCGCTTAGTACAGGTGAAGGCTAGCAAAAGACTGGGAAGCGACCGACTGAGAGAGTGACAACAGTCATAAACATGCATTAAAATTAGTTCACACCGAATACAAGCATGAGTCGGATATAATCCACCATGAACATAAATATCATGAAGGCTATGTTGATTTGTTCCAACTATATGCGTGAACATGTGCCAAGTCGAGTCACTCAATTCATTCAAAGGAGGATACCATCCCATCATACCACATCATAATCATTCTAATAGCATGTTGGCACGCAAGGTAAACCATTATAACTCATAGATATCAAGCATGGCACAAGCAACTATAATTTCTAAATGTCATTGCAAATATGTTTACTTCATAATAAGCTGAATCAGAAACGATGAACTCATCATATTTACAAAAACAAGAGAGGTCGAGTTCATACCATCTTTTCTTATCCCAATCAGTCCATCATATATCATCATTATTGCCTTTCACTTGCACAACCGAATGATGTGTATAATAATAATAGTGCACGTGCATTGGACTAAGCTAGAATCTGCAAGCATTCAACTCAAGAGAGAAGACAGGGTAATATGGGCTCTAAGTTAAATAAACGATCATGCATATGAGAGCCACTAAACATTTTCAATTTGGTCTTCTACTCTCGACCCCCCAAAGAAAAGAGAAGAAAATAAAACTATTTACACAGGAAAGCTCCCAACAAGTAAGAAGAAGAACGAGAAATCTTTTGGGGTTTTCATTTTAATTCTACTACAAGCATGGAAATTAAACTAACTATTTTTTTGGTTTTTCTTAAGGTTTATCAAACACACAAGAAGAACACGAGAAAAAGGAAATGAAACTAGCATGGATAATACAATGAAAGAGTATGAGCACCGACGACTAGAATAGTGTGTGAACATGAATGTAAAGTCGATGAGAAATACGTACTCCCCCAAGCTTAGGCTTTTGGCCTAAGTTAGTCTATTGCCAAGGACCGCTTCTACTCTCCCCGGTGTACTGGGAAGTGTAATTAGGATACCACTGGCTGGCCATCTCTGGATCCCACTGGTAGGATGATGCACGATAAGGGTTCAGTTCAGGTTCCGGCGCAGGTTCAGGTTCTGGAGTGGATGCTTGGCCTCGATGAGCGTACACCACTTCCGGTGTAACAAGAAAATTATCTGCAATCAAATCAAACAACAGAGGCGCAGGCAAAAAAATAGTCTCATTGTGTTTCTTATTAAATCTAAGGTTATACAAGAGCATCTTCTCTTTGTTGTCAACAATAAACGTGTGTGCTACCATGCTCTTGTAATCTAAAATGTAAGGAGGCAATTTTGTCTCCTCTTTCTCATGGTGCCTAATGGGTATCTTAAAATGTCTAGCAAGACGTGAAGCATAGATACCTCCAAATATGGGGCCTTTTGTACGATTCAGGCTTAGCCGTTTAGCAATGGCGGCACCCATACTAATACTATTATCTCCAAACAAGGCATGTTGAAGAATGATAATATCAGGAACATTAAAGTTTCCACTATTTCCACAAGCAATCAAGCATCTACTAGCAAATATGGCAAAGTAGCGTAAAACAGGAAAGTGTATGCTAGAGATTTTCGCATCGGAACCCTTCTTTGGATCCTCTACAGTGATAGTGTTAACAAAGCCATCCACATCTTTACGATCGGGTTCCTCTAATTCTCCCTCAAAGGGTATCCTACATACTGCGCAAAAATCATGTAAAGACATTTCTCTGAATTCATCATATAAATAAAATGACACTAAAGGCGGTGACTTCTTAGGATAATAATAAAATTTTTGCACGAAAGTATTGGTAAGTAAGAGATACTGATCGATCCGGTCATGGAGGAAATCGATGAGGTCTGCATTCTCGATCAAAGAATAAAAATATTCATGAATTCCAGCTTCTTTCAAGAAATTATCACATGGCCATTCACACGGCCGTACTTCCGCTAAGCGAGGAAGATTATACTTGGCTTTTTCCTTCTCTTTAGCTTGTTTTTCCTGAGAACCTTGGCTAGAAGAGCCCCTTAATAGTCTCCTTAACATTTTCTGAAAATTTCTGAAATTTTAGTAACTTCAAAATAAAAGTGAATAAAACTAAACAAGATTGGTAGCAACTACTCCTACAAGTGCCTAGAGCCTATATCATGCATTAGAATTACTTGGGACCTTATAAATTTAACATGCAAGCTCAAGAACATGGTCACCTAAGCAGCAAAAAATTGCAATGAATAAAGCACTAGAACAAAAACTAATTGGACCAATGGAGGAGTCACGTACCAAGCAACAATCTCCCAAAGCAGTTTTGTGAATGGAGCTTTGAGCAAGGAGATCGAAATTCACAGCAAAATGAGCTAGAACTCGTGCTTGAGCTGGATGGGGATTTTTTGGGAAGAAGATGGAGCGTGTGGGTGCTGGCATAAGTGGAGGGGGGCCACCGGGAGCCCACGAGACAGGGGGCGCGCCCAGGGAAGGTGGGCGCGCCCTCCACTCTCGTGGCCTGGTGCTTGCCCCTCCTGCAAAAATTTTAGTGCCTAAAATCCTCAAATATTCCATAAAAATCATACTAAATTTGCAGGGCATTTGGAGCACTTTTATTTTCGGGATATATTTTAATGCACGGATAATTCAGAAAACAGACGGATAATACTATTTTTGCTTTATTTATTCTAAATAACAGAAAGTAAAAAGAGGGTACAAAAGGTTGTGCCTTCTAGTTTCATCCATCTCATGATCATCAAAATGAATCCACTAACAAGGTTGATCAAGTCTTGTTAACAAACTCATTCCGAATAACACGGAACCGGAGAAATTTCGAATAACACTAAGTTACCTCAACGGGGATATGAACATCCCCAACAATAAGAATATCATACTTTTTCTTGACAGTAGGGAGAGGAAATTCAAAACCTCCAATAATGATAGTTGGAACTTTTCCAATAGAATTGATGCTATGAACTTGAGATTGTTTCCTCGGAAAGTGTATCATATGCTCATTACCATTAACATGAAAAGTGACATTGCCTTTGTTGCAATCAATAACAGCCCCTGCAGTATTCAAAAAAGGTCTACCAAGGATAATCGACATACTATCGTCCTCGGGAATATCAAGAATAACAAAGTCCATTAAGATAGTGACATTTGCAACCACAACAGGTACATCCTCACAAATACCGACAGGTATGGCAGTTGATTTATCAGCCATTTGCAAAGATATTTCAGTAGGTGTCAACTTACTCAATTCAAGTCTACAATATAAAGAGAGAGGCATAACACTAACACCGGCTCCAAGATCACATAAAGCAGTTCTAACATAATTTCTTTTAATGGAGCATGGTATAGTTGGTACCCCCGGATCTCCAAGTTTCTTTGGTATTCCACCTTTAAAAGTGTAATTAGCAGGCATGGTGGAAACTTCAGCTTCCGGTATTTTTCTTTTATTTGTAATGATATCCTTCATATATTTAGCATAAGTATTTACTTTGAGCATATCAGTTAAGCGCATACGTAAGAAGATAGGTCTAATCATTTCAGCAAAGCGCTCAAAATCCTCATCATCCTTTGTCTTGGATGGTTTAGGAGGAAAGGGCATGGGTTTCTGAACCCATGGTTCTCTTTCTTTACCGTGCTTCCTAGCAACAAAATCTCTCTTATCATAACGTTGATTCTTTGATTTAGGGTTATCAAGATCAGTAGCATGTTCAATCTCTACTTCATTGTTTTTGCTAGGTTGAGCATCAACATGAACATTATTATTAACATTATCACTAGGTTCATGTTCATCACCTGATTGTGTTTCAGCATCAGAAATAGAAATATCATTGGGATTCTCAGGTGTGTCTACAGCAGGTTCACTAGTAGCATGCAAAGTCCTATCGTTTTTCTTTTTCTTCTTTTTGGAAGAACTAGGTGCCTCTAAATTATTTCTCTAAGAATCTTGCTCGATTCTCTTAGGGTGGCCTTCAGGATACAAGGGTTCCTGGGTCATTCTACCAGTTTTAGTAGCCACTCTAACAGCAAAGTCATGTTTATTATTTAATTCATCAAGCAAATCATTTTGAGCTTTAAGTACTTGCTCAGCTTGAGTAGCGACCATAGAAGCATATTTGCTAATGATTTTGAGTTCACCTTTAACTCTAGCCATATTATCGCTCACGTGTCTTATCTCAAAAGCATTATGCTTTAACTCTCTACCAACATAAGCATTAAAACTTTCTTGTCTAGCCATAAAGTCATCAAATTCATCTAAGCACGGGCTATGAAATTTAGTAGAGGGGATTTACACTTTATCATATCTATAGAGAGAATTTACCTTTACTACCTGTGTCGGGTTATCAAGACAATGTGGTTCTTCAACAGGCGGTATATTAAGACCATGTATTTCTTCAATAGGTGGTAAATTCTTAACATCTTCAGCTTTAATACCTTTTTCTTTCATTGATTTATTTGCCACTTGCATATCTTCAGGACTGAGAAATAAAACACCTCTCTTCTTCGGAGTGGGTTTAGGAATAGGCTCAGGAGTTGGCTCAATTGGTTCAGGAATTGCCTCGGGAATTGGCTCAGGAAGAGTCCAATTATTTTCATTACTCAACATATTATTCAATAGTAATTCAGCCTCGTCG
This sequence comes from Triticum aestivum, assembly GCF_018294505.1. Lineage (NCBI taxonomy): Eukaryota > Viridiplantae > Streptophyta > Magnoliopsida > Poales > Poaceae > Triticum > Triticum aestivum. Next base: position 164,105,344 of record NC_057810.1, read on the forward strand.
ACTGTTCTTTCCCTGAAAACACAACCAGCACAACTATCCAAGTAATCCTTGGAAGCATCGGTTAGTCCATTATAAAAGATATCAAGTATTTCATTTTTCTTAAGAGGATGATCAGGCAAAGCATTAAGTAATCAGAGAAGCCTCCCCCAAGCTTGTGGGAGACTCTCTTCTTCGATTTTCACAAAGTTATATATTTCCCGCAAGGCAGCTTGTTTCTTATGAGCAGGGAAATATTTAGCAGAGAAGTAATAAATCATATCCTGGGGACTACGCACACAACCAGGAGCAAGAGAATTATACCAAGTCTTAGCATCACCCTTTAACGAGAACGGAAATATCTTAAGGATATAATAATAGCGAGATTTATCATCATGAGTAAACAGGGTGGCTATATCATTCAACTTGGTAAGATGTGCCGCAACAGTTTCAGATTCAAGGCCATAAAAAGGATCAGATTCAACTAAAGTAATAATTTCAGGATCAACAGAGAATTCATAATCCTTATCAGTAACATAGATAGGTGAAGTAGCAAAAGCAGTGTCAGGTTTCATTCTATCATTAAGAGACTGCTGCTTCCATTTAGCTAATAATTTATTAAGATCATATCTATCATTGCAAGCAAAGATAGCTCTAGCAGCTTCTTCATTCATAACATAACCCTTAGGAACAATAGGCAATTCATAATCATTAGGAGAACTTTCATCATCACTATCATCAATAATAGCATCTTCAATAATTTCATTCTCTCTAACCCTAGCAAGTTGTTCATCAAGAAATTCACCTAATGGCAAAGTGGTATCACGCACAGAAGTAGTTTCATCATAAGTATCATGCAAAGCAGAAGTGGCATCATCAATAACATGCGACATATCAGAATTCATAGCACTAGCAGGTTTAGGTGTCGCAAGATTACTAATAACGAAAGGAGAATCTAGTGCAGAGCTACATGTCAGTTCCTTACCTCCCCTCGTAGTTGAGGGAAAAATCTTGGTTTTTGCATATTTCAAGTTCTTCATAGTGATCAACAGATATAAATCCCAAGTGACTCAGAGAATAGAGCTATGCTCCCCAGCAACGGCGCCAGAAATTAATCTTGATAACCCACAAGTGTAGGGGATCGCAACAGCTTTTGAGGGTAAAGTACTCAACCGAAATTTATTGATTCGACACAAGGGGAGCCAAAGAATATTATTGAGTATTAGCAGTTGAGTTGTCAATTCAACCACACCTGGATAACTTAGTATCTGCAGCAAAGTATTTAGTAGTAAAGTAATATGATAATAAAGGTAACGGTAGCAAAAGTAATATTTTTGGGTTTTGTAGTGATTGCAACAATAGCAACGGGAAAGTAAATAAGCGAAACACAAGATGTGAAAAGCTCGTAGGCAATGGATCAGTGATGGATAATTATGTTGGATGAGATTCCTCATGTAATAGCTATAACATGGGGTGACACGGAACTAGCTCCAGTTCATCAATGTAATGTAGGCATGTATTTCGTAAATAGTCATACGTGCTTATGGAAAAGAACTTGCATGACATCTTTTGTCCTACCCTCCCGTGGCAGCGTGGTCCTAGCAGAAACTAAGGGATATTAAGGCCTCCTTTTAATAGAGAACCGGAACAAAGCATTAACACATAGTGAATACATGAACTCCTCAAACTACGGTCATCACCGAGAAGTATCCCGATTATTGTCACTTCGGGGTTGTCGGATCATAACACATAATAGGTGACTATAGACTTGCAAGATAGGATCAAGAACACACATATATTCATGAAAACATAATAGGTTCAAATCTGAAATCATGGCACTCGGGCCCTAGTGACAAGCATTAAGTATAGCAAAGTCATAGCAACATCAATCTTAGAACATAGTGGATACTAGGGATCAAACCCTAACAAAACTAACTTGATTACATGGTAAATCTCATCCAACACATCACCGTCCAGCAAGCCTATGATGGAATTACTCACGCACGGCGGTGAGCATCATGAAATTGGTGATGGAGGATGGTTGATGATGACGACGGCGACGAATCCCCCTCTCCGAAGCCCCGAACGGACTCCAAATCAGCCCTCCCAAGAGAGATTAGGGCTTGGCGGCGGCTCCTATTGTAAAATGCGATGAAACTTTCTCTCTGATTTTTTTCTCCGCGAGACGGAATATATGGAATTGGAGTTGAGGTCGGCGGAGCCTCAGGGGGCCCACGAGACAGGGGGCGCGCCCAGGGGGGGTGGGCGCGCCCCCCACCCTCGTGGACAGGGTGTGGGCCCCCTGTCTTGATTCTTTTGGAGTATTTTTCATATTTTCCAAAACGTGCCTCCGTGGATTTTTAGGACATTCTGAGAACTTTTGTTTTCTACACATAAAACAACATCATGGCAGTTCTGCTGAAAACAGCGTCAATCCGGGTTAGTTTCATTCAAATCATGCAAGTTAGAGTCCAAAATAAGGGCAAAAGTGTTTGGAAAAGTAGATACGTTGGAGACGTATCAAGGATCCACGTGCTGGCGCGCCTGGCAACGACAGTCCTGCAGGCGGCGATCCCGAGGGAAATCTCTCGCACGCCGCGCCCGTAGGTGGGGACAGCGACCCGCCCACGCGCTCACCCCAGCACGACAGCGACCCGCCCATGCGCTCGCCCCCGCGCGCTGACGCTGACAGTGGGCCCAGTGGGAGCAGCCCCACAATGCACTCTGGATCAGGCGGGTCCAGTGGTGGTACGGCAGCCTCTTCGAGCCGCCAGGTGGCGGCCTCTGCACCACGAATTGACGCGGGAGAACGGCGGGCCCATGACAGTATCTCTGGGTCTGCCGCTGATCCTGTCAAGATCCGCCTCGGATCAGGCGCGCCTGGCACATCTGTTGCGGATCCTGCGGGATCTTCTGCGCCAGCTGCGGGATCTTCTGTGCCGTCGTCAACATCAGCTGCACCCGAACAAACTCGGCGTACGCGGTCCCAGCATGGTATTGCAAAACCCAAAATACGTACAGACGGTACGGTCAGGTATGGTAAAACCAAGTTTGCTGGTCTTGCTACTACAGAAGAACCAAACAATCTACATGAAGCTTTTGAAAATAAAAAATGGAAAAATGCAATGGATGAGGAATATGGTGCACTAATCAAAAACAAAACTTGGCACTTGGTTCCTTCGGCCAAGGGCGGAAATATCATTGATTGCAAATGGGTCTATAGAATTAAAAGAAAGGCTATAGGAGAAATAGATAGATACAAAGCCAGGTTAGTTGCAAAAGGTTTTAAGAAAAGATATGGCATTTACTATGAGGACACCTTTAGTCCGGTTGTTAAAGCAGCTACTGTCAGACTTGTTCTATCTATTGCAGTATCAAAAGGTTGGAGCCTTCGTCAATTGGATGTGCAGAATGTGTTCCTTCATGGCGTTATGAAAGAACCTCCTGGGTATGAAGTGAAAAACAAGCAACATTATGTATGTAAGCTTGATAAGTCCTTGTATGGGTTGAAGCAAGCACCTAGAGCATGGTACTCTAGGTTAAGTGAAAAACTTCAGAGGCTTGGCTTCAAACCATCAAAAGCTGACACTTCATTATTCTTTTATAGAAAAGGCAAGATCACCATCTTTATGCTTGTGTATGTCGATGACATTATTGTGGCCAGCTCTTCACAGGAGGGAACTACAGCATTGTTGGAAGATCTCAGAAGGGATTTTGCGTTGAAAGATCTTGGTGACTTGCATTATTTATTGGGAATAGAGGTGAAGAAGGTCAAAGGTGGTATACTTCTCACTCAAGAAAAATATGTATCAGATGTATTAAAACGTGCTGGTATGATGAATTGCAAAGTGTCAAATAGGCCCATGTCCACATCCGAGAAGCTCTCTAAGGAAAAAGGTGAACCTTTGGGAGCTCATGATTCTACAAATTATAGAAGTGTGGTAGGTGCATTACAATACTTGACTTTGACAAGGCCTGATATATCCTTCTCTGTCAATAAAGTATGTCAATTCTTGCACTCTCCTACACTTGAACATTGGACTGCAGTGAAAAGAATTCTCAGATATCTCAGAGGAACCATGAGTACTGGACTCAAGTTTTCCAAGTCAAGTTCTACACTGGTAAGTGCCTTTTCAAATGCAGATTGGGCAGGGTGTCCAAATGACAGAAGGTCCACAGGTGGCTTTGCTGTTTTCTTTGGACCAAACTTGATATCTTGGAGTGCACATAAACAAGCAACAATGTCAAGGTCCGGTACTGAGGCATAATACAAGGCTTTAGTAAATGCCACGGCTGAAATCATATGGGTTCAAACTCTGTTGAAAGAGCTAGGTGTGATACACTCACCAGTTGCATGTCTTTGGTGTGATAACATTGGTGCCACTTATCTTTCAGCAAATCCAGTGTTCCATGCAAGAACAAAACATATTGAAGTTGAATATCACTTTGTACGAGAAAGAGTAGCCAAGAAGCCACTGGACATTCGTTTCATTCCCACCAATGATCAAGTTGCAGATGGCTTTACCAAAGCCCTATCATGGCGCAAATTGGAAGATTTCAAGAGCAATCTCAACTTGGTAAGTTATGATTGAGGGGGAGTGTTAGACAATGTAATGTGTACGTGGTGGTGCAGTATAAACCACGTACACGTATAGGAAGTGTTGCGTGTGTTGTACTCTAGGTGGTTTAGGTTAGTTGAGATTGATCTCTATCTTGTATAGATCATAGCTTGAGGATCAATCCAATAACAACCTGAACCACCTCCCTTGTAATCTATGACCTATATATAACACACAACGCGTCCCTGCGAAAGCATACGCTTCAACCATCTTTTACACTGCAAGGAAAAAAATGCTATTTTCTTGATTGAGGTATATTTTGCTTCATTGTTCAGAAGTACTTCTAGTTTGTTACACTCTGCGGTATGTGCAAGTTGCCACACCTATCGAGAAAGGGAGGCATCTTGATCACGTCTTGAGATCACAGGAGCCTGGATTGAAGGTCATTATATTTTGCTCCACGAAGGGGATGTGTGATCAGTTGTCTTGAACCCTATCACAGCAGTATGGTACTTCCGCTATTCATGGTGATAAATCAAAGGGTGAGAGGGACTCTGTGCTGAGTGAATTTCTAACTGCCAGGTGCCCAATAGACATTTTACTAATCTGCAGTTTTTAAATGTGATCTCGGCTTTCATGATACGGAAGATAGTAGGAGAATTTCTAGGGTTGGTCTCAATTCACTGAAATGATTTTCACATTCCATCGACAAAATATCATGATTACTGTTGTTGATGATATTTGGTATCCATATCAATGAATTATTATGCCACAGCTCCATGTTTTCAAGGTGTTCCATACTGGTATGATATGGAATGTGTAGGACCAATCTCTTGATTCAGACTAAATGTTTCTTTCATAGTCAGATTTTACCATGCGGATGTCGATAAAGTTCCACATGCTGTGATAAAAAAAGGAATATAAGTGTAGGTCTACAAATTTGAGTTTGCCTTGGTCACTCCATTTTGAAGGCGGGATTTGAGTACTAATCAATTGGTTCACAATGATTCTGATATCATCGGACCAGTTTATTTCAATTATGTCATGGCCCCCATCTGTCTCTGCGTATACATCTAGAAAATGCCCACTATTCAGATAATGCCCTATTATATTTGAAGTTCTCCCTTATTCACTTTATGATTGATGAAATAAATTTCTTATGACCGCTCTCGTATTCATTTTCATTTATGGAAGGAAGAAGTGATAGGAGGCCATAAAGTGTGGCTAGTGATGGATGAGGTTAGAGAAATGATCCGAATACATATTATACTGTATATGGAGGTTTGAGATGATCTCCTCGGACACTGTATAACCCGATCAATAAAGCTATATTTAGGTCCTTAACATAGAAGAGCTGGACTATACAATTGATTTGTTGCAAGATTTCACTTGAGTACTTCCGTTTTGTACTGATACATGGTGTATCACTAGTAGAAAAGGGGGCAATGGTCCAGGCCGGGTCAGCCCATTAGTCCCGGTTCAGTCCAGAACCGGGACCAATGGTGGCATTGGACCGGTTCGTGAGCCCCGGGGGCCGGCCGGCCACGTGGGCCATTGGTGCCAGTTTGTCCTGACCTTTTGGTCCCGGTTGGTGGGACAAACCGGGACCAATGGGCCTCGCTCCTGGCCCACCACCATTGGTCTCGGTTGGTGGGACGAACCGGGACCAAAGGCAGCCCATTATTCCCGGTTGGTGGCACAAACCGGGACTAAAGGGTTGGTCCTCGTTGCGGTCAGAGTTTAGTCCCACCTCGCCAACCGAAGGGCGCTCATACCCGTTTATAAGCCCCTCACTCTCTGCCTTGTTGAGCTCCTCTCAAAGTGAAAATAGATGCCCTTATACAGGGAATTTGACCTAAATTCATATTGAATTTCTCTGAAGTTAGTAGAAATTTATTATGAATTTAGGTCTAATTTTCTCTATAAGCGCATCTATGCTCATTTTTTTAGTAAAGTTGATCACAACTATTTTTTCTTCTATTTATTTCTGAGTAGTTTTTTATATAGTTTTTTTTCTTTTCTGCTATATTTATTTTTTTCTATTTATTTCTGAGTTGTAATAAGTCTTTAAAAATAAAAAAGAGGCGCAATGCTCGTTAATTAGGTTCAAGCCTTTCGGAATAGTGTAAACTGCACTGCACATAGCTCCGTGCAGTCTACCCTATTCCTCAAGGCTTAAAGCTAAGCAACGTGCAGGTTAGCATTGAGCCTCTTCTGCATCGTCTCTGCACTCGGGGCTTATAAACCGCTGCGAGTGCCTCTCGCTTGGCGAGGTGGGACTAAAAAACAGCTGCAGAAAGAATCAACTAAAAAACTCTTTTACCGGTTCATGGCACGAACCGGTACTAAAAGGTGCTCGTGGGGCACCAGCCTTAAAACCTGTACCAAATAAAATGCCTTCATAACAGCCTTAGAACTGGTACTGATGGAATCAACTAAAAAGCTTTTATAAACCTCTAGTATTATTGAAACTAAAATTATATAGAATTTTGTTACAAACTTTAATAGCAAAAAGGATTATCATAAAAATAGCAAGAATAAGTATTTTGTTGTAAGTAGAAACAAAATAAAATAAATAAAGCAACAAAGAAAACAAAAAAAAAAGTGTTTTCAAATTTGAAAACTAATTGCACTAACAGAAAGTTTATAATTTTTCTAAAACTAAAAGCAAAAAAGAATTAAAAAATGCAAAAAACAAAAGAAAATAAATAATGCAGAAAACAAAACAAAAAAACTGGAAAATAAATAAATAGTAACAATAAGTATTTTGTTGTAAGTAGAAACAAAATAAAACAAATAAAGCAAGAAAGAAAACAAAAAAAATAAAAAAGTGTTTTCACATTTGAAAACTAATGGCACTAACAGAAAGTTTATAATTTTTCTAAAACTAAAAGCAAAAAGAATTAAAAAATAAAGCAAAAAACAAAAAAAAATGCAAAAAACAAAACAAAAAAACTAAAAAAACTGCCACCTATTGGGCCACCACGGCCAGAATACGACTAGAAACCCAACCTCGGCCAGGATTCAGGCCCGCAGAAGGCCCAATAGGCCTACAACAGCATAGTGTGAGATTAGGCCCGAAAGCCTGCAGTTGAGAGGAGCTCGAGAGGGTGGGCACAACAGCGCTTATAAACAACTCTCGAGCCCTCTCAACTAGCGAGGTGGGACTAAACTTTGGCCGCGATGCGGGCAGCACAGGGGCCTTTGGTTCCGGTTGATGGCACCAACCGGGACTAAAGGGGGGCATTGGAACCAGTTCGTGGCACCAACCGGTACCAATGCCCCCCTTTAGTCCCGGTTGGGGCCTCCAACCGGGACCAAAGGCCTCTGCTTCCCGCCCTTTGGGCTGCTGAAAAGAGGCCTTTGGTCCCGATTGGGGGCACCAACCGGGACTAAAGGGCTGCATTGGTCCCGGTTGGTGCCACGAACCGGGACCAATGCTTTTGCTATATAAGTAGCACTTAGGAAAATTTCAGAAACCGCCCATCCCCACTTCAATCTCTTCTCCGGCCTGCTCTCGAGCCGCCCCGCCCCGTCCCGTCCCGCCCGACACCGTCTCCGCGCCGCCCCGACATCGTCGCCGCCCCGCCCGCCCCGGCCCGCGCCGCCCCGACGCCGTCGCGCCCCGCCCTTCCCGGCCCGCGCCGCCCCAACGCCGTCGCCGCCCCGCCCGCCCTGGCCTGCGCCGCCCCGACGCCGTCGCCACCCCGCCCGCCCCGCGCCGCACCTCGCCGTCGCCATCGCCGTGAGCAACTAATTTTGTTAGATGTGTAGTAATTTTGTTAGATTTTTTTGTAGTTTATAGATTTTTTTGTTAGATGTGTAGTAATTTAGATGTGTAGTTCATAAATTTTTCATATTGTGTTAATTTAGATGTGTAATTAATTTGTTCATATTGTGTTAGATTTTTTTATGATTTTTTCTGTTGTAATTTAGATGTCAATTTTTTATGATATTTTTCTGTTGTAATTTAGATGTCAATTTTTTTTCATATTGTGTAAGTAATTTAGATGTCAAATTTTTATGATTTTTTCTGTTCATAGAATTTGTTTGATTTTTTTCTGTTCTAGTTTTGTTCATAGAATGTTAATGTTTTTTTGTAGTTCATTGATTTTTGTGTTAGATGTGTAGTAATTTAGATGTGTAGTTCATAGATTTTTCTGTTAGATTTTATTTCATATTGTGTAATTAATTTGTCCATATTGTGTTAGATTTTTTTATGATTTTTTCTGTTGTAATTTAGATGTCAAATTTTTATGATTTTTTTCTGTTGTAATTTAGATGTCAATTTTTTTTCATATTGTGTAAGTAATTTAGATGTCAAATTTTTCATGTTGTTCATAGTATTTTGTTTGTCAATTTATTGTGTATGTATAGGAAAATTAGTTAAAAAAATAATAGAACTATAGTTAAACTAGTTTATTTTTAGTAAGTAGTACTTTATTTTATTTATAGTAAGTGCTTCATATATAGTTGTACTAGCTAGTTGATTTAATAAACCAATTTATTTTACTATATATAGAAGTAGTTTATTTTTAATAAGTACTACTTTATTTATTTATAGTAAGTGCTTAGTAGTTGAACTAGTTGATTTAATTAATAAAACTACTTTATTTAACTATATATAGAAGTAGTTTTCGCATCGACGTCGACGATGCCTATCCCGCATCCTCGTCATCGTCGACTCGGTGATGGCGGAGGTCTGCTTGATCAGGGCCATGTTCGGGACTGGGCTCCGCCGGGCTGGTATTGGGAGGTGGTACCTTCTAGGGGACGTAGGTTGGTGAGGAGGCAGCCCGTTGTTGACCCGATCCTTGTTTGGTGGCGGTCGCGTGGGCCAGTGACGGTGCCGAGGCTTCTGGACACCGCGGAGGTGGTAGGTCACCGTGTCAGCGAGGAGGACGAGCACGTCCATCGCTACATGGTTGCGTTGGAGGGCAGGTTCGACAATACCTGGCAGGTTCTTCAGGGATCTCATTGGAGCTATGATCCTGTGATCGTTCCTTATCTTTGGATGTCCACCGCCCGCGATGATACCCGTCGGGCGCTACGATTCTAGCTGTATTAATTAGCGATGCTATATGTATGATAGTATTCGAGGAGTATTCGACGATGTACGGACACAAGAGATGATGTACTTTTGGTTATAATTGAATGCATGCTAGTTTGAATACTACTTTATTTTACGATTTGGTTTTACTTATTGAATTCTCATATTGGAAAAGTACTCCTACTTTGAATGCTAAAATTGAAGAGTACTCTATGCATAAATCTAGAAGCCCCCTCCATCATCCACGCCGTCGTGGGGGTAGTTTCTCCTTCATTCCCGTGTGCTAGACAATTTGTTGTAATAATGCACTCGGGAATGAAAGAAGCAGCTACATACCATCACCGACAGTCAACCCGTGATTAATAATAATGATCTAATTTAGGTTTTTTAGTACATATATTTAATATTTAAATTATGAACTTAGGCCGGAAATGTCGTACTCGGACGACGAAAACCGCCCGGGGGAGTGCGACTGGTGCCACGACGACCGAGGTATGTGCGACAGATTCATTGAGTTGGACGAAGATCGGCGCTTCAGCATTAAGCTCGAGGAGACCTTCGATGCTCATACGATACACAACGACGACAATAGTTTTTTTCGTAATTAAGCACGACTTCAACTATTTTAACGTGTATTTTTTATCTTGTCCAATTCGACTAGCTTATCCCATGCTATGCAAGACGCTATGTCTTGGAGAGGATGGGTTTTGAAGACCATAAAAGTATGGAAACCAAAAAAATTCTCCTAAGGACCCATCATGGTGTGGATTTTCAAGTAAAGTTGTACAATGCTGAGAGTGTAACCCATTTTGGTTACAAAAATTGGGAAGCACTTTGCAAGATGTATGGTTTTGATGAGGGTATGCTTGTCACCATGGATCTTGGTGATCCTACAATCTAGCAAGATAATATGGGCATTTGGGTCCTTGTGGATACACCTCCAATTCTTCCCCCATGTGAGCTTTTAACATAGTTATTAAGTAATTTATATTGTTTATTTCAAAATAGTTGACAGCTTGTTTCCATTGACAGCTTATTTTCATTCTTCAAAGAATATGCGGAAAATGATAGACAAAACCCACTACACCAATGGCTCCGAATTAACTTATAAGGAGAAAAATCATCTGATCGCATTTTGTATTGATCTTGAGAATTACAATGTCTACAATCGAACTCTTCAATATTATGGTCAATACATGCCACTAGTGCACGTGTTGAACTACGGTAACTACCATGGAGATACCCTGGTAAGATTTTTTACTATTACGACATCCCTGCAACTTTTTTTAAATACTTCTAAAACTAGTACATCATTGCTAACTACGAAGTTATTACTATATTTTTTAACAGATAATCCCGAATGATTGTGTGCCTCATCTGATGTAACCCCTAAACCAGCCACTTTTTTTAAAAAGAAAAAGAAAAACCTCAGCTGCTGACACGTGGAAGCCTTTTGGTCCCGGTTCATGTCACCAACCGGGACCAAAGGCCCCCTTGCCTGGGCTGCTCGCAGTGGCCACGTGGAGGGCCTTTAGTCCCGGTTCGTGTTAGAACCGGGACTAAAGGCCCTTACGAACCGGGACAAATGCTCCCTTTTCTACTAGTGTATTGATCACAAGTTAATAGTATTTAGATTTAGAAATGGGACAACAATCAAGAAATATATTCACAAGTCAAAGAAACATATTCTGAATAATTGAAATCCACAATCACAAATAACACATAAGGCAAATTGTAAATAATCAAATAATTCATCCCCCCAATTCAAATCAATGACATATCTACAAGACCCCACCTAATCTAATTTACATGAGAGTTTGACAAATACTATTCCCAAATCCCAAACCACAATACCCATGACTTCATTTTGGCTAGCTCTTCACATTTGGTTATGTTATGCAATTGCTCGCACCAATTGAAGCCCATTAAATGAAAGAAAAAACCATGTACCACCAAACTACGCAATACTTTACAAACCAATTAAATTCACAATTCACTTCTCTTCTGCTAACAAATATATGGGTCATAGCTGCAAATGTAGTTAAAGCTCATGATTCATGTCTTTCTATATTTAAGAACATTCCAAATCGATGGATGCGGCAACGCATGCCATCAACATGTAGCCTATATGAGGAGCTCCAAGCTTCCGCCCATGGATCTCGCCATATTAGGTCGCTGGTGATCGCGGTGCTAGCTTGGACATTGTGGATGATCCAAAACAAGCTTGTAATTAATTGAGTGTGCTCCCTTGCGGCAACCCTCTGATGCGATCTATAAACTGTGGTTTTTTGCAATTGTGGAAGCCGCTTAGCCGCGATCAGGAAAGAGCCGCCTTCGATGCGATCATCGCCGGCTTTAGATCCTTGGCGCTTCGTCTGATGCCTCCGCTTCCGTCGCCACCTCTGGACCAGGATTAGCTCCACGGAGCCCCTACGCGGCTTGTACTGCTTTTATTTCTTAGGGCTTGTTGACCTGATGCCCTTAGTAGAACCCCCTTTTGTATGACTTGTGTGTGTGTACTCTGTGCATGTGCTTTGCTGCCTATGTTGGAACTGGTTATGCTTGTGGCGGTTTGCGTTATATATAAAGCGGGACAAAAGCCTTTTTTGGTCAATATGAGCTAAATCCTTTTATTTTTCTTTCATTAAAATGTTCGCTCTACAAAACTAAAAGATAAAGAAAAGAGTTTTTTTTAATTCATGCTCTCTCATTTGTTTCTTAGAACCAAAAGATATTTTTTTATTGATGAAGAGTGGATTAATATCCATTTTAATGATAAAAGCTGACAGTAGTTTTTTTTATTGACGCCACGGCATATTTCTTTTGAGGGGATTGACGCCACAACATGGTAGTTCTCTCACTGTCGCCAAGGAAGTGGGTGACCGTTCCATCTCATTAATGTTGAGTACTTTTTTTTTGAGACAGTATTTTCTTAGACACAGTTTTTTTTTTAGAAATCTTTTTAGACAAAAAATAATGTGTACATGAGCGCTTCTATATGTACTGATGTAGAAAAAATAATGTTGAGTGCTGGATCGATGTTTGGTGTCCGGCAGCGTGTCCATTTGGGCCCAGACGCTGCAGCCTAGCCCAGACTCCTTTCTCTCCCTCGCCAGCCCTTGCCTTGTCTCATCAAAAACGAAAAGAAAAAAACAGCCCTTGCCTCACATATCGCTTCGCGAGACAGCAAGTAACGCCGCCGCCATGAAAACTGGTCGCCGCAGCCATGAAATCTGCTCGCCACCGGAGGATAGGTAGGCGGGGCCGCGGGGGTTGATATTCCGCCGCTGGAGACCCGGGACGGCCTCCTGGCTCTCCCCGGTGGTGGATCCGCCACTGCGTCCGCGTGCGGTGGCCGGAGACCAAGCACGCAGGTGTTCGACGCAGGCCCGACCGGCGCATCCCGTCTGCTCCCGAATTTCGAGGTAAATGAATCGAAATAATCTCTTGTAGAAATCACGGAGCAGCGGCTTAATTATAATCTATGATTAATTATAATCTATGATTAATTATAATCTATTGATGCACAGTCTGCTTAATTGGTTAAATCTCAACTTCATGCTAATTAGTTTGCTAAACTGCAAATTGCCAATGGTTGTATGGTTCCGGTGTCGGTGTCGGTTTTGCGTGTTATGTATCCAACCCTGAGCCCAGGAAAAGCACTCTATCACTCCTCGAATATGTATCGTAGTAATACTGAACAAATAGTTACACACTGTTGACGTTTCTCACTCACTAATTATTTCATTTACATGGAGTACAGATTGAACGTCAATAACTAGAGATGCCAGGCTTGCCAGGGATGTTGATCTTGCTGAAGCTGGAGACACTGACTTACTCATCTGAATTGAGAACCACTTTAGATTATGTCACAGTTCATGGCAGTGATAACAATTGCCATGGTCTAGCCAAAATATCTAGCCAAAACCATCTGACCATATAGCACTCCGACTCCAAAGAAAATACCAAAAGAGATCGCGAAGATGACCTTACATCTGAACTGTTTGACCTTACATCTGAACTGTTTTCTGTAGGAAGTGGAGGTCAGACCTGCTCCTGCTGAGCCACAGCGGCTTAGACTCATAGGACCACACAGTTTTGAGTTTCCATCAAAGCTCGAATCTGGAAACGTGCTAAGCTGGCCCCCGGTTGGAATAGGGCCTTCTAGGTCATTATTAGAAATGTCAAACTCAGAAAGGAAGTTCAGATTGTTTAGTGCAGCTGGAATTACACCAGTAAGATGGTTAACAGATAAGTCGAGCACCTGCAGGTTCCTGAGGTTGCAGATTGCTTGAGGGATCTCTCCAGATAACTCATTTGAGCTTAAATTGAGTGCGATGAGTGCATTTAACTGACCGATCTCCTCCAGAATCACACCAGTGAAATTATTGATGGCTAGATTAAGCACCTTAGGAAAAGCACTGAGCATGAGGTATTGCATAAATGTGTTCTTGTTCCAAACAGGCAGCTCAAAGAAGACCTTTGGTGCAGTCTTATCTGATTCTAGCATTGGCATCTCCATTAAGGCACTTGGAATTTCCCCTGTAAAGCTGTTGTTTGATATATCTAGATGGAAGAGCAAGTGTAGGTTGCTGACCCAGTCAGGTATTGATCCAGTTAGTTGATTGTTTTGCAAAAATAGCATCCCCAAATTAGCGAGCTTTGATAACCAGTCAGGTATTGTTCCAGACAATGAACAATAATTCATGGAAAGAACCTGGAGATTCTCAAAACCATCAATGCTGTCATCCTCTGGCATGGTCTCATGCAGGAAGTTGAACCCAATATAAAGGATGGTGAGGCTTCTAGAACTCCTAAGGATCTGAAGTGTTCTTGTGATATTTGTAAGAGAGCTATGAGCAAGTGATAAGAATGAGAGGGACTTCAGATCGCCTATTTTTTCTGACAGTTGAACATTAAAATGATTGTAAGATAGCCTTAGTGCAGTCAGCTTACTGCAGGAGTATATGCGTTCTGGAATTGTGCCGGTGAAGTCATTGAAAAGAAGATCTAACTTTTTTAGATTCGGCAGGCTTATGAAGTCGACCTTGGTAAGTTTTCCACTGAAGTGGTTGCTATTGAGGTCAATTGTCACGAGATTCGTGCAGTTGCTTAGAGCTGTTGGCAGCTCCCCTGACATGTTGTTGTGGTCCAAATGCAGCTCCTCCAATCTCTTCAGATCACCTATAGACTCTGGAATATTGCCGATGAACTCATTCCCCCCCAAGATCAAGGGTGACCAGATTTGTGAGCTTGCTGATGCCATTGAGATCTCCTTCTAACCAATTGCTATGTAAAGAGAGGTGCTCTAACGAGTTAACATTGAAAAGCTCATCTGGAAGATATCCACTGAGATTGTTGTAGCCAACGCTGAGCAATTTCAGCACGGAGCAATTACTGAGCCCCTGAGGGATGTTTCCACTTAATTGGTTAAAACTGAGTTCAAGCACAGCAAAAGATGGCGCACTAACACAGGGGGTAGTTGGTATCTGTCCAGTAAAACTGTTGGTGCTGGCATTGAGTGAGACCAGGCTCTTCATCACCTCCCATATAGTGGATGGAAACCTTCCTGTAAACAAGTTGCTTGAGATGTTCAGTACCTGCAGAGGCCGTGGAGGGGTTGAAGATGGCAGCTCACTCAGGCCTCCTGTCAGGCGGTTGAAGCTGACATCAATAACAAGGATGCTGTTGGATGACACCAATTTCAATGGCAAGCCACCGGACAGCGAGTTGCGCGACAGGTTGAGGTGCAAGAGGCCAGTGAGGTTGCCAAGGAACGGCGAGATGAACCCCTCAAGGCCTTGAGAAGCCAGCAAAACATCGGTGACCTTCCTATCTTGGTTGCAGGTGATCCCTTTCCATGCGGTGTTGTGCCGCCACGACACCGTGAGGCCACCGTCCCGTGAGAGCCCAGCGAGGAACTGGAGAAGCGAGCTCCTCTCCTGCTCCGTGCTAGAGCTGGTGGGAGAAGCCAAGGAGACCAGTAGCAGAATAGCCAAACCAAAGAAAGGTATGGGAAATCTATTCCAGCTCGAGCGACTGAGTAGCTGCATGGTGTTCTCAAGAAATTAGCATGGAAACCAGAGGCTTAAGCTTTGGCCTGCCAGATACAGCACTAGTTTCTTGTGAAAGAAAGCTCTGGTCTCCGTTTCATTAGATCCGCTCTGGTCATCATGATAAAAACAAAATTCGGGTCAAGGATTAGTTTTTCTTTGAGGGAATGGGTCAAGGATTAGCTGGTATTGGTGAATTGCATATGCACTGTAATTTATTCATGGGTCTGACTTCCAAGCACAAATTGGTGTGTTAATACTTAATCTGACTTCTTCTACTACCAGTTTTACAATTGCATTCCAGCATTGATGTTAGCGTCAATTTGAGTCAAGAATTAGTTGGTATTGGCGTATTGTATATCCACTGTAATTTATTTGTGAGCTTGACTTCCAAGCACAAATTGGTGTGTTAATGTTTAATCTGACCTCTTCTAACCAGTTTTACAATTACATTTTATCATCAATGTCAGGGTCGATACACGTACATGATTTGGACAAGAGCATGTGGAGGTACGTGAAGGGGTTCTTACTGAACATTGTATGCAGTTTTTTTACAATTTAGGTTATCATGTCGATGGAATAGGTGCAACCATAGTAAAAAACGCTTCCTCTTTAACTTATATAAGATGTTTTTTATACCATCATGGACTCTAAAAACGCCTTAGAGCAAGTACAATAAGCTTATGTAAGCAGGCTATAAGAGTTAAAACATTATTTTTCTGCTGACATGGAGGGGAGAGAATAGGAGAGAGAAGAGGAGCCGGCTATAGAATAAGAGCCAGTTGTAGCATGTGCTCCTAGGCACTATGTGAGGATGAAAGGTGGGCCATGTATTAATAAAGTAGCACATCTTTATATCTAACTATTGTACTTGCCGGCTATAAGGTTGGCTATAGATGACATGGCAACATCATATAGCCATCAGTTGGCTGTACTATTAACATGCTCTTATGAAAAGTTACAGGAGGGAGTAGCTATCAGTAGTGAGTGGTCATTGCACATAGTTTCTTGTAACTATGATCTGCAAGTGACCAGTGCAGTTGGTTGATGGCATAATGGGTTGTAACAATCTCCATATGGCCTTGCGTAGCCTGTTTATGCTGCTCAAAACCTAGTTCTTCTTCTCGGCATCTGGACTACCATCACTTCTATTGGCAGGGTAGATGCCATGCAAGCTAGCTTTTTTTTTTGCGGGAAAATGAGATTTTATTGCTTAACCTTGAGGATTACAATCATGACGGTGAAGCAAATCAATCTCACTCGGTCCAGATCTAAGCCAAACAGCCGTGCGCATGTGGTGATGTCCAATCTGAGCAAAGCGATGAGCTACAGTATTACATCCACGATGCACATGTACTACTGAGTACTCTCCACCCTGGGCGAGTAAACTCTTTATTTCGCCGACAATGGCCGCCGATGGTGAGCGGTCACTCTCCATTTGCTTGATCATGTTGATTGACACTTGGGAATTTGTCTCGACGATGAACGGCTTGGAACTCCATTCATAAGCCAAGGCAATTCCCTCCATGCAAGCCGCCAGTTCCGCTTCAACCGGGCTAGCGCAAGTATACAGGTGGCGACTCGATGCGAAGACGATTGCTCCATCCTCATCACGGAGGATCATACCGGCACCTCCAGTGCTTGTCTCCATGGCAAAGGCCCCATCCACATTTAGCTTGTTCCACCCAGTTGGGGGCTTGATCCACCTATCTGGTGGTCTTCCACTGATGTGGTCCTCCTGCTGTTTCTGCTCCTTCTTTCTCAGTCTCGTGTTATCATATGTGGCCACCATCTTCCCCTTCTCGAGATCCCCATGAGGGTGTTGCTGTAGGCACATCAGGGACTCAATGTAGCTGCATAAAAAACGCGTCGATACATGGACTGGCGGGGGCTTCTTATGGTGCGTGATCTCGTTCCTAACATGCCATATTCTCCACATTGTCACCAGCAGTGGTAGATGCTGCTGTTTATCACTGTTGGACAGCAAGTGAAGCAGCCACTCTGGCCCCGTATTGACCACTTCTTCAATGTTTGGCATATAGACTTGCTCATTCATCGCTCGCCATAGCTGCACAGCAAGCGGGCACCTACAAGAAACATGGAACGTTTCTTGTCGGTCTAGTCCACAAACAGTACAGATGTCAGTTTTCTCCAGCTTTCGAATCATCTTATTTTCCATCATAGCCAACGAGTTTGTCGCAAGTTTCCAAGCAAAGACTCATACCTTTGGGGGAGCAGGGCACCCCCACACTATCTTCCAGACGGCGCGGTTGCCGTCCGGTGTCCTGTTCGTGGCACACATGGTTGTGCAGGTTTGCTCCTCCAAAGCCAAGCGATACGCAGATCGCACGGTGAAGATACCGCGTGGATCGGGCGCCCAAGCCAGTACATCATCAAGACGTCGTGGCGATGCCTTGATCTTCAAAATCTCCTGGGCGTCCATCATCATGAAGTTTTGTCGGACTAGCTCCTGGTTCCACCTGCCATTGTTATCCAGAAGTTCAGCAACACGTCGTATTCGACTATTGCGTCTTGGAGTGATTAGCCTATAAGAGGTGGGCCTGGGAATCCAATGGTCTTGCCAGACCCGAATGAGCTCGCTGTTCCCAACACGCCAGATAATTCCCTTTCGGAGTAGCTCCAGACCATATTGTATGGCATGCCATGAAGAAGAAGCGTTGCTTGCAAAAACCGTATCAACCAGCGAACCATTGAGGTAATACCTTGCTCTGAGCACCATGGCACACAGAAAATCAGGTCGCTCCAAAAGTCGCCACGCTTGTCGTGCAAGCTGTTAGAGAAATGAGCAACTACATTCTTAGGAGGGCCAAGGGCCAGTACATATACATGTGTACAATGGGGATAAACAGAAAAGAGAGACTATACATATCTAACACATCTAACACCCCCCCTCAAACTCATGGTGGATCAACCACACTGAGTTTGGAGAGAAAGAACCCGTGCTGCACTCGACGGCTCGAGTTTGGGCCTTCGTGAAGAAGTCAGCCAACTGTAACTCAGAGGGCACATAGTGGAGAGCAAGAACCTGATCTTGTACTGCAGCATGCACAAAGTGGGCATCCACACCGATGTGCTTGGTGAGCTCATTCTTCACCGGATCACGGGCAATACTGATAGCTCCGGTGCTGTCTGACAGTAAGGGAGTCGAGGTAGTAGTCGACACACCAAAATCCTCAAGTAGCCATCGTAACCAGATCACTTCAGCCGTCAACATAGCCATTGCTCGTAACTCAGCCTCTGTACTCGAGCGAGAAACTGCAGTCTGTTTCTTTGTCTTCCAGGCAATCAGGGAGCCACCAAGAAAAACACAGTAAGCAGACAGTGAACGTCGATCAAAGGGATCACTAGCCCAGGTAGCATCCGAGTAGGCCTGGAGCTCGAGAGAGCTGGGGTGGGGAAAGAAGAGACGATGGGAGATCGTGCCACGAAGATATCGTAAAACACGGAGGAGATGGCTATAGTGGACAGAGGTGGGGGCCGAGACAAACTGATTGAGGATATGGACAGGGTAGGAGATGTCAGGGCGCGTGACAGCGAGATAGACAAGACTCCCAACGAGGTGGCGATAGCGAGTAGGATTGGGAAGAGAATCACCATCAGAAGCACGAAGCTGGACGTTGAGCTCCATAGGAGTCACAACAGTGCGCTCATCACCAAGAGCAGCTCGATCAAGAAGGTCCTGGATATATTTTTCCTGGGAGATGAAAAAACCATCGGAGGTCGAAGAGACCTCAATCCCAAGAAAATAACGAAGAGGACCAAGATCCTTCATGAGGAACTGGTCACGAAGGCGAGCCTTAACAAAGCCAATGTAGTCAAGGTCATCACCCGTAATGATCATGTCATCAACATAGAGAAGGAGAAGAGTCCAACCACGAGGAGATGTGTGAACAAACAACGCGGGATCATGATCACTGGGTGAGAAGCCGGCGGCAGTGACAACAGAGGCAAAGCGCTCAAACCAGGCGCGAGGAGCTTGTTTGAGGCCATAGAGGGAGCGGCGAAGGCGACATACCATGCCATCAAGAGCATAGTATCCGGGTGGTGGCTGTATGTAAACCTCCTCACGCAACTCACCATTGAGAAAGGCGTTCTGGACATCAAGCTGAGACACAGACCAATGACGAACAGAGGCAACATCAAAGAGAGTGCGGACAGTGGTCATATGGGCCACAGGAGCAAAGGTCTCATCATAATCACGTCCCTGCTCCTATTGAAAGCCACGAGCCACAAGACGGGCTTTGTAGCGCTCAAGAGAGCCATCAGAGCAAGTCTTAATCTTATAGACCCACTTGCAGGTAATGGGACAAACACCAGAAGGAAGCGAAACCAGATCCCATGTGCCAGAGTGCTCAAGAGCAGCAAGCTCCTCAGCCATAGCAAGCTGCCATTCAGGTTGAGTCATGGCAGTCTGATAGGAGGTGGGCTCAGCAATAACAGAGAGACCATACTGGTCAAGAGAGTAGCGATCAGGTGCGGGGCAAGGCCGAGCACGGAAGTTGTGAACTGGGGGAGGCGTGGAAGGAGTGGCTCCGGAAGTGGAGGGAGTGTCAGTAGAAGCATCCGCAAGACAAGGACGACGAGTGTAATGAAGAGGAAAAGGAGAGAGAGGATGACAGATTGAAGAGGATGGGGGAGAGGTGGATGGAGGTGAAAGTCGTGGCTGTGGTGACGGTGATGGAGGAGGAAGAGTGAGCGGTACCGGAGGAAGGGATGAAACAGGAGGCACAGGAGAGGATGTATCAGGAAGAAGAAGAAAAGAAATATCTTCCACAAAGAAGCTCGAGGAGGGAGCATGCAGGTAGTACGAATGGGACTCATCAAAGGTAACATCACGCGAAATGCGCAGCCAACGACCAACTGGATCCCAACAGCGATAGCCCTTGTGCTCGTCGCTGTAGCCGAGAAAAACACACTCAACCGATTGAGCAGTCAGTTTGGTGCGTTCTCGAGGAGCAAGAAGAACATAGCACACACATCCAAACATGCGAAGAGCGGAGTAGTCTGGAGAGCGACCAGTGAGACGCTCCATAGGAATACCACCCTGCAAGGCAGTCGATGGCTGAATGTTGATAAGGTACGTAGATGCAGACACAACCTCGGCCCAAAAATGAGGTGGAAGGGAAGCGCCAATCATCAGAGCACGAGCCGTCTCAAGCAGATGACGATGTTTACGTTCGGCAACACCATTCTGAGCATGGGCACCAGGACAGGAGAACCGGGCAAGAGTACCCTGCTTCGCGAGAAAACCACGCAACATCTGGGAGATAAACTCGCCAGCAGAGTCAGCACGGAAAGTGCGAATAGGTGTGGAAAACTGGATGTGAACCATGGCAGCAAAACGCTTGTAGATGGAGAGGACCTCACTGCGAGATTTCATAAAGTAAAGCCAAGTGTAGCGAGAGAAATCATCAATAAATAACACATAGTAGCGATGACCACCTTTCGAATCAAAGGGAGCACGACCCCATACATCAGAGTGAATCAAATCGAAAAGACGCTGAGACACCGACTCGCTATGAGGATAAGGTAACTGAGTCTGTTTGCCAAGTCTACAACCCTCACAATGTAAAGAAACATCTCCAGAAATAGACCCTAAGACACCCTGGCGCACCAAGGACGATAAGCGAGAGCCACATATGTGACCCAGGCAATGATGGCACTGCTGGAAGGACGCAAAAGAGGAGGCAGCGAGAGCATGGGAACTGGATGATGTGGTGGCAGCAGAAGGAACATGAAGCCAGTCAACTTGCCAAAGGCCCTCTGAGTCACGGCGCCGAGGGCCAGAACCAACCAGGGCCTTGGTGTGGAGGTCCTGGATAGAACAAGAGTCAGGATCAAGAATAACACGACAACCAGAATCAGTAAGTTGGGCAGCGGAAAAAAGATTCATGGTAAGACGAGGAACAGGAGAGACATTAGGAACTGAGAACGACGAGGTAGAGAGAGTGCCTCGACTAGCGACAGGAAGAGATGTGCCATCGGCAGTAAGAACATTAACATGAGAATCAAGAGGTCGAAGAGAAGACAAAGCAGAAGAATCAGAAGACATATGAAAAGAAGCTCCTGAATCCAGAACCCACGAAGATGTACCTGACAGTGTAGTGGCGGATGATGACGGAGGTGTGACAGCCGTCGCAGCAGCAGTAGAGCTGGCAGTCACAACAGCAACAACAGACCCAGTCGATGAGGAGCCAGAGGCAGCTAGGAGGAGCTTGAGCTTCACAATGTCCTGATCAGTGAGTGAAGGGATCGAGGGCGACGCATTATTCCCACTGGAAGAGGAGCGTCCTTGGTCACGCTGCTTCCTGTGACAATCAGCCTCTGGGTGACCTTGCCGGGAACAATAGCCACAGACCATGTCACGCCGTGACCGGCCCCTCTCAGTATAAGGAGGGCGACTGACCCCCCCTGAAGGTGTGGGCAGGAGTGGCGGAGCGGTGGGACAAGCAACCGATACAGGAGCCCTGGCAGCCAGGACAGAAGGAACCACAATTAACCCAGCAGAGCGAAGACGGGTCTCCTCAGAACGAAGCTCAGCAAGCACCTCGGTGATAGGAACACGACCACGAGCAAGTAAGTGGGCACGCCTAGGCTCAAACTCGGTGCGGAGGCGAGATAAAAACTCATGGACACGCTGAAAATCCAAATCGGCCCTGGTAGTCTGACAGCAATGGCAAGTTCCACAAACAACTGTGCGAAGAGAATCTAGCTGACGCCAAATAGCAGAACACTGAGTGTAGAACTCGTCAATAGACGAGTCACCTTGCTGAAGAGCATGCTCCTGACGCACCACTGACAAATACAGGGCATCACCAGATGGCTGATAGCGTTGATAGAGAAACGACCACATTGCTGCAACTGTGCCGAGGCCCATGAACTCGGACGCAAACTGAGGGAGAACACTGCCGGTGAGAACAGCAGCAGCCCGAGCATCATCATTGTACCACTGAGTGTAAGCAGTCAGATCCTCACGGTAAACGGAAAATGCAGCGGAATAAGCTGATACCTGCTGATCATAAGCATCAACTGCAGCGTCATCAAGGGCCTTAGCGGCATCCCGATCAGCCTGAGATGCATCAGCAGCAAGAATAGGTGGCACTGGTGGCACAGGAGTCACGGGAGGCACCGGGCACGGCGGACAGGGGACCTCGCCAGAGAGAACGCCCCACAGAAGGAGGCCACGCATATGGATGCGCATAAAACCCACGAACTCGGCATTGTTCCATCGAAGATCACCGAGCACCGAGGAACAGCAACATAGCCCGAAGAAGCCATGAGGAGCGCACGCGCCTTCTTCTTCTACTTCTTTCCTTTTTTTCTTTTTTCTTTGGAACGAGGTCAACGCCCAGAGCGGGATCGAGATCGGGACCTCACCGGCCGGCAGGGCGCGACAGAGGCAGCCCCAAGGCACCACCCGCCGGGCGCGGCTGGGCACTGGCCAGGAGGCAGCCGGGCGCAGGCCGGGCGGAGTCCCGGCGGCGGCCGGGCGCTGCACGGAGCCAGCAGCAGCGGCCGTGGGCGGAGGCAGCTCGGGGCGGCACCTATGGGCGGCTGCGGGCACGGGCGCGAGCTGGGCCGCGTCGCTGCAGGGAAGCAACAGTTGCAGTGAGCAGCTGCTGCGGCTTCTGCCGGGCGCGGGTGAGGCGCAGACGGGGCGCAGACGGCCGGCGGCTGCCGCGGAAGGTATGGCCGGCGGCGGGGGAGGAGGTGGCCCGAGATGGCCGGCGACGGGGAGCTAGGCACGGAGCTGCAGCGTGCGGGAGAGGAGGAGAAACCTGGCAACTGATACCATGTTAGAGAAATGAGCAACTACATTCTCAGGAGGGCCAAGGGCCAGTACATATACATGTGTACAATGGGGATAAACAGAAAAGAGAGACTATACATATCTGACACATCTAACACAAGCAAAGCTTGATTAAAGAGCCTGAAGTCATGGAAGCCAAGGCCGCCCTGCTGTTTAGGTTGAACAAGCTTCTCCCATGCGATCCAGTGTGTTTTCCTCTTGCCTTGTTCAGAACACCACCAGAAATTTCTTACTAGCTTTGTCAAGTCATCACAGACAGAAAAAGGTAGCTTAAAGACACCCATGATATAAGTTGGCAGTGCTTGGGCCACTGATTTAATCAGCGCTTCCTTCCCTGCTTGCGGAAGTGTATCACCCCAGGCCAAAATTCTCTTTGTAAGTTGCTGTTGCAGGTTTTGAATTCCCCCGATGCATCGACCCTCCGGCGTTGGCAGCCCAAGATACTTTCAAAACTATCTCCAGAAATTTGCAGTGCACTTTTTACTTCCTCCTGATTTGCTGCAGGACAACTTTCACCAAATAAAAGGGAGCATTTGTGAGGGTTGATGAGCTGCCCTGTGGCCATAGCATACCCATTTATAATCCTTTTAATAGCCTCTGCTTGTTTCTTTTTTGCCTTAAAAGAAGAGGAGAGTATCATCTGCGAACAGAAGGTGTGAAATACCTGGTGCATTTTGACAGATTTTTACTGGTTGGTTCTCATTATTCTGGACACCCTGCCTTAACAAAGCCGAAAGTCCATCAACGACAAACAGAAACAAAAATGGGGAGAGGGGGTCACCTTGCCGTAGCCCACGCGACGGTACAAACGAGTCCAAGAGAGCTCCATTGAATTTCACCTGATACCTCACCGTGGTAACGCATGTCATGATCCACTGTATCCAGTGGTGAGAGAAGCCCAACTTTTGCATCGATTGTTCCAAGAACCTCCAATCCACCCGGTCATATGTCTTTCAGAGATCCAACTTGTAGGCACAGAAACTTTTGTTCGGTTTCTTTTCTTGGTTGATATAGTGGAAGCACTCAAACGCCACAAGGGCGTTATCAGTAATCAATCTACCAGGAACAAACGCACTCTGCATAGGAGAAATGATATCATCCAAAATTGGATGTAGCCTATTCACACTTAGCTACAATCTTGTAAATGACGTTGCATAAGCGCTTATAGGACGGAACTCAGTTAATTTCTCTGGATTAGTTACCTTGGGGATAAGCACAATGACCGTGTCATTTACACCTCCGGCATTACACCATTGCTGAAAAACTCCCTCACTGCTTTTATAACTTCCTCTCTCAATACAAGCCAGTTCTGCTGAAAGAATCGAGCTGGAAACCCATCCTTCCCTGGGGCCTTTAGGGGGCCAATCTGAAAAAGACTGTCGCTGATTTCTTTGTCAGAGAAAGGGGCGCATAACTTGTCATTCATTTTATCTGTGACACGCTGCTCAAGTAAGTCCACTACTGGTGCATGGTGCAAAGATTCATCCCGAGTGAAGATCTGTTTGAAATAATCGTTCGTCATATTTGCCATGACAGTCGGTTCCTCGTGGCTGACTCCTGTCTCATCCACCAGTTTTTTCACTTTGTTCTTTCCAGCCCTCCAAACAGCTTTGTTCTGGAAAAATTTGGTATTGCGATCCCCATCTTGTAACCAGGCTATTCGGGACCTTTGCATCCACATGAGTTCCTCTCGATATAACAATTCATTCATCTCATCCTCTACTTTCCTTATCTCCTCTCGATCAGCATGGTTTGCAAGTAATTCCTCCAGCCACGCCCAAGACGTCTCTAGTCTCTTAACTATGCTACCAAATTTCTTCTTACTCCACACATGCAGCTCAGACATTAAGGATCCTAGGCCTTTGCGGATGTCTCCCAAGTTCACCTTTGCTCCTGCTTTTGCCCATGCATTCTAGATACGCTCAGCCAGGCTAGGATCTCATTCCCACATAACTTCATAACGACGCTGGCTTTGCTTTCTTTGCTGCACCACTTCTGCCTCACAATGCAATACTATAGGTGAGTGATCAGAACATGGGGATACTTGGTGGACCACCCTAGATTCAGAGAAAATGTCTCTCCATTTGTTATCTGCAACTGCCCTGTCCAACCATACTTTTACATTCCTCCTTCCTCTGCGTTTATTATCATAAGTGAAAGGTAGACCTGAGAACCCAAGATCAATGAGTTCACATAATTCCAGAGTATCACGGAAGGCTAGCATCTGACTTTCACTCCTCTGAGAGGCCGAGAAGTGCTCAAACGACCAAAGGGCCTCATTAAAATCACCAATAACACACCAAGGGAGTTCTGACTGTGTTTTAAGGTTTTGCATGAGTGACCACATGTGGTGCCTCTTTTCAAACCGTGGTTCCCCATAGACACACGTAAGCCGCCAAAGAGGTGCATTGTCAGATAGACGGACATAAGCATCAATATATCTTTCATTTGCATCTTTTATTTCTACATGTAGCTGATCATCTCGTTATCTTGATCACATGATTTGCCCAGAAGTCTTGTCCTAGCTTTCTAATTTCATCTACTCAGTGTCATGTCGTTATCTTTTAACACATGTATATAGACAATGCTGAAGCTATGCACACGTACCCACAACATCAACATCAGGTATATTGTTGGGGTTAATTGGGTTTGACTTGTTCTGGCCTGAACTTTTTATGACCTATTTAATGAGAGTTACATCTTTTTTCTTAAACCCAAAGGATAGCATCTAGTAGTTGCAACTGAATCCGCTGGAGGTTAAATTTCTGCGCCATCTATCTAATTGTGTATAATAAACAAGTGGTGTTTTACTTTTTTTTTCTCTAAAGATTGAATGAGAAGCAGCCTCATATATTCTAATCCATGATAAGGACAAGACAATCTTTAATACACCTAGTGTTTTCTTTAGATTATAATCATACGAATCAAATAACCAGCATAGGAAAATTTCCTATGGGTTTGAAATTGCTTTCAAGTGTTTTGGTTGATAATGTTTTGATGCTCTTCAGTATGTGTAGAGTCACTTCAATTCATTTCCAGTTGTTAATTAGCACAGAGGTATATGCAATTAACCCCATCAAATATTTTTCTCTTTGCCTGGAACACGACGGGTAGGGCCGGACCTGACATTTCGACATCCCAGGTGTCATTGCTAAAACCGTCGGATCTGGGTAGGGGGTCCCAAGCTGAAGATCTAAGCTAGATGGTAACAGGAAGAAGGGGGACACGGTGTTTATCTAGGTTCGGGCCCTCTCAAAGAGGTAAAACCCTACATCCTGCTCTTGTTATATTGATTGTGATGGGTACAAAGTACAATATGATCTACCTCGAGATTAGGCCTGGGCATTCGGTTAGACCGAAAAAATCGGTTCGGTGCCTCGGTTTATTTTGAAATTCGGTTTCCTGTTTTTCCTGACCGATCGGTCGTCGAAGAAATCCATGACCAAGGCTTGGGTCCGCAGCCAATTCGGTTCGGTCCTCGGTTACAACCGAACAGACCCGATATTGACTAGGGAGAAAGAAATTGGAAGCCAAATCTAGCCAAGAAAGCATGGACGAACGAACAGAAATCAATCCAAACATCCGTAGCATATACGACAGGTGATGCATCGTCGGAAGTGGGCAGACAGCCATGAAGAACTGGTGGTCGCGAGCCAACGACCGCGTGGGAGTGATGAACGTCGTCGGCCGTCGCCTGCCGCGAGAGAGACATGGGCGCCGCCGGCCAGGACGGATGGTGAAGGCTCGCAGTCGCTGGCCACTGAACACTGGTATTGCGTGAGGTGGGGAAACAAAGGCGGCGGCGCTATGTGAATATTTGGGTGCGGCAACTCAGGATAAGATGCGAGGGTTGCCTGTGTTTGTGGCTAAGAAAAACGATGGGAGAAGCGCTTCGTGTTAAGGTAGATGGGCTATTGGGCCTAGTACGCTGGCGTTAATAATACAGTAATAAAAATATTACGGTTAGTTCGGGGCATTCGGTCCATAGACTACAACGACCGAATTCACCGATGTAATATCGGTTTCTAAGATTTGTGAACCGAGCGAACAACCAGTGGTTCGGTCCCGGTTTTTTCGGCTTCGGTCTTCGGTTCTTGGTTTTTATGCCCACCCCTACTCGAGATCGTATGAATGAGTTCCTAGCTCTAAGACCTTGAAATCGTGCATCTACGGACTAAACCCCACGGTTTATATAGCCACCGAGGGTATCTAGGGTTTACACGTGGTTGGTAACCATCTAGGGATAAACATTCCTTTTATTTAAATACGCCTTGAAGCGTACGGCAGGTCTTTGGAGAACTCCATCTTGATCACGCCGAGGGCCAGGGTACACGGGCCCATTGTTCAGTTACTGATGGGTCCTCGGCCCAGCCAATGAATGACGGGCCGACGTGGTGTGCACCCCTGAATCCGAGACACCAACAGTAGCCCCTGAACTAGTCTTCTAGCCGAGGATATCTGGTGTCTTCCATGGAACAACTTCGTCATTTTAAGTCTTCGGCTTAGTGGACGAGTTCCGTCTCTTACATCGGCTTCCGATTCCAAGGACATCCTTGGTTTCGAGGTCCTTCTGGCTTTCACTATTGTAACCATGTGTTTTTATGTGACAATTGACCCCAGAAAATAGGGAATATCTTTTAACAAGAGCCTCCTTGGCCTAACTTATCATTCAATGGGATAGAAGTCTCCGTTAGCTTAGCTAACAAGAACGCCTTAATCCACGCGCGCATATACTACACGATGTATTGGGAACTAGCGATTTTTTTGCGAGGCAGGGCGACCCTTGACCTTTTACTGGCCTATATAGAGGGAGAGGATAATTGATTCCATTTATGCTTCCATTCTCCTCTCCACCGCCCGCCTCTTGAGAGCTCAAATGTTCCAAGATTCGCCCGAGTGCCTGGTAGCCACTTCGAAAGGGTGCTACTTCGAAGATTAACTCCTCACTTCAAGAATTCTCGGGCGTGCCGAATACTACCTCCAATGTAATGCTTCCCAAGCCGCGTGCCTCCACTCCCAGCATGATACCTTTAAATATGGTACTACTGGGTTTGATGCTTGTCGGATCGATATGCATTTCCTTGACGATGTCAGCATTAATCAGATTGAGGCTGCTGCCGCAATCCATCAGGACAGGTTAAATGAAAGCCGTCCAAAATGGGATCCAGAACCAATAATGTGGTCGTGCCTTGCTGACAGGGCTTGCCGAGTGGTCTTGTTGGTCAAACGTGATCGGAGTTTCCGACCATTTGCTGTGTCTAGGCAATGCTGATTTGATGTAACGGGGTGACCATACCCTTCCCTTTTTGACATGAGTACAATATATCATGTTACCACTTTCATCACGTACCTCGGAGGTTCTTGGATTGCCATTGTGGTTGCTTTGACGAGCCAGCTAGCTGTCATCACCTGCGCAAAATCGAGTCATTAGGTGTGTGAGGGCTGCCATCGACCGAGGCTTTTCTTGCCCGAGCTCTCTAGCAAGCCGCTTGTTGCAGATGCTGTGCTTGAAGGCAGCTATTGCTTCCGTGTTCGGATAGTCGACTATTTGGTTTTTCTTGGCCAAGAACCGTTTCCAGAATTTTCTGGCTGACTCCCCTGGCTCTTGTACGACATGACCAAGGTCATCGACATCTGGAGGTTGGACGTAGGTCCACGGAAAGTTAGCTCGAAAAGCGTCCTCAAGGTCCTCCCATCTGCCAATCGAGTTCTCAGGCGAACTGTTAAGCCAATGCCGAGCCGATCCTTTAAGCTTTAGGGGTAAGTATTTGATGGCGTGGAGGTCGTCGCCTCGTGCCATGAGGATGTGCATGAGGAAGTCCTCAATCGATACCGCTGGGTCTGTAGTTCTGTCGTGTTGCTCGATGTTAATGGGTTTAAACCCATCTGGGAACTGATGCTGCATCACCCCGTTTGTGAAGCACATGGGATGGGCTGCTCCTCGGATCTGAGCGGTAGCATGCCGGACGTCAGATGTCGTCGCAGTTCGATTTCGTGCATAATCACGCGGGTTACCGTATTTAGCCAACCAAGCCAGATATCCTGCCTGTTCGGCTGGTGGACGCTCCTTTGATCTGTAGATGGATCGGGGCGGGGCGGCTGGCATTGGTGCTGATTTCTTCTGTGAATCATACAGAGGCGGAAGTGGATCCTTGTCGTGACGGCGAGGTATCTCCGGGGGGGGGGGGGTTAGGATATCCACCAGTTGGCCTGTCTTGGCCCCGAGGAGGACGGTCGAGATTTTTGGCCCAATCACGCTTTAACATCGGGCTTCCAGAGTGACCTTGTCGAGTTCTGGGAGTAACACCCTTCGCGGAGCATATTGATTATTTCCTCCTAACATTTCCTCGAGCTCTTGCTTGGCACTGAGGACCTCGGTCCATTTGTAATTCGGTTTGTTTTGTTAGGCTCGAAGCTTCTGGGATTTTTGCTTCATGCTTTTGGCGGTGCTAATTAGCCGCCAATGGAAAGCCTGGAACCGAGGATCATCTAGTGGTTCCTCGAGGATATCAAATTCATCGGGTCCGAGGCTTAATTCTTCCTCGGACTCAAGATAGTAGTCGTAGTCCTCAGGGTCATCAGCGTCCCCATTGGATGTGGCGCCATCGACGGGACCGTCGGACCGTCGCTGGTGTCGTCGCCCGCGTTATGATCTTTAGTGCCGTCTGGGGTGACATTGTTCTCGGTGGTGTCCCCGTTGTCAGTAGCTTCATGGCTAGTGGCCCGTTGCCCGTGCCTTTATTGCGACGTCTTCGGCGTCGGCGTTTGGGGGGCTCTTCATATTTTTGATCATCCTTAGGAATATCTAGCATGTAGACGTCGTGGGTGGAAGTAGCCGCCCAGTTGCTGGTATAACCGGTTGCTAAGGGTGATGCCTTGTATGACATATCATCGGCATCCTCGTCCATGTCGATGGCCTCCTCGGAGGTGTAGTCCAATACGTCGGTTAAGTCTTCGAACGTAGCGACTAGGTGAGTGGTGGGTGAACGTAAGTTTCCGCACCTCCGGATTTACATCGGATCTGTTCGTCTGAGGTGCTAAGGCTCTGGATTCGATCCAGCATCTCGTTCAGAGTGGTGAGGTCGGCTTTGCCCATCTCTTGACAGTAGGCGGGGCTGACCTGGAGTTTAGTTGTAGTACTGCCTGACGCGGCCTCGGGGTTTACGCTGGTAGGGCTTCATGCTTGAGCCAGCGAGGTAGTATTTGGATCCGAGCTTGAGGCCGAATCCGAGGTACATATTGCATCATGAACCTGCTCTGAGATCAAATCTGGTGCTCGGTCGACGACATCACTGGAGCTCTCAGGCAGGTCTACCACCCATCCTGGGAAGGCGAGCTCGCCGCGTGGATCCGCGACGTACTCCTTATTGCCGAACCGGATAATCTGGCCCGGGGCGAGGTTCTCAACTTGGCCAGATGGCCAGTCCAGTTGACGTGCAGCAAGATGCTGCCAAAGGCGAAAAGCTGGTCGGGGACGAAGATATCCCCGCAGCCAATGCTATCATTGATCCAAAGATTCGACATCGAGCTCTTATGATCGCACAGCAGGACCTGCATGGGCCACCAATGTCGGTGCTAAAACCGGCGGATCTCGGGTAGGGGGTCCCTAGCTGATGATCTGAGATAGATGGTAACAGGAAGAAGAGGGACACGATGTTTGCCCAGGTTTGGGCCCTCTCAAAGAGGTAAAATCCTACGTCCTGCTCTTATTTATTGATTGTGATGGGTTACAAAGTACAATATGATCTACCTCGAGATCGTATGAATGAGTTCTAAGCTCTGAGACCTTGAAATCGTGCCTCTACGGACTAAACCCCACGGTTTATATAGGCACCGGGGTTATCTAGGGTTTATACATGGTCGGTTACAATCTAGGGATAAACATGCCTTTTATTTAATTACGCCTTGAAGTGTACGCCAAGTATTCGGAGAACTCCATCTTGATCACGCCGAGTGCCAGGGCACATGGGGCCCATTCTTCAGTTACTGATGGGTCCTCGGCTTGGCCCATGAATGACGGGCCGACGTGGTGTGCATCCCTTAATCCGGGACACCAACACCAGGGTGAAACTGTCCCCTTAATATGAACATCAAAATAATAATCTTACTGATTATGAAGCAATTGTAAACTATCGCAAAGCTACAAAGTTAATGAATCAACTCAATAAAATTTTACTTATTATCACGCCAAACTCACAAATCCGAATAATATCCACACTAAACAATGTCCAATCAGTGACCCTATTGCAATGATGAAGACTCAATATTAGTTGTCATTTATAAATATTTATCAATTGTCGTAGCAAAATCACATAGGAGTTAAGCTACCTATAGATACAGACATACCTCTGGTTGTCCCTTCTTCCTAATCAGCTAATCCTATTCCTGTCAACAATGAACGACCAAAGAGCAATGGCCTGGAATCATGCCTTCATGGGGCAGAGCCAGGATTTTGACCTTGAGGGGGGCAAAGATAACAATGCTCACCCAACGACGTAGAATATACTATAACACAAGAATATAGTGTCTTAAATACATCATCTATATTAAATAAATATGTTAATGTACAAAATTAATGGCGTCTTTCTCTTCATTCTCGAAGCATTTTTTTTGAAAAAAAAATAGATATTACTTCCAGTTCATCTCTTGCTTCTGCCTCATTCAAATTTATGGTAGTATGCAGACCAAAATATAAGTTGTAGTCGATCTAATAAGAACTAATTAGTAGTCTATATAAATCTCATTGACGTTGAAGGTGAGTGGCATGCCCAGCTGATAATAGAGTAGGGTTAATAATATAAATCTCATTGACGTTGATGTTGAAGGTTGATTAGTCCGCTGGTATAATGCAATTTGAGCAGATCAATAGATTAGGGTGGACCAGGTGATAATTATCTTGTCAAATCTGGGCTTACTTCCTACCTGCTCTTCTGTCAGTGATCAGTGTACAATGACAAAGAAAGAGGAATATAACTGGACACATGGCTACTCATGTTTCATTTATGGTTGAGAAAAAATATGTCAGTGCATATTTGGCTAATAATATTTCTGTTCTGATTGAGAGAAGCTTCAAGTGGTTGGCACTCTGTTCCTTGTGAGTACACTGAGTAGGACCCACAAAACTGAACTGACATGAAGATGGCAGAGTATATTATCTGCCAATATTTTTGAACTCCATTATCAAAAGTGTTACAGGTCCATTAAGTTCTTGAAGTTCAATCCCTGCAAACCCAAAGAAGCCGCGTCACTCAGTGAAAAGAGAAACAGAAGTCTCATAGTTGGACTACTACATGATGTATTGTCATTTGCTTTGATTTCTTTACTGTCGACGCAACTCAGATGATTGCATGATACTCCCTCCCGTCCCTAATTACTTGTTGCGGAAATGGATGTGTCTAAAACTAAAAATATGTCTGCTACCAGTAATTCCGGCCGGAGGGAGTACTAGCTGAATTACATATTACAGAAAGTAAACTTGTGGCTGAATTAGAAACATCGAATAAAGAGTTGCACAATCTCTGAAACTGATAATCATTACACAGCTCTGAAGTTGCCCACCTTCTAATCAATTCCCAAGTACCTAGTTAAAGATTATTTCCACCTATCCGCCGATTGGTCCATCGCTTCAGTTCGTTCCAGTTTCTACTATTTTTTTTATTAAGTCCAGAGGTTAGACAGAAGGTTGGTCATGGAACAAGGATTCAGGAGATCAAGTTTGTCAGGGATCTTGATCTTGCTGGGGTCTTTCTCAAGTGATCTCAACTATTTATCATCATATTTTTAATTTTCTGTGCAATTTTTTCCTTTTTGAAATTTGCCATGCAGTATTGTTAGTACAGCTTTTGGCATGAAAGGTTGGTCATGAAATTTGCTGTCCATGATGATTGATATTATTTCTTCATGTTGCTTCATTCCACGTCACTAAATTACACGGAAGTGTCGGTATGTGTTTCGGCACATAAAATAAATAAATAGTGTTGCCTTTTTTTTAAAGAATAAATGGCGTTGTCTTTGTAGAGTTCAAAAGGAAAAAAGGAAACAGTGGTTTTTTTTTTCGAGATTGACGGGGGGCCAAAAACCCCACCGCTTGTTATATTCCAACTCGAAGGTGACTTGGCAGTCAGTACAGATACAAGTAAGCGCCCAAAGGCGCAAAAGAAAATTACAGGAAAGGGCAAGAGAAAGCCCAAAACTAGAAGAAAGAAACAAAATGGAGGGGAAGGCTGGCACCAGTACCAAACCGAAACCCCTGGAGACCGACATCTCGGGTAGCGAGCTCCGCTGAGCAGCTTGTTCCACCTCCGACAATGATCCACAACAAGGCCTAGGGAGAAACATACGGGCACCAGACCAACAACTCACAATGGAACATCACTGGCATGAACGAAGGGCGTCGGATAGCCGAATTCATGCGGCGACACCGGTGTGCGCCGGCGAAGCCAAAAGACAACGCACCACCGAGACCGAAGGGCGCGGCACCGGTGTACCGCCGCCGAGGTCGAAGGGCAGCGTGCTGCCAAGGCCACCCCAGGATGTCCCCGCGATCGTCGTCTGGACCACCATGAAGCACAGCCCTGACAGAAAGGAGACACCAAAGTAGAAGCATACCGAGAAGCATCACTGGCGCGAACGAAGAGCATCGGGTAGCCGAGATCGAGCGGCGGCACCGGTGTGCCGCCGGCGAAGCCAAGAAGGCAACGCGCCACCGAGACCGAAGGGCGCAACACCGGTGTACTGCCGCCGAGGTCGAAGGGCAGCGTGTCGTCGAGGCCCCCCAGGATGTTGAAGCAAGCTCAACTCGAGTCGCCAAGAACAATGGCCAGCCAGGATTAGAGCCGAGGTGGAGATGAAGCAACAAGAGGCGAGTCCACCCGAAGCAGAAGAAATCCAAGAAGATGCCCCCAAGGAGGAAACGACGTAGAGACGTCGACACCATCTGACACGGAGAACCCCGGGTCCGAGATTTCTCTCGGGATCTGAGAAGCTTGGGGGGGGGAGGGAAACAATGCCAAACTCGACGCCTTCAAGAAGGGAAAATGGCGGCTGCAGCCGTCATCGTCGATGAAGTTTTCACCCGGCAGTGCCTCCTCCACCTCGCAACCGGAGCAAGTCGGCCACCCACCACCGTAGCGCTAGGCAGCCATGAGCTGTGAAGCGAGCAACGGAGGGCCAAAGAAGCAGCAACACACCGGGCTGCAGTACGCAGAGCCGAGGCCGAGGTGCACCGCGGCCAGCGTGAGGCCGCAACGAGAGAGCACGGGGAGCCGGTTGACGAGGCCAACCGAACACGCCAGATCTGGTGCTGAAGTGCGACCACCAGAGACCGGCAACGGCAGAGGGACGAGTGGTGGGGGTCGGCGTAGAGGGTGGACGCAGCAAGGAGGGCGCGCCCGGCCGCCACGGCAAGCTGGCCGGAGAGCAGCACCACCGGCCGTGGCCCAGATCCAAATGGGCAGACCGGACAAACGCAGCAGGGGGAGCCGCATCCGGAGGGAGATCCATCACACACAGCTGGCGAGGAAACACCGCCGGGGGAGGGCGCTCCCGCCGCCGGACGAAGCCGCCGGAGCTGACAGGGGCGGATCTGGAGGAGCGGTGGAGGAAAAGGGCGTGGGGCGAAGGGGGAGGGGGGAGAACGGCCTCGCCGCCGCCATCCCTGGGTCCGGCGCGGCTTCGCCGGCCGGCCCTCCGGCGGCGGCGACGCGGGGGGCCGGGAGGAGGGGCGGCGGCCGGCGGCGGCTGGGGTTCCCCTCGAGTCGCCCGGCGTGGGCGACGCGAGGGCTTCAGTCTTTTTTCAGGTCAATTCGTGTAGGAGGGGGATCAAAAGGAAACAGTGGTCTTGGCCCATATTCATAGCTCAGCTCACTTCCTGTCACACGAAGATGAAGCAGAATCCCCTTGGGAAAAAAGATGAAGACAAAGAAGAGGCAAATCCTCGCACGCGGCAACCCAGTGCGGCAGCTCGGCGACACCGGCGCTCCAGCATCATTGGCCGGAGACTGGGCAGGCCGATGGCCAGGCGGCACATCCCATGACCCGGCTGCTTTCCTCGGCTTCCGAGGTAAATGCCTCAAATTAAGCTCTTGTACAATTACGGAGCAACATTGTGTACCAATTCGAGCATCTCTGTTTGATAACTTTGTGTACATGTTATGACCGGCGTCACTTATAGCTGGAGGAGGCCCGTTGGGCGCGTCTAGTTAGGGGCTTAGCCCAACTTATCTTATTTTTATTAGCAAGCGAGGATCATATAAACAGATGTAAGGATATATTTTGAAATTAAGCAATAAGTCATAACTATTGCCCGGCTCCCCTTAGGAGCCGGAATCCCTAACCCTAGCCGCCTCTCCCTCTCAGCCGCCTCCTCCTCCCACGCGACTAGGGTGCCGACGCGCAGCCGGCGGCACCCGCCTCCTCACCAACCAGTCTCCCACCCCTATAACCTACGGTTTAGGCTAGGTAGGACCCAAGCTCCTACCAGTTTGACCGGCGTCACTTATAGCCGGAGGCCCGTTGGGCGCATCTAGTTAGGGGCTTAGCCCAACTTATCTTATTTTTATTAACAAGCGAGGATTATATAAACAGATGTAAGGATATCTTTTGGAATTAAGCAATAAGTCATAACTATTGCCCGGCTGGAGGTGATTGCGGTGGTCGTGCGCCCGCGCCGGCGGAAGGCCCTGGGGCTCGT
This sequence comes from Triticum aestivum, assembly GCF_018294505.1. Lineage (NCBI taxonomy): Eukaryota > Viridiplantae > Streptophyta > Magnoliopsida > Poales > Poaceae > Triticum > Triticum aestivum. Next base: position 164,141,504 of record NC_057810.1, read on the forward strand.
CGAAGAGTCGCGGTGCTGCTGCAAGAGATGATCCAACCGGGGGTGCTCAGGTCCTGCAGCAGTCGCCGTCAGCTGCAGATGCGGCGTCGCTAGGGAGGCGCCACCCACGCCCTCCCACCGGACGCGGCGACCCAGGTGCCACAAGGTCATCTTCATGGCGTCGAAGTCCAAGAGGATGGGACCCAGGGTCCGCAAGAAGTCGACGCCGAGGATGAAGTCGAAGCAGCCCAAGTTGATGCCGACACACGTGATGGTGAAGTGCTCGTCACTGATAGTGATGGGAATGTTCCGCGCAGTCCCATGGCATCTGAGGCGGTCGCCGTTAGCCACCGTGACCCGGAGCTGCTCCCCGCCCGTCGGCTGTAGCACCAAGCGGCACATGGTCGACTCTGGCAGGAAGTTATGCGTGGAGCCCGTACCCGGGAGGGCCACGAGACGCTCGCCGTGGATCATCACAGGCAGGAGCATCGTCTGCTCCGCTCGTATACCCGCGAGGGCATGGAGAGAGACCACGAGAGCCGTCGCCGGAGCAGGCGCCGGCGCGACCTCTGCGGCAACTGGGGGGGGGGGGTAAGTCGCCGATCCCGTCGGCGGGGGTGTCCTCCTCGATGTAGTCGGCCGCCTCCAAGTAGAAGAGCCGCAGGCAGACGTGGCCCGACACGTAAGGCTCGTCGCAATTATAGCAGAGCCCCTGGCGGCGGTGCTCGAGCTGCTCAGCCGGGGTGAGCCGGCGGAAGGGCCATGTCGCGGTCGCTGGAGCGGCCGGAGGTGGACGCCCCGGTACAGGTGGTGTCTGGGGCGGCCTGGCAGGCTGTCGGGCGCCCCGAGACGGCGACGCCTGCTGCAATGCCTGCGTGCGACGCTCGAAGGCACGGGCATAGTACATGGCCGTCTGGAGGTCTTGAGGTCCCGTAGCTCCACGTCCACGCAGATATGATCGGGCAGACCATCGACGAAGAGCTCAACCCGCTGACGAGCTGTCACGCCGGGCGCGTGGCATGCCAGGGCCTGGAAGCGGTCGGCGAAGTCCTGCACCGTGGAGGTGAAGGGTAGGCGGCCCAGCTCCACCAGCCGGCTCCCGCGTATCGGCGGCCCGAAGCGAAGGAGGCAAAGCTCGCGAAAACGCTCCCATGGAGGCATGCTGCCCTCGTCCTGCTCGAGAGTGTAATACCAAGTCTATGCGGTGCCTCGGAGGTGATATGAAGCGAGCCAGGTCCGGTCCTCCAGATGCCCGACTTCGACAGGCCGTTCATGGTGGACTGCGACGCCTCGGGCGTGGGCTTTGGCCCCGTCCTTCATCAGGGTGACGTGCCGCTTGCGTTCTTCAGTAGGCCCTTCGCCGCGCGCCATCATAAGCTCACGGGCTATGAGAGGGAGCTCATTGGCTTGGTGCAGGCCATGCGTCACTGGCGGCCGTATCTCTGGGGGAGGCCGTTCCGTATCTGCATGGATCACTACAGCCTCAAGTTCTTATTGGACCAGAGGCTCTCCACCGTGCCGCAGCACCAGTGGATCAGCAAATTCTTCGGCTTCGGTTTCACTGTTGAGTATCGCTCGGGTCGCCTCAACACCGTGGCCGATGCCCTGTCCTGCCGCGATGCCGATCCCGACTCGGACGTCATCGACTCCGTGGGGGCAGCCCTCTGCATCCGTTTGGGGCCCTCCTTCGCCCTCATTGAAGACATCCGCCAGGCCACCGCGGACGCTACGGACGCTCAGCTCCTTCGGCAGCGCCTCGACGCCGGCGACTTGGAGGAGCCATGGCGCTTGGCGGATGGATTGCTCCTACACGGGCGCCGGCTTTTCATGCTGGATCATGGCGACCTCCATCACCAAGTATTGTTGTTGGCCCACTCAGCCGGCCACGAGGGCATGCAGAAGACCCTGCACCGTCTCCGCGCTGACTTCTACATCCCCGGCGACTGGGCCCTAGTCCGCGGTTGGGTGTGGTCTTGCCTGACGTGTCAGCGCAACAAGACGGAGACGCTGCGACCGGCCGGGCTGCTCCAGCCCCTGGAGGTGCCCTCTCAGGTTTGGGCCGACATCTCCATGGACTTCATTGAGGGCCTCCCCAAGGTGGGCGGCAAGTCCATCATTCTTACGGTGGTCGACCGCTTCTCCAAGTACGCACACTTCATCGCGCTCGGCCATCCCTACACGGCTGCCTTCGTGGCGCGTGCCTTCTTCGACGGCATCGTCCGCCTATATGGGTTTCCCTCCTCGATCGTCAGCGACCGGGACCCAGTGTTCACGGGGCATGTCTGGCGCGGCCTCTTCGGGTTGGCGGGCGTGAAGCTGCGGCTGAGTACGGCCTTCCACCCGCAGACGGACGGCCAATCTGAGGTGGTCAACAAGGTGATTGCCATGTATTTGCGTTGTGTTACAGGTGATCGTCTTCGGGCTTGGGTGGACTGGCTCGCGTGGGCGGAGTACTGCTACAACACTTCATACCACTCCGCCCTGCGCGACGCCTTTTGAGGTGGTCTATGGCCGACCGCCCCCGCCCATCCTTCCGGTTGACCCCGAGACGGCGAGGACGGAGGCAGCTGGCGACCTTCTTCGCAGCCGGGATGAGATGCTTGCAGAGGTGCACCAACGACTTCTACAGGCCCAGCAGCTGTCCAAGCACTACTACGACGCCCACCACCGCGAGGCGGAGTTCGCGGTGGGCAACTGGGTGTGGCTGCGCCTCCTTCACCGTTCCACGCAGTCCCTCGACCCGCGCGCGAAGTGCAAACTGGGTCCTCCCTACGCCGGGCCATTTTCCGTGCTGGAGCGCATCGGAAAGGTGGCCTACTGCCTTCAGCTTCCGGCCGGTGCCCGCATCCATGACGTCTTCCATGTGGGGTCTTCCAAGGGGACCCGCCGGCGACCACACCAGTGCTTCCTCCGATCTCCGACGGGCGCCTTCTTCCAGGACCGGCGAAGGTGTTGCAGGTCCAGCAGCGTCGCGGGGTGTGGCACTTGTTGATCCAGTGGCAAGGTCTTCCGGAGGAGGACGCTACTTGGGAGCAGCTTGACGAGTTCCACCAACACTTTCCAGACTTCTAGCTCGAGGACGAGCTGTTTGCGCAGGCGGGGAGAGATGTTATGACCGGCGTCACTTATAGCCGGAGGAGGCCCGTTGGGCGCGTCTAGTTAGGGGCTTAGCCCAACTTATCTTATTTTTATTAGCAAGCGAGGATTGTATAAACAGATATAAGGATATCTTTTGGAATTAAGCAATAAGTCATAACTATTGCCCGGCTCCCCTTAGGAGCCGGAATCCCTAACCCTAGCCGCCTCTCCCTCTCAGCCGCCGCCTCCTCCCGCGCGACTACGGCGCCGACGCGCCGCCCACCTCCTCGCCAACCAGTCTCCCACCCCTATAACCTACGGTCCAGGCCAGGTAGGACCCAAGCTCCTACCAGTACATTTTTTATTTTCTCTCAGCGTGTGTTGTTTGAGTTCGATGGCAGCTGTATTGAGTTATAGGGTTCCACCCTGTTTTTTCCATGATGAATTAATTAATCTATAAAATTGCCAGTCTGCTTAATTGGTTAAGTCTCAACTGCATGTTAGTATGCTAAACTGCAATTTTCTCATGGTTGTATGCTGTCCCTGGCGATTTTGCATCATATGTATTCATCACTGATCCTGGATGAACATCCAATCACCTTTAACAAAGTAAATAGTGAAAGACTGGTTATATATTCTCCACAAAAAATAGTAGGATTACACACTCTTGATATTTCCTAAATTGCTAACTATTTTCATTTACATGCTGTACAGATTGAATGCCTGTAGCTCGAGATACCGGATTTACCAGGGATGTTGATCTTGCTGGGGCAGGAGCCACAGACATCGTCTTGCTGAACTGAGAACCACTTGAGCTCACACGGTTTGGGCAGTGAGAACAAATTACAAGGCTTTAGCCAAAATATCTGGCTAAGACTATCTGGTCATATAGGACTCCTACACCAAAGAAAATACCAAAGGCGATTGCAAAGATAACCTCATTACCAATGTGTTTTGTGGAGACCGGACCTGCTTCTGCTGAACCACATTGGTTTGTGATCATAGGGCTACACAGTTTTGGGTTTCCACCAAAGCTAGAATCCGGAAATGTGCTAAACTGGCCGACGTTTGGAATAGGGCCTTCCAGGTCATTATTAGAAACATTGAATCTGGAAAGGAAATGCAGATTTTTCAGTGCAGCTGGAATTGTACCAGTGAGTTGATTACCAGACAAGTCAAGCACCTGGAGGTTCGTGAGGTTGCAGATCTGTTCTGGTATCCCTCCGGAAAATCCATTAGAGCTCAAGTTCAGTGAAATGAGTCCTTTTAACTGTCCGATCTCCTCTGGGATCACACCAGTGAAATTATTGATGGCTAGATTAAGCACCTTAGGAAAAGCACTGAGCATGAGGTACTGCATAAATGTGTTCTCGTTCCAAACAAGCAGCTCAAAGAAGACCTTTGGTGGAGTCTTGTCTGATCTCAGCATTGGCATCTCCATTAAGGCAGCTGGAATATCCCCTGTAAAGCTGTTGTTTGATATGTCTAGATAGAAGAGCAAGTTCAGGCTGCTGATCCAGTCAGGTACCGGTCCAGTTAGTTGATTGCTTTGCAAAAATAGCATCCCCAAATTTGTGAGTTTTGATAACCAATCAGGTATTTTTCCAGACAATGAACACTCACTCATGGAAAGAACCTGAAGGTTCTCAAAACCATCAATGCTGTCATCCTGTGGCATGGTCTCATCCAGGAAGTTGCATCCAATATAAAGGGTAGTGAGGCTCTTGGAACTACTAAGGATCTGAAGTGTCCTTGTGATATTTGTAAGCGAGTTATTAGAAAGTGATAGGAATGAGAGGTACTTCAGATTGCTTATTTTCTCTGACAATTGACCATGGAATTGATTGTAAGATAGTCGCAGTGCAGTCAGATTGGTGCAGGAGTATATGCTTTCTGGAATTGTGCCGGTGAAGTCGTTGAAAAGAAGATCTAATTTTCTTAGGTTGGACAGGCTCGCGAACTTGACCTTGTTGAGTTCTCCACTGAAGCGGTTGGTGTTGAGGTCAATTGTTACGAGATTTGTGCAGTTGCTTAGAGCTGTTGGCAGCTCCCCTGACATATTGTTGTGTTCCAAATGCAGCTCCTCCAATCTCTCCAGATCACCTATAGACTCTGGAATGTTGCCACTGAAACCATTCTGCCCAAGATCAAGGGTGACCAGATTTGTGAGCTTGCCGATGCCATTGACACCTCCGTCTAACCAATTGTTAGGCAAAGAGAGGTGCTCTAACGTGGTAACATTGAAGAGCTCGCCTGGAAGAGTCCCACAGAGGTTGTTGTAGCCAGTGCTGAGCATCTTCAGCACGGAGCAATTACCAAGTCCTGGAGGGATATTTCCACTGAATTTGTTAAAACTGAGTTCAAGCACGGCCAAAGATGGCGCGCTCGCACATGGCGTCGATGGTATCTGTCCAGTAAAGCTGTTGTTACTGGCATTGAGTGCGACCAAATTCTCCATTGCTTTCCATGTGGTGGACGGAAACTGGCCTGTAAATAAGTTGCTTGAGATGTTGAGTACTTGCAGAGGCCGCACAGGGGTTGAAGATGGCAGCTCATGCAGCGCCCCTGTCAGGCGGTTGAAGCTGACGTCAAGGACGATTATGCTGCTGGATGACACCAACTCCAGCGGCAAGGCGCCGGACAAAGAGTTGCGCGACAGGTTGAGGCGCAAGAGCTCGGTGAGGTTGCCGAGGGATGGCGAGATAGACCCCTCGAGGCCTCGAGAATCCAGCGAAACATCGGTGACCTTCCTATCTTGGTTGCAGGTGATCCCTTGCCATGTGCAGCAGTCGGTGTTGCTCCGCCACGACGTCGCGAGGCCACCGTTCCACGAGAGCCCGGCGAGGAGCCGGAGAAGGGAGATCTTCTCCTGCTCCGTGCAGGAGCTCGCCGGAGAGATCAAAGAGGCCAGCAGCATAAGAGCCAAGCCAAGGGAAGGCATGTGGAAGGAATTTCTTGGTGTGATTGCTGTGTGGAGAGCAGAGTTGGCTGCGTGGTGGTATGGTGAAAGCTAGCGTGGAAACCAGATTCTTGCTGTGCGGTGAGGTCTAATGAGGAAGGAAGAGCATGAGAAGTTGAGAACGGAATTGCCCATTCTGATCCAATCAAACCTCGTGGGGAATGGGAACTTGCCATTTCTGTTGAATAGATTTTCTTGGGTGATGTCGTCTTTGTGGTGGTCGTGCCCCAGCAAAGTCTCGCGGTACCCAGGCAGGAAAGTCCCGCGTGGGTGGGTGTGGATCACGTGCAGATAGCGTCTGTGCACGTTGGTCGTTGACTGTGGCTGGCTGTTGGTGCAAGTTTGCTGCGAGCCTCCTTCCTACTCGGATGCGATCTTCTCTTTTAAGATTGCAGCTGCTCACCTACCACTCACACTCACAGTCATTGTTCCATTTTAGGATTTTTCTGGAGGCCTCAGGGCCCTCGGTATCTGAGAGCCACCGAGCTACTCCAAATCTTCCCGTTTGTTTTCTATGAAAAGTCCACCTCGCGCTTTCCCACTTGGCCACTTGGATGGAGACGATCCTCAGTTGACGGGCTCCTACTTCCCTCCGTGACCGCAAAGTCACTTTGCGCGGGTGTGCGGTAAGGCCAACTCCAACGCACGATCTCAAACGGACGTCTGTTTTGCACAGATTTTGTCCGTTTGGGTAGGGCAATGAATCGTGTCCGGGCCTGTCCTGGGATGTGGCCGTGCGTCGAATGCGCGGACGCATCCTTTGGCTCCATCCTGTCCGCCTTTATTTTCAAACGCCAACTTTCGAAATACCACGCCCTAGTTCAGGCCAGCGGTCCTAGTTCACGCCGGCAACAGAGCCAGTGGACTACACGTCCTCGCCGGCAACACAGCCAGCGGCCGGCAACAGAGCCAACCTACAAAATGAATAGTTTTGTCGCCGGCAACACAACCAGCCTCCAAAATGAATGTGTTTCTCGCCGGCACCCAGCCAGAGGCCCAGCGGCCGGCACCCATGCCCGCCTCCAAAAAAGAACGGCCATGGCTGATCAGACGACCTAGTTCAGGCCGTCGGCATCGAACATCTCCTTCTGCTTGGCCTCGAATCAACTCCTCGTCTTCTCGCTCATCTTGGTCAAGTCCACGCTCATGATCGCAAGGGCCACCTCCTTTGCTTTGGTTGCACCATTGGTGGCCTCGATGTCGAGCTGCCTCTGCCTGGCCATGACATTGGCGGCCTCGATGTCGAGCTGCCTTTGCCGGGACGCCTCCTCCATGTCGATCTTCCTCTTCTTGGCCGCCTTCTCCATCTCAAGCTTCTTCCTTTGAAGCTCTAGGTATTGCTTCATTTGCTCGTCCTTGCTTTATCGCTTCTTCTCGTCCCTCACATCCTTTTGAGACATCATGCAATGCAAAGTCTCATGCAAGGCTATGGATAACGCATCACGTATGCCGTCCACCTTGGAGTTGGTCTTGCCCCTCGGCCTCTTCAACGCCTCACCATCTCCACCTTCGGCCAACGCGGCCATCTTTTTGCCTCTCTTCCTTTGAAGTTTACTGTATTGATCCTGAACTTAGGGCAATTGTTGATGATCGTTCAACAATGCGTAAGAGTGAATGGCTTGTATATGTTTGCACGTCCCAATGCCGAGACCACTCACGGGTCGTGCTTCAACGCTCTCAAGTGCGGCACAATACTTGTTGCATTCTTGTTGGATGAACAACCACCTCTTTTGAATCGAGGTGATCCACGGTCGCTCGTAATTTGGTAGGGCTCAAACATCTTTCTTTCATGGAATGTTTTGTGGACTCTCATCCAAAAAACAAGGTCCTTTTGTTGCGTGCCGGTTCTCGGACTAATCTTCATCCAACATTGGCAAATCAACTTGTCCTCGTCTTGTGAATATGAACCCGTGCGAATGCTCTTCTTCCTCTTTTGCGCGTCCGCTCTTTGGGTGAGCTTGTCGATGAACAATGGCTCACCCCCAATATCAATATCAATGCCTTCTTCTTCATCACCGTCACCTTCACAATAGATGTCATCATCTTCATGCCACGAGTCACCATGGTCGTAGTCAGCATGGTCGTGGGGCTCTTCACCGGCAACATACTGGGCGCGGCCATCCTGACTTTGGGTCTCGTCGGGATCGTAGGCACCGCCATGCCCACCCTCGTAGATCACATTCTCCATGTACTGGTTGTAGAAGGGGTCGTCGACCGTTGGCGTTGGTGTTGGCATTTTGTCGAACAGGATGCGGGGCGACGACATGGTGCCATAAACGGTGGTCGTGCTTGCTTTCTTTGCATCTCGACGGACGGCCGACCGCTGCTGGTGGACCCCGGCGTGACGTTGAGGTCGATGACGGCCGAGGGGCGCGGGGTGGACGGTGCGATCGTTCCAATGTCCGGCGGCCCCGAAAAACGGGTCTGGCCATCGTGCCTTGGCGGGGGAAAGCCGGGCGGCATAGGCATGGTCCGCGACGTCGGCGACGGGCAGTTCTGAGGCCTGGCGACCGACGAGCCTGTGCTCGCCGGGCCGGCGGCCGCACCAGAGAAACCCGCCGGACGGCAAAGGCCAAGCATGAGGAGGGCGTGCGCTTTGTTGACGATGGCATCCTCCTCGACCTCGGCCTTGCGCTGCGCGGCCTCCACCGCATCGCGCTCGGCGGCGAACTTGGCCGCGGCAGTCTTGCCCTTGACGGTCGCCTTTCGGTTCCTCCTCTTCGCCGATTTCGCGTCCATCTGGGCGAGCTCCTCCGGCGTGCATTACGACCGCGGCTTCCTTGGACCCTTGGCCGCCTTCTTCTTCACCTTTCTGGGCGGGTTGACGGCCAGGCCGCTGGAATTTGGCTGGGCGTCAGCCATGGACGGGGGAGGGTGGGGGCGGAACGTGGAAGGGTTTGCGGGGGGGGGGGGGGGGGGATGGCGCCAAATGGGGCGCGGGGGTTCTGCTTTGTGCCACCGACGGACGGGCCAGGGAAGGACAAGTGCGCGCTGACCGTTTCACCCCAAAAGCGGCGCAAACTTGGGTCGGGAATGGGTCGAAAACGGACAAAAGTCCGTTTGCGCCCGCGCGCTGGGCCGTCTGATTTGTCCGTTTTGCCCCAAACGAACGCACCCGAACAGGATGGGGTCGTGCGCTAGAGTTGGCCTAACGTTACCTAGCGATACATCTTTCACCATTCATTGTGTGTGCGAGAAAACCAAGCCGCGGCGAGGCCAACTACAATAGACGACCCCAAACGGACATCCAATTTAGCCGGATTTTGTTCGTTGGGTCAGGCAAAGGGCGACGTCCGCGCAAAATGCCAAGGGCGGTCGACCTCCATGGAGGTGGGTATTTTGAAAAAATCAAAACATATTTTACGGTTTCACAAAATTCTGAAAAAAAAATCATACATGTTAACATGGATGCATTCTACGTGTGCGTGCAAATTTTGAAGATGAAATACATTATGATGAGAGCTACACAAAAAAGACAAATTGCGGTTTTCAAACTGGTGAACAGTGCAAACACTGTTCACTATTAGAAATGCACAATTTTCTCTTTTTTGTGTAACTCTCACCATAATGTATTTCGTTGTGTGATTGTATTCACATGTAGAATACATCCATATGAATGTGTAGAAATGTTTTCAGAATTTTTTGAAACTCCAAAATGTAATTATTGAATTTTCTAAAATATCCATATCCATGAAGGTCGCCCGCCAAAAGTCCTCACTCCAACGTCCGGCTCTTTCTACGTTTGCGCTGGCCGTATGCGACCAACGGACGGACACATCTCGTTCGGCCGCCCGGATTGGTCTCCCTTGTGCACCAGGCTATCTTAAAATCAATGCAGACGGTGTTGTTAGTAAATAGGGTGACCATGGTGCTGCGACTGCGGTCTGCCGTTATCACGATTTCATGGGATCATCTTCTATTAGTAGAAATGGGATCACTGATGTGGCAGTCCTTGAGGTATTGGCTTGTAGGGAAGCTCAAGCTTTAGCAAACGATCTTATGGTGACGCGGATATTCATCTCTTCTGATAGCAGTTCAGCAATCAAGGACACTGAAGTCAGCACGGGGGAGCAAGTGGTGCGGTGATAATGAAGTTGAACGCGAGAAAGAAACGATTTTGAGTCACGCCATTTTATCTACGACTAGACGTAGAAATTATGAAGCTGATAGTTTCGCTAAATTTCCTCTGTACCTAGATTTGGTAGGCATGTGTGGCTTGGCGACACACATGATTATGTAACAATTCCTCTAACCATTGTTGTCGAATGAAGTGGGATGAGGGTTTCTAAAAAAAGAGTACCTGATGCAACGAATGGAATAAAGTTATTTACTTGATCACAATCCCCTAAAGAAAAACTTCTTTTCCCCCCTCGCCCGACCCGCTCCCGGGGGGGGGGGGGGGGACCCTCGACCAGCCGCCGCCAGCTCCCTCCCTCCTAGATCTCCTCCCACCGTCGTTGCCGGAGCGCGCCGCCGGGCAAAGTCCGGCCGGTGACGGCGTCGGCGGGCCCTGTCACCCTTCGCGGGGAGTGCTGGTTGCTGGTGCGGGATAGCCTCCTCGGCCATTTGCGCGGCGTTGATGGCTGTCCCGGCGACGGCGACAGATGGCGGTGATGCGTGGTGGACTGCTGGGCGAGTGGTGGTGCGTGCCTGGGGGAGGGGGAACCCTCGACCGGCCGTCACCAGCTCCCTCCCTCCCCGATATCCTTCCCTTGTCGCTGCCGGAGCACGCTGTCGGGCAAAGCCCGGCCGGCGACGGCGGCGGCGGGCCCTGTCACCCTTCGCGCGAGGAGTGCTGGTGCGGGACAACCTTCTCGGGCGATTGCGCGGCGTCGATGGCCGTCCCGACGGTGTCGACGGCCGTCCCGACGACGGCGACGGATGGCGGTGATGCGTGGTAGACTACTAGGCGAGTGGTGGTGCATGCCTGGGGGGAGGGGGAACCCTCGACCAGCCGCCGCCAGCTCCCTTCCTCCTCGATCTCCTCCCCTCGTCGCTGCCGGAGCGCGCCGCCGTGCAAAGCCTGGCCGGCGACGGGGGCGGCGAGCCCTATCACCCTTCGCGCGTGAGTGCTGGTGCGGGACAACCTCCTCGGGCATTTGCACGGCATCGATGGTTGTCCTGGCGATAGTGACGGATGGCGGTGATCCGTGGTGGACTGTTGTGCGAGTGGTGGTGCGTGCCTGGGGGAGGGGGAACTCTCGAACAGCCGCCGCCAGCTCCCTCCCTCCTCGATCTCCTCCCCCCGTCGCTGCCGGAGCGCGCCGCCAGGCAAAGCTCGGCCGGCGACGGCGGTGGCGGGCCCTGTAACCCTTCGCGCGGGGAGTGCTGGTGGGACAGCCTCCTTGGGCGTTTGCGCGGTGTCGACGGCCATCCCGGCTATGGCAATGGGATGGCGATGATCCGTGGTGGAGTGCTGGGCGAGTGGTGGTGCGTGCCTGTGCAGGTGGGTTGCGTCGGGGAGTGGCCGGCAAAACTAGATCTAGCAGGCTGCTCTCCCGGCCGGCTGGTCGTGGGCGATGCAGGCTGAGGCTGCGAGGTGGCGGTGCGGCCTCGGCTTGTTCCTGGTGAAGGGACGACGAGGTGTCGCTCGCCTGGCACGGTGGCGCGGCTGGGGCTCTCCTGGCGGCGGCGGGGCGGGATTGCTTCCTTGGCTGGTGGCGGCACGATTTGTGGTGTTGGCGGTCCGGCGTGGCGGCTGCAGGCTGGCCCCGATGGACGGGGTAGATCTGGCTTATGGCGGTGGACAAGATACGGCGGCGCGCATGGCAGGGCGCGACCTAGTCCGTGGTGGCTCTGTCCGCTGCGTTAGTGCATGTTTATCATGCGGCGCCGTTGTGGCCTCGGTACGAGTTGGTGCCCCTGTGGCTGCTATGCCGTTGGTTAGAGCGGCGCCGATGGTCATGTGTGTGGCGCGTGTGAGCTTGTCTCGGCCAAGGCCAGGGACCAGAGTTGGGGCGGGCTTGGCGGTGGCCGTCGGCAACCACTAGGCCGTGTCCCCTTGGTCCAGATGGATTGAATGGGGACGCAGGTGTTGGTGTCAAAACCGGCCGATCTCGGGTAGGGGGTCCTGAACTGTGCATCTAAGGATCGAAGGTAACAGGAGGCGGGGGACACGATGTTTACCCAGGTTCGGGCCCTCTTGATGGAGGTAATACCCTACTTCCTACTTCATTGACTTTGATAAGTATAGGGGTTACAAGAGTTGATCTACCTCGAGATCGTAATGGCTAAACCCTAGATGTCTAGCCGGTATAATTGTGATAGCCTCTACGGAGTAAACCCTCCGGTTTATATAGACACCGGAGGGACCTAGGGTTGTACAGAGTAGGTTTATAGAGAAAGGAAACTACATATCCGAATGACAAGCTTTCCATCCACGCAAAAGAGAGTCCCATCCGGACACGGGGGAAAGCCTTCGATCTTGCATCTTCAGAACCCATTAGTCCGGCCCATGTCACATAGCCCGGACGCCCGGGGACCCCCTAATCCAGGACTCCCTCAGTAGCCCCTGAACCGGGCTTCAATGACAATATGTCCGGCGCGCAGATTGTCTTCGGCATTGTAAGGCGGGTTCCTCCTCCGAATACTCCAAAGCTGTTGAACAAGAGAACTATATCCAGCTCTATATAACAGTTACAACCCTGAACCACAAGGGCTAAATACTTAAACAAAATAAGTCATGTCCACTGACAGCTTTTTCGGCAAGACGTTATGTCTGGCCTTATTATTATTTCGAACCGTTTTTGGCCTCCCGCTTCGGGTTTCGAGGCGCGGGCTCCATTGACACGTCTTGTCAAAGCAGAGATTGTGTCCCCTTATTGTGGGATTCTCATCAATACGGGTTTGGGTAATCCAACCGTGCCGTTCGCACGACCCCTTGGGAATAGGCGGGTTTTAAGGCTTGTGAGGGAGCGCTTGATATCCACTGCCTTTATAAGGGGATAAGGGCCCATCCTTTTACCCCACGCCTTCTTCTTCCTCAGCCCTCCCGTCCTCGATCTCCAGCGCCCAAGTTTCGATCTCTTTCCGTCCCCGCCAAACACCCCAGCCATGTTCGGATCCGGCTCGCAAGGCAAGTGGATGGCTTCCTCCGTCACGGAGAGGAACGTCAAGGAACTCCGAGAAGCGGGATACTTGGCCGCAAACATCGGGCATCGGCTCCCTGCCAAAAAGCAGATCATCCCTACTCCGGAGCCCAATGAGAGGGTGGTGTTTATCCCCCACTTTCTCCGCGGACTAGGGTTTCCTCTCCACCCTTTCGTCTGCGGCCTCATGTTCTATTATGGGCTAGATTTCCACGATCTAGCCCCAAATTCCTTTCTCCACATTTCGGCGTTCATCATCGTGCGCGAGGCATTCCTCCGCATCCCCCCCCCACTTCGGCCTATGGCTCAAGGTCTTCAACATGAAGCCAAAAGTGGTTGACGGGAAGCATGCGGACTGTGGCGGTGCCATGGTGAGCAAGTCCCCAATGTCACCTGGCCCAAAGGGGCCTTCGTGGAGACCGTAAAGGGATGGCAACAGGAGTGGTTCTATATCATAGAATCCCGCGACACCACATGGCCCGCCATTCCTGAGTTTAAATCTGGGCCTCCAATGCGGCTTGCATCGTGGATTAACAAGGGCCTGGATTGGTCGTCGTCCGACGAGGTGATGATGTTGCAGAAGTGCATCAAGAATATGATGGAGAAGAACACCAGCCTTGCTAATGTGATCCAGGTGATGCTTTGTCGCCGGATTCTCCCCTGCTAGCACCGGACTCTCAACATGTGGGAGTTTAATCCGGCCAGCCCTCGGACCCTACAACGATTCTTCGGCACGACGCACGAAGACATATGGAAGCTGTTTTTCAAGGCCTAGAAATCATGGCCGAAGACGACCGAGGAGATCGGCCTCGACTGTGCTCATCCAGCCACTCCAGTAAGTTTTATGATTTCCGAACATAACTTCAATATGTAAACCCAAGGGGTACGCTGAGCCTTCCATTCTTCCCTCAGAACTTGACCAAGAAGGTGGAGCGGATCCGATGTCCGGCTCCGCTACCCGAAGACCCAGCCATCCCTCTACTAACGAAGATGCTGGTCCCGGCGCCGTACCAGGTGCTGGAGAAGGCCAAGAAGAAGGGCAAGGAGGCCAAAAGTGGCCTCCGCCGCAAAGGTACTCCAGACGTTGTGCCCGGAGATACCGAAGTTCTCTCCTTCCACAAGGGAGATGAAGACAAAGAAGAGGAAGAGGAGGAGAGCAATTCTCCCCTTAAGAGGGGTGAGAAGAAAAGGGGGGCTTCCGTGGACCTAGAGGCGGAGGCGTCCAAGAAGGGTAAGATCTCCCTTTCGGACGATCCGGAATCGGACACCGAAGCCACCCCGAGTGGCGCCCTAGGCCGAATCATAAGTATTCAAAGATACTATACATATATACGGCCTCTTGCGAATTATAGGATAACATATCATTTACGTATTTCAGTCCGACCCGTGATCTCCCCCAACAATCATTGTCTTTGGGGAACTCTTTGGCACCGGAGATGATGGAGAGCGCAACGCCTCCGCGAGCTTCTCCCCCACATGTCGCGGACGACACTAAAGTGTTTTCCCGAAGGACCTCTCCGGGCCAGGGAGAGGTGCGAAAGGCCGCTGAAACGGCATCGGAGGGTAATGCCTCGGCTACCGAAAACATGGGGGGGCACAACCCACATGGATACTAACGATGGGGGCCCGGACCAGTCCGGTCCCCAGCCAAATACAACTCCGGAGACCCACACGGCTCCGGAATCGAGCGAGCAGCCCCCTTCAAGGGAGGGGGGTGCCGACTCCACTGGCGACCTTCATCAATCCGGAGGCGCTGGACACATTGAGGGAAGCACTTCAACGTGCCTCCATCATGGAGGAGCACTGTACCTTGATGGGTACGGTGGTTGAGAAGGTTCAGTCTGCCAAAAGCAGACTGAACGAAGCGTTCACTAGCTTGCTAACAAGCTTTGAGGTATGTGATGTAATATTCTTAGTCGCTTTTCACATGGAAAAGACACCTGTATATAGATAGTAGCCCCTGAGACTCTGTTCGGCTCTTTGGAAGAAGGGAGCGGACAGAGGATCAAATATTCGCCGGAGGTAACATACTTTTCTATTTTGATAAACATGCATCACTGTGAGCGGCTTCAGCCAAGGACGCTGAAGTTTTCGAACTCCAGCGAAAACTGAAGCTGGCCGATGATGAGATCGACCGTATTAACAAGCGGTTCGATGAGGCCCAGGGTATGCTTTTAAAAGTCCCCTTATGAGCATAAATTGTAATGCAAAATCAGAGTTTAAACTCATGTGCTACTATGTGTATAATTGTAGACAGCGCGACCGAGGTCGAGACCCTCAAGAGTGCCCTTGCCGAAGCCAAGGAGGAGGCGAGGGCGAGCAAGGTGGCCACAGACAAAGCAGCCGTGAATTGGAAGGCCGAACAGGTCGCCTGCCGTCAGTATGAGGAGAGGGTGACCGAAGTGGAGCAAGCGCTCCAGGATGCCGCCAACAAGTGTGAGCCCTTGGAGGAGAGTTGTCACGCCCAATATGCGATACTATCCTAAAGAGACTCGAAGGTCTCACCAAGGATAGAACTGCATATTGAAACGCTTTTGCAAGGTGGATATCATTACATCAACATTACATAATAGATGGGGATACATACAAGGCATACAATGCCACACGATTACAACATCACAATACATAAGAGCAACATCCGACTACGGATGAAACACAAACAGAAACTCAAACGACATCCACCCTGCTAGCTTAGGCTGCCGACCTGGAACCTATCCCTTGATCGAAGAAGAAGCAGAAGAAGAACTCCAAAACAAGCAGACATCACTCTCGCGTCATGATCAGCGCATAACATGTACCTGCAACTGTTGTTGTAGTAATCTGTGAGCCACGAGGACTCAGCAATCCCATTACCATGGGTATCAAGACTAGCAAAGCTTAATGGGTAAGGGAAAGGATAAGTGGTGAGGCTGCAGCAGCGACTAAGCAAGTATGGTGACTAACATACGCAAATGAGAGCGAGAAGAGAAGCAAAGGAACGGTCGCGAAGCTAGCAATGATCAAGAAGTGATCCTGAACTCCTACTTACGTCAAACATAACCCAAAACCGTGTTCACTTCCCGGACTCCGCCGAAAAGAGACCACCACGACTACACACGCGGTTGATGCATTTTAATTCGGATCTGGTGTCAAGTTATCTACAACCGGACATTAACAAATTCCCATCTGCCCATAACCGCGGGCACGGCTTTCGAAAGTTTATACCCTGCAGGGGTGTCCCAACTTAGCCCATGATAAGCTCTCACGATCAACGAAGGATATACCTTCTCCCAGGAAGACCCGATCAGACTCGGAATCCAGGTTTACAAGACATTTCGACAATGGTAAAACAAGACCAGCAAAGCCGCCCGATCTGCCGACAAATCCCGATAGGAGCTGCACATATCTCGTTCTCAGGGCAACACCGGATGAGACTAGCTACGAGTAAAACCAGACTTCGAGTTTCCCCGAGGTGGCCCCGCAGACAGCTCAGTTCAGACCAACACCCGAAGGAGCACTGGCCCGAGGGGGCTAAAATAAAGATGACCCTCGGGCTCCGGAAACCCAAGGGAAAAAGGGCTAGGTGAGGCAAATGGTAAAACCAAGGCTGGGCCTTGCTGGAGGAGTTTTATTCAAAGCGAACTGTCAAGGGGGTCCCATAAATCACCCAACCGCGTAAGGAACGCAAAATTTGGGAACATAACACCGGTATGATGGAAACTAGGGCGGCAAGAGTGGAACAAAACACCTGGCATAAGGCCGAGGCTTCTACCCTTTACCAAGTATATAGATGCATTAATTAAATAAGAGATATTGTGATATCCCAACAAAATCATGTCCGTCATGGGGCAATCTTCAACTTCACCTGCAACTAACAACGCTATAAGAGGGGCTGAGCAAAAGCGGTAATATAGCCAGACAACAGTTTGCTGGGAAGGGTAAAAAGGTTAGAGGCTGACATGGCAATTTGGGAGGCTTGAAGAGCAAATGATAGGTAGCGCAACATAGCGATAGAACGAAGCAACTAGCATAGCAATGATAATAGTGAGATCCAGGATAGCGGTCATCTTGCCTGAAATCTTGCAAGGAAGAAGAACGAGTCCATGAAGAAGATGAAGCCACGAAGACGAACCAAGCGTAGACGAACGAATCCTCACGATCGCAATGAAACGGGAACTATCGAGAAGAAGCACACAACATAGTAAACACACCACACATAGACAAGACATGATGCACAACAAGCATGATGCATGACAAAGCTACATGAAGCTACTCATGGCAAGAGATGATGCATACAAGAGCAACACATAAAGCAAGTTTAAATGAGGTCGGAAACAACATATAACAATTCCGGTAGGTCCTCATATGCATATTTCAAAATTGGTCCAGATCTGAATAAACCTTATGTTCAAGTTATTAAACAACAGGTTAAGATGCACCAAGATGATCTACACGAGATTCTAGTCAAGTTACATATAAAGTTCGTTTAATTCGGAGCTACGGCCTAGAAGATATGAGCGAAACAAGTTAAACATGACATTGATGCAAAATGCATACAAACATCAAGTAAACACTCTCAAAACAAGGATGCAACATGATAATATGAAACTACATGCAAAATCAAGCAAGTTTCATATAGAGCACACTCAAAACGGAGCAACGGTTCAACACACACACACTATACAAGGCATAACAACAATCTGCCCAAAACAGCAACTAGGCATATTGCAAGCATCAAAAAAACATGCTACAGTACCACAACATGAGAACAAAAGGCATGGACATGATGTACAGGTAAATCATAAGAAAACATGAACACTGAACTATCTCCAGAAATCACTAGAACATGCTCAAAAAGACATGGCAAGATTGCATATAGTAATA
This sequence comes from Triticum aestivum, assembly GCF_018294505.1. Taxonomy (NCBI): domain Eukaryota; kingdom Viridiplantae; phylum Streptophyta; class Magnoliopsida; order Poales; family Poaceae; genus Triticum; species Triticum aestivum. Next base: position 164,159,471 of record NC_057810.1, read on the forward strand.
GTTTTAGACTTTGCAGAAATAACAGCAGGTTGCAATGTTTAGAGCTATCTAACAACATGCTACAGGAACTTAACATGGCAAAAAAAAGCATGGCATGAATATACTAATTGTATAGAATAAAAGTCCCTTACTGACCATGAGCCAAAAGGGCACATAAAATATGATGACACCCATGTAAACATAGCAAGTTCCGTTAACAGATTCAGCAAACAGGGCATGGCAGGAACAACGATAAGTAGGCATGTTGGTGAGCTTGTACCACTCACCACAGATCAATACATGTCATGTAAAGGTGACCAACAGTAAGAAGACATGTTTATGAAGCTAAGCATGGCAAGAGCAAGTTCATAGGGTGCATGTATCACTAGCAAAACTCATGACAAAACTGAACTTAATGTTAACAGGCTGACAGCAACATTATTTAGCAACTTTGGATCATGATTACAACAAGGTACAGCAGGCTATAAATGCAACCAGGGGCATGGATGGATAGATCATGACATGTATAACAAAATATCCTTAGTAAACATCTCCAGATTATGCATAGAATAACTTGTAGCAGCAGGTTTATATAGCATCACGAAATAACAGATTCAGCCTAGCAAAACAACAACAACAAGTACCCTACTAAGCTTGATGCACTCAGTACAAGACTCACAAAAATACATGGATGACACCCTTGTAAAGATGGCATGAATTAGTTCAAAACACATGTAGACATCAACCTCATAGGATGCACACATCAAATATGGCAAAAATGACAAATGAGCATGTTCTGTTAACAGACAGCAGATAACAACATATAGCACTCTTGCAACAATAATTCAGGCATCAAGATGATCTTAAACAAGCATGGCACAATGGAATGAAATGTAGAGCATCTCATGACGAACATTTTGATATATTACACACACAAAACGGAGCAGCATGCAACAAGTTACAGCAGGTCAAAGATAGCACCAGAATATGCAAAAAAACTAGGGACTTGGTAAAAAAATGAACTGCGTGCTGGAAATTAAAAGTCGCCCGGGGCGAGGGATGGAGGGGCTCGCTCACCATGGGCCTTGGGCCAGGACGGGGGGGGAGGAGGTAGATTGGGCCGATGGAGAGCTGGGCTGGGCCCACGGCGGTGCGAGGGGGAGGCGCAGTCGTCGTGCTCCCCGATCCCGAACGGGAACGAAGCAGGTGCAGTGGCGGTGGTCGGCGCCGGCGGCGAGCAGGCAAAGACGGAGCGGCCCGGGGCAGATCCGGCGGATCTGGGCCTGAGGAGGCCGGATCCGGTGAGGGCGGTGGCTGACGGAGCTCTGAGCTGCGGCCAGAGCTCGTGGCCGACGACGGGATCCTGCAGGATGGGCGCGGGGTGCCATGGCGGTAGCCGGTGTCGAGCAGGGATGGCAGCGAGGTCCTGGGGGCGACGGAGGTGGCGAATGGCAGCGGAGGGAGCTCGCCGGCTCGGGGGCGCAGGGCTCGCCGGCGAGGAGGCGACGGGAGGCAGAGAGAGCCGGGGCTGGAGCGGGCCAGCCAGCGGCTGGGCGGGCCTGCGCGGGCCCGCGATGGGCTCCGCGGGCCGCGGCGAAGTGGGCGCAGGGCGCGGGTGAGGTGGCGGCTCCGGATTGGGCGCGGAGGCGGAGGTGCTGAGGTGGTGGCCTGCGATTGGCCGGAGTGATGTGGCGGCGGCGGTGGACATGTCCGGCGCGATGCGGACGCGTCCGGCGGCGCGGCGAGGAGTTTGCTAGGGTTAGACCGGGATTTTGGGGGAGATGCGCATATTTATAGATAGAGGGAGCTAGGAGAGTCCAAATGAGGAGAGGTTTTCGCCCACATGATTGTGATCGAACGACCGAGAGCATGGAGGGGGTTAGGATGGGTTTTGGCCACTTTGGAGGGGTGTTGGGCTGCAATACAAAGAGGGCTTTTACGGTTACCCGGTTAATCGTTGGAGTATCAAACGACCTCCAAATGGCACGAAACTTGACAAGCGGTCTACCGGTGGTATACCAAGGCCGCTTGGCAAACCTTGGGCCATTCCGAGAAAGTTTAACACCCGCTCACAATAGGAGACAAAAGGGGGACGCGGATGACATAGGAGTGTCGGATTGCAAAACTGACAATGGGGAAAATGCTCGGATGCATAAGACGAACACGTATGCCAATGCGATGCACATGATGACATGATATGAAATGCAGATGATGACATGGAAAAATGCAACACGCAAGCACATGACATGGCAAGGATGGCGAATAACTGGCGGACACCTGGCACATCGGATTCGGGGCGTTACAAGAGTAATAAGGCCCAAGCGTCCGAACTCACCAAGGCCCTTCAAGAGGCAAAGGAGGCGCGGACTGAGTCCCGAGCGACTCACGAGAAGATCAAGCAAGCCGAACAGATAGCGGTTGGTAAGCCTTTTCTTTTACAGAGTATATTTGGCGGTCAAATACATGCTTTGCTAAATCGACTGTGGAGTGCTCCAAACGCCTTTGCGGATCTCCCAAGGAGTGCTGCCAACGCCGCCCAGTATTTCCGGGCCCAAGAAGCGAACACGACGGAGAAGCTCTTCTGGTCACAGTACTTGGCGCCGGAGCGGCCAGCGCTGCTAAACAACCAGTTGATGCAGCTGGCGGAGCTGCATAGGATGTCCGGTTTGGACATGAAGGACATCATAGTCCGGCCATGGCCAACCGGACCCATTCCGAGCAGCTACTTCTGTTGGGGAACGTAGTAATTTCAAAAACTTTCCTACGCACACGCAAGACCATGGTGATGTATAGCAATGAGAGGGGAGAGTGTCGTCCACGTACCCTCGTAGACCGTAAGCGGAAGCATTATGACAACGCAGTTGATGTAGTCGTACGTCTTCATGATCGATCGATCCTAGTACCGAACGTACGGCACATCCGCGATCAGCACACATTTAGCTCAGTGACATCCCACGAACTCACGATCCAGTAGAGCTTCGAGGGAGAGTTTCGTCAGCACGACGGCGTGATGACGGTGTTGATGAAGCTACCGACGCAGGGCTTCGCCTAAGCACCGCTACGATATGACCGGGGTGGATTATGGTGGAGGGGGGCACCGCACACGGCTAATAGATCAATGATCAACTTGTGTGTTCTAGGGTGCCCCCTTGCCCCTGTATATATAGGAGGGAGGGAGGAGGAGGCCGGCCTTCATAGGGTGCGCCCAAAGTGTTGAGTCCTACTAGGACTCCCTAATCCTAGTAGGATTCCACCTCCCACATGGAGTAGGAAAAGGGGAAGGGAGAAGGAGAAGGAAGGGGGCGCCCCCCTCCCTAGTCCAATTTGGACCAGTCCATGGGGAGGGGTGCGGCCACCCTTGAGGCCTTTTCTCTCCTTTCCCATATGACCCATTAAGGCCCAATACGAATTCCCGTAACTCTCCGGTACTCCGAGAAATACCCAAATCACTCGGAACCTTTCCGATGTCTGAATATAGCCTTCCAATATATCGATCTTTACGGCTCTATCATTTCGAGACTCCTCGTCATGTCCCCAATCTCATCCGGGACTCCGAACAAACTTCGGTCATCAAATCACATAACTCATAATATAAATCATCATCGAACGTTAAGCGTGCGGACCCTACGGGTTCGAGAACATGTAGACATGACCGAGACACATCTCCGGTCAATAACCAATAGCGGAACTTGGATGCTTATATTGGCTCCTACATATTCTATGAAGATCTTTATCAGTCAAACCGCATAACAACATACGTTGTTCCCTTTGTAATCGGTATGTTACTTGCCCGAGATTCGATCGTCGGTATCACCATACCTAGTTCAATCTCGTTCAGTAATGCATCATCCCGCAACTAACTCATTATATAGTCACATTGCTTGCAAGGCTTATAGTGATGTGCATTACCTAGAGGGCCCAGAGATACCTCTCCGACAATCAGAGTGGCAAATCCTAATATCGATCTATGCCAACTCAAAAAGTACAATCGGAGACACCTGTAGAGCACCTTTATAATCACCCAGTTCCGTTGTGACATTTGGTAGCACACAAAGTGTTCCTCTAGTATACGGGAGTTGCATAATCTCATAGTCATAGGAACATGTATAAGTCATGAAGAAAGCAATAGCAACAAACTAAATGATCAAGTGCTAAGCTAACGGAATGGGTCAAGTCAATCACATCATTCTCTAATGATGTGATCCCGTTAATCAAATGACAACTCATGTCTATGGCTAGGAAACTTAACCATCTTTGATTCAACGGGTTAGTCAAGTAGAGGCATAGTAGTGACATTATGTTTGTCTATGTATTTACACATGTATTAAGTTTCCGGTTAATTCAATTCTAGCATGAATAATAAACATTTATCATGATATAAGGAAATATAAATAACAACTTTATTATTGCCTCTAGGGCATATTTCCTTCAACTTCGACCTCAAGCGGCTCGGCGACGCCTTGCCCCGAGTTGAAGCTGTGAAGCGCTCGATGTGCATAGAAGGTGAGCTGATGGCCTTTGCCCGTGTCAAGATGCATTGGGCAAAGATGAAGGCTGCCGTTGTGGCAGTTGAAGGTCCGCCCAGAGGCAAGGACCACCGCAAGCCGGAGCGCTATTTTGAAGATGTCCTCGAGGGTGCCCGTTTGATAGAGGGTCAATGCTCGGAGGATATTATGTTCGAGTAAATGTATCTGAACTGCCCCGACCTTGTGTTATAAACCAAGGCTTTGTAATATGTTTATGCTGTTTATCTTAAAGTGTTTTTCCTCCTTTGCGGCTGTTTTTATCCCTAAGAGTTTGCCAGTCGTCGGCTTCAGCCCCCACGTAGATACTACGGGGGTGTTTGTGATAGCACATAACCTCACTTGACCCAACGTCTTGGTCCGTGAAGGAGGTGTCTGTGCGGCGAACCAGGCAATCGGACTATGCGGCTTTATCACTCTCACTTAGCCCTAGGAGTTTGACAATGGGACTGTAAGATAGCCCCTGGTGCATATGCGGCTATCCGAACTTGGATGCCTTAAACGCGTGACTGGGAGAAGCCAATCCTTCGTGCAATACAGAAGAAATCACTAGAGATTTAGTAGGTCACTGAATTGCTGACCAGCTCTCGCCACATCATGACAGTAAGTTTTCGGCTTTCTCTACTAAGGTGCTTGAGCGGATGAACCAGAAACACAATCACAATAGTTCTCCCTTTACTACCTTAGCTGAACAGGCGGAACGTAAGGTGATAATCACAGGAGCCGGGCAACCCAACTATTGACCAAAGACATGATTCAGAGCCGATGCATATAATGCCATATTCGGGACGCCGAAGTATACTATAAAAGTGTTCGAACTTCTTTTGATTGAAGAATATGAGTGGTCGGATAGAGCCCCTGGCGATTTGAATCGTGCCAAGGTATATACGACAATCTGCCGTAAAAGGGGAATACATAATAGGAAATAAGCCAATATCGAACAGGGTTGGGTGAAATTGTTTCCATTATAGTCTGATAGATACGTCAAGACGTGTTTTTAGAGAGGATGTGATAAGCATCAAGGCTATTTTACATGCCGAGCACAAGGGAAAGTTGTATACATGTCCTAAAAAGGAAAAGGTGATCTTGAAGATCCTTTGGATATCCTGCCACACGTATGCGCCGCTTTTCGCCTTGGTGTATGATCCTTTGAGAGGATCAACAATCAAGTAGACATAAGGGGCCTGGAAAAGGGGCCTTGGTACCATCAAAAAGTTATGTTGGTTGTAAAGAACCTGAAAAATAAAAATAAAAAATAAGAAGAAAAATGGAAGGGTATGAGTGTCCGGATAGGGTCGAAGCCATATCGTGGACTTTATTTTTTTAGTATGCCTCCGTTCTTGCCCATGGTATCTTTAGTGCGTAGTTATGTACGCGCGGTACGTATGCCGCTATAAGGTTGGGGTTTTGATGGAGGCTGAATTGCTAATCTGGCTCAGGACGAGCCGGACTGCCATTCTCCAGGGTAGACCGGACTCATTTGACGGTGTCCGGGGGCTTGACTGCCGATGTAGTATTCAGCTTGACAAGGCCACCCTGTACTTCGGCTGCGAGGGTTACGGTATGCTCCTCAGTACGGAGGGAGCGCTCCATGTTTCCATTGACTGTTATAATGCCACGTGGTCCAGGCATCTTGAGCTTTAGATAAGTGTAGTGCGGGACTTCATTGAAATGGACGAAGGCGGTTCGTCCGAGCAGTGCATGATAGCCACTGCGGAAGGGGACGATGTCGAAGATCAAGTCTTCGCTTCAGAAATTGTCCGGTGAACCGAAGACTACTTCTAGCGTTATGGACCCTGTACAACAGGCCTCGATGCTCGGTATTGTTGGGGAGCGTAGTAATTTCAAAAAATTTCCTACGCACATGCAAGATCATGGTGATGCATAGCAACGAGAGGGGAGAGTGTGTCCACGTACTCTCATAGGCCGTAAGAGGAAGCGTTAGCACAACGCGGTTGATTTAGTCGTACGTCTTCACGGCCCGACCGATCAAGTACCGAAAGCACGGCACCTCCGAGTTCTTGCACACGTTCAGCTCGATGACGTCCCTCGAACTCCGATCCAGCCGAGTGTTGAGGGAGAGTTCCGTCAGCACGACGGCGTGGCGATGATGATGATGTTCTACCATCGTAGGGCTTCGCCTAAGCACCACTACGATATTATCAAGGAGGACTATGGTGGAGGGGGGCACCGCACACGGCTAAGAGATCAATGATCAATTGTTGTGTCTATGGGGTGCCCCCCTCCCCGTATATGAAGGAGTGGAGGAGGGGGAGGGCCGACCCTCTCTATGGCGTGCCCTAGGGGAGTCCTACTCCCACCGGGAGTAGGATTCCCTCTTTCCTAGTAGAACTAGGAGCCCTTCCAAGTAGTAGGAGTAGGAGAGAAGGAAAGGGAAACGAGAAGAAAAGGAAGGAGGGGGCGCCGCCCCTCCCCTAGTCCAATTTGGACTAAGCCTTGGGGGGCGTGCAGCCTCCCCTCTCTCTTTCCCCTAAAGCCTAATAAGGCCCATATACTCCCCGGCGAATTCCTGTAACTCTCCCGTACTCCGAAAAATACCCGAATCACTCGGAACCTTTCCGAAGTCCGAATATAGTCGTCCAATATATCGATCTTTACATCTCGACCATTTCGAGACTCCTCGTCATGTCCCCGATCTCATCCGGGACTCCGAACTACCTTCCGTACATCAAAACACATAAACTCATAATATAACCGTCATCGAACTTTAAGCGTGCGGACCCTACGGGTTCCAGAACTATGTAGACATGACCGAGACACGTCTCCGGTCAATAACCAATAGCGAAACCTGGATGTTCATATTGGCTCCCACATATTCTACGAAGATCTTTATCGGTCAAATCGCATAACAACATACGTTGTTCCCTTTGTCATCGGTATGTTACTTGCCCGAGATTCGATCGTCGGTATCTCAATACCTAGTTCAATCTCGTTACCGGCAAGTCTCTTTACTCGTTCCGTAATACATCATCCTGCAACTAACTCATTAGTTACAATGCTTGCAAGGCTTATAGTGATGTGCATTACAGAGAGGGCCCAGAGATACTCTCCGACAATCGGAGTGACAAATCCTAATCTCGAAATATGTCAACTCAACAAGTACCTTTCGAGACACCTGTAGAGCACCTTTATAATCACCCAGTTACGTTGTGACGTTTGGTAGCACACAAAGTGTTCCTCCGGTAAGCGGGAGTTACATAATCCCATAGTCACAGGAACATGTACAAGTCATGAAGAAAGCAATAGCAACATACTAAACGATCAAGTGCTAAGCTAACGGAATGGGTCAAGTCAATCACATCATTCTCCTAATGATGTGATCCCGTTAATCAAATGACAACTCATGTCTATGGTTAGGAAACTTAACCATCTATGATTAACGAGCTAGTCAAGTAGAGGCATACTAGTGACACTATGTTTGTCTATGTATTCACACATGTATTATGTTTCCGGTTAATACAATTCTAGCATGAATAATAAACATTTATCATGAAATAAGGAAATAAATAATAACTTTATTATTGCCTCTAGGGCATATTTCCTTCAGGTATCACTCCTTTAAAGGTAGTTTTAGTGGGCTTGATTCTTGACGGATCAATACCCATTTTGCGGACAGTGTTCTGATAAAGCAGGTTAAGGCTGCTGTTGCAGTCCATGAGGACTCGTGTGAGGTGGAATTCCTCGATGATTGGGTCGAGGACCAATGCTGCCGAACCTCCATGACGGATACTGGTCGGATGGTCTCTGCGATCAAAAGTGATTGGGCAGGCTGACCATGAGTTGAATTTCGGGGCAACTAGCTCTATGGCGTAGACGTCCCTTAGTGCGCGCTTGCGCTCCTGCTTACGGATATGAGTAACATAGATCATATTCACCGTTTTTACCTCGGGGGAATTTCTTCTACCCCCTTTATTCGGTGGGCGAGGCTCTTCATCATCGTCCTTGCTGGGCGGCCCTTTCCCCTTATGTTCGGTGTTTAGCTTACCAGCCTATTTAAAGACCCAACAATTTCTGTTGGTATGGTTGGCAGGCTTGTCAGGGGTGCCATGAATCTGGCAAGGCCGATCAAGTATTCTGTCCAAACTGGATGGACCATCTTTGGTTCCTTTGAATGGCTTCTTCCACTGACCGGGTTTAGAGCCACTTAATCCGGCGTTGACTGCCGTGTCATCGGTTTCTTCATTATTGCTTTGATGCTTGCATCTATTGCGTCGTGGTTTGTCGTTGCCATCTCTGGCATCGGAGGTGCTGGGGTCGCTGGTGCTATTGCTTCTACGAGCTAGCCAGTTATCTTCTCCCGCGCAGAAGTGTGTCATAAATGTGGTGAGAGCTGCCATGGACTTCGGTTTTTCTTGGCCGAGGTGTCGGGCGAGCCACTCATCTCGGACGCTATGTTTAAAGGCCGCGAGGGCTTTGGCGTCCGGACAATCGTCAATTTGGTTCTTTTTAATTAAGAACCTGGTCCAGAGTTTTCGGGCTGACTCTCCGGGTTGCTGGACTATGTGAATGAGGTCATCAGCGCTTGGGGACCGAACATAGGTACCTTGGAAGTTGTCTCTAAAGGCATCTTCCAAATCTTCCCAGCTACCAATAGAGTTTTCTGGGAGGCTGTTTATCAAGTGTTGTGTTGGTCCCTTGAGTTTTAGGGGAAGGTACTTGATGGCATGGAGATCGTCACTACGAGCCATGTGAATGTGGAGAAGGAAATCTTCGATCCATACTGCAGGATCTGTCGTGCCATCGCACGATTCAATGTTCATGGGTTTAAACCCTTTTGGAAACTGGTGCTCCATTACCTCATCGGTGAAGCATAAGGGGTGTGTTGCACCTCTGTATCGGGCGACGTCACGCGCAGTTCGGATGAAGTTCATATGCGGTTTTCGGCCTGGATGGGGTTGTGCCTGTCGCGCAAGGCCTGATGGCCATCTTCTCACGTTGGGGCACGTGCCCTTGATCCATATATTGATCTGGCTTGGCCTGCTCTACTCTCCAGGTCCTGTCGTAAGTCGTAGGTGTATCCTGGGGCCGCTGTGTCTCTGCCTCTATGGCGGAGTGGTGCGGGCTGGGGTTCGGCCTGAGTGGCCACTCTGTCCCGTCCACGTGGTGGCCAGTCTGGTTCATCAGCGCGGTCATGTCTTGATGGTATTGGCTCGAGGGCCTCGTCATCAAATTGTGGTAGTAGCCGACGCTTCGGATAACTCTTTGCTGGGCGCTGAAGGCCATACTCTTCGGCGGATAGGAGCTGGGTCCATCCATCGTTGAGTGTATCCTATTTAGCTTGGAGCTGTTGCTACTTCTTTTTGAGGCTTCTCACTGTTGCGATTAGCTGGTGCTTGAAGCGCTCTTGCTCGAGGGGTTCCTCTGGCATGATGAAGTCTTCATCGCCAAGGCTCACATCATCCTTGGAGGGTGGTAGATAGTTACTATCTTCCGAGTCCTCGTTCCCGACCGGATCGTTAGGGTTAACTTTCCCATCCTCCCAATCATCCTGTTCGGATGTTGGCTCGACAGGGGCTTCGGGGTCTTTGGCGTTCTCCGGAGTGTTATTATCTCCGGTGCCGGTATTGCTGTCTTTTTCGCGACGTGATTTTGAGCGACACCACTGACGTCGAAGCTTTGGGGGCGCCTTGGCAGGCTTGTCCTCAATCGGATCCTTCATGACGTTCATCCTCTTTGGGTGTGTCCACCATATACACGTCATATGTGGAGGTGGCCGTCCAACGTCCGGTGATCGGCGGGTCTTGGCCTTGTTGGTCTCCAGCATCGTCACCCATGCTGTCGATGTCTTCGGAGGCGTAGTCCAGCATGTCGGTTAAATCTTCGACAGTGGCTATGAAGTGGGTGGTGGGTGGGACGTAAAATTCCCCGCTCTCAGCCCCTAGTCCGGGCTGGGCATAGTTTGGAAGTGGTTCCTCTGTAATAGCGAGGGATCACATTAAATCTAGAGCCTCGTTTAGGAGCGAGATTTGGATGGGGAAACGAGAGTCCGCGGGGCTGGTTGGGGCAAAGGCCTCCTGGCCATGCTTGTTTGGCGCGGACTTCAAGAGTTCGGATCTGGAGTCCGGGGGCGAGCCCAGCCTTTCAATGATAGGGGGAACCCGGTCTGATTCCGAGTTCGCCGAGGACACAATTGCCTCCGGATCCTCGGCAATGTGGTTGGCAGCGGAGAGTCCGATGGGCTCCAAACTCCCATCTTCGGACCTCATGGTTTGCTCCGGATCTAAGGCTAGGGCGGTGATTGGGGCCATGAACCCTTCGAAGATCAAGTCTCCTCGGATATCGGCGACATAGTTTAGGTTTCCAAAACTGATCTGATGACCAGGGGCATAGCTGTCGATCTGCTCAAGGCGGCCAATCGAGTTGGCCTGCAGCACGAAGCCGCCGAATACAAAGATTTGGCCGGGAAGGAAAGTCTCCCCTGAGACAGCATCATTGTAGATGATCGATCGAGCCATCGAACCTTCTGTGGACAGCACAATGAAACTCTCAATGAAAGCACCAATGTTGGTGTCAAAACCGGCCGATCTCAGGTAGGGGATCCCAAATTGTGCGTCTGAGGATCAAAGGTAATAGGAGGCGGGGGACACGATGACTACCCAGGTTCGGGCCCTCTTGATGGAGGTAATACCCTACTTCCTGCTTGATTAACTTTGATGAGTATAGGGGTTACAAGAGTTGATCTACCAAGAGATCGTAATGGCTAAACCCTAGATGTCTACCCGGTATGATTGTGATAGCCTCTGCGGACTAAACCCTTCGGTTTATATAGACACCGGAGGGACCTAGGGTTGTACAGAGTCGGTTTACAGAGAAAGGAAACTACATATCCGAACGCCAAGCTTGCCATCCATGCAAAGGAGAGTCCCATCCGGACACGGAGGAAAGCCTTCTATCCTGCATCTTCACGGCCCATTAGTCCGGCCCATGTCACATAGCCCGGATGCCCGGGGACCCCCTAATCCAGGACTCCCTCAGCAAGTGTGAACGCCTACTACTATGGAGGCGCCCACCCAGGCCATGTGGCTGATGTCGGGCTAGGGGCGAAAGGAGGTGCCTTTCATTCCTTCCACCGTGGCTGGGCATTGTGAAGTCGACGGTTGGCGGTGACTCGGGACATGGATGCCGGGGCGGCGGCCCCGGATGGCGGTCCCTATGGTGACTTTCCGGCAGGTCCCATGGCGATGGTGGTGGCCACGCTTCTTGGTCGTCTGGACGGCGAGGGGTGTTGCGGTGGGTGGTTCGGGCACACTTTCTGCTCTTGGCAGTGGCGTTGCCCAGATCCAGATATGGAGACCGGTTCTCGCCACGACTGGTCTGGGAGCCTCATGGTGTCACGGTGAGTTGTCGAGCGAAAGCTCCGCGCTTTGGCGCCGACGACGACGACATCTTCAGGGTGTCGTTATCTTCTTGAAGACGTCATCATGGTTCTCCTCTCTATGGCAAGTCTCCGGGTGAAAACCCTAGTCCTTTTGGGCTCGGCAGTGGCGGTGTGCTTTCCCCTCCCGAGGGCATTGTCGTGGAGGCTAGGTGTCTAGGTCATGTCGTGGCGTTGTATTCTGATCGTCTTGTGCTTTGTTGTTCGGCATCATAGTCGTGTGCGGTTTTGTTGGCCGGTTATTTAGGGATCTGCTGTGTCAGAGGGCCACCTCACCACTTTGTATCGTTTCGCCGTGTAACTCAGGTTTTATTGCTTTATATATAAAGCGGGGCGCGAGCCTGTTTCGAGAAAAACAATCGCCTAAATAAACTTGCATTTTTTGCAAAAATTAATCAGATCTATTATAAAAGTTCATCAGAAATAAAAAAGCACACTTACTTGAACACAATGTTTTTCATCTTCTTTCTCTATAAAGAGTTTATCTTTTGCAGAGCTCACAAAGAGTTTGTTTCCCTGTTTTGCGAGGGATGAACCAGTAGAGAAAGGTAACGTTGGACTATTCAGATTATTACACAGCCAATGGCCGACCAGCTTTTCATGCCCGTGGAAGTGATATATATGTGGCCATGCATGCGCTTTTATTATACCAGACCATCACTCTAATAGCACAACGAAACATGACCAGCAATGAGTACAAGTGGCATAGAGTGCAGTCTCAAAACTCCAGGAAATGATGACAAAGAAGGATGAAATTGTTCCAGGAACAGGACAAAATTATTCAAAATACAATGATATAGATATATACATAGCCACTTATATGGCAACCTCATCACAAAAATGGACATAAAGATACAATGATGGCACCAAAACTATCACATATACAACCCATTATTCAATCAGCAGGACACAATTATTCAAAATATCATATTTCAAAAAATACAATGATGTAGATTTATAAATAGCTGCTCATATGGCATATCCCAATCTCAAAATTCTGCGGGCAATGATGGTGCCAAAGTGTAAAATTGTTCAAGGAACAGGACAAAAATTATCCAAATTATTATGAGGCAAGCTACAACTATATAGAGATACCCGTAATTGCTCAATAAGGCATATTGCAGTCTCAAAACTCTCCAAGGATAAAGGGCCCAAAGTTGGTTAAAACCACATCATCTTCTACTCATCCATGTGAAGATTGCGGTAAATGTCTTGCCTCGGTGCGAGGGGACGTGGTTCATGTTTATAGGCAGGGGCGCAGATCCCTGTAGCGCATACAAAAGAGATAGATTACATCTTGGAGAGGAAGAAAGATAGAGCTAGAGATAGCCACGGTTAAAGTTAGTTACCTAGGCTAAACAGACTACCAGAATATCTCTAAGAGATCTATCACGTTACAATGGTGCAATATGCGCTAAACTGTATGTTTAACACCCTCCCTTAATCACAACTTTGTTAAGTTGAGATTATGCTTGAACTCTTCAAAACTCCTTGTAGGCAATGCCTTGGTGAAGCCATCTGCAACTTGATCTCTGGAGTGCACAAACCGGATCTCAAGCTTCTTGCTAGCAACCCTTTCTCGGATGAAGTGAAAGTCAATCTCAACATGTTTTGTTCTTGCATGGAAAACAGGATTTGTAGACAGATAAGTGGCACCAAGATTGTCACACCAAAGACATCGAGCTTGAGTATGTTTTATCCCAAGTTCTCTGAGCATGGACTGAACCTAGATAATTTCTGCTATTGCATTAGCCAAAGCCTTGTATTCTGCTTCTGTACTAGACCTTGAGACTATAGCCTGTTTCTTTGCACACCAAGATATTAGGTTAGGTCCAAAGAATACTGCAAAACCACCAGTCGAGCACCTATCATCAATATATCCTGCCCAGTCAGAATGAGAGAATGCACTAACAAGAGTTGAAGTAGACTTGGAGAAAGTAAGACCAACATTAACAATATCTTTGACATATCTTACTATCCGTTTTGCAGCAGTCCAATGAACTGTAGTGGGAGCATGAAGAAACTGACAAACTTTGTTCACAGCAAAAGAAATATCTGGTCTTGTAAGAGTCAAGTACTGGAGTGCACCAACTAAGCTTTTGTACTTGGTGCTATCTTTCTGATTCAGGAGTTCTCCCTCTGTAAGAGAAATCTTTTCAGAACTTGACATTGGAGTTGGTGATGACTTGCATCCCTGTAACCCAGCTCTTCTTACAAGATCAGTAGCATATTTTTCCTAGGATAGGTGAAGTTCACTTCCTTGTTTCCTTACCTCAATACCTAGGAAAAAATGCAAGTCTCCCAAATCCTTTAGTGCAAATTCAGCACTAAGATCTTTCAACAGTCCTGCCACTGCTTCATCTGATGAGCTTATAACAATAATATCATCAACATAAATGAGCACAAAGATAGATGTGTTGCAAATGAACAGTGATGTGTTAGACTTGGAAGGAACAAAACCAAGTGCTTGTAATTTTTGACTGAGACAGGAGTACCATGCCCTAGGAGCTTTATCAAACTTGCAAACATGGAAAGGTGTATTTTTGTTCTCGAAACCAGGAGGTTGCTTCATATACACTTCCTCTTCCAAAACACCATGAAGAAACGCATTCTGAACATCTAGCTGTCTCAGACTCCATCCCCTGGAAATAGCAATAGACAAAACAAGACGAATGGTGGCAGCTTTTACAACGGGACTAAAGGTGTCCTCATAGTCTATGCCTTACTGTTGCTTAAATCCTTTGGCAACAAGCCTAGCCTTATACCGGTCAATAGTTCCATCAGACTTCCTTTTGATTCTGAATACCCACTTGCAATCAATGAGATTTTTACCTTGCCGTGGAGGAACTAGATGCCATGTCTTGTTTTTTTGGAGTGCTTTGTACTCTTCTTCCATAGCTTGCTTCCACTTTGTGTCACCCAATGCCTCATCAAGCGTTTGTGGTTCACCTGTAGAGCAAGCTAAGCCAAACTTAAGTACCTTTTTATAATTAACAGGTTGCAATACCCCTTTTTGTAGATGTGTCCATGGCATCGATGGTGAAACAACAACAGTTTGCTGCACAGAAGATCCGGGGTCTGCAACAGAAGAATCCACATCAGCATCCCCCGGTGATCCCGAGGCAGATACTCTGTGATCTGACGAGGAGGCAGGATTTTCTGTGGCCTCAGCGTGCGGTGAAGGGGCGCCTACCACCACAGAAGATCCGACCGCAACAGGAGACCCGCTCCCACCAGGAGCGTCATCATGGGAATCCATCCTGGATCCAGCGCCGGTCGGGTGGTCCACCGCACGGGACGCCGAGCTGGCCAGCTGACGCGGGCGCCGCACGTAGCACGTGGGCGGATCGAGGAAGCGACTCATCAGCTACCGCATGGAGCATGGAGATTGGTGTGGGCCATCAACGCACACTGATTGGTCGAAGGCGCGTCGCGCTGCCGAGTCGGGGCGGGCGACTTGAGCGCTATCGGGCTGGTCGTTGGCAGGGGCAGGTGCAGAGGGCATCAATCTCGAAGGAGATCGCCTGCAGGACTGGTGTGGTCCGGATCCCGAGGAGGATATGTTCCCCGAGGGCCTGCACATGAAATATGGCTCGTTGGGAGCCGTTTTTTCACTGTTTTCACCACCGTGACTACCATTTGCTTCGCTGCTTGGTCCTGCATCATCACATAACTCAAGCAAGCCTTTATGAGGATTAGTTGGCATGTGATCATTACAGTTATTTTCCCCAATGACACCTACTAGATGTGATGGCAAAAGGAGAATTTCTTGGCGAAGAAGGGCACCGGCGTTTGGATGTAGATCAGCAAAGGGAAATTTTCTCTCGTCAAAAATGACATCTCTAGAGATATAGACTCGTCCAGTGGAAACATCCAGGCAATTAACTCCTTTATGTTGGGGGCTATAGCCCAAGAAGACACACTGTTTCGAGCGAAACATAAGTTTTCGATTGTTGTAGGGTCTAAGGTTTGGCCAACATGCGCACCCAAAAACACAAAGTGATGTATAATCGGGTTTGGTGTGAAGGAGTCTTTCTACCGGTGTTTCATGATTGATGACACGACTAGGAAGCATGTTAATGATATGAACAGCCGTAAGAAAAGCCTCGTCCCAAAATTTGAGAGGCATGGATGCGCCGGCCAGGAGAGCTAGGCCAACCTCAACAATGTGCCTATGTTTCCTTTCGGCAGATCCATTATGCTGATGTGCATGAGGACAAGATACTTGGTGAGATGCCAAGAGTTTGGAAAAACGAGTTTAATTTTTCGTATTCCCCTCCCCAATCGGATTGAACAGCAATGATCTTGCTATTAAACTTTCGTTCAACGAGAGCTTGGAAGTTGTGAAAAACTTGAAAAACCTCAGATCTTTTTTTAAGTAAATAGATCCAAGAATACTTGCTATAGTCATCAATGAAGCTAACATAGTAAGTATGCCTACCAACAGAACTTGGAGCAGGACCCAAACATCAGAAAAGATAAGTTGCAATGGTTTGGTAGAAATACTCGTGGAAATTGGATAAGGTAATTGATGGCTTTTAGCCTTTTGACAAGAATCACAAATTGTTTCGACATCATGCTCTCCAACATATGGGAGCTTATTCTTCCTAAGCAATCGTTCAACTAAAGAAAAAGATGCATGCCCTAGTCTATCGTGCCACTGTGTCGACGAAATTTTGGTGACACCATAAGCTTGCTTATTTACTCTTCTAAACTCCGGAATCAATCGGTAAAGCCCGCGAACACATCTACCTCGGTAGAGCACCTTCCTCGTTGCCTGATCCTTGATCAAAAAGAAAAAGGGGTGAAACTCGAGAAAGACATGATTGTTAATGGCAATACGATGAACGGAGAGAAGATTTTTGGATGCACTAGGGACATGAAGAATTTTTCTTAGATGAATCTTTCGGTGAGGGGTTTGAAAAACTGAATGACCAACATGTTTAATCCTCATACCTGATCCACTTGTTGTGTGTATCTGATCTTGGCAGCGGTACTTCTCCCGCATAGTCACCTTTTCAAGTTCACCGGTGATGTGATTTGTAGCGCCACTATCAACATACCAGTTTGTATGAACCCCATATGGGGCTTCTGCAGCGCCAGCAACCTTCTCATCTTGCGAGGATTCTCCTTCATCCTCTTCAAACCGGTACCAGCAATCCTTTGCTGAGTGACCGATCTTGCCGCGGATTTGACACTTGACAGCATCGAGGCAGCTCCTAGAGTTGCTGTGACGGCCCTTGTTGTTGGTGTAGGAGGGCCAACCACGAGAGGCGTTGTTGCTGTTGTGGGAGTCGCCGCTGCCACCGCTGATGTTCTTTCCCTTGTTGCGCGGAGGGCCACGATAGCCGCGCGAGCCACCAAGGCCACCACGAACGGCGGCGTTGGCGGAGCTCTTGAACCCGACGTTGTTGCCGGCACCATGGAACATTGCAATGCGCTGATCAAAGTTGCTTACTTGAGCGAACAGATCATCGATCATGACCGGTTCTGTGCGGGCGTCGAGTGCCGACACCAGTGGCTGGTACTCCATATCCAGCCCCGCCAGGATGTAGGAGATGACTTCATCGTCATTCAGCGGCTTGCCGGCAGCCGTCAGCTCGTCGGCGAGGGAGCGGATGTGGGCGAAGTAGGTGCCCACCGCTTGCGTGCCCTTCTGCGCGTTGGAGAGGGCAATTCTGATGTTGTTGATGTGAGATCGGGACTGGGACAAGAACATGCTCGCCACAGCAGTCCAGAGCTCATGCGCCTTGCGGATCGAGGTCACCTGGACAAGAACTTCTCGAGAGAGATTGATCAACAGATGGCCAAGTACCTGCTGATCTTCCCTTACCCGGACTTGATGTAGAGGGTTCGGGACGGCTTCCTCCTTGCCATCTTTATCCTTGGTGACGAGGAACTTCTCCAGTTCCTTGATGGATCCATCGATGTAGCCAAAGAGGCCAGCGTCGATGAGCTGGGGCGTGATCTGGGCATGCCAGAGGACGTAGTTCATCCTGGTGAGCTTCTCTGTTACCTGACCATGGATGGTGGGTACAGGAGCGACGGCGGAAGACGACATGGCTAGAGCTAGGGTTTGATGGATGCTAGATGTTGTGGAAGAGGGAGGCTCTGATTACCATGTGAAGATTGCGGTAAACGTCTTGCCTCGGTGCGAGGGGACGTGATTCATGTTTATAGGCAGGGGCGCAGATCCTTGTAGCGCATACAAAAGAAATAGAGTACATCTTAGAGAGGAAGAAAGATAGAGATAGAGATAGCCACTGTTAAAGCTAGTTACCTAGGCTAAACAAACTACCAGAATATCTCCAAGAGATCTATCACGTTACAATGGTGCAATATGCACTGAACTGTATGTTTAACAATCCATGCCCCCAAATCTCTGGCATCTCGTCTTGTTTCCTGCAGTATGCTCGATATACTTAAAAGCCTATGCATTTCGGCGGGAGGATGGTATCCAGAGCGCTGCAAATAAAGAGCAATAGCGAGGGTTACTTAATAAACTTTCAACATATACAATGACCACAATACAGTAAAAACTAGATGATACCCGGCGCATTGCCGGGAACTGGTTGCAATATCTTTTGATGACATTCAATTGTTTATCCTTAGCAAAAGAACTATTCTCACCAATGTGAAAGTTACATGTTATCTGTGAAAGTTATCTATAAAAGGGACATATGTTCAGTTAGGAGCTTGGAATAGGTACAAACAAACCACCACAATTAATTTGGAGCTACATTAACGACAAAATAACTATCTTTAAATTGCAACTACATATGGAAGAAAATGTGGAATTGACTTAATAAGAACAACAACATATCTTATGGAGATATTATAATAAAACTAAGTGAAACATTTTTTGAAATAGAACTTACTAAAACTTGTTTCGTCTATGAAACATGACGCATCCTAAAGCACTAAAGAAACTGCGCTAAACACTAAATATGCACAAAGCAACTCCAACAAATCATTGGGAAAATAATACCATCTTAGTTATGGGTCTCACAAACAAATGGTGGTTGAGACCTTTGTCACGTCAGACATTATAACTATCCATGGCCATCAATATAAATTGCCAATAGAAATCAAGAAATTATAAGATGTGGATATTAAACCATATCGGAAAAGCTAAAATCCTGCCGACTGGCAGGTTGCAACAGATCCGCACGACCCGAGCTTCGTCAGATCCTGATCGCACGGCTGTGTTTGTTCCCGCGAGCGACGTTCTGTTTCCCGCGGTGGAGAAAAAATAAATGCCAATTGCGTTGCCAGGATTCGAACTCTGGTCACTGTAGCTATAGGAGCATCTAGCTGACCAACTGAGCTACTTTGCTATTGCTGTTCTGTACAACAAGTTTAGCAATTTGACCTTATCTTTCTACTGCACTAACAAGCATATCTCTGTTTTTTTCCTCTCGTGCCCTGTATCATTTTTTGTTCTTATTCACCATACAAAACCATTTGCTATAAGTTTTCAAATCTAGATTAACTGGTATTTCTACCTTAGTAAATGAGAGCGAGAAAGAAAGACCACAACGCCTTTGACGAGGAGACAACCATTTGCTCCAAGTTTTTAAAAGGACCGATTCAACGTGTTTTGTACTCCACTTGTCTCTTTTTGTTGTATTGATGAAGTTTTTCTAGAGAAATAAATGTTTCATCCTATAGAATTTGAGCAACGGTCTTTTTCTCGTTTGTCATACCTTGGTAAATTCTCTGTAATGAACCCGATAATTATACGCACCACAAACCTGATAGGTTATGTACAAATATCGTAGTAGCTTTTTTGACCCAAAAAAACCTAATGTAAACATACACTCGATAATTTTTTTTTATGAATAGCATGGTAACTCACACATCGCATACCTGATAATTTATGCACGAAGGTCCTGGTATCTTCAGCGGCCGAGGGGAGTTGATCAAATATCCCTCGATAACTTTTATGTTAATAGCATGGTAACCCACACATTGCAGACCTGATAACTTATGTACCCCTGTCCTGATAACATTGGCGACCGAAGGGGGAAGGGGAGTTGACGAACTATTGTGTGAATAGCATGATAACTCACACATAGAAGACCTCATAACTTATGCACCTCATCCTGGTAACTTTGGCAACGAGGGGGAGGGGGGTTGATGAAATATCCCTTCGGTAGATTTTGTGTCAATGTCATGATAACTCACACATCTAGACCTGATAACTTATGGATCCCGGTCCTGATAACTTTGGCACAGGGGGGGGGGGGCGAGGGGTGGTGGGGGGAGTTGATGAAACATCCCCTCGGCAGCTTTTGTGTGAATAGCATGATAACTCACACATCACACAAAACCATTTGCTCCAAGTTTTAAAAAGAGAAGGTCTGCGCAAGGGAGGAGATAACTTTGGCACAGTGGAGATAATCTTTTTCCCACAAAAAAACAATTTTTTTCTCTAGGCCCAAAGTTACCGCAGTGTTTGTGAGTGAGTTATCAGGTTCATGTTGTATATATTATCATGCTCTTTATAGAGAGTTATTGGCGTGTGTCACAAAAAAAATCCGTGTGGTCAAAAACATTACTGCAGTGTTTGTGCGTGAGTTATCTGATTCATAGTGTACAAATTACCATGCTCTTTTTACAGATAAGTTATCGGAATGTGTTACAACAACATTTTTTTCTTCGGGTCAATAGTTACCACGATGTTTGTGAATGAGTTATCAGGTTCGTGACATATAATTATCATGTCTTTTACATATAAGCTATCGGGGTGTATTACAACAATTTTTTACCTAGGGTCAAAATGTTACAGCAGTGCATGAGTTATCATGTCTATGATGCACGAATTACTGTGTACAAAAGGGAAGAAAAAATGGTAAAAATAAAGAAAGGAAAATGGCTTGTTTTTCTAGTCTCGTATGTACCAGTATAAATATTTATCGATCTTTTTTGTAATCACAAGTCAAAACTAGACGAGGTGGATATGACAAGTGATGAAGGATCAAGAGGTAGTGAGTTTGAGTCCCACCTCCTACAATATTTTTATCACATTTTTTCTACCACGCCAGAAAATAAAAAGAAAGCGGGAGCAGTGGTGGGATCGCCAGAAGATCGCGTGCAGGGCGGAAAAGAAGGATCGTGCGGATCTGTTGCTTAACGTCCAGTCGACAGGACGTTAGCACAGTCCTAAACCATATATAGTACTGACAGAAAACAACCACTAAAATTTAAAGAGGAACTCAGCTTCTTGAACTGGTAAATAATTGCACAAAAAGTTTCTTAAGGGACAATAGGGTGTATTTTGCAAATGGATGGAATGAAAGAAGAAAATGAGGTGGCATAGATGAATGGTCACAAAATAAATAGGCATAATAATAATTTATTATACCTTCTACAAATGGGCAGGATGCAGCAGGAAAGAAAAAATGTACACAAATGATAAACCAATACTTGGGGAAATTAGCAATAATATGTCAAACTTAACAGAGAAAAAGAAACACATATATGTACTGCATGAAATAACTTACTTAGCCACATAGATCAAGAAAATGTCAGTAAAATCGTAACATATTACACACGTGTAGATATCAAATTTCGATGCTTCTATATTTATCATAAGCTTCGCAGAGCCATATCAACCGATGGATTGAACTTGCAGCTCTTACATGATAATCTGTTGGGAAGAACAATTGTATGCTAACCTGTTCAATGGAGCAGTTTACAAACTTGTATACTGTTAGAAACGTCATGGTTCGAAATTCAGAGGAAAGGACTCCTGTACACACCGGGAGTTCCTTCGAGGCCAAAAGTAACATCCATGCCATGGCTGAGACCCTGCCCAGCATCCTACCAATGCATTCCTTCCAGGATAAAAAGGAAATAGATTGAAATCTCAATGACACGATGATCTGGTGGACTCAAGCCATGGTTGATGCCCTGCCTGGCGTTGCCTGATGCGTTTCTTTCAGTAGGAAAAGAAAGATAACTTCGGATTAGAAATTCATCAGCAGCCGTTACAATTCTACTCGAACCGGCCGGAACCGATCTGCCATCGGTGCCGGAGTTACCTTAGCCGAAGCGGAGACAAACACGGGAAGGGAGAACCAGGGCACACAGAGCATTAAACCGGCAAGGGAACATATACCCTTGAGAATCCCGGAGAGCATAAGAGGCGAGCGGCATCGACGATCGAACTGGAGGAGCACCCTGACGCAGAGATCGGCTCCAGACGCCGTGGCCAGGGAGGTAACTGGATTTATTTTCGGGGAGAGAGAGCTGATCATTTTGTGATTTTATCCTAGGGAAAGAGTGGCGCTCGGAAGTGGAAACGGAGAGGTCCATAAGTCGAATGGGTCGAAAGATAATACGTCAGGAATTATTTTTCTAGCGAAAGATTAATTGAAGAGATTAATTAGTGCATAAGGTGAAAAGGTTACATGGACGGCTGCAAACTGAACCGTGCATGAAGTCACCTCACATGCCTTCATCGTGAGTTACAAAGCAGTTTCTTTTTCTATAGACTGTTCAACTGTCTTTACGTGGAAACGGAGCAAGTCTTTTTCTACCGCTGTGGCCGTAGAGAGAATCAGACCAATTGGCTCCTCTTTGCAAACTGAATGATGACATGCATAGATCTCAGTTCTGATCCAGCACCTACATGGCCAAGATACAGATGTGAACACCTCACCAGCAACTTACCCGACAGTTAAATAAATATTTAGCTTGCAAAACATGACTCTAGAAAACACATTCAGATCAAATGCAACCAACCCTTAAAAATACATTGTTCATGTGTTGACAGCTTTTGCGTGATTTAACTACAGGTTACAAAATAAATAAAGTAAAATGAAATGAAATATTCTTATAAAAATAATGTCGAACAAAGAATATTCAGTAATTATTCAGCAAGGTCGAGACCGCAAGATGATCTATCTGGACGGGCTAACAATAGTTAACCTCGTGTGCGCGGATAAATCATAATTATACACCGAGCACAACTGTGCATGCATGCTTACCTTACAATTCATATCAATTGAATCAGTTGGGCTGCAGATTTCACGTTGACCACCTCTTGCCTCTTCATAGCTACAACCGCCTGTGAAAAATTTCCCCTCTCACAAATTTGTTGCATATCGTGCTGCGCGGCAAAAGGGGACAAACAGGGGAGGCGGAAACCTTAGATCAGCACTGAATCAGATCGAATAGGGCCTAGCTAGGCATGTCCAGAGGGAGGCGGGGAAGGAGGAGACTTACGTGTAGTGCATCATAAGTCCTTGGATCTGAACCGGGGCTCCAGCTTGCCCTTGCCCTACCCCGACGGTGGTTGCCAACCTAGAGGAGGGAGAGAGACTGTGAATGGGAGACGGGGCGGCCAGGTTATGAGGAGGGAGTTATTCTAGTCGCACGAAGGGACGATGGTCCGCTTCCTCTTCTCCTTCTGTGGGTCGTGGGCTGAGAAAGGAGGAGTCAACCGAAGGGACGTCAAACACGGGGCATCAAATCTTGAACTGCACATCAGATGACGTGGACGTGCGATATGACATGGCACATCACTGATGTGGACAGTGTGCATGGTGAGAGAATAGAAAATAGTGGAAAGCAACTTCTTAGTAATGGTAGATGCAATTTAATCTGCTCTCAAGACAAGACAGTAAAAATGCAATTTACTCTCCTCTTGAAAATGCAATTTACTCTGCTCTCAAGAGGACAAACAATATGTGGTGGTACAAAAAGGGCATAATAATTGCAGTACCTCTTTTTCTTTTGAACGAAGGCTCGCGAAAAGCCCGACTTTGAATTAACAAAGCCATCAACCGACCAGGAGTTACAACAGACAAACCAACTTACAACGGTCAGAATGATACAACGAGGAACACTGAAAAGCCTACTCACTACAACCTCCACAAGCCGCAATCAGCTAGTAAAGGCCAAGCACTCCACACTAGGATCATATGCAGAAACGGAGCAGCACATCAGGACATAGCCGACCTTCGAGGATGGACCGTGCTCCAGGAGCACCTAGAGAAGAAAGGAACCTACATCTTCCCTCTCAATCACCGAAGAGGGACCCTTCCCCCTCGCCATGGCTCGTAGGCGCCGCACCGTCGGAATTTCGAGAAGCTCACCCTAGAGCTGGAAGAATGTCTCCCTCGCCTCGCAAGGTGGACATGGGATGACCACATCGATTTGGGATATACCTCGCCGGCTGCTCCGCCACAGTCCATGCCCAACTAGTTGGAGATAAGTTTCAAGGAATCGGACGCCGCAGAGGAGGTAGCTCAATCCCTCTCCTGCAGAACCTCCCGACTGAGCCCCGCACCCTTGACGACGCCTCCAGCAAGGTCACGACGCACAAGGCGCCGCCGCTGCCAAATCCGCCGAGGATAAGGTTTTCACCCAGGCAGGGGGATCGGGGTGGAAAGCAGGGGACCTCGGCTGCGCCCCCATGGAGGAAAGCAGCGCCCTTGGGCGTTGCCGCCGCCGGGCCGGCCGGACCGGCCAAGGTTTCCCCGGTTCCCTAACTGACCACCAACACGCACCAACGCCGGAGCCAGAGAACTAGCCCACACCGGAGGCGAGAGAGAGGCATCAGGGAAAAGGGATTTCACACCTCCAGATCTGACGAAGCAAATCACGCCGCGGCCGGATTCCACCAGCCACCCGCCGCCCGCGCGGCCGGGCGCGCTGGCCAGCACCCCCTACGAACGCCGCCCACCGTCCGACGACGTCGCCTCTCCGGCAAGGGCCGCCGCCTCAGGAACCACGGGCCTCCAAGAGGGGGAGGAGCGCCGAGATCCCCGCCGCCACCTTCACCGGCGTCCGCGCGGGCTTCCCGGCGGCCGTCTCTGGTAGCGGCGAGGGGAAGGAAGGGGGTGGAGGGGGTGGCGGCGGTGGCGGAACCCTACTCGCCCTCGAGTCGCCTAAGGGGACGACGCGAGGGCCCTTGTGTCTTTTACAAACTTGCAGTACCTCTAACAACAAGTGTTTCTGAAAGCATAAGACGAAGAAACTCTTCGTCCAGAGATCCAAATATCCAATCGGTGACGGAACTTCCCAGGAGGAATTCAAAGGCTGTCTGTCATTCATCTGTCCAAACAAGTTAGTAACCGAGAGAGACACTAGATGAATGTCTATCGCAGTACCTCAAATATTGAGTTTTTTCGATAAGCTTCACTTTGAGATACAAGAAGTAGTGAAACTTCCCAGGAGAAAACAGTCGATGGCTGGACATAACTTCTCTTATCAAACTCAAGTTGTCGTGTGTCAAAATGCATCTTGTAAGCAGATTATTAATAGGCAAAAAGTTAAGTGCCACAGAGTGTAAGCTCCAAACAATTAGTGGTACACAACAAATTAAATTCTAGGAGTAACTTATTCGCATGGAAAACTTAATTACCTCACTGTTAGAAACTGGGTTAGCAGGGTTAGCATTGTAATCAACCTGTGTGCAATGGTGCAGCTGAGACAACAAAACACCTCTTCTGTGATGCTCCTTTATAGCAATAGCCATTCGAATGCCATAAGACGTTGTTCAGACATGCGAACAGATGCAGAACCAGACTTTATTTGGATTATTTGTGTAAGTCCGGTCAAGGCCACATTGAACATCCCCCCGCAAAAAAAAAAAGGCCACATTGAACATCTGAAACATCTGCAGGCAAACAAATGGGAAAATTCAAAAACCTCAACCACCCTTCACCCTTTGAAGGAGCAATTTCATGCTGAGGTTCATACCATCTACTTACCGAAAATGGGTTTTCCCCCGGTTTGTATACAAAGCAACCAACCGACACAACCAACGATAGATGCTGGGGCGAAAGCAGCACAGTCACGCCCAAAAAAAATGAAAGAGAAAATACAAGAGAAACAAATACCGATAACGGCGGATCGACAAAAAAACGAAGAAGCCTCGTGGCCGCTGCATCCTGCAGAGATCACCCACCAAGCTCCGAGCCTCCGAAGCACCGGTACCAATCAACACCTCCAAGAAGGAACGCGACGATGACGACGCTGCTGCCAAGGGTTTCCCCCGGTACGCGGTGAGGAGAGAGGAAGGGTAGCCCCGACGCCCTCCAGGAAGGTCTGGCGGCACCCTCATGCACCACCGCGTCGGTGTTGGCCAAGCCAATAGGGATTTCTCCCGATCCCAACCTTCACCTCAACCACTCCGGAGCTCGCCACCAAACAAACCCCCACCCTGCGCCAACCCGGTCATGAAGCTTCCCACGCTGTCTCACCATGGCACCGTGAAGCATGGCCTGCACAATGAAGAAGAGGAGCCGGGACTAGGGCAGCAGCACCGTCGGCACGCGGGAGGGCAGCTGACCGAACGCAATAGCAGGAACAGGCCAGGCCCGTGGCCGGACAAAGCCCGACCGGGATCTCCGAGACCCGTAAAGTTCCCGCCTTCGCGCTGCAGCCGGCACGCCGTCGGCGCCGCCGCCCCTGTCAAGTCGCTCCTCTGCCTCACCACGCAGGAGACAATGAAGCCACGTCGGGGACCGACCCGCTAAGACCCAGATGGGGCCCGCAAAGCCCAGATCTGAGCCGGGGACGCGCTGCTGGCCACCCCGCGCCACCATGCTGCCCTGCCGCCAAGGAGCAGCGCCGCCGGCCACCCCGCCGGGTCACCGGACCGCTGCCTTGCCAAGCGACACCGCCCCCCCCCCCTCCCGCCCCGGGCCAGGCGGACGCGCGTGCGGGGAGAGGAGAGCCTGCCGCCGCCGGCACCCCCCGGGCCGGAGCCGGAGGCGCCC
This sequence comes from Triticum aestivum, assembly GCF_018294505.1. NCBI lineage: Eukaryota > Viridiplantae > Streptophyta > Magnoliopsida > Poales > Poaceae > Triticum > Triticum aestivum. The sequence goes on from NC_057810.1 coordinate 164,186,104, forward strand.
GCCTGTGATGGCAGAGGAGAGGAAGAGGGGCGAGGCCGACGCGAGGGCGGAAAGAGGGGGGAAGCAAGGGCGGGGGAAGGGGGGCGAGGGCGGCCAGATCCTGCGGAGACGGGCAGGGGAAGGTGGCGGCAGCGAGGGTTTTTGGGTGGGAGGAGGGGAGCGGGTCGACTTGGAGTGACTCGTCAGCATGTCCTTCCTCCCTCTCCTTTCCTGTTCGGCTCTTCCTTCCCCTCAATCAATCACAAATTCCACCATCTACTTACTAACCAGGGCCTACTTCTAGAACCTACAGTACATTAGTATTTTACCATGAGACAATAGTTCTGACAGGGAGTTAGTTGACACCCAAATCTGTAGCTTCTTCTCATGGATGCATATCGTCAAACACTTGACAGACGCACGAATTGCCTTACCATCGTCCACATCCACGAGGACTCCCACGAATATGAAGTAGGCGAGGATGATGCTAATCTCGTCACGTACTGTACTTGTCTTTGTGAAGGTTGGCGGCTCCATCCCTGGACCAGAGGCACAGCGGCCGAGGAAGATCAGCGAGAACTCTGGCCGGCATCTCGCTACCGCGGCGGCGGGATGCAGGCACAGACGCGCCACCGCGGGAGATGCCCTGGAGATGTTCGAGGCGTGGGCCCAGGCCACCGACGAAGAGGAGGAGAGATCAGATACGGTGCGTCGCTGGTGGCTCCGGCGGTTGGACCACGGGCGGCGGCGGCGGCGGCGATCACGAGTCGAACTCGGATTGCGTGGTTTCTACGCGGCGGGGCATCGGGGGTCGATCTATATCAGCCGGGCTGCGGGGATAGATCGCACTTTTCCTTTGATCGACGAGCAAGCCGCCTCCTTGATAGATCACGCGCCGCGCGACGTTCTCCTGGCGACCTAGCAACCCGACGAGCTTCTCTCGACGGCGGCGAGCAAAGAATCCGGCAAGTTTTCTCTTTCTTCTCCGATCATCATTTGAATTTCAGCATCGCAATTGTTCCTTTTACTTGTTTCGCTTGTGCAATCACTTGGTCTCTCTGTTCTTTGCTGTGTCCTGTGTTTTGCAGAGATGGCTAGCCATGTCGCCACGACTCTGCCGCCGTTGCTGCCTACCCCGGCGCGCTGCCACCTCCTGACGCCTCCTCCGGCGGTGTACACGGCTCGTGTGGAGCTGGACAGCAAGAAGCAGCAGCCTGGACGTGCCTCGATGAGCCGAAGCTGGATCAAGGACAAGGCCGACCTTCCTGGACGTGCTTCGCGGAGCTCCAGCTGGGCCACTGACAAGACGCTCCGCCGTGCCGAGAGTTTGAACGGTGGCGTCGAGCGCCTCGGCCGCGTGGAGACGCCGAGGGAAAACTGGAAGAGGCCGGCGAGCCGCGCGCCATCCGTCGACCGATGCGACAAGAAGCCGAGGCCTCCCACTGAGATGGTGGCAGCCTCGCAGGCATCAATCTCCGCTGGCCCGATGTCGTCGGTCGGCCTGTCCGAGAAGAAGGCAGAGCCTATGACTGAGATGGTGGCAGACTCGGTGGTGACATCGTTCGCTGGCCCTGCTCCGTCGATCGACCGGTCGGAGAAGAAGGCAGAGCCTTCGACTGAGATGGTGGCAGACTTGGAGGCGGCGACACTCTTGGCTGGCCCTGTGGTGTCGGTCGACTGGTTGGAGAAGAAGGTGACGCCTCCGACCGTGATGGAGGCATCGCCCTTCGCCGGCCTCGCTTCGTCGATCGACCGGTCCAAGAAGAAGCCGGAGCCTCTGACTAAGATGGAGGAGGACTCGGAGGCATCATTCTTTGCTGGCCCGACATTCATGGTGTCGCCGGACCCGAGCGAGCTGCCCATGCCGACCTTCATTGTGTCGCCGGACCCGAGTGAGCTGCCCATGCCCACCTTCCTCTATAAGCACAAGGTCGCTAAAGTTTTAGCTAGATTAGTCGCTCCGATGCTCATTGATCAGCAAGATTGAAGCTGCTTTTAGTATGTAGCTAGGTGGATTATGCTGATCAACAAGGAGATTGAAGCTGTTTTCAGTAGTACAGTATGTAGCTAGGTGGACACGATTAATACAATCATCATTAGTATTATCGAGCTTGGCACTGATCTTATCTGCGATGGAATGAAATGAAATGATGGTGTTGTGCATTCTGCAAATAAGTGTCCGACAGACACGGCATACTACTCTGCAACAGAGACATTCTCGCAAACACCTTCAGGGCGTGAGCAGGACAGGCGGCCGCGTGGTGACTAGCTTTGACGAGGAGCAGCGCATCCTTTGGGCCTCGGCTGCATATCTGTCTCTCTCCCTCAGGACCCGTGCCCGTGCCAACTGCTTGAGCGGCTCCGTCAACTGCTTGATCGCCGTGACCCGTGCCCGTCAGCGGTGTGGGTCTTTGCCCAGCAAGTGTTCGACGAAACGCCTCGGCTGCATCAGTCGCTGCAGGGCGGGCAGCTGCGTTCCCTGACCTCCCCGCCGCGTCGCCGTACAACCGGCGTCTCACCCGCAGGCGCGTCTCACGTCGCCCAGCGGCCAGATCCCCCCAACGCCGCCGACAGCCACTCACCTTCCTCGCCATCTTCAAGCTCTGACCTGTGGCAGTGCACCTCAACCTGGGGGTCGACGAGCCAGCGGCCTGCTGCTGCTAGGAGTCTGTTGAATCAATGTCCCTCACTAACACTGGGAAACCGTATTATGCAAGTGGAAGGTGGATTTTCCGCATCCCCTGACACAGCTTCTACGCCATCCCAATACAGTTCTATTCATATTCATATACGTGTTTGACAATATTGTTTCTTCCCACTTATTGTAGGAAGAGGAGATACGAGATTTAACATTGTCAAGTCAGCGCGCCAGATTTTGGAAGAGGGGAAGCTCAACCAGGCATTACTAGCCAACAGCAGTACCTTGCTTGACCTGCTTGAAATCCCACAACATATGTACACATATGTGACATGCTTTGATAGTCTTGCCTGGGATATTTGTTTTGTATCTGAAGCTGATTGATATTGTTGATATGACATTTGGTTCTTACATATGCAAAAATTCCAGGTTGCAGTTTTTTTCCAAATCATTTTATTTTATTTTTCTCATTTACTGTAAGTTGCATGAAATGTATCTTAGAGCAAGGGCAAACCTTTTAATTTTAAACCTTACAACCTTTATGCCTCCCCCTGCTACACTATTCTACCTTTGCTAGACATTTTTCAAGCTGATGTATTATTCATGCCTAGAATATCTGTGCATTCTTTTTACCATGGTACATCTGCTGCCACATGATCTTCTTGATGCATATTCACGATCGAAAATAGATTTTGTGCCTACTTGCTTTCTTATGCACCATGCTGTTAGCTCGTGGGAGAATCAGTAAAAACAATTCTGACATGAAACAGTATATAATTGTTCTGAAATTAGTGGTTCCACGGTGTCTATATATCTAACTTATTTACTTTAGCAGTTCAGGAGGATGCTTTTGGGCGAGACACCCTGCTTATGTAGGAAGAAATGAAGTCAGTTTGCACCAGGGGTGTACTTGACAACAACAGGGACACAAAGTTGGTCTGATTGGCAAGGCTTCTGGTTAGCTCTTTACACATGGCAATTTAAACATCTGACTCTAATATAAGTGTTAGAGTACTTCTAAAAATCAAGATTTATTTCTGGTTATCACTAAAGAGAAGTATTCTTACTAAATCAGCTTTAGCTAGGAGAGAATGGAAAGAAATGTTTTTTACCTAATCAGCTTTAGGCAGGAGAGGCTACAAAGGAGACGCAAAATGACATTTTTGTGATAAGATATCATTGGAGCGCCTCTTGTGTGCTTTCCCTGTAGATACTCTTTGCTGGACTGCTGAGTCAAATGTTCTTATTTTCTAAACTCAATATTTACAAATATTAACCATTTGAAAGCGGTGATAACGGTTACATGGTTTTAGCCAAAATGTCTAGCTAAGACTTTCTGATCATATAGGACTCCCACTACAAAGAAAACACCGAAGGCAGTCATAAAGATGATGGCCTCACTACCAATCTGTTTTATGGGGTCAATGGAAACTGAACTTGCTACTGCTGAACCACAATGGTTTGCAACCATAGGGCCACACAGTTTTGGGTTTCCACCAAAGCTAGAATCCGGAAACGTGCTAAACTGGCCCGCGTTTGGAATAGTGCCTTCCAGGTCATTATTAGAAATGTTGAATCTGGAAAGGAAGTGCAGATTGTTCAATGCAGCTGGAATCTTACCAGTGAGATGATTACCAGACAAGTCGAGCATCTGCAGGTTCGTGAGGTTGCAGATCTGTTCTGGTATTTCTCCAGATAATCTGTTGGAGCTCAAGTTAAGTGAAAATAGTCCTTGTAACCGACCGATCTCCTCCGGAATCATACCAGTGAAATTATTCATGGCTAGATTAAGCTCTTTAGGAAAAGCACTGGGCGTGAGGTATTCCATAAATTGGTTCTTGTTCCAAACAGGCAGCTCAAAGAATACCTTTGGTGCAGTACTTTCTGATTCTAGCATTGGCATCTCCGTTAAGGCACTTGGAATTTCCCCTGTAAGGCTGTTGTTTGATATATCTAGAGAGAAGAGAAAATGTAGGCTGCTGATCCATTCAGGTATGGGTCCAGTTAGTTTATTGCCTTGCATAAATAGCATCCCTAAATTCGGTAGCTTCGATAACCAATCAGGTATTTTTCCAGACAATGAACAATGATTTATATAAAGAACCTGGAGATTCTTGAAACTATCAATGCTGACATCCTCTGGCATGGTCTCATGCTGGAAGTTGAACCCAAGATAAAGGGTGGTGAGGCTCCTGGAACTGCTTAGGATCTGAAGTGTTCTTCTGATATTTGTAAGAGAGTTATTAGCAAGTGATAGGAATGACAGGGACTTCAGATTGCCTATTTCTTCTGACAATTGACCATGGAAAGGATTGTAAGATAACCGTAGTGCAGTCAGCTTGCTGCAGGAGTATATGCTTTCTGGAACTGTGCCGGTGAAGTTATTGGAAAGAAGATCTAGTTTCTTTAGATTGGACAGACTTGCGAAGTTGACCTTGGTAAGTTCCCCACTAAATTGGTTTGCCTTGAGGTCAATTGTTACAAGATTTGTGCAGTTGCTTAGAGCTGTTGGCAGCTCCCCTGACATGCTGTTGTGTTCCAAATGCAGCTCCTCCAATCTCTTCAGATCACCTATAGACTCTGGAATACTGCCGTTGAGCTCATTCCCCCCAAGATCAAGGGTGACCAGATTTGTGAGCTTGCTGATGCCATCAAGAGCTCCCTCTAACCTATTGTTAGGCAACGAGAGGTGCTCTAACGAGGTTACCTTGAAGAGTTCATATGGAAGTGTACCACTGAGGTTGTTGTAGCCAGCACCAAGCAATTTCAGTGCCGAGCAATTACTGAGCCCTGGAGGGATGTTTCCACTGAGTTGGTTGAAACTGAGCTCAAGCACAGCAAAAGATGGCGCACTAACACATGGCTTAGTTGGCATCTGACCAGTAAATCTGTTGCTGCTGGCATTAAGAACGACCAGGCTCTTCATCGCCTCCCATGTTGTGGATGGAAACCTGCCTGTAAACAAGTTGCTTGAGATGTTGAGTACCTGCAGAGGCCGCACAGGGGTTGAAGATGGCAGCTCACCCAGGCCTCCTGTCAGGCGGTTGAAGCTGACATCAAGAACAAGGATGCTGCTGGATGACACTAATTCCAGTGGCAAGCCACTGGATAGCGAGTTCCGGGACAGGTTGAGGCGCAGAAGTCCGGTGAGGTTGCCAAGGAAGGGCGAGATGGGCCCCTCGAGGCCTCGAGAAGCCAGCAAAAGATCAGTGACCTTCCTATCTTGGTTGCAGGTGATCCCTTCCCATGTGCAGCAGTCGGTGTCGTGCCGCCACGATGCCGTGAGGCCGCCGTCCCGCGAGAGCCCGGTGAGGAGCTGGAGAAGGGAGCTCTTCTCCTGCTCGGTGCAGGAGCTGGTCGGAGAGACCAAATAGACCAGCAGCACCAGAGCCAAGCTAAACGAAGGCATGCTAAAATTCTTGGTGTGCTTGTTGTATGAAATATAGTGGCTGCACGGTATTGTGGTGAAACTGGCAATGGTCTAATGAAGAAAGAGCGTGCGAACGGAACTGTCCATTGTAAAATTTGTTGTTTGACAGTTTCTGAAGCTGCTAATCGGATGCATCTTGCTTACAAATTATTCTGTTTGTGACGCACAGAAACATGACAGCAGACTTTGAAGATTGCAACTGCACTCGTACTCCACTTTAGGACTTTGTGAGAGCTCCGGAGCTACTCGAGTTCTTATTGCTTTGTACAAAAAGTCCACCTCACAGAGTCACAGTTTCCCACTTGGAAGGAGACGATCGTCAGTTGACGGGCATGTGTCTGTGAGCCCTTGCGTGGAAGCTCATCTCTGACTCTCTTCTTTTGAGTTATAATTATTTGACATCAACCAAAATCTCACTAAAACGACCAAATGGGTGAAGGTGGACTTTAGAAGGAGAAAGAAGGCCTCGAGGAGGGAGAAGAACTGAAGAACCCTTTGGACATGGAATAAGAGTGGCCGGAGGCGATTTCAAAGTCAAAGAAAGGTAAAGTCAAAATTATTTACTCCAGCTTATTCTCTCAACTTCAATAGAATGCTGCTGGATTCTCGTGAGGCCGCCATCCCGAGAGAGCCCGGCGAGGAGCTGGAGAAGGGAGCTACTCCAGCTCGGTGCAGGAGCTTGTCGGAGAGACCAAAGAGAGCAGCAGCACCAGAGAAGCTAAATGAAGGCATGTTAAAATTCTTAGTGTACTTGTTCTGTGAAAAATAGTGGATGCACGATGTCGTGGTGAAACTAGCAACGGTCTAGTGAAGAAAGAGCGTGCGAACGGAACTGTCCATTCTGAATATTTTTGTTGACAGTTTCCTGAAACTGTCCATTCCGAAAGCATACTAAACTGCCATTTCCTAAATAAAAAATAAGAGCTGTCCATTCGGATTCTGTCAGTTTTGTTATATATTTTCTGTTTGAAATCTTCGGTGATGTCATTTTTATGTGACCTATTTTTTTTCTGAGTTGCTAATAATATGCCATGTTAAGTCGAGTGTCGAATAATATTTCGTGTCAAGTAGAGTGTCATTGTATTTCAATGGGAGTGCATATATGTCATGGATTATTGTACAGGTGGCTAATAACATTTCCTATTAAATCGAGCGTCGATGCTATTAAGGTTTGCTGTTACTCAGATGCAATCTTCTCTTACAAATTATTCTGATCATTATGACATACAAAAACATGACAACAGACTTTGAAGATTGCAACTGCACGCGTACCACTTTATGACTTTGTGGAGGTCTCGAATTCTTACTGCTTTGTACAGAAAGTCCACCTCAAATTCTTAGTATTGCTTTGTGCAAAAAGTCCACCCAAGAGAGTCATGGTTCCTCACTTGGAAGGAGACGATCGCCAGCTGAGGGGCACGTCGTTTTCTTTGGAGATTGTGATCTCATCAGACATAACCCAAAATTTCATTGTGAAAAGACCAAACAGGTGAAGATGAACTTTAGATAGGGAAAGCAGGTGTCGAATAGAGAGATGAACCCTTTGCACACTGTCTAAAGGCAATCTCAGTATAAAAAAAGTAAAATAAAAATATTTAGCTTATTCTCTCAACTTCAATTGACCGCTGCTGGATTTAATATATTTAATATGACTTAGTGATCAGAACACCTATCAATATAACTTCTAAATGGTTATTTAAAAAGGGGGTAATTCTAACGGGCATGTGTTCTCTTTCTAGGTAGTAGTTGGACTGAGCTTAGTTGAGGTAGCTCATTTGAGAGTGTCATGCTTTGTCAATATCTATTGCGGGGCTTGTCAATTTTTGTTACTAGAGCTTTCAATCTCTCAGTTAAACAACTTACCGGAAACACAAGACATCAATCTCTCAGTTGGTATGAAATTCTAAATTAATTTTTACTTCTGCATGCACATATGTGGTGTTTAGGTTAAGATATGTACAGTTGAGTTAGTCTAGGTCAACCCCCAGAAGTTCATACAACAGTGCAACTAGCTTAGTTTAGCGAGAAAAGGTTCATACCAACTTTTCTCTAGCTCAGCTGGGCTAAATACAAGGCAACCAATTGTATATATACTTAATACTATAGGGGTGTATATCATTGCGTGTAAATGCACACTTGTGTCATATCTTGGAACCAACTTCATTAGTTTAAAAGTAAAATAAAAGATTTTTTATGTGTATACTCAAAACACTAGCACTATTTGCAAAGCTTGTAAGCATATATTTTTATTGGTAGGAAAAATGTTGTCAGAAACTGATTATTTTTTTTAGAAATCGAAATTGATCATTTGTGAATGACCAAAAGGGACATATACAATAAGCTTGGCTAAGATAAGTTGCCATGCAAATGTTGTTAGTCACACTCCTACAATATCATACTGTATGCTGGCTGGCAACCCCCCCAAGGATATTTTTATGCTGGCTTGGCAATACCCTAGAGGTTTTGCTAGCATTGTAGCTGCTGATTGTAATCATCCTATTTGAGTAATGAAAGTTCCTTTCCCACAAAAAAAAGAGCATGTACAATTTTATCCTCTTTTCTTGAGAATCCAATTTTATTCTTTTATTTTTTGAGAATCCAATTTTATCTCTTTTTTTAGAAACAATTTTATCTTTTTTTAGCAAAACAAATTTATCTACAATTTTATCTTTTTGTAGGCATGTACAATTTTATCTACATTGAAACATCTCTAAGCCCACCCAATTTGAAGCCCAAGATGAAGCCAGCCCAAACTGTTATCTGTAAGCCAACCCAAATACTGCCCCCATACGGCCCAACGTCGAGTCCTGCCCAACTCAGTGCGCCGGCGTCCCGAGGCTGGCCGCACCGCCGCACCGGTGCTCCCACAGTCCCACTTCTGGTGCCACAGGCCAGGCAGAAATCGAACCAAGCCTCCCCCCCTCCCAGAGCTCTCCGGCGAGGGGGATGCACCCACTCGGCCGACCCTTTACGGCGGCGTGCAGCGACTCGTCTCCCGCCTCCGTTGGAGATTCGACGAAGGACCGACGTCCCGTGAGCCCTTTACCGAGGTATTGTAGAAACCACGGAGCAGCTGATTAATTCCACATTGTAGTACTAGCTTCGTTGACATTTCTGAATTTTTCTCTCAGCGCGTGTTTTTCTGTGGATAATTGCGACCCTGGGTTGGATTTAGATGACTAGACTGCAAATTGAGCGTGCAAATAGTTAGATAATTTTTTCTCTCAGCGCGTGTTTTTCTGCATCGAGCTTTACGTTCCTTCCCTGCAGATTGCTAGACTGCAAATAGTTACAGATTTTGAGTGTGCTTTGGCGATTTTGCTTACTATGTGTCCTCCTCTAGTCAACTACCAAGAGAAACATTCATCACCCTATGCATATGTATCAAAGTAAATACTGGGATGGAGACGCCTGTTGGCTCTGGCGACCCGGCGGCTGCGCCGCCGCCCCAGCCCCCGTCCACTTCCTCGACCGCGGCCTGCCCGCCGGTGCTCCCCTCGCCTGCCCCGCTGTCGACTCCCCCCGCTGGCCCGTCGCGCGTGGTCTGGGCGGACCTCGCTGAGGCCGACGACGTCGCCGCGGGGCGCCCCATCGTGTGCCGGGATCGCGTCCCCCCCAAGGCTCCGGTCCGGCTGCCTCGGCTCGACTCTGCCGGTGGCCTTACTCCCAGGGGTGGGGGTTCGGCCGCCCGCGGGGGTGACCGGCGCCGCCGCCGGCCTTCGGGCTCGTCGTTGCCGGTGGGGGTGAAAGGTGCCCCCTTGGGGTCTGGGGCTCCCTCCCGGAGTCGCCGCGCCGGCGGCTGGGGTGTCGCTGGCCGCGCCGACCGTGGCTCGGCGCGCTCCTCCTAGAAGGCCGCTGCTCCGGCTTCGTCCTCCTCCGCCCCGGCTGGCCCGTCGCCAGCGTCCGCGTCGGAGCTCTCCGCCGTGCTCTCCAGGCGCTCCCCATTTCGTCCATTCATCTCCTCGTTTGGCGCCTCCTCTTCCATGTCTCATGGTGGCCGGCGTGCCCCGTCCTGGCCTCGCCGCCCCCGTCCTGCCCCGCCGGCGGCCACCGCGGCGGCGCTCGGGGAAACCCTTGCCCCCGCCTGGTTGCCCCGGGTCGGTCGTACCGGGCCGCGTTGGTACTGGGCCGCCCCGTGGCCCACTCCGTTGGGCCCACCCCAGAGTCTCGCTGGGCCGCCGGGTGGGGTGCGGGTCGTTGGCCGTTTCGTGGGCCGGTCACCTGGGCTGGTTTCGCCCCGCACGGCCCAAGCCTTGCCCATCGGTGGGCGCTGGCTCGGCTCGGCGCACCATTTGGCCCCCGGTAGGGTTTCCTCGCCAACCCTCCACCAGCCCCGCGCCTCCATCTCCCCTCCCCGACGCGCCCCTCTCTGCCCCCCTCTCGCCGGTGCCCCCGGCCCCCTCGCGCCCCCCCTCGCCGGCCATGCCCCGGGAATGGGCCAACAACGTGGGCCGCCCCAAGCGCCGCGTGGACGACCGCCGCGACCCGCCTCGCTCCTCCCTTGATGGCCTCCGGCGGGAGGCTGACCTCAGGCAACAACTCTCCTCCCGTACGGCCCGGCACTCCCTAGCCCGCGACTCCCGCCGCTCCTCCCCCTGCCAGTCCTGACGGTCTCCGGCTCGCGACGACCGTCGTTCCCGCTCCCCGACGCGCCGTGCGTCCCCTCGGGCGGATTCGTGGGACCGCGGTCGGTCGCCGGCTTGGGAGGCCCGGTTGTCTTCCCGGCGGCGCTCCTCCTCCCCGTCGCGTCGTCGGGACCAGTCTCCCTCCCCTCCGCGTCAACAACCCCCAACCACCGACTCCAACGCCACGACTGCCCGTCGCTACCAGCCCCCGCACACCCAAGCTGCGTTCCCGCCGTCGAACAGTGGCAATGGGAACCGGGGGCGCCAGGGCGCAAAGAAGAAGAAGAAGGGCCCTCCTCGCCCCCCCGGCCGCCGCCACCTCCGCCGCCGCGGCTGCCCCTCCCTCGGGCTCCACCCCCGCCCCCGATGGTCCGCCGTGCTTCAACTGTGGCTTGACCGGGCACTTCCAGGTGGCATGCCCCAACCCATCGATGTGCTAGCTCTGCAAGGAAGCCGGTCACCCCGCGATCCTATGTTCGGAACGCCCGGTGAAGGAGGAGATCATGATGTACGGCCACGACATCGAGGACATGGGCTTCTTTCACATCGAGGTGCCAGAGCTCCCACCTCCCTCCCCCTCGCTCCTGGCTCTTGTGACTGTCGTGGGCGAGGGCGTCGCCACCCCGGAGCTGATCGAGGCCGAGCTCAACCACTTGTGCAGGTGCAAGTGGGATTGGCAGGTGACCTCCACCACTGCCAACGCCTTCACGGTGATCTTCCCCGACGCCCTGAGCATGGGATTCTGCACCCACAGCGACAAGATCACCTTGGCCCTCAACGGGATTGTGGTGAAGATCTCCGAGCCGAGGTGGGATCCCAAGGCCGTGGTGGTTCTGGACACTGCCTGGCTCCTCATCGCCAGCCTACCATATGTGGCCCGGTCTGAGCAGGTCATTCGCAGTATGTCCAAGTTCCTGGGCAAGGTGGTCGTGGTCGACGAGCTTTCTCTGCGCAAGGAGGAGGAGGTCCGGGTCAAGGTGAAGTGCTTGGACTCCTCCAGGCTCCGCACCACGCTTCGGGTCTCCTTCAACGACGACGGATACGACCTCACGATCTGCCCCGAGCCTCCGAACCACATCGGCCGCTCCCGCCTCTCCGGCGACGGCCACCAGGGGGGCGGTGCTGCTGATGCCGATGACTCCCACCACGGGCGATCCCGCCACTCCCGCCTCGACGACCATGAGGAGGACGAGGACCTCTCAGAGCGCTCCCGCTCCCCTTCCCGCGAGCCAGTCAACCCACTTTCGGGTCGTGGCGGCTCCGGGGCGGGGCACACCAGGGTGTCTGCCGCTGACCTCGTGGTGGCTCTTCGTCTGGCAGCCCCTCCGGTTGCGCTCTCTCCTCCTCCTTCGGAGTCGGCCAGTGACATCTCCAGTGTGGGTCTGCTCGTCGTGCCGCCTTCGTCGCCTCGCTCCCCGTCCGCCGACTCCACCCTCCGCCCCTCTCCGTCGGGCCCGGATCCCCCCTCCCTCCTGGTTTGACCTCCCCGGTCCCCACGGGTGACGACGGTGGTGCCTCCCTCGGTGAGCCTTCTCCGGTCCTTCCACCCGCGGGGGACGCGTCTGGCGACATCTTGGAGCTCGTCGCCACGTTTCCCCCGCCGGTGGACCTCGACGCCCGCCTCGCCTCTCCTGCTTCTCCGGCCTCGGCGGTGGCCGTGGTCGTGACCACTCCGGTCTTCGCGCACCCTCCCCAGACGGTGGCGTACGCTAGGCGGCCCCGCTCCTCCTCGACGCCGGTGACTGCGTCTCGCCGCAGCGCCCGCCTCAATGCGGCCCGCCCGGCGGACTCCTCGGTTTCGTCCATCGCCGAGCGTGCGGAGATCCAGGCGGCGGCCCGGAACCTCGAGTCAGGTGTGGATCCCGCCCTCCCCAGCTCTTCTAGTTGTTCCTTTTTCGCGCTTGAGGCCATACCTCTCGGCCACCTCGCCAAGGTGGCCACTGACTCGGCCATCATATTCAGGGGGGAAGTGGGTCCCCCCTTAGAGCAGATTGCGGCCATTAGGGCTCGCGAGATCCTAGATGGAAAGCTGGCTGAAACTCAGGCTCGCCTGCTTCGACCTCCCGAGGAATCGACCGCCACCCCTGCGGTACGGGCTCCTCCGGTGGTCGACGGGGTGATCCATGGGTGCACTCGTTCCCGCACAGCTGCGCTTCACGCTCAAAGCGCATCTCGTGTCCTGGGGTCAAGCAGCCCCTCGATGGGGGCTTAGATGCGGGCCCTTTTTTGGAACATCCGCGGCTTCGACCATGATGGCCGACGCCGCCAACTCGTCGAGTACGTGCGAGATGAACACATTGACATCATTGCCATCCAGGAAACCATGCACACTGAGTTCTCCCTCCATGAGCTAGACTGCCTTAGTTCCCACCTCTTCGCCTGGCATTGGCTCCCTTCTAGTGGGACCACGGGCCATTCTGGCGGCATCATTTTAGGGGTAAAGGATGCCACCTTTGAGGTGGGTGGCATGGACCGGGGTGAATTCTTCATTAGTATGGAGATCTTTGAGCGTGCTCTTAAATTCAAATGGGAAGTGGTGATTGTTTATGGACCGGCGGACCACCGCCGCTCCCCGACCTTCCTTGCGGAGCTGCATCAAAAGATCTCCACCTCCCTCCTCCCAGTAGTCGTGGGCGGAGACTTCAACCTCATCCGCTCCCCGGATGAGAAGAATAATGATCGGATTAACCTCCCCCGGATGTAGTTGTTTAACAACTGGATCGCGGAGCTCGGTCTCTGTGAACTAGAACGGACGGGCGCCCGGTTCACCTGGACAAACCGCCAAGCTGACCCGACGCAATCCGTATTGGATCGCGTCCTAGTTTCCCTGGAATGGGAATTATGCTGCCCCTTGGCGTCTCTTCGGGCGATTACCCGGATTGGGTCTGACCACGTCCCTCTCCTCCTCTCCACCGTGGACGAGCGTCCCCCCACCCCGCCGCGGTTTCGGTTTGAGCTCTTCTGGCTTAACCAAGCGGGCTTCCGGGATGCGGTTATTGCCCGATGGATTTCTGCTCGCGCTTCCCCTCATCGCTCCATGTCCACCGTTGACTCGTGGCACTTCTATGCCAAGCTCGCCCGCCAATTCATGAAGGGCTGGGGCGCTAACCTTGGTCGTGACCTCCGCGAGCGCAAAAGGGCCCTCCTGCTGGCTATTCAAGCCTTGGACGCCCGGGCCGACACCTTCGGAATCTCCCCGGATGAGTGGATGCTGAGATATGATCTTGAGGATCAACTCTTAACCATCTACACGGATGAGGAGGCTTACTGGAGGTTGTGCGGTACCCAAAGATGGGTGCTTCGTGGCGATGCGAACACCGCATATTTCCAGGCGGTAGCGAACGGCCGGCGTCGCCAGAACTCCATACACTGCCTATGGGAGGGAGATACGCCTCTCGTTCGCCCCTCGGCCATCCGGGCCCATGTTGACGCCTTTTACAAAGCTCTATTTACCCCCACCCCTCGGGGTGGGGCTAGTCTCGCCCCCGACATTTGGTCGGGTGTGCAGTTGGTCTCTGCTGAGGCCAATGCGGCATTGGTTGCCCCCTTCGTCGAGGACGAGGTCCTCGCGGCTATTAAGGGGATGAACCCCTCCTCGGCCCCGGGGCCGGATGGCCTGCCTGTAACGTTCTTCAAAACGTTCTGGCAGACCATCAAGCCGGAGGTCATGGCCCTGTTTGAGGAATTCTACTCGGGCTCTATGGATCTTGGACGCCTTAACTACGGGATCGTTACCCTCATCCCCAAGGTTCCGGGCGCCTCCGATATCCGCCATTTCCGTCCCATCATAGTGATTAATGTGATATTCCGAATCCTGGCCAAAGGGTACGCCAATAGGGTGACCCTGCTCGCTGACACGATTACCCACCCGAACCAATCTGCCTTCATACAAGGCCGATTTATTCTGGATGGGATGTTGGTATTCCACGAAGTCTTCCACAAAGTCCGGGTGAAACACCATCGAGCAGTCTTCTTGAAGCTTGACTTCCACAAAGCATACGACACTGTCCACTGGCCCTTCTTGCAAGAAGTGTTGCTCCGAAAGGGCTTTGACGACCGTTGGGTGACTCGCGTTATGCAACTGGTCTCCTGCGGCCGGACCGCGGTGAACATTAACGGTGACATAGGGCCCTACTTCCCCACCCTCTGCGGGGTCCGTCAGGGTGACCCGTTCTCGCCGTTCCTGTTCAACATGGTGGTGGATGCCCTGGCCGCTATCCTCGACAAGGCCAAGGATGCCGGACATATTCGCGGCATCGTACCCCATCTAGTCGGAGGGGGAGGGGTCTCCCTCCTTCAATATGCGGATGATACCATAATAATGGTTGAGGGGTTTGTTCAGGACATAGCTAACCTGAAGTTCCTCCTGTGCTTCCAACAGATGTCGGGACTAACCATAAACTTCGATAAGAGCGAAGTGATGGTTCTTGGGTAACCCCCGGAGGAAGCACAGGCTATCGCGGACCGACTAAATTGTCGGTTGGGTTCTTTCCCCACGACCTACCTGGGGATCCCCATTAGTGATTCACGCCTCACCGTGGCGGATCTTCGCCCCACAGTGACCCGTATGCAACACCGTGTTGAGCCCTGGAAAGGGCGCTGGTTGTCGAAGGCTGCGCGCATGATCCTCATCAACTCCTCGCTTGCCAGCCTTCTATGGTTCCTCATGAGCTTCTATAGCCTCCATGAGACGCTCCATAAGGAAATTGCCAAGTACCAGTCCAGATTCTTCTGGGCTGGCGAGGATGATAAGCAAAAGTACCACATGGTGAGCTGGCCGGATATCTGCAAACCCAAGGACCAGGGTGGTCTTGGGATATTGTCCTCCCGGCAAATGAACATTGCCCTCCTGACCCGTTGGCTCTGGCGCATTGCTAATGGCGACGGAGGCCTTTGGCTCACCATCATCGGAACAAGTACCTTCGTGGACAGCCACTCGCATTCTGTCAGCGCTCGGGCGGCTCCCAGTTTTGGCAGGCCGTCATCCAGCTGCTACCTGTGCTTCGCATTGGCACATCCATCTCGGTTGGTACTGGGTCCTCGACCCTGTTCGGGTTTGATCGGTGGATTGGTGACATCCCCCTGGCCGCGCGATTTTCGGAGCTATTCGCCATTGCTGTTGACCCTCGGGTCTCTGTCGAGTCGGCCCTTATTGACTTAGGGCGCCTCGCTTTTCGCCGTCCCTTTGGCCCGCGTGAAGTGGCCGCCTGGGATGCCCTGCTCCAGGACATCGCCCTTCTCCCGATGAACATCACCGACACCCCGGACGCCATCTCTTGGCGTCTGGAATCATCCGGCTGCTTCTCCACCAAATCCCTCTACGTGGCCATCGCCCCCTCGGACGGCCCCCGAGCCCTTCAGTCTGATTTGGGACATTCGCTTGCCCCTGAAAATCAGGATCTTCCTATGGCAATGGATCCGCGGCCGCCTCCCATCCGGCGTGGAGGTCCTCAAGCGTAATGGACTTGGAGATGGGATTTGTCCCCTGTGCGGCACGGTGGAGGACGCTAATCACATCTTCTTCTCGTGCTCCACGGCCTAGTTTCTCTGGTCCAGTTTCCGCGAGACGGTTGGGGGCCAGTGGTGCAACTCCAACTTCCCTGACCTGCCTGCGGAGATCCATGCCTCCCCCCCTCGCTACCGCCATATTAGATGGCTCTGCGTTGGGGTCCTTGCCTGGACGCTTTGGATCGTCCGCAATAAGCTTGTCATCCAGAAGGTGCCTCTCCAACGCGCTACTGACACCATCTTTAAAATGTGTGGGTACTTGTAGCTTTGGCGGCCACTTAGCCGCCCTCAGGATCGGGACGTCATCAACACCCTCCTCGCCGACCTTCGATCGCTGGCCTTCCGCTTGGCGCCCCCGCTCCCACCGCCACCCCGGAGCCCGACTAGCTGCTCCGTTGCACCCCGTGTGTGCGTGCTTTTTCTGTTTTTCAGGGTTTGTTGAGTTGTGCCCTCGGCATTAACCCTCTTGGCTACCATTTGTACTAGACCTGTGTGTTTGTGTGCGTGTGTGAACCTGTGTTGGTTGTTGGCTTGGGCAGTTGCTTTATAATATAAAGCGGGGCGAAAGCCTTTTTCGGTAAGTAAATACTGACCAAATAGTTACATATATTCCACAACAATAATATTTACACACTGTTGACTTTGCTCACTCGCTAATCATGTTTCAGGTACATGGAGTACAATGATGATAGCAGGTTTACAAGGGCTGTTGTTCTTGCTGGCGCTGGAGCCACTGACATGGTCTTGCTGAACTGGGAACCACTTGAGATCACGTAACGGTTTGGGCAGTGATAACAGTTACAAGGTTTTAGCCAAAATATCTGGCTAAGATCATCTGATCATATAGGACTCCTACTGCAAAGAAAGCACCAAAGGCGATTGCAAAGATGACTTTACTGCCAATCTCTTTGCTGGTGTTGATGGACTCTGGACCCGCTTCTGCTGAATCACAATGGTTTACAATCATAGGACCACACAATTTTGGGTTTCCATCAAAGCTAGAATCTGGAAACGTGCTAAGCTGGCCCGCAGTTGGAATAGGGCCTTCGAGGTCATTATTAGAAATGTTGAATTTGGAAAGAAAGTGCAGATTGTTTAGTGCGGCCGGAATTGTACCAGTAAGATGATTGCTGGACAAGTCGAGCATCTGCAGATTCGTGAGGGTGCAGATTGGTTCTGGGATCTCTCCTGATAATTTGTTGGAGCTCAAATTAAGTGAAAAGAGTGCTCTTAGTTGACCGATCTCCCCTGGGATCACACCAGTCAATTTATTGATGGCTAGATTAAGCACTTCCGGACAAGCACCGGGTTGGAGGTATTGGATAAATGGACTGAAAGCATAAACAGGCAGCTCAAAGATGGCCTTTGCTGCAATCTTATATGATTTTAGCATTGGCATCTCCGCTAAGGCAGTTGAAATTTCCCCTGTAAAACTGTTGTTTGATATGTCTAGATGGAAGAGAAAGTTTAGGGTGCTAATCCAGTCAGGTATTGGTCCAGTTAGTTGATTGCCTTGCAAAAATAACATCCCCAAATTTGTGAGCTTTGATAACCAATCAGGTATTGTCCCAGACATTGAACAATAACTCATAGAAAGAACTTGAAGATTCTCAAAACCATCAATGCTGTCATCCTCTGGCATGGTCTCATGCAGGAAGTTGAACCCAATAAAAAGGGTGGTGAGGCTCCTGGAACTCTCAAGGATCTGAAGTGTTCTCGTGATATTTGTAAGGGATAGGTTAACAAGTGATAGAAAGCAGAGAGACTTCAGATTGCCTATCTTTTCTGACAATTGGCCATGGAAATGATTGTAAGATAGCCTTAGTGCAGTCAGCTTGCTGCAGGAGTATATGCTTTCCGGAATTGTGCCAGTGAAGTCGTTGAAAAGAAGATCTAATTTTCTTAGCTTGGACAGGCTTACAAAGTTGACTTTGGTAAGTTCTCCGCTGAATTGGTTTGCCTTGAGGTCAACTGTTATGAGATTTGTGCAGTTGCTCAGAGCTGATGGCAGCTCCCCTGACATGTTGTGGCCCAAATGGATCTCTTCCAATCTCTTCAGCTCACCTATGGAATCTGGAATATTTCCACTGAGCAAATTCTTCCCAAGATCAAGGGTGACAAGATTTGTGAGGTTGATGATGCCATTTAGCGCTCCTTCTAACCGATTGTTAGGCAACGAGATGTACTGTAACGACCTGACCTTAAAGAGTTCATCTGGAAGTGCCCCACTGATGTTGTTGTAGCCAGCACTGAGCAATTTCAACGCCAAGCAATTACTGAGTCCTGGAGGGATGTTTCCACTGAGTTGGTTGAAACTGAGTTCAAGCACAGCAAAGATGGCGCGCTAACACAGGGCGTAGTGGGTATCTGCCCAGTGAAACTGTTGGTGCTAGCATTAAGCACGACCAGGCTCTTCATCACCTCCCATGTTGTGGATGGAAACCTTCCTGTAAAACAGTTACTTGAGATGTTCAGTACCTGCAGAGGCCGTGCAGGGGTTGAAGATGGCAACTCACTCAGGCCTCCTGTCAGGCAGTTGAAGCTGACATCAAGAACGAGGATGCTGCTGGATGACACTAATTCCAGTGGCAACCCACCGGACAGCGAGTTCTGGGACAGGTTGAGGCGCAAAAGACCAGTGAGGTTGCCAAGGAACGGTGAGATGGACCCCTTTAGGCCTCGAGATGCCAGCGAAACATCAGTGACCGTCCTATCTTGGTTGCAGGTGATCCCTTCCCACGTGCAACAGTCCGTGTCGATTCGCCACGATGCTGTGAGGCCACCATCGCTCGAGAGCCCAGTGAGGAGCTGGAGTAGGGAGCTCTTCTCCTGGTCTGTGCAGGAACTGGTGGGAGAATTCAAGCAAACCAGTAACACAAGAGCCAAACCGAAGAAAGGAACGGGATAACCGTTCCTGTGTGAGCGACTGAGTGGCTGCATGGTTTCCTCGAGAATCTAGCTTGGAAACCACAGGCTTAAGCTTTTGTCTGTCAGGATGAAGTGCCAAACTATCTGATGAAGAAAGAGAAAGACAGGAAAGGAACAACCTGCTCTGTTCTTTAGTTTGTTTGATCCCCGGTCTTTTTGTAGTGAGCAGTGATGAAAATAAAATTTGGGTCAACACCTCAACGGTTAGCTGATGTTGCATATCTAATGTGGTTTATTTATCAGTTTGACTTACGAGGACGTTGATGTGCTAATACTTAATCTGACCATTTCTCCTACCAGTTTTACTATGCCCTGAGGTACTGACATTTGGTGGCAGAAGAGAAAATTCACCTTGTGATGATCCCTTTTTTTTTGGTGGCAGGTTCGCGAGATTGTTATCTGTGATGGACGATTCACGTACATGATTTGGAGAAGAGCACATGAGGTAGGTGAAGGGGTTGTTACTGAACAATTTTTGCATTTTCTTACAATTTTGATTTGCATTATTAGGTTGATGGAATAGGTGCAGTTATAGTTAAAATACCTATCAGCAGGCGACGCCTTTCGCGGAGCTCCTCTCGTGAAACCCTTCCCTCCCGCGCCGCCACCCGCGAGGCGGCCGGGAGGGAGCCTAGATCCCCCCGCCGCCGGCCTCCCCTCCTCCTCCTTCCTCCCTTGCCGCCGCCAGGGGGCGCGGCCGGGCAAAGCCCGACCGGCCGCGGCGGTGGTGGGGCGGGTTTTTCCTTCTCCGCGCGATGAGGCGGCGCGGGCTCCTCCTTCGAGTGCGGGCGGGGCACCGCGGCGTGGCGGCACGCAGCCCCCTGGCAGTGCATGATGCTGCGTGGCCGGCTGCGCAGTGGTGCACGCCTTGCCGCGGCGGCCGGATCCGCCCGGCAGGCGGCGTGGGCGACGGCTGGGGTCCGGCTTCGGGCTGCTGGCGGCTGCGTAGGTTCCTCTCCATCGTGGGCGTGCGGCGGTGGTGCGGCTCGGCCGGTGGCGGTCCGGCGACCTGGTGGTGGTGGCCGGCGGTGCGCGTGGTGGTGGTGCTTCCACTTGGCGGCTTTCTCTGCGAGGAGGCAGGGGAGCGGCTTGGACAGGGGCGGCAGCGCAGACGGCGTGACGGCTGCAGCGCGAAGGCGGGAACTTTACGGGCCTCGGAGATCCCGGCCGGGCCTATGCGGCCACGGGCTTGGTATGTTCCTGCTATTGCGTCCGGTCAGCTACCGTCTTCAACGGTGGGGGTGGGGCCCTCCCGCGTGCCGACGGGCTGCTGCCCTAGTCCCGGCTCCTCTTCTTCATTGTGCAGACCATGCTTCATGGTGCCGTGGTGAGACGGCGTGGGAAGCTTCGTGACCGGGTTGGCGCAGGGTGAGGGTCTGTTTGGTGGCGAGCTCTGGAGTGCCTGAGGTGGAGGTTGGGATCGGGAGAAATCCGTGTTGGCTTGGCCGACACCGACGCGGTGGCGCTTGTGGGTGCCGCCGGACCTTCCTGGAGGGCGTCGGGGCTACCCTTCCTCTCTCCTCGCCGCGTACCGGGGAAACCCTTGGCAGCAGCGTCGTCATCGTCGCTTCCCTTCTTGGAGTTGTTGATTGGTACCGGTGCTTCGGAGGCTCGGAGCTTGGTGGGCGATCTCCGGTGGGTGCAGCGGCCACGAGGCTTCTTCGTTTTTTGTCGATCCGCCGCTGTTGGCATTTGTTTCTCTTGTATTTTCTCTTTCTTTTCTTTTGGGCGTGACTGTGCTGCTTTCACCCCAACACCTATCGTTGGATGTCTCGGTTGGTTGCTTTGTATACAAAACGGGGGGAAATACCTATCAGCAGTAAGTGGTGAGTACTCACTACAGTTGGTTGATGGAATAATTTGTTGTAACTACGATCAGTAAGTGGCCACTGGCCAGTGCAGTTGGTTGATGGAATAATTTGTTGGCTATCGTCATAATGCCTCGACTAGCTCTTCAAGTGTACATGTTCTTCTCAGCATCCGGCATCCCTTCACTTGCGTTGGCAGGGTGTATGCCGTGCGAGCTAGCTTGGTCAAATGATTTCCCCATAAGTCTTGTCCTAGCTTCCTAGTTTCATGTAGTCAGTATCAATTCATACATAAAGAAAAGATAATGCTGAAGCTATGCACACCTACCCACAACAGCAACATCATGTATGTAGCAGGCCTACAGGGGTTAGATTGGCTTTGACTTGAGCAGGTCGGAACTAGCTTCCTAGTATTTTCCAACTTATTTGTTGGCAGCTACATCCTTTTACTTAAAACCGGGTGCAACTGAATCAGCAGGAGGTTGAAATTCTGTGGCTTACAGTGCACAGTAAACAAGTGGTGTATGTTGTTCTCTTTTTCCAATGATTGGATGAGAAGCAGTCTCATTTCATTCTAATCTGTTCTAAAGGTTTCATTCTTTTTCTAAGACTTGACATTTTGACAAGAATCACTGTCACTTACTAGTTTAATCAATAATTAAGGTATCCACGTCATGTGCACTATGGCCTTTTCTTGATATTCTGATCTTATACAACAATAGGAAACGACTCCTGTAATACCACATGTCAAGCTGCAACTGGTAGCCAAAAATTATGTTATGTGTGAACAGAACCTTTTTGGGGTGAATGAACAGTTGAACAGAAATAAGGGCCTCTCCAATCTATGGGCTTTTTTTCTTCTGAACTGTGGCAGATAGCAGAGAGGCGCGATTTTTCCATGTGGTAATGTGAATGACTGGTCATGTCAGAGCTGTGAAGACTTGCAAAGTTGCAAGTCAAGCAGAGCAGACATGCAGCAGCAACAGCAAATGCTGCAGCCTCTGGTGACCTGCACACCCAAAGGTTGTGGGTCCGAGCAGTAATTTCTCTTGCGCAGGGAGACCAATAATTCAGCCTCCACTCATTGGTGGCTTGGTGTTCCCTTCCCCCCCTCCTCGGTCACTCCATTCAGACTTCCAGACACAGCCAACTTCGCTCCATTGGCCAGCCTGCTCAGCTCCCCTGATTCCGTTCGTCGCCGCTGCCGCTCTCCTCCGCTGGTTTGCTGCCTCACCTGCGCCAGCGCGGCGGCTCCGGACGCCAATCATCTTTGTGCAGGAGCAGCAGGTACGTACACTGTGACTAGATGTATAATGTATTTCCCTTCCCAGAGATCTGTAGTGTACTGAACTTGGTTGCTCTGCCTCCAGATGCAGATGGGTTTTGCAGCTTGTAGAAGCGGGGGGCTGAAGCCAGTATTCCATCCTCTCTGATTCTGTGCAGCCGCACCTCCCCGGCATTCTTCCGCATGATCTGAAGCCACAACACCTTGTGTAAGTGAACCATTCTGTTCCTCTGGCCTCAGGCAGCGACATTACCAGTAGTGTTGCTGCTGCTTCTTTTCCCCCCTTTGCTATTTGGTAGTGACTAACTGCAAGAACATTCCTATTGATGCGCACAGCTTGCAGCATCTCAACACACTCACCAGCAGCGTGAGGATGGCCACTGCTATCAGTGCGGCAGTGTGGGCATTGCGCAAGGCGCTGGCTCCCGTTTCGGATGACTTGCTCAAGGATTGAGCGGCCAGCGACAGTCTCGGCCCCAACATCACCGCCCTCAAGATGGAGCTGCTGCGCGCGTAGGGGATCCTCTACAACGCGCACGACAGGGAAATCGCCAACCCTGCACTCCAGGATCTGCTGCACATGTTGCGGCAGCTGGCGGACGGGGCCGAAGACGTGCTTGACGAACTGGACTACTTCCGCATCCAGGACAAGCTCGACAGCACCTACCATGCAGCCGATAAGCATGCCAAGGGCTGCACCCATGACCTTGCTCTCAATGCGCGGCACACGGCCAGAGCCGTTGCCAACAAATTCAAGTTCTCCTCGGGCGGCAACAAGCAGACACCAAAATTGAAGTTTGATCGTGTGGATATGTCTAAAAGGATGGCAGACATTGTACAGAAGCTGGATCCTATATGTGCTAAGGTGAAGGAAATCCTTGATCTAGAGCTTCGGAACCCCAAACCTGCCCAAGGCAACAGACCCAAAACCACATCAGCAATAATAGAGCCAGAGTTATTTGGGAGGAATGTTCAGAAAAAGAACATTGTGGATGACATTACCCATGGAAAATATTATGCCAATGGACTTACCGTGCTTCAAATTGTTGGCCCAGGGGGTATCGGGAAGACGACTTTCACACAGCACGTATATCAAGAGGTGAATAGCTTGTTTGATATTATGATTTGGATCTGTGTTTCTCTTAATTTTGATGCAAATAGATTGACACAAGAGATTGTGAAAAAGATCCCCAAAGTTAATGGTGAAAAGGAGAATGCTGTTGAAGGAGAGCTCATCGAACAAAGATTAAAACATAAGAGATTCTTGCTAGTTTTGGATGATGTGTGGACATATCACGAGGATGAGTGGAAAAAACTGTTAGCTCCGTTCAGAAAAGGAGAGGCAAGAGGTAACATGGTTATTATCACAACTCGAATCCCAGAGGCAGTAACAATGGTAAAAACAGTGGATTATTCAATAGAACTCAATCGCTTAGGAACTGAAGATTTTATGCATTTGTTTGAAGCATATGTATTTGGTCACCAACAGCCATGGAAAGACTATCCTGAATTACTTGATGTTGGAAGAGCAATAGTGGGGCATCTGAAGGGTTTCCCTCTTGCAGCAAAAACTGTAGGTAGGTTACTGAGAAACCAACTTGCATTGGACAATTGGACAAGAGTTCTTGAAAGCAAAGAATGGGAGTTACAAACCAGTGACTATGACATTATGCCAGATCTAAAGCTTAGTTATGATTATCTCCCTTTCCATCTACAACAATGTTTTTCCTATGGTGCTTTGTTTCCTGAAGATTATGAGTTTGGTAGCAAAGAGTTGGTTCAATTATGGATAGGGCTGGATATTTTAGATTCATGTGATCAGAGGAAAAGACTTGAAGATGTTGGGTTGTGCTATTTAAATGACTTGGTTAATCGTGGATTTTTCAAGAAGAATGAAAAAGAAGATGGCAGCTCTTGTTATGTTATGCATGACCTACTGCATGAGTTGCCAGTGATGGTCTCCTCATCAGAGTGTCTTAGCATATGTAGTTCTAATGTGAGATATATACAATCTTC
Organism: Triticum aestivum; assembly: GCF_018294505.1. Lineage (NCBI taxonomy): Eukaryota > Viridiplantae > Streptophyta > Magnoliopsida > Poales > Poaceae > Triticum > Triticum aestivum. The sequence goes on from NC_057810.1 coordinate 164,210,321, forward strand.
TCCATCTGTACGTCATTTGTCTATCATGACAGATGACGGAGATGTCAACAATAGATTGGCTTTTAAAGATTTTAAGAGGGATTTGAGTTTATTGGGTGAAAAATTGAAAGCTGGAAACCTAAAACTTTGATGTTATTTGGAGAATACCAAGGATGCTTTGCCAAGAGTTTTGGTGCTTTGTTTGCAGAAGCAAAATCTCTTCGTGTTATTCTTTTATCCGGAGCATATTATGACTATGTTGTGGAGGATGTTTTACACAACCTTTCGAGACTTGTCCATCTTCGCTACCTGAGGATAACACCTTCTGCAATACTGAAGAGCAACATCTCAAGATTGTATCACCTGAGAGTTGTAGATGTTGACAAAAACAGTGTCCACCTTGGTTTTTCAAGAGATACGAGCAACCTTATAAACGTTCGCCATTTTCTTGTCCGAGACAGGAACCTTCAGCATAGAACTTCTGATGTGGGAAAACTGGAATTATTTCAGGACTTAAGAAGCTTTATGGTTAAAAAGGAAAATATAGGTTTTGAATTTAGGCAAATTGGGCAGTTGGCGGACTTTGGTGACTCACTGAGAATTCATAACATTGAGAATGTTGAACGACAAGAAGAAGTGAATGAAGCTAAACTGATGCACAAAATCCACTTACGGAAGCTAATGTTAGAATGGGGTATTGATCGGCCTAATAAGGATTCTGCACAAGAAGATTATGTTCTTGAAAATCTTAAGCCACATAGCAGTCTTCTAGATCTACACATTGGAGGGCATGGAGGTGCTACTTGCCCTTCATGGTTAGGTGAGAACCTCTCGGTTAAAATATTGGAATCTCTTTGTCTGATTGATGTAGCTTGGAGCAATTTTCCACCTCTAGGGGTGTTATGGTTTGTTAATGAGCTTGGTGAAGAGCATCTGAGTGGTATCCCAAGCCAGAGCTTTCAAAATTTGAAAAAGCTAAAATTGGTTGAGATACCAAGGTTGAGAAAATGGGTTGAAAATAGCACTTGTCATTTGTTCTCTCAGCTAGAAGTTCTCATCGTTAAAGGTTGCTCTGAACTCTTGGAGCTGCCATTTCCAGGCTGTCAATCAGAGCAAGAGGCAAACATGACTTGGTTTCCTAGATTACAGAAGCTTGAGATTAAAGACTCCCAAAGCTTTTGGCATTGCCTCCTGTTCCTTGGACTCGCGGTCCATGTTTGGCTATAATAGAACGAGCAGGGTCACGTTTTGAGGAGCTGAGTTATAGATCGGAGTTGAGCTTGAGAGTTGAGGGGAAGGAGGGTGGTCTAACTGATAGCAAGTTCTGGAATGTGTTGGCATTGCATAATCTAACCAAGCTTGAAGTGCTGGAGATGAAGGAATGCCCTCCTCTGCCATTGGATCACCTCCAAATGCTAACATCTCTGAAGATTCTCAAAATAAATTGCTCAGATAATGTTTTGCCACCGAGTGATGTTGAGACTGGGAGTGATGGCATGTACCAGTTACCAATTGATACCCTGCATATTTGGCGGTGTGGTGCTACTGGGAAGAAGTTGACACAGTTGCTCTCTCATTTTCCTAATCTCAGCAAATTGTCCATATCCTATTGTGCGAAGATAACAAGGGTTCGTGTGGTGGAGCAGCAGGACAGGACAAGAATTGCATCATCTTCAGCTAATAAAATGGAGCAAGCACAAATTGAACTGCAGCAGCAGCAACAGACAAGAGGAGAGGAGGAAATAGCAACAGCAGCAGGAGGAGAAGCACTTCTGCTCTTGCCTCCCCAGCTGCAGGAATTGAAGATTGACAATTGCCCAGAGCTGACCCTACTCTCCAGTTCGCTCAACGATGGCGGACAAGGAGGATGGCTCCAAGGTCTCCACTCCCTCTGCTCATTCCGGGTAGATCAATGCCCCAAATTCCTATCCTCCTATTCGTCCTCCCTCTCCCCTTGTTTCCTTTTCCCAATCTCTCTACAAATCCTCCATCTTGAAGGAGTGCTGGACATGGAGACGCTTCAGCCCCTCTCAAACCTCACATCTCTCACAAAATTGACCATAAGTAGATGTTGGGATTTAAAAGGCGAGGGAATATGGCCTGTCCTTGCCCATGGCTGCCTCATGGAATTAGACCTCCGTTATGCCCCCAAATTCTTCGCCAGCTCTGATCCCCCACCCACGCATGACAAAGAGCTTCTCTCCAGGAGGAGGTGGAGCGCTTCACTAACGAGCAAGAGGACGCCTTTCAGCTCCTCGCCTCCCTCCAGGACCTCACTTTTAACGATTTATGCGAGCTGCAGTGCCTCCCAGCAGGGCTACACAGACTTTCCAGCCTCGAGACATTACGGATTCAGTACAGCCATGCTTTCGAATCGCTGCCCAAGGACGGCCTTCCGAGTTCTCTGAAACATTTAGAGATTTCGTGGTGTTCTGCCTTCAAATCACTGCCCAAAGGATCTAGATGGCTCTCTCCTCGCTCCCGCTCCCGTACCCCTCCTCCGCCTCGCCATCGCTGCCGGCCACTCCTCGGCCGCTCGGCGCTCTCCTCGCAGGCGTACCTGATCCTCTCCCTTGCCCTCGATACGTCCTTCTCGCTCAGGACTCCCTGCGTCTTTTCCTTGGTCTCGCCGAAGCGGACAAGCTCCAGCTCCCCGAGCCTTGTTTCGCTTTCGGCTCCGGCTCGTCGGAGCACCTGCTCTGCCTTACTGTCTCCTCGACCAAGCTCTAGTTCGACGAACTGCTGGCCAGCGCTCTTCTGCAATCCTTCATTGGTGGATTCGCTGATTCCTTCAATGTCCGTCTTCTACACTCTCAAACCTTCCTCTTCTCTGTCTCGCATGCGACTTTGGTTGCTGATATTCTTGGCCTTCGTCCCATCCATCGGAGACTGTTCTCTCTCTCCTTCAGCCCGTTCTTGCCACCCGAGCCCTCTCCCTCGGCTCTGGCTGTCTCCTCTTGCAAACCCTTGACGGATGTCCTCCTACTGCACCACGCCACGGCCACAAAATTCGAAAATGCTGCCTGGGTCAGGCTCAAGTCTTTCGTCACAGTTCCTTCTGCGCCGGCCCCGCCAGCTTGCCGCTTGCGGGTTACTTTCCTCCAGTTCCCCTTTGCGGTTTCGCAGCATCTGTGCAACCTCATCCTCGCATGCCTGTTCGGCGGAGTCCCTTCGCAGTTCCACGCTGCTGAGGAAGCGGAAGATGAGTTTTCCTTCTCGGTGGCAAATCGGGTGTCGCCGACCTCGTCATCTCCTTTGGTGCGCTCCGGCGACCTGGGATGGACGTTCATTTCTCTATCCCTGCGATGCCTTTCAGCAGGAGCGCTCCGGCGGCGGCCTCTTCCAAGCCTGAGTGGCGCACTCTTCCTCAGCCTGGATCTTTGACAAGCTTGCCTCAATCACCAGTTAAGGTTAGTCCATTACGGCATGGGTTTAAGTTTCGTTCTTTCATCCTGCGCAAATTCAAAGTTGATCTAGTTCCACTACCTACCACCACTCCTGATCCCAAAACACACACCTTGCTTTGGATAAGCTTCTTTTTAGCAGTAGCAAAACCGAGTGCGTTTTTGGTCAAACTTGCCCTCGACCACTTTTTCGCTGGGCGTTCTAGCTTTATTGTTATGCATTACCAAGAGTGTTTCTTCCTTACTCTAGTGTCGTCGGATGAGGTCAGAAACGAGCTCGTCAAAAAGTCTCCGGTTTCTTGTCCTGGCATTACCCTAGCCCTCAGCCGCTCCCTCCAGGCGGCAAAAGCATATGTGAATTCAAATTTTGAACCGCTGCGTCCCCCGGACTTGGCTGCCAAGGAAACAACCGGAACCACTACCCCTCCCTCCATTTATGGGGATGCCACACTCTGTCCTTCCCCTTCCTCCCGTTACTAGCCTAGTCCAATTGTTTTCTTGCCCGACGTAGACAGCCAAGGCATGCACACGTGCTGACGCGCGCAGCGCTGCCATGCCCGGTCCAATCCCGTTCCCGCCTCCCAATGCCCCCCGCCTCCCGCTTCGCTCGCGTCCCCCTCCGTACCCGGCATGCAAGCATGCGACGTACCTCCCCGTCCTCCTCCTCTGCCAGCATTAATGGCAAACCTAACTACCTCCCCCTCCTGCGTAGACACAGCCTGTGAGCTCACCCTCTCTACGACCCCTGTCCATAAGCGAAACGCCGTGAACCGCGGCCCTGCTCTCTGCCCTCCCTATGAAAGCCCTACCCCAAACCCACTCGAGAGCTCGCCGCTCACCTCTTCGCCCTCATCCACGCTCCCCGAGCCAAGTCCCATCGCCGCGGCGCCAGTACATGCTCCCTCCTACCGCGACGTGCTGCTCTCTCCCCAAAAAATGCAGCGGTGCCCCGCTCCCAGCCCTCGCTCGCCCGCTGCGCCATCCGCTCCCCCGCCTCTTTATCAGCGACCTCACCTCACCACTCCCCCCCACATCCGTTCTAGACCTTTGTGTTTTCGTTGCCTTGCTCCAGACCACCTAGTCCAAGCTTGTCGTGATCCCATCCGCTGCTCTCGCTGTGGTGGTTCTGGCCATCGTAGCTACCAGTGCACCTCCAACCTCCCCCTAGCCCTCCAACGCCTTCGTCTCCTCCACCGAAACCCTCCCATGGCTGACGACAACCCCAACGTCCTCGTCATCGGCTCCCACCGCCTCACCCTGCTGCACCCCCTCACCACCTCGCCGCGTTCGCCTCGCTCTGCCTCGTCGGACAACGACTCTGCTCCCCTGTCCCAGCGTGGATCCTCCGGCATCCGCGGGCCAGTCCGCCCGCCTTCATCTGCTTCGTCCCCGGCCTTCTCTCCTGGCCGCGCGCACTCTACGTATCCGGACATCTTCGTCCCCACCAGCCTCCTCCACGACGTTGGGCTCTTCTGCTTCGCCCACCTAGACCACGTCATGGCGGAGCCGTACGACCTCATCCACCACGCCGTCAAGTTCTACGCCGGCTTACATCCTTTTCCTTTGCGGCTACGACGGGGTGTGCGGCCCTTCTCGTCTTTGACTCCAACGAGGACCGTGAGCTGACCATGACTCACTTCCCCGCCAAGTTCGCCGGCGTCACCATCACTCTCCTCCGTCCGGAGGAGACCGACAATCGGGCCACCACGCGCTACGACCACTTGGTGGAGATCGAGGCCAAGAACTACCCGCTCGAGCTGTGGCACCCCCAAGGCGCCAACTTCGTGTTCGGCCACTTTGGGGTGCTCTGCTGCGTCGACAGCCGCTGCCTCAACTCCGGCGACTTCACGACGATGCACGCCTTTCTCCGCGTTGAGAGTGACCATGTCACCCCGGATGGGTTCATCCTTCGCCTTCCGCCAGCCCAAATCGTCGACGTCAAGCTCCGTATTGTCAAGACTTGGGCCGTCTTTGAGGACCTCACCATCCCCCTCGACCATGACGTGGACGGCAACGGCAGTGAAGCTCACGTCCACGGTGCCTGGCGGTGGAACTGCAGCCATGTTGGGCCTTGCTCTGGCCCACATGCTGCAGTTTCCATGCAGCCACCAACACCAACTGCTGGGCCGTCCTCGCCTCCTCAAGCTCAAGCCACGCAAGCCCCTCGCAACTTTCTCCCACCTCTCATCGGCGGTCCTCTGTTGCCACCGGCTGCGGCCCCTGCTGATGCGCTCGTGCTGTCCGACAGCAGTGAGGGCACTGAGGGCGCCGCCCAGGACTCTGACCTCTCTGACACCTTCACGCCATCGGTTGATGTCTCCAACTCCTTCTCCGCGCTCGATTTAGATGGTGGTGAGACCTCGCTTCTCTCGGGTAAATATCCGGACTCCCAGCTTTCCATCTCTCTTTCTCTTGACCTGCCCCTAAGTTTTGCTGCTCCCTCCTGTTTAGTCAAGGATTCTACCTCGCTTGGGTCTGAAGCGCATGAGGCCACGATGCGTCGTAAACTGGCTGCTAACAAGAGGGCCACCGACGCCGCCAAGCTTCGCCGCATCCATCGCCTCGCTGACAAAGGGGATGGTCAGTTCATGGACATGACCACGAAGGCCATGCGTGTCAAGGCTCGTCGCTTCGACCTGCAGCACGCCTCTCACGACCTCGTCGAAGCCCTGGATACCTCTGGACTCACTAGCGCTCCTGAGGACCCGGTGCTGGACTCCGATGCCCTTGCTCTCATTGCCAAGCTCTGTGGCGCTGAACCGGTGGAGGTTCAGGAGGTGTCCTCGCCGGCGCCGTGAGCCACGACCTCCTGCCTTGGACGACGGCACCTCGCCATGGCCGCTCTGTCCTTACTTGTTATGGATGTATCTGCCCATCTGGCAATGGTTTAATTCCTAGTTTCCCGTTCCTTAGCTTAAGCCCGTGGTCGCCGTGCTGTTCCGGCGAGCTGGTCATCGACCCTTTTGTAACGTGTTTTGTAACGCGTGTGTGCTCCCAGGACTATCTACTTTGTCCCTCTAGTGAACTTGCCTTTGCTTCTAGGTGCCTTCTTCATCGCTATGGTTAATCACAAATTCAGTTTCTGCTGTTGGAATGTTCGTGGCCTTGGGCAAACCCAAAAATGTTCGGGTATTCTCTCTGAACTCCTGGCCATTAATCCACATGCTTGCTTTTTGCAAGAAACCAAGCTAGACTCCATCTCTACTCTAAAGCAGCGTTCCTTCCTCCCTAAGCACCTGAATCTAACCCACCCTCGACCGGCCCTTGGGTCTGCAGGTGGTATGCTTCCGGCCTTCTCCTCGGCTCACTTTTCTCTTATTGCAATGGACTCCGGACTCTACACCCAAACAACCCTCATCTCCTGTCTAGCCTCCCCTCACCCGCTTGCCATTACCAATGTTTATGCTCCTACCGACCATGCGCTCAAGCAGGAATTCCTGTCGGAGCTCGCTACCTTCGCCCCCTCTCCTCCCACACCTTGGCTAATCTTGGGTGATTTCAATCTCCTAATACTCCCCTTGGACAAAAACACGAGTAATTTCAGGCAGTCCGAAGCAGACATGTTCAATTCCTTTATTAACCAGAGGGCGCAGATTGAGCTTCCCCTTCTGGATAGATGCTACACTTGGTCTAGCAAAAGAGATCAACCCACTCTCGAAAAAATTGATAGAGTTTTCATCAATGTGGATTGGAATCTCCTCTTCCCAAACACCACCATTTCCTCGCTCACCAGATTCGTCTCTGACCATGTTCCCCTGCTGATCACTATAGATACCGTCATCCCTCGTCCCGCGCTTTTTCGTTTCGAACTTAGATGGACCACTAGGCCGGCCTGTCTTACGGTAGTCCAAAACGCCTGGGCCGCGGCCCGCTCTTGCTCAAACCACTCGCTTTCCCTAGTGGCTGCTCTCAAACGTACTCGCGCTGACTTAAAAATTTGGCGGTGCTCCACTCTGCCTCTAAATACTCGGGAGAAGAACTGCAAGACTGTCATTTCCGTTCTCGACCTCATCGAAGAATCTCGTTTCCTCTCGTCTCCTGAACTGGCTCTCCGTCGTGTCATTATTAAAGTTCTCCAACGCACGCTTCGTGAGAAAGCCCTCTATTGGATCCAGCGTGAAAAAATTCGCACCACTTTAGAAGGAGATGAAAACTCTCGCTTCTTTCATGCGTCTGCCTCTGCCCGTCTCCGGAAAAATAAAATTAATACTCTTGTCTCAAATGGCTCGGAGTTCTTCTCCCACGATGCTAAATCCAACATTCTGTCTGACTTCTACGCCTCCCTTCTCGGCACGGCCTTTCAGCCAACCTGGTCCTTCGCTCTCACGGACTTATACCCAGAACCCGTTCCACAACTCTGCTCTCTGGATGCCCCCCTTCACAGACGCCGAAATCACCAATGCCTTCCTCTCCATGAACAAGAATGCTAGTCCTGGACCGGACGGCTTTGGCCCTGGGTTCTACCGCAAATTTTGGCACATCCTCAAAGGGAAGATAACTCATTTCCTTTCAGACTTTCACGCCCAAAACAGCGATATCTCTTGCCTTAACCGGGCCCTCATAATCCTCCTTCCAAAGCATTCTGATGCTCGCTCCCCCGCTGACTTCCGCCCCATCTCTCTTCAAAACTGTCCTATCAAAGGAGTCGCAAAACTTCTAACAAATAGGCTAAAACCCCTTATCCCCCTCTTGGTGCATGCTGACCGGGCCGGTTTCCTCTCTGGTCGTAACATCTCTGAGAACTTCCTCTACGCTGCAGATATCCTTCACTGTTGTGCTAAAAGGAAAGCCCCCTCCCTCATCATCAAACTAGACTTTCGGAAAGCTTTTGACTCTGTTTGCTGGAAGACCCTCCTCCATACCCTTCAGGTTAGAGGTTTCCCCCCTCGGTGGTGTGACTGGATTAACTCTCTCCTTAACACTGGATCCACTGCCGTTATGCTAAATGGCATCCCGGGGAGGTGGATTCAATGCAAAAATGGACTCCGGCAGGGTGACCCTCTCTCCCCTTACCTTTTCATTATTGTCGCCGATATCCTTCAACAAATGATCATCAAAGCCAACAGCGAAGGTAAGTTGTTGCACCCCCTAAGCCCTCGCCTTCCCTGTCCCGTCCTTCAATACGCCGATGACACGCTTATCATAGTTAAAGCTACGCCCGGGGCCGCAAAACACCTAAAGAGTATTCTAGATAGCTTCGCTGCGGCCACTGGTCTCCAGATTAATTTTGACAAGACCACCTTTATCCCTCTTAATGTTGATCCCACTAACGCAGCACTTATGGCAGCTGACCTTGCCACTAACATCTCCTCCTTCCCGCAAACTTATCTCGGCCTTCCTCTCTCTCCCTACAAACTTCCCCCCTCAGCCTTCCAACCAGTCATCGATCGGTGTGATATCTACCTAGCTGGGTGGTGCGTGCTACTTCTCTCTCATGGTGGCAAGCTTGTTCTCCTCTCTGCCGTTCTTGACAGCCTCCCTACCTATTTTATGCTCTGTTTCGCTCTTCCTGTCCAGGTTATTGAAGCTATCGACAAGAGACGACGTACCTTTTTCTGGTCTAACGATGCCACTTGCTCTAGGGCAAAATGCCTGGTTGCTTGGGATAAAGTTTGTACCCCTAAGAAGCTGGTGGTCTAGGTGTAAAAAACCTTCACGCACAAAACTTTTGTCTACTGCTGAAATTTGCTTATAAATTTTTACACTCCTCAAACCTTCCCGGGAAGGATTGGGTCTTACACCATTCACCTCTTCACATTGGACATGGCAAAAACAGCTCTTTCCTAGCTAAAACCATTTTCAAGCATCTTCAGAGTTTGAGAGAGATTTCCCAGTGCACTGTTGGAGATGGTTGCTCTACTTTTTTTTGGTTAGATCGTTGGCTAAAGCCGGAACCCCTGGCTTTAGTGTACCCAGCTCTTTTTTCTCACCACACAAACCAACATGGCCTGGTAGTCACTATTTTGCAGGATGGGATCAAACTTGCTCTTCGTAATCGACTAACCTCTACTGCGATTGCAGAACTTGCTTCTCTTAATTCCTTGTTGCAGGATTGTGCACTCTCTCAGGTACCGGACGATCGTCGCCTGCTTAACGGTGCTGCCTTCTCCACAAAGGGCGCATATGCGGCCCTCTCGGATCACCTCTCGGACCCCATGCTTAATGATATTTGGGACTTAAAGGTTCCCAAGAAGGTTATGATCTTCTGTTGGCTATTCTACCTTGATCGCCTAAACACAAGGAAGAATCTGCATAAGAAGAGCATTCTAGACTCTTCAGCTTGTCCTAGATGTACTCACTCGGTTGAGGATCGACAACACCTTTTTTTTTACTTGTCCAGCAGATCGCAGGATCTGGAGAGCAGCCGGCATCTGCCCTCTTTACACTCCTATCACAAGTCTCTTCAGCACGACGCTTCCGGATTCGCTGCCTACCACGGTCCGCCCCTTCGTGCTCCTTTTGATTCTTTGGAAAATCTGGGACGCACGCAACAAGAAAGTTTTCCAAGGACTAGATGTTGTGGCCTCAAACTCCTTGAGAGCTATCTTGGATGATTTGATTGTTTGGTCTCATAGACTAAAATCTGTAACTTTAAAGGGCCACGCCGGTCTGTGGCGTGAGTTCCTATCCTCGCAACACTCTTAACTCTGTAACACCTGGCAGGTTTTGAAATATATATTCAGGTGGGGAGCCTCCCCCCCCCCCCCCCCCCCCCCCCCCCCCCGTTGAACATTTCAAAAAAAGAAATCACTGCCCAAAGACAGCCTCCCAAGTTCTCTGAAACGTTTAGAGATCTACCAATGTTCTGCATTCGAATCCCTGCCCAAGGAAGGACTGCCTAGTTCTCTGCCAAACCTAACGATCTGGGACTGTCCTGCTTTCAAATCGCTGCCCAAGGACAGCCTCCCAACTTCTCTGCAATATCTAAGGATCTGGGACTGTCCTGCCTTGACATCGCTACCCAAGGATGGCCTCCCAAGTTCACTGCGGGAGTTAACTCTCCGGTCTGGCAACAGCGAGGAGCTAATGAGGCAGTGCCGCAAGTTAAAGGGAACCATTCCAATAATCGAAGACTAATCCAAGGTAACAAGCTAACGGTCTCTAATCTTATTGCTGTAAAAGATCAATGTACATTTTCGCGTGGCCATGAAAAGTTCAGGTGTGTCATGAACCCTGTAGAGACGTAGACCTTTCCGACATGGGGGAAAAGTACTTCCTTGTCTGTACACACCAAATTCTTTTTCTTTTCCGTACCGCGTAATCATCAAAGCATATACTGTTCTTTCTGGTTCGTCACAATTATTGCTGTTTCACCTGAATAAGCCACTTATTTTTATCTACTGTGCAGGCTCTTCTTGGGTTTGTATGTTCTGCTAGACTGGTACATATTCTCTCTGCATCCAAGTACAGTTTGAGGTTCCAGTGCAAGCATCAAGACCCAATTTTGTGTCTTCCATCCTGTACATAAAATCGGTTAGTATTTGAATAATCACCCCAACTCCAATAGTTTCATACGTTGTTTAGAAATTCAATCCACAATTTTTTTTTATGTGTACTGTTAATATATTTTGAGTTATTCCAGACTGTCAGTATTAGAGTTCGAGCAAAGAGCGAGAGCAACTATTAACAAAAACAAATCAGACTCGTCTTCTTTTTTTTCCGTCATTTTAGTACTTTCTCTCAATGATCTTGTAAGATTTTGATCCTAAGTAAAGCAATAGTGCCAGGACTGTATGTGCTAATTTACAAAGTAGTGTGTGACCAGCGGGACAATTTTGTTTTCAAAATAAAGAGGTATCTACTGCGGGATAATTCATTTCTACAGATGGATATTATGTTTATCATTGAAACTGGATGGTCACCTATTTTCATAATTCTCATTGGAATCAGAAGGTTGCTCATGTAACTTGCAATTGATTTATATGCTGCCCAGACGGAAAAGGCTGTCCCGGTGCGGAGCAGATTGACGGATCCTGGTGCCATGTGCCCTTGCTCTGCTGTCATGTTACTCCCTCCGTCTGGAAATACTTGTCGTAGAAATGCTTAAAAATGGATGTATCTAAGAACTAAAATACGTCTAGATACATCCTTTTTCCGACAAGTATTTCCGGACGGAGAGAGTACATATCTGGCCTTTCTTCTTAGTTGTTAATCTGTCGTTGATCAGTGCAGCCTTGGAGAGAGGTTCAGCCTAGAGACAGAAAAAAAAGGGAATATCACAGTGCTCAAAGTGGATACGGATGTTTTTATTCTGATTTTGAGGGTAAACAGCTCGATGTGGCTGGCACTCTGTTCCTTGTGAGTAGGACGCTGTGGCACATTTTTTTTTGTTTGGATGTGACACACTGGACAGTTGATTGACATGAACATCTTTCAACGCCTTGCAGGCTCATCACGTTGTTAGAGTTGCGTGCTAGTCAAGGCTAAGATTTACAAATTCCCGATTATGAATTCCATGAGCGAGAGCTACACTGATCAACGCCGCTCTCATACTTTTTTTTGAAAGAAAACATGCACTTTATTGGTTGAAAATAATGGTTACATCGTCTATAAGAAGAGGTACAATATTCTCCATAGGCTCCTCAAACCAATCTCTAGTTACCTTCTCGGCCTTGTGGCTAAGAATCAAGTGTACTAATGTTCTTATCAGTTTATAATATCTGACACTTGTTGGAGAGATGAGCAACTAGTATTCACTGAGGGCCAAAGGCCATTACATATACACCAGGCAATAAGAAAGCCACCAAGAAAGACGCAATAAGCAGACAGCGAGCGTCGATCAGAGGATCACTAGCCCATGTAGCATCGGAGTAGGCCTGGAGCTTAAGAGAGCTGGAGCGGGGAAAGAAAAGGCGCTGAGAAATCGTGCTACGAAGATATCGTAGAACACGGAGGATATGACTATAGTGGACAGAGGTGGGGGCTGAAACAAACTGACTCAGGATGTGGACATGATAGGAGATGTCAGGACGCGTAACAGCAAGATAGACTAGACTGCCAACAAGGTGACGATAGCGAGTGGGATTAGGAAGAGGGTCACCATCAGAGGCACGAAACTGAACATTGAGCTCCATAGGAGTCACAACTGTGCGCTCATCACCGAGAGCAGCGCGAGCAAGAAGATTCTGAATATATTTTTCTTGGAAGATGTAGAAGCCATCAGAGGTCGAGGAGATCTCAATCCCAAGAAAATAGTGAAGTGGACCAAGATCAGTCATGAGGAACTGGTCGCAAAGGCGAGCCTTAACAAAGGCAATGCGGTCAGAGTTGTCACCAGTGATGATCATGTCATCAACATAGAGAAGGAGAAGAGTCCGACCACAAGGAGACGTGTGAACAAACAACGCCGGATCATGATCACTGGGCAAGAAACCAGCGGCAGTCACCATAGAGGCAAAACGCTCAAACCAGGCGTGGCGAAGTCTACAGACCATACCATCAGGAGCATAGTACCCCGGTGGTGGCTGCATATAAACCTCCTCACGCAATTCGTCATTGAGAAAAGCGTTTTGAACATCAAGTTGAGAGATAGACCGATGACGAACAGATGCCACAGCAAGAAGAGTGCGAACAGTGGTCATGTGGGCCACAGGAGCGAATGTCTCATCATAATCGCGTCCCTGCTCCTGCTGAAAACCACGGGCCACAAGATGCGCTTTGTAGCGCTCAAGAGAACCATCAGAGCGAGTCTTAATCTTGTAGACCCACTTGCATGTGATGGGACGAACACTGGAAGGGAGGGAAACCAGATCCCAAGTGCTAGAGCGCTCAAGAGCAGCAAGCTCTTCGGCCATCGCAAGCTGCCATTTAGGCTGAGTCATGGCAGTCCGATAGGAAGTGGGCTCAACAATGACAGAGAGACCGTACCGATCAAGAGAGTAGCGATCAGGCAGGGGGCAAGGCCGAGCACGGAGGTTATGAACCAAGGGAGGCGTGAAAGGAGGTGCACCAGAGATGGAAGGCGCGTCAGGAGAAGCATCCTCAGAACGAGAGCAACGAGTATAGTGGAGAGGAAATGGTGAGAGAGGGCGACGGACTGGAGATGATGGTGGAGAGGTGGAGGAAGAGGATGGGAAGATGGTGTCGGTGGTGAAGGAGAAGGAATGAGAGGTGCAGGAGGAGGAGGTGAAACATGAGGCACATAGCAGGGTGTATCGGGGAGAGGAAGAAAAGAAATATCGTCCACAGAAAAGCTCGAGGAAGAAGGACATGTGTAGTAAGAGCGAGACTCGTCAAAGGTCACATCACACGAGATGCGCAGACGACGACCAATAGGATCCCAACAGCGATAGCCCTTGTGCTCATCACTGTAGCCAAGGAAGACACACTCAACCGACTGGGCAGTCAGTTTGGTGCGTTCTCGCGGGGTAAGAAGGACATAGCACACACATCCAAACATATGAAGAGCTGAGTAGTCAGGAGAACTAACAGTGAGACACTTCATAGGAATACCATCCTGCAGAGCAGTCGATGGCTGAATGTTGATGAGATGGGTGGATGCAGAAACAGCCTCAGCCCAAAAGTGGGGTGGAAGGGAAGCGTCAATCATCAGCGCACGAGCCATCTCAGGTAGATGACGACGCTTTCGTTCGGCAACGCCATTCTGAGCATGCGCACCAGGACATGAGAACTGGGCAAGAGTACCTTGTTCCGCAAGAAAACCACGCAACAGCTGGGAGATAAACTCACCAGCGGAGTCAGCACGAAAAGTGCGAATGGGCGTGGAAAACTGGGTGTGAACCATGGCAGCAAAACGTTTGTATATAGAGAGAACCTCATTACGAGATTTCATGAAGTAGAGCCAAGTGTAGCGAGAGAAATCATCAATAAACAAGATATAGTAGCGATGACCACCTTTCGAATCAAAGGGAGCAGGACCCCAGACATCAGAATGAACTAAGCCAAAAAGACGCTGAGATACCGACTCACTGGTAGGATAAGGTAACTGGGTCTATTTGCCAAGTCTGCAACCATTATAATGTAAAGAAACATCTCCAGATACATACCCTAAGAGGCCCTGACGAACTAAAGAAGACAAGCGAGAACCACAAATGTGACCAAGGAGATGATGCCACTGCTGGAAGGACGCAGACGAAGGGGCAGCAAGAGCATGGGAGCTGGCAGAAGTGGTGGCAGCGGAAGGAACACAAAGCCAGTCAACCTCCCAAAGGCCCTCTGACTCACGGCGCCGGGGGCCAGCACCAACCAAAGCCTTGGTGCGATGATCCTAAATGGAGTAAGAGTCGGTATCAAGAATGACATGACAACCAAAATCAGTAAGTTGGGCAGCGGAAAAAAGATTCATGGTAAGGCGAGGAACATGAGAAACACTAGGAACAGAAAAGGACGGAGTGGAAAAAATACCACAACTAGCAACAGGAAGAGATGTGCCATCGGCAGTAAGAACATTAATAGGAGACTCAAGAGGGCGAAGAGAAGACAATGCAGAAGAATCAGAGGATATATGAAAGGAAGCTCTAGAGTCCAGAACCCACGAAGATGTACCTGACGGTGTAGATGCCTGCGGTGATGAAGTGGTGAAAGCAGTCACAACAACGGCAGAGCCCGTCGATGAAGGACCGGAGGAAGCCAGAAGGCATTTGAGCCGCACAATGTCCTAGTCAGTAAGTGACGGAGTCGATGACGACACAGGAGTCCCACTGGAAGAGGAGCGCCTCTGGTTTCGCTGCTTCTAGCGACAATCAGACTCTGGGTGACCTGGCCTGAAGCAATAGTCACAGAAGGTGTCACGGTGCAATCGGCCCTTCTCAACATAAGGAGGACGACCCACCTCCCTGAAGGTGTGGGCAGGAGCGGTGGAGCAGTGGGACGAGCAGACGACACAGGAGCTCGGGCAGCCAACACATAAGGAACCGCAAGCAACCCAGCAGAACGAAGGCGGGTCTCCTTAGCACGAAGCTCAGCAAGTACCTCTGAAATAGGAACACGACCACGGGCAAGCAAGTGAGCACGTCGAGGCTCAAACTCGGAGCGGAGGCGAGATAAGAACTCATGGACACGCTGAAACTCCAAGTCGGACCGCATATTCTGACAGCAGCGACAAGATCCACAAACAACTGTCCGAAGAGAGTCAAGCTGGCGCCAGATGGCAGAACTCTATGTGTAAAACTCGTCAACAGATGAGTCACCCTGCTGAAGAGCGTGCTCCTGACGCACCACAGATAAGTAAAGAGCATCACCAGAGGGCTGATAGCGCTGACAGAGATAAGACCACATCGCTGCAACTATGTCGAGGCCCATGAACTCCGAAGCAAACTGAGGGAGGACACTTGCAGTGAGAACAGCAGCAGCTCGAGCATCATCATTGCACCAGTGAGTGTAAGCAGACATGTCATCGTGGTAGACAGAAAGAGCATCTGAATAGGCTGATACCTGCTGATCATAAGCATCAACCGCAACATCACCGAGAGCCTTGGCTGCATCCCGATCAGCCTGGGAAGCATCAGCAGCAAGTCGCACTGCTGTTTCTACCCTTTTTTTAAGTCAACGCAGACAGACTACCCGATCTGGATCGGGCCAGAGCGTGAGCGAGGCAGAGCTCGCTCGATCTAGCCAGAAGCGACTAGGTGCAGCAATGCAACCAGATCGGGGCGACCGGCCGGAGCAGCGGAGCTCTAGGCAGCAGCAGCCGGGCGCAGCAGGAGGAGAGCGGGAGGGCGCAGCCCGCAGAAGGGCGCCGGGCGGCAGGAGCGGACACTAGGGCCGGCTGGGCTGGAGGAGCCGGTCAGGAAGGGGGAGCACCGGCGGCCAAAACAGATAAGGGACAACAAAGTTGCCCCGATCCAGAGGTGAGGGCGGTCAGCGGAGCCCCAGGCAGCGGGAGGAGGGTGTCGGGCCTGGAGGATCCGGGCTAGGCCGAGAGGGAGATGGCCAGTTACGGACGGAAACAGCCGAAGATGGGCTGGGAGCAGCCGGAATCGAGGTGAGCTAGGAGTAGGGCGCACGGAGTTGCATCGTGCGGGAGAGCGAGGCTAACCTAGCATCTGATACCATGTTGGAGAGATGAACAACTAGTATTCACTGAGCGCAAAAGGTCATATACATGTGTGATAAAGTGCAGGAAACCCTTTATACAATGAGATATACCAAAAAGGGACTACACACATCTAACAACACCCTCATGTGGGGGAGAACGCACTGGATATGGGGTTTAGCTGAGCTCGGGCGTCAAAACGCCGCTCTCATCATTCCTCTGCATTCTAGTACCGAGGAAGAGAAAAAAATAGCAATTTAATAGCTTAATGAGCCTGGTGCCCTGTGCTTCTTATCTTGCAAGTATCCTTGCTGTAAGAGTCCGGTTTTCAGACTCTGTTCAGTTTCATTGAAATGAAACAACAGAGTGCAGCAGTTTCAAGCTTGCAGTTTTAACCGGGCTCTTAAGAATTGTACTATTCCTTTGGGTGTATGATTCTATTCTAATCTGATCAGTGTGGAGTGGTTCAGTTTTAGAAAGGAAAATTATATCAGTGCTATGTCCCCTTCGTCAAAACTGTGAGGCCCACCGCACCAACACCCTCCTCCTCCCCCTCCCCCTAAATTTCTTCCTTACTAATGCCTAAGTTGTTGGCTCTGGCTCTTGATCTCATCCTCAACAACACATGTGCCACTACGATTTCCGCCAAAGCTAGGACTATCATCGCTCGGTCGCTATCTCACCTACGCGGTTGTCATTGTGGCCAGCTGTGTCGTCTCTGGCTACAGCTCGTGCAATCGCCGTCATCTCCATAGCTAAATGGGTCGAAGGGTATATCCTAAGGTTTGTAATAAGTGACATATTCCTATTACTAAATCAACGACAACTAATATGGAGTACTAAATCAGCAACAACTAATATGAACTGGCCAACAACGCCAATAGAATTTAATCCAAAGTCATGCCATCTCATACTCTCTGTTTGAGATTTCTATTTTCAAGTTTTAACGAAGAAGAATCCGACTAGCTGGTTGGACAATGGACACCCTAAAAAGGCATATTCGAGTAAGAGGCATGCCCCTCCTTTATTAAATTGAAGTAAAGAGAAAAGGGTCGTGGATTTAACACCGCCTATGGAGAGACAAGATAAGAATGGAGAAAGGAATTGTGAACGAGAGTTGACGAAGTCCAACCAAGCTGGGTCTGGAAAAAGTTCGGAAACACCTTCTACCCACATTCAAAATTCACACAAAAATCATGATTTTTTATTTTTTTTAAATTTTGGTTTTCCAAAAATACACCTACATTTTTTGAAATATGATTATTTTAAAATTCACAAACATTTTCAAAATTCCTGAATACTTACTTAAATTCATGGATTTAGATAAACATGCAAAAACTTTTGAATTTTTTTATAATTTTAAATAGTGTCCATACTTTTTGTTATAGATTTTCGTGTTTTAATGAAAAAAAAGACCAGATACAGGGGTAAAACGGAAAAAAAAATCCTGGATAAAAACTACTCTTTTTTTTTTGAGGGAATGGATAAAAACTACTCGACACGCCCCAACTGGGGCAGCCTATAGCCCACACGGACGAACGTTGAGCCCTGTCGCCTCGCAGCCCGGCCCACCTTGCCTGAAAACGACACGGCTGTCCATTTTGCACGCACGGCCGGCCGGCGGCGCCTCGACGCACAGGTGCTACCTCGTCGAGTCCAACCCCTAAAAATGGCCAGGAGGGCAGGAAGGGGATCGGGTCGGAACCCCGCTGCTTCCTCCAGGAGGCCGATTGTTCAACTCGCCCTGACCCGGCGCAGAGTGCGCTGGCCGCGGCGCCCGCGGACGGAGGCTAGGGAAGCAGGGCCGTCGACGCGCGCTCCCAAGGTACGTCGTGCAAATTCACTTGCTGGGAAAAGAATCAAGAATAGGGCGCGTGGCTACAAATCTGCGTCGCGGGAACACAAAATGGTCTGCTGTCTCTCGTTTTAGTTGACTCTGACAAGATTGTGTGATGTATTTTTGGCAGTGAAAGAAATAGCGCGCTATAGCGCCGCTAATAGCACGATATAGCATTTTGAGCAATGTCTCGCTAAATAAATCAGTATACAATGCCTTGCTAATAGCACGCTATATCGATTTATAGCACACTAATAAGCGTATTTTAAGAGCCACGTTATTTTTTTCAATGATTTTTGGACGCTCCGCTTTGTCCGTTTTCACAGATTACGGCAAGTGGTGCACTAGCACTTACACATGACTCAAGTGTTACTCGTATACCTAAAAATTTAGCATGGCTCCAGTGTTATGTACCCCCTCCGTTGTATCTAGAAATATCTAAGGCAACTACTCCCTCCGTTCCTAAATATTTGTCTTTCTAGAGGTTTCAACAAGTGACTACATACGGAGAAAAATGAGTGAATCTACACTCTAAAATATGTCTATACATCCTTATGTGGTAGTCTATTTGAAATCACTAAAAAGACAAATATTTAGGAACGGAGGGAGTAATTCATTATGAGGTAATATTATTCAATGTTCAGCAAGCAAAGGAAATGGTGACATTTAAGTTGCAACGATTTTTCTGTTCTGAAAAGATTTACACACAGTTGAGAATATCTGAATTTTCATTGTATTCATATTGCTTCAGTTTAAACTGTCCCACAATATTACATACTTTCACATCTCCAAGAGATAGAATAACTCTTAATCCTATAAAAATTTGTAGACCTAATTATGAGTTTATGACTCATACCTAGAGGAGAAATTTATTCACTGGATATGTTGCACAACATGAATAGCAACCGAATATGATCTAAGTTGGCAATAAACAGATATGTACGTTAGAGTAGTACGTACTAGCCAAAATACCTCGATAGGACTATCTGATCATACAGCACCCCTACACCTAAGAACGCACTAAAGGCAATTGCGAAGGCCACCTTGTAATCAGTTTGTTTTGTTGACAGAATAGTGGCCGGAGGTGCCTCCACTGAACCACATTTGTGGATGAGCATAGATCCGCAGAGTTTTGTATTCCCATCAAAACTAGAAGTCTCAAATGTGTTGAACTGGCCTCCAGATGGAATAGGACCTTCTAGATCATTGTCAGAAATGTTAAATGCAGCAAGGAAGTGCAGGCTGTTCAATGCAGCTGGGATTGCACCTATGAGGTTGTTGCTGGATAAGTCTAGCACCCGCAACTTTGAGAGGTTGCAAATCGACTGGGGGATCTGTCCTGATAACTTGTTGAAGCTGAAATCAAGTACACCAAGCTTTTTCAACTGGCCAATCAGTGCGGGAATCACACCTGTGAAGTTGTTGTTGCTTAGATTCAATGCTTTTGGGAAAGATGTAAACACACGGTATTGAAGCGTCGGCCCAGAATAAACAGGCAGGTTGAAGACCCATGGATCCAAATGATTTGAGTTGTCAGTTGATTTTAGCATTGGCATCTCCGTCAAGGCTAATGGGATTTCTCCTTTAAGGTTGTTGTTTGACACATCTATATAGGAGAGATGGTTTAGGGAATTGATCCAGCCTGGCATTGGTCCGGTTAGTTGATTGCTTCTTAAAATTAACACCTCCAAATTTGTTACCCTTGATATCCATAGAGGTATTTTTCCAGATAATTGGCAACCATCCATATCCAAAACCTGAAGATTCTCAAAGCCATCAATTCTGTCATCCTGTGGCATGAGCTCTCCTCTGAAGTTGTGCGCAATAAGCAGGCTGCTAAGATTCTTGCTGCTCTTAAGGATCTGAAGTGCATTTGTGATGTTTGTGAAATTGTTTCCACCAAGTGACAAGAAGGACAGATACTTCAGATTGCCTATTCTCGATGAGAGCTGCCCGTGTAAGTTGTTTCTAGATAGCCGCAGCGCAGTCAGATTACTGCACGAGTACATGCTTTCTGGAACTGTACCAGTGAAGAAGTTGGACCAAAGATCTAAAGTTTTTAGATTGGGCAGGTTGGAGAAATTGACATTGATAAGTTCTCCACTGAATTTGTTGCTCCTGAGGCCAATTCTTACAAGATTTGTGCAGTTGCTCAGAGTCGATGGCAGTTCCCCTGACAGGTTGTTGTAGTGCAAATGGAACTCCTCCAATCTCTTGAGCTGACCTATAGAATCTGGAATCCTGCCATTGAAGTTATTCCATCCAAGATCAAGGGTACGGAGATTTATGAGGCTGATTATGCGTGCACTATCAATAACACCGTGTAAATTATTGTTAGGAAAAGAGAGGTATTCCAATGAGGTTGCATTGAAGAGTTCATCTGGGAGTGTTCCACTGAGATTGTTGTAGCCGGCCTTGATCACTCTCAGCATGGAGCATTCACCAAGCCCTGGGGGAATGCTGCCACTAAATTTGTTGAAACAGAGGTCAAGCACCGTGAAGGATGGTGAGTTATTGCAGAAATAAGTTGGTATCCCCCCAGTAAAGCTGTTATTGCTGGCATTGAGTGTTATCAGGTTATCCATTGTCTTCCATATGGTGGATGGAAATGGTCCTGCAAGTAAGTTGCTCGAGATATTCAGTACCTGCAGAGGCCGGGCAGGGGTTGAAGATGACAGTTCGTGCAGAGCTCCAGTCAGGCGGTTGAAACTGACGTCAAGGACAATGATGCTGCTGGATGACACCAATTCCAGTGGCAAGCTACCAGACAGCGAGTTGCGCGACAGGTTGAGACGTAACAGGCCAGTGAGGTTGCCAAGGAACGGCGAGATGGACCCCTCGAGACCTCGAGAAGCCAGCTCAACATCAGTGACCGTCCTATTGGGGCTGCAGGTGATCCCTTCCCACCTGCAGCAGTCTGTGTCGTTCCGCCATGACACCATGAGGCCGCCGTCTTGCGAGAGCCCATCAAGGAGCTGGATAAGGGAGCTCTTCTCCTGCTCCGTGCAAGAGCTGGTGGGAGAAGCCAAGGTGACTAGTAGCACAACGGTCAAACCAAAGAAAGGTATGGGAAACTGGTTCCTGTGCGAATGACTAAGCGGCTGCATGGTTTTCTTGAGAAACTAGCTTGGAAACTTAGCTTTGGTCTGCCAGGATGAACTGCTAATTTATCTGATGAAGAAAGAGCAAGAGAGGAAAGGAGCAACCTGCTCTGCTCTCCATTTTGTTTGATCCGGTCTCTGGTCGTTAGTTATAAAAAGAAAATTTGGGTCAAGGATTAGCTGCTATTGCTTGTCCTATCTACTGTAGTTTATTGGTAAGTCTGTCCAAGCAGGAATTGCCGTGTTGATACTTAATCTGTCCGTTTCGCTTACTAGTTTTATGTGAAGGGGTTGTTGCTGAACAATGCGTGCATTTTTTACACTTGAGTAACATCATGTATATAGGTTGGTTGTATTTGGTTTGACTTCAACAGGTCTGATTCTTCTTTTTACAACTTATTGACAACGACTTCCCTTTTCTTAATAAAAATACACCCACTAGGTGCAACTGAATCAGCAGGAAACTGAACTTATTTGACATGTTACCTAACTGTGCATAACAAACAAGTGGTGTCTACTGTTCTTTTTTCCCCCCCAAGACTGAACAAAAAGCAAGCTCGTCTCATTCTCACCCATAGTCAAGATTTCTTTCTTTCTATAGATGTAATTTAATAAGAATCAGTCTCACTTTTTATTTTAATCCATAATTAAGCTATCCATGCCATGTGCACTTTATTATTTCTACGAAATACTAATCTTCTATAGCAAATGGGAAACGATTCCTGGAAGTACAAGCCAAGCCACAACTCGTAGCCAACAGTTATGTACTGCATCAACAGAACCTCTATAGGGCCAATGAACACAATTAAGGAGCTCTTTCATTCGTGGGATTCTAGACTTGCAGGAACAGGAAAAAATAAAAACTGCAATTTCATGCCAGCTTGGATCCTGTGATTTGCCCTTACCTATGTTTTCATGTGGACTTTTTTCCTAGTTGTTTCTGTCATTGATCAGTGTAGAGTGGTCAATTTTTCTTTTGGGAACTGTCCTAGACATTTGAGCGCTGTCAAACGATCTTGTGCCAAAAGTTGTGATTCTGTGATTTTTTTGAAGTGTGGTAACTTGATATGCCAACCCAAAAGTTATGGTTTTGTGATAATTATTCTTACTAATAGGGCTTTCAGAAAACGGCAGTCATTGCCATGCAAATAAAAAATACATAATGTGTTTTCCCTGCTATTGATCCCACTTATCATTAATTTGAGAATATTTCTTCCCAGTTGTAGTCAAGTAGACCGGCCCAAGAGAAGAAAAAGAGGACTAGCCCTGGCGCAGAGGCTCCTCAGAGTTCGGAGTGCACTGCGTGCACCGGTGGAATGATGCTAGGGAAGCACGGCTATTGAGTTGTTGACGTGCGCTCCCAAGGTATGTCATGCAATTAACTTGCTGTGAAAAGAATGGGGTGTGCAGTTACAAGTTATTTTTGTGAGTACTCAAAAGATTGGGATGCACTCCTCACAACAATGTGCTCCATTGTTGTAGCAGCTGCAGTCTCTCGTTTTAACAAACTCTGAGAAGATTTTGTGATGGATTTTGGCATGTGCTGCTTCATATGTTGTGACAACTTATGGTTAGTGGTGCACTGGTACTTACCATACATTTTATTTTGTTCATTACTTACCCGTGAACCTAAAACTTTATAGCATGGCTCCATTGTTGTTGTTCAGCAAGCAAAGGAAATGGTGAACTTAAACTTACAGTGATTTTTATATTCTGATTACATATACTTGTACATCTTCCAATATGAGTTATAGAGAGCCCTGAAAAGATCAGAGTATCCATTGTATTAGTGCTGATTCAGTTTAAACTGCCCCACATTATTACATATACAGATATACTTGTACATCTCCTTGAAATGGAATCACTCTTAATCCGATAATGTTTTGTGCCGTAATTATGACTTGCACATAGATGACAAGCTTATTTGCTGGACATGTTGCTAAACCTGAATAGCAACCTAACCTGAACGAAATTGACCTAAACATATACAGTACGTAAACTGGAGTAGTACTAGCCAAAATACCTAGATAGGACTATCTGATCATACAGCACCCCTACACCAAAGAACGCACTGAAGGCAATCACAAAGGCCACCTTGTAATCAGTTTGTTTTGTTGACAGAACAGTGACAGGAGGTGCTTCTGCTGAACCACATCTATGAATGAGTATAGATCCACAGAGGTTTGTATTCCCGTCAAAGCTAGATGTCCCAAATGTGTTAAACTGGCCTCCAGATGGAATAGGACCTTCTAGATCATTGTCAGAAACGTTAAACGCTGCAAGGAAGTGCAGGCTGTCCAATGCAGCTGGGATTGCACCAGTGAGATTGTTGTTCGACAAGTCTAGGACCTGCAGGCTGGTGAGGTTGCATGTTGATTCTGGGATCTGACCTGTTAAGTTGTTGAAGCTCAAATTGAGTGAATGGAGGGATTTCAATTGACCGATCGTCGAAGGGATCTCACCAGTGAACTTATTATTGCTTAGATCCAGCAATTTAGGGAAAGCGAAAGGTTGGCGATATTGATGTGATAGAGTTGGATAAACAGGCAGTATGAAGACCCTTTGGTTCGAATTGGCATCTGTCTTTGCTGACTCTAGCATTGGCATATTGGTCAATGTTGTTGGAATTTC
The DNA here is from genome assembly GCF_018294505.1 of Triticum aestivum. Taxonomy (NCBI): domain Eukaryota; kingdom Viridiplantae; phylum Streptophyta; class Magnoliopsida; order Poales; family Poaceae; genus Triticum; species Triticum aestivum. The sequence continues at coordinate 164,234,267 of NC_057810.1, forward strand.
CCCCGTGAGGCTGTTGTTTGATATGTCAAGGTAGAAGACATAGCTTAGAGCTTTGATCCAGGCTGGTATCGATCCTGTGAGTTGATTGTTAGACAATATTAGTATCTCTAAATTTGCTAGCTTTGATATCCAGAAAGGTATTTTTCCAGATAATGGGCAATCACTTATACCAAGAAACCGAATATTTTCAAAACTGCCAATGGTGTCATCCTCTGGCATGTTCTCATGCCTGAAGTTACGCCCAATAAGAAGGGTGCTGAGGTTCTTGGAGCTTCCAAGAATCTGAAGTGCATCTGTTATGTTTGTAAGATTATTATTATAAAGTGACAGGAACGACAGGGACTTCAGATTGCCGAGCCCTTTTGCTAACTGGCCGTGGAACTTATTGGAAGATAATCGCAGTGCAATTAGATTTCTGCAAGAGTATATAGTTTCTGGAATTGTGCCATCGAAGTTGTTCCGCATAAGATCTAAAGACATTAGATTGGGTAGGCTAGAAAAATTGACCTTGGTGAGTTGTCCGCTGAAATTGTTGCAGTTGAGGTTGATGGTTATGAGATTTGTGCAGTTTGCTAGAGTTGATGGCAGATCCCCATACATGATATTACTGTTCAAAAATAGAGTTCCTCCAATCTCTTGAGATGGCCTATAGATTCCGGAATGTTGCCACTGAAGTTGTTCTCTCCAAGATCAAGGGTAACCAAAAAAGTGAGTTTGGCAATATATGTGTCTTGAAGTATTCCTTGTAAACCATTCCTGGGAAAAGAGAGGAACTCCAACGAGGTAGCATTAACGAGTTCATCTGGGAGAGTCCCGCTGAGGTTGTTGTGGCCAACCTTGAGCACTCTGAGCATGGAGCAGCTACCTAATTCAGGTGGAATACTCCCTCTGAATCGGTTGTAAGAGAGGTCAAGCACAACCAAGGATGGAAAGCTGGTGCAGAAATGAGTTGGTAGTTGCCCAGTAAAGCTGTTGTTGCTGGCATTGAGTGCGACCAGGTGTTTCATGCCCCCCCATGTGGAGGATGGAAACTGTCCTGCAAACAAATTGCTGGAGATGTTCAGTACCTTCAAGGGACGCACTGGGGTTGAAGATGGCACCCCATGCAGTTCTCCATCTAGGCGGTTGAAGCTGATGTCGATGGCGACGATGCTGTTGGAAGACACCAATTCTTGTGGTAGTCCACTGGACAGCATGTTGTTTGACAGATTGAGTCGCAACAATCCGGCGAGGCTGCCAAGAGTGGGTGAGATATACCCCTGAAGACCCTTGGAAGCGAGCAAGACATCAGTAACCGTCCCATCCATGTTGCAGGTGATCCCTTCCCACGTGATGCAATCTGTGCCGTTCTGCCATGACGCGGCAAGGCCACCATCCTGTGAGAGCCCAGTGAGGAACTTGAGGAGGGAGGCCTTCTCTTGCTCTGTGCAGGAGCTAGTGATAGAGGCCAAGGACATGAGCATCAGAAGAACAATGCCAAGGGAACTTATCGGTAGTTTTCTGTCGTATCTCATGCGTGAAAGCTGGAGTGGCTGCATGGTTTTCATTTCTTATGAGACTGGCATATGGGCACCAGATGCTTATTCTTTAGCTGGTTGCTTCTACAGTATTATAGAGCGTGCTCCTCCTTGTTCTGTACTTGTTACTTGTAGCAAGTAGGTCGCCTTGCAATGACTGAATTGATTGACTCCGCCACCCAAGTTTGTGGTTGTAACTAAATTCTACATGGACCTTTGTTTCCTAATCTTAATGATACGGCACGTAACTCACATGTTTTCCTGAAACAAAAGGAAACCAGATGCTTATGTTGTGCCCTGACTTGGCACAGCATTAGTGGTCTGGTCAAGGAACATTCTGAGGGCAAGAATGGCCATTTATAGCTCAAGGAAACTGGTGCTCTATTACATGATTTCGTAAGATTCTGCAAGTTGTACTAATGAGTCTACTAGCGTAAGATTTTGCATGTACACAGAGCAGCTTGTCTATAGGAACCGACCTGCGAGAAAGGAAGAGGCCAAGGAGATGATCTGCACAAGAGCAAGGCTAAGGGAAGGTATGTGCAAGTGCAATATCAAATGAGGGCTGGGTGTTATGCCTCTTTTCGGAGAAAGAGGGAAGGTCTGTAAAATGAGGGCTGGGTATTATGCCACTTTTCTTATAAAACTATCATGAAGCTTATTCTTCAGATGGTTGCTTCTATCAACAAGGAGGCCCTCCTCGGTCGCCCTTCTGGAGTTCTTTATCGACTACGGAGTAGTCACTTTTGCACTTAATGGTGTGACATGCAGCTTTCTTGTTGTGGAAAAATAAGGGATACCCCCTCTGATGTGCCCTGACTATGTAATGCGTCAAAGGTCTAGTCAAAGAAGAATTGAGACTCTGGTAACAAAAAAAAGGACAAGTTTGTAGCCTCATGGATGCGGTGACCTGGTGTTCTTTGCCCCTTTTGTCATGCCGGTGTTGCCTGGTGCATAAGTCTGCTGTTGTTTTCCGTTCCCCGGCTTCACTCACTGGCGCGTCATTCCGGAACATTGATTGTTTTTTTTGAAAGGCGGAACATTGATTGTGAACTCAAGTAGACAGGATAGCGTGCGAGGACTTGCAATGCATGGCAGGATGGTGGATTGCAACAGGCCGGAATTCGGGCTGGTTGCTGGCCAGTTTAGTTGAACAAGATAGCTGGTGTAAAGAGTTGTCTTTCTTTTGGGGTATTATATAGTTATGTTTTAGATGATGCTGTTTTGACGCTCTTTTCGCAGTGTAGAGTGATGAGCAAAGTAATCACTGTACATGTGGCTAATAATATAGTTCTGGTTGAGAAAAATAGCAAAAGTTTTTGTGAGACAAGTGATAGAATCCAGGTATAATATATTCTTTACTTGCCCAGTATATTTGCCAGATCTTGTCTTTAGATGATGCTGGTCTTATCTTCATCTTCGAAGGAGTGCTGCTTGATCGTTATAGATGTATATGATATAATCTTGAAGTAAGAAATGATGAATTTGGTCATCCATGGAGCCAGAAGAAAGATTAGTATACTTGGGTTTCATTTCATAGCTGGATCTCTAACTTCCTGTAAACATCATGTAGGAGTACTGCTTTTTCGTCCTTTGTAATTTATTTATTTTTTGCAGTAGGTTTTCCCCTCATAAAAAGGCAAGCAAATGGACGGCAGCACTCTGTAACCTTGTGGATACGGCACACTCAACACTGCAGCTGCCAACATTTATTTCAACTCCAATTATTCTATGACCATCACGTCTCAGGTTGCTTCTTTCAGATTGCCATCTCACCATACTTTCTTTCAGAACGTATTGGGGCCGTAAAGCCAAGCTACTGGGCCTTCGAGCCAGCTGGGGCTGCTTTGGTAGAAACAAAACAACAGGGAAGCGCATAGGACAGGCATCTTAATGACTTCCTGCCTGTTTGTTTAGTACCACCTCGCTCGCGGAACGCAGCAGGGCAGCCGATACAGTTATAAGAGGAGGTGCAGGGCAACGTCTCAACGCATATCTTTCTCGGTCTTTTGGCTAAGATCAAGTGTAGTATCTATTCTTATCATTTTAATATCCGATATGTGGGCTATACGTCCACAATGATATTAAATTTATTCTTTATGGGGAGGGCCCATCACACTAGCTTGCTAGTGGGGCCCTTACGTGTCGCCTGAGCGTCGCACTACTGCCCAGGCCAGGCGCACCCCAACCAATACAAAGTAAAACAAGTTTTTTTTAGTTGTTCCTCATGTAATTAGGCTTACTGTTTTGTGGCCTCCCACTACGAGGCATCTTTTCTTGAATCAATAGAAATCAGATGCTCGGCAAAAGACACTTTTGAGCTAAACAGAGTAGCACTGCACTGCACTCCATATCAAGCATTCATTTTCCAAGCTGGCTGCACTTGTGTGATAAGAGTATTAGCATCACAAAGCGTGAAGGAATCTTTTAACATCACAAGGCTTCAGTCTGATGGCAACAAGAGGTAATGTTTTGTAGTTTCATGGGATGCATGCCAGCGTTGCCTGGTGCATATGATTTGGTTTGCCACCAGTCTGGAGGATCTCGAGTGAGCATAAATGGTTCAATAGTGCTGAGCTTTTTCCTTGCAGTTGGAAAAAGGAAGCACCGACTATACAAATAAAGAGGTAAAGTTTTCTTGTGGAAACTAGTCGCACATATACTTCTATAGATATCAAAGCACATATAGTTCTATTACCATTGCTAGTGTTGTAACTTTCTGTTGGAAATAAAATCTACTAGAAGACTGTCAAATGGGCAGTTTTTAATAAGCTCATAACAAATGCAAGTGAATCCGCAGGATATTTGATCATCGTTTTAAATAGCCGGCTATAGCTCCGGTATAGCCCGCTATAGCCTTTTCAGCAGGGTGCCGCTAAATAGTCACCTTCACAAATAGCCCGCCTTAGCCCACTGTAGCTCCGCTATAGCTGATTTGGAGGTCTACCGCTATTTTTCATAACCCGCTATTTAAAACATTGTATTTGATACAATTAAATAATGAAATAAATAGTCACATTTGGCAGGAATTAGCTATGTACACAAAACTAGTCAAGAGGGAAGAAAGTTTCATCCTGTACTTAGTTCAACCATTAAAGGGTCATTTGTAGTTTTTACTCACTGTTTCCTATTGTTGGCCATAGCCTAGTAGGTGGCAGTTAATAAAATTATCTGATTTTCCCCTTGCTTCTTTTGCTTGAAGTTCCCTTTTGTGCATTTGCTTTTCTATGCACAACACATGAATGCATTCTCTAACGAGTGTGGATTTTTCGTACCCTCATATGGCTACACCTTCTATCTAGGCCATTCAGTTTGCATCATGATTAGAAACTAGCGCGTAGTGCGCGGCGGCACGCCGCGTCACATGGATTTATAAGCTATTTATCTTTTTGTAATTTTTGGTAAGCTGTACCAAGATTTGGTTCGTTGCAAAGTAGGTCATACAAGGAAATGCTAGCTCTTGTTCTCTTCTTAAGAGCTGAGATGTTGATCCTCCAGCTAGATTTGTCTGTCATGCAGTGGTAGAGAAATGAGACTTAAAACATAGGGCAGCCCGGTGCATGTAGCTCCCGCTTGCGCAGGGTCGGGGAAGGGTCCGACCACTTTGGGTGAGACTTAAAACATAGACATATATAATTTGTCTGTCATGCAGTGGTAGAGAAATGAGACTTAAAACATAGGCATATATATACGTGCTAGTTGTACTCTCTTAAACTAAGAGAGGCCGAGTAAGACACCAAGAGCGGATCCACATGAACAATATGGTACAGAACTCTTTTCAATTAAGGTTAGGCGTGTGCGTACATACTAAAAATGTTACCGACGAACCAAGGTAGTGACTAATAAAGATGGAATAAAGAGTTACTCCCTCTGTAAAGAAATATAAGAGCGTTTAGGTCAATAAAATAGTGATCTAAATGCTCTTATATTTGTTTACGGAGGGAGGGAGTACTTTGCAAGTCACTGTAAAACCAAGATAGCCAATGTATAGTAATATCATGATTCCATAAGGGAATTGAAGCAGCTTGAAAGCAGCCACAAATATTTTGAATGGTAGTTTCTAATACAGGTCACAAGAAAATAGTAACATGTCAAAAAGAAAAAGGAAGGTAAACTGAATAAGGTAAAAAACTGAAAAGAAATAAATTATGAACTGATCCTACCATTTTGTGTCGGAATAGATACATATGGCTGCTACTCCAGCTGAAAATTGACTACTAATAGGCAAACTTAAAATATACAGAAGCGATATACCGCGAGAACTGAACAACTTTAGACAGGGACATGTGGAGTCGAATGCATTCAGTAATATGGTTGTCCAACAACCAATTTCTATCACCCAGGTTATTTTACTCAGTATACTACTCAAGTCGTATCACATCAAACAGAATCATATCGTACTTTAAGGGTTCAAGCCTCGAGCTTACATATCATTGAAATCAATCCTCAGAAACCAGTCAAACCCACTAAATCTCAGTTTGAGCACTGCTATTAGCTGTACCAAAGAATTTTGTTGAAGCACATAAAAATGCTTGAATAAAACAACAACGCAACTAACAATTAATTTCGTAGAAAGCCTGATAGTATTGCTATTCTGAAGGTGGATAATTTGCATTCCAACATTTCTGCCATGGAACAGGGGAAGCAGTTTTCTACACAAGAAATGAGCCCACATGGACAAATCCTAGTATTGCGAAATTATTATAAACAGATCTACAACAGACATGTCCATATACAGGCCTACCTGCAATCACCCCACACATACATTTAGCAAAAAGTTAAGCTATATAGTACATATGTAAATTAACACCTCACTATACTGTTCTGATCTGGACAGAGCTTTATATTTGAAGCAAGAAGCAGAGGATATTACTATGTGAATGGCTCCTTGGATTCAATTCGAGTAGAGAATAATCTTTAGATAAAATTCATAGGAATATTTGAACACTGTTCTCTTTCTTAAAGAAATTTATCATGTGGAGTCCAGCAATGTGTAAAAAGGGCACAATAGATAAATCACACCATATGAAAACCTTGGGTGCATATATAGACAAATGTCCTTGGGGGGCTGTTATTAGAAGCGTGCCAATGGCTGACTAACTTGGAAGGAAAAATTCATAATACGAAGTAAGGCCTGGAGTGTACTATATTTTCAAAAATTACGACTAACAATGAAGCATATAATTAACTCGTCTCCAAATGTATGTAACATCACAATTAATTCACTGCTAGCACAAGAAATATGAAACCATAGCGGGCCAAATGCAAAGGAATTGCCTCATGATCCAGGCGTTTTTCTTTCAACTGAGTTTAGCATAGCAGAGTAACAATTAATCGCTTGATGAAGCAATAAGGGGTAATAGCTCTATCACCGTTACATGCAGCTATCAGAAGTAAAAACCCATGGATGAGGAGAAAAAGCACAAATTAGGACTAAGGACCAACATCACCTTCTTTGCTTCAAAGTCAATTAATTCCTGGAATGGAAAAAATATAAGATTTGCTATTGGTTGGTTTCAAATTACGATACCTCGGTCTCAGAAATTATTTAGCAAACAAATATGGGTTCTCGGTTAGTACAATGCAACTCAACAGCAAAGAAATGTGAATCACCCATTAAGTACATGTACAGGGGAAAAGGGCAACACATGCATATCAGTATTAGTATGAAATAGATCAAGCAGACGGAAAGCTCATGCTCTTATCACCTTACTTGGCAGAACTAATATCAGTCTGTTGTTCAAACCAATTTAACATCATCTCCATTTCCTATCAAAGTGTTTGTTTGCTTCTAACAATCCCTTCTTTTTTTTTCTCATGGCCCACTATCATTGGCAGGTGACAGAATAAGTAGAACAACAACTACCACATCTACTAACAGTGTACCCTATACTGTTCACTATATGCTAGTGGTACTGAAAAGCTTAAAAAAGCCTTGATTAAACATTTCCAGATCTTGTTAACACCTTAGTTGGTTGATAGTCAACGAACGGCAGGTGAGCAACACTTGACTGGGGGGTTCGGCTCAGGTGCAGGGTTCACCGCACCTATTATGGTGCAGGCCCAATCAATGCATTCCACGTGTGCTAGTAGGCCCATACTTCATTATTAATTTTTTTAATCTTCCGATTAATCTCCATCCTCTCTTCAATTCCATGCAAACAGGTCGGATCACACGGCAAGGTACTCCTGTCATGACGACCTCCGCCGTCTTCACCCAGCACACATCTGGACGAACTTCCCTAATACTCCAATCTTCGCGACTACAATGTGCTGCATTTTTTGATGGGCATGTGCTCACTGCTCAGGGCATGCAGGCACTTTTACATGCCGTCGACGTGAGCACACACTCTTCGATAGTATTGATCAAATGATCCATCACGTTGTTTTCTCGTCGGATCAGACTCCAGCCGGCCAGTACTTTTGATTGTCTGACGGCAAGATTGTTCAGAGCACAACGAGCGGGTTAGCAAGCATGGCGTAACCTAGGTCTCGTATGGTCCTCGAGCACGCACACATCCTGGCCGATGAAGATTATCTATTTAGCTGCTGCATGGACAAACAGCGATGGAGATATGCAACAGAGAATAAACAATCCAAACTATTTCATAAGAGATTTGTAAGTTTGCAATTGCAGCAGAGAGAATAAACAACAAATAAATTAGATATAGCACGGAGAGTTTGGAAGGAAAGCGATCCATTGAAGGATTAATTAAAGAATGAATTAATTAATTGCTTGGGCCTACAAACATACGTGGCATGTGCTCATTGGGCCTGCACCATAATAGGTGCGGTGACCCCTGCACCTGAGCCGAACCCCTTGACTGGTAATGTACCGAATACAACAATTTGAACTGTTAGTAACAAACATAAACTACTCCCAACGGCCAACAACCATACATAAACAACAACGGCAAAAACATTGCATTAGCAACAGCAGAAGATAAAGAAAAGACGATCTTTAATTAGCAGCAGCATTATCTCTATTACTTTGTACTATGTAGGAACAACAAACTCTTTGTAGCATCATCATCATTATCTCTAAGCAGTAGTGCTATCCCTTTAATGATTCCATGCATCATCAAGGCACTGAACATCCGGCGTGGGAGGAACTGATCAGCAGGACAAAACCAACAAAACCGATCAACATTGAAGATCACACAATAATCAAAGGATGAAAAGAGAAAAATAACTACGAAGGAAAGGAGATATACAAGACGGAATCGACCACTCTACCCCAACGAAGTATACCAGACCGCCATCTAGAGGCCAATGAGACATGCATGCCATCTACAGAAGTGTAAAAGAACCAAAAAAACGCTGATTACAAACCAAACACTGAGTGAAATCACAAATATGAGGCACACTCACCACCACAAGAAACTATTTGACACAGCGAATCTCCCACTCGCCGTCAGCGAGATTCCTCAAGATCCAAATTACATGATGGAATCATAGTACCTGCAAATTTCACAAATAAAACAAAGAATCACGAAATAAAAAAACACAGAAATCAGATTTAGAGAGGAAAAGGAACAAGAACGTATGTACCTGAAGCGATGGAACCAACAGACGGTGACACGGACAACGGATGCCGAGTTGCCGACCAACCGGCCGCCGGTGAGACGCACCACCGAAAGAACCACGAAGAACCAACGCAGGCGGAGCGCCACATCCCCGGAAGAACGAACCGACGGCGGCCGATCCCGGGCGCGAGGTGGATGAGCGAGAGGCATGGGACAAATCGAGGCGCTGACCGGAGGTACGCCGGCGGGGCCCGACGGGTTGGACAGGCTCCAGATCAAGAACACAGGGAAGGCTGCAGCGCCCTGAATTCCGTCTTCTCCGCCATTACTTCCTCTGGGTCTCTCATGGCAAGCGGTGTCGGCAGGGCAGATGGGAGCACGAGGGGGAGAGGCAGGTGCGGACGCCGCGGGGACTGAAAGATTCACACACAGGAAGGGGATTTTATAGGAGAATACGGCGGCGAAGCGGTGGCACAGTTGACGCGTCGCTTCTGGAGGAAGAGAGACAAATCTAGAAGAGGAGACCAAAATATCTTCAGCACATCACGTGATCTGTGTCTCCCTCCATAATCCTAAGATCACACGTGCACGTGCCAGCACATTGAACGAAAGAACCCTCCCGTAGGCCACGTCAATAAACAAGGGCACATAACGTGGCGACGGCAACGCTAAAGGAAACATGCCATACAACCAGACAAAGAAAAAATGAGATCGATCAACCTCTAGGAAACCACTGTGTACACGCGTCGCTCAATCAGCAAGGGTAAAAAAGATTCATAAAAAACCAGAAAAAAGAAACCCTTACAGGCCTAGTCTTTTTAGTATTTCTTTTTTCTGGTTTCTTTCAAACAATATTGCATTTGACCTTGAAACTTTGCAGGTCAACTACACGCAAGTGCCACTCTTTGTATAAAATATTTCTGATTTTTTTATAACACATAAAATTGTTAAATTACGAATGAGTTATACCATTTAAAAATTTATATTGCGCCAAAAAAATCCGAAACATTTCTTCACATGGCAGTACTTGTGTGATGTTTTATTTGCAAAGCTTTGAGTTCAAATTTTTTTTTTGGGGGGAAACAAAAGAGAGAAGTTCGGCCGCATGAATTTTGATGCAAAAATGGACGATCAGATAGATAGAAGGTGTATTGGTATGGTTGGTATGGTAGTACGATCACAACTTGCCCTAGTCTAAACTCTATCCTGCATTGGGCTTTATTGATCTGGAATTTTTATATGTACAGTTCTTTGCTCAGCCACCTACAGAAGTAAGAAGCATGATAAGTCTTGGGCCTGCTGAATCTTTTGAAAATTTCCATCACACTTCCATGAAATCGAGGTTTTGTAATAGTATTGAGCGAAGAAAAAACAAGTTACATACAGATACTTTGTGCTTTTTAAATTTAGCCTTCTAAGAGCATCTACAGATAATCTGGCCCCTTCAAACTTCCGTGAACATGCCCGGACGCGTCCGCAGACAGTGACCAGTCACCCCTTAATTTTTCACTTACACAATCATGTACCTCATTTAGCAAACCTCAAATTGTAAGTGCATCTAGTGCCCCTTAGTGATTTTGGTGTATTGAAGACTTATAGGTTAAGGGACTAATGTGTTTATGAGTGTACACATGTCTATAAGTCTATGAGGAGTTTGATATTTACAGAGAAAGTCGACCCCTAAAAATGAATATCTTCGACTGAAGATTTTGATATTCCTGAAGACTTTCATGAAGACTTTGAAAGTGAAGAAATTGGTGTGTCCGTGAAGACTTGATATTCATGCAAGGAATATGAAGCTTGAAGACTTTCATTTTTATAGTTTTGTTTTTCTCTTTCTTCAGTCATAAGAAACACCGTACTGTTAAAGGGGGTCGAGGAAAAACTAAGGAAAAAATTTCATGTGATGCTCACCTCAAAATCCTACACCTACCAATCCCTTCGAGTGAAGCCATTGGAAATCTCATACAGTTCAGTCAATTCCTTCAGTGACAGAGACGAAGTTCTTCTGGTCGCTGAGGAATTTGTTCTGACTGAGGAGTTAGGAATTCGCCAGTGCGGATTGCCTACACAGTGAGGAACATGATAGCCCTGAGGAATTTGAGAGTCAAAATTCCGATCGTTGCTGTGCTGCGCGCCAGTTGTTCCAAAATATCTTATCCACCTAACGGTCATATCTTTGAAGTGCATTTATATCTTATCATTTCGGGCTGCTCCCTAGGCTATAAATAGCCGCCCCTTACAACCACTAGCTGGTTGGCTGCTCCGAGAAAAACTGACACTTGTTATTTGAGAGCAACCCATCCTTCAAGGACTTTGAGCGAAAATCATCGAGTGAGGAAAAACCCAAACTCAAACACCTACAAACCCAAAGTGATTGAGAATCACTGAAGAGATTGATCCTGCGTGGATCCGACGCTTGTTACCTTTGAAGACTGTGCTTCTTCCAGACGGTTAGGCGTCATGGTCTAGAGCATCCAAGAGGAATTGTGAATCGCCGAGTGACCGAAGTCTGTGAAGGTTTGGAAGTCGCCTAAAGACTTACCACGAGTGATTGGACGAGGTATGTGTGACCTTAGTTCAAGGAGAATACGGTGAGGACTTGGTGTCCTGAGCTGCTTGCTCAGCGATTGGGTGTCCGAGACTGTGTGTCCTCGAGTTTAAATACTCAGCCGCTCCAACCAGACGTACAACTGAGACATCAGTTGGAACTGGTCTACCAAATCATTGTCTTCACCAACCTTACTGGTTCTATTTCCTCAACTCTTTCATTTCTTCATTACTGTGTTGAGTGATTGTTCATATCTGTATTTGAAGATTTTGACTGAAGACTTTCTCAATTTCCTCAGTTCAATTTCTTCAGTCTGTTTGTCTTCATCTTGTGTTATCCCGTGTTTACGCTTTATGTACTCTGTGTTTGTCTTCATTTCATCATTATGACTATGTGTGTATTCTGTCATGCTTACTTCTGAGTACTTATTCCGCTGCAAGTAGTTCTTCGCTAAGGAATTTCCTCACCGGCAAATTCCTAAGTGAAGAATTCATAAAAATCGCCTATTCACCCCCCTCTAGTCGATATAACGCACTTTTAATTGGTATCAGAGCAAGGTACTCCCTTGTTCTGTGTGATTTTGGTTTAACCACCTGGAGTTCTAGTTATGTCAACTGCAGGATCGAGGAACATTTCCTGCCCCATTTTTGACGGTCATGAGTATCCTCGGTGGAAGGTCATGATGAAAAAGCGACTCATGGCTATGGACAGTGAACTATGGACCATCACCGAGATCGGTCTTACCGATCTATGCAAGATGGCTGAGGCTGATGACATTCGCAAGTACACACTGCTTAATCTCACAGCGAAGGATGTCATCTGCTCTAGTCTGTCCCAAAATCAGTTCAGGAACGTCATGCATCTCAATCACGCGAAGCTAATCTGGGACCGTCTCTCTGAGGTCTATGAAGGTCATCGGACTCGTCATGATCCTTGGTTTGAGGATTACAAGGAATCTCTCAATGCGATGACATTCGAACCAGAATCATCATCGTCTACCCCCTGCCTTATGGCAAACGGTGTTGAGGTAACCGAATCCTACCTATCCGAATCTAGTGATGATGAATCTGGCGATGAATTTGGACCTAGCTATGTCAAACTTGCTTCCCTTGCCACTAAACAACAAAGAGCCTTGGAAAAAGTTCAATACATGCTAATAAGAGCGATGATATGTTGGGTGAAGAAATGGATCAGTCAAAAGCCTTGGCTGAAAGTCTTCAGGGACTCCATTCCAAGTTTGACGACCTTCAAGGTCATCATAATGCTCTCTTATCTGATCACGAGAAGCTTTCTCTTGAACTTCTTCAAAGAAAGCAAGATCTTGAGAAGCTAAGGGTGAGTTATGAAGATTTTCAGAAGGAGCGCGATTCATTACTTGCTCAACAAATCAGCGCTACTCAGGAAGAATTTGACCCTCCATGCTTAAAGTGCATTGAACGTGAATCTGCTAATTCTTCACCTGAATGTTCAAATGCTTCAAATGTTACAAATTCTTCACCTGCCTCTGCTATCACTAATTCCTCATCTGAGGACATTGTTAGTATCACTAACGATGCAGGGCTGAAGGAATTGTACATGACAGACATGTACAGAAGCCTCAAAGGGCATCAAACTCTTTGTGATGTGCTTAAGAAGCAGATCCTCAACAGAAACCCTAGGAAAGAGGGTATTGCCTTTGAGAGGAAACTCAATGCTGATGGAACATATTGGAAGCATGAGCAGTACCCCAAAACCTCATGGGTTGCTGCAAAGGGACCTCCAGTTGATCCATCTAACTTATCTGGCTTTACATGTGAATCTCCTCATTCTTCTGATGAGTCATTTGACTCCAACTATAAACTGTTCAAAAATCAGAATGTGAAGTATTTGCTAGATATGTTGGCACTAACTGCAGGAACGGTTCCCCTATGAAGAAAATCCGGGTTCCCAAAAGTTATGTTGAAAGTCTTCAGGTGAATGTCCTCACGACACCACCAGTGAAGAATAGGAACCCCAGATCAAACTCTTCATATGGACCAAATTCTTCATATGGATCCAAGTCCTCATACGGACAAAATTCCTCACGTAGATCAAATTCCTCAAATGGATCAAAGTCCTCATATGAACATCATCGTGCTAACCCTTCTGTTTCGCAGGGTAGAGCTAAGGGCTATGAATATGCGCATTATTCTTCAAATCATTATGTTCATAAGTCCTCGAAAAATTTCTCTGCTTATTCATATGCTTACCCTAACCCCTCTTATGTGAAGCGAAGTGGACTAGCTTCTATGACACCTTTCTCATATGGTGCTCGCAGAGTGATGAATTCTTTGCCACCCCTTCAGATGTTGGTGGTGAAGAAAAAGAACTAACTTCTTCCGCAGGGTCAGGTCTCCAGACGTGCTTTAACGTCTGAAGAATTTGCTGGGGGCCTGACAAAATGCCTGAAAGGACGCAGACGAATCATGATGAAATGAACTTTCATTTCACACGTCCTCACACTGCTTATCTGTGCTATTGCTTGATGAAATTGAATTGATGAAATTGACGTCATATTCTTCACTGATGAAGTATATGAGTTCGTAAGATGCACTAATTCATCTGCAGGATGATCAGCCCAAAGCAAACTAGTGGGTCCTCGATAGTGGATGTACAAATCACATGACTGGTGACAAGAACCTATTGATGGATGCTCCCTTAACACCGTCATATCTGAAGCATATCATCTTCCCTGACAAAGGCAAAAGTCAGGTATTGGGTCTAGGTAAGTTTGCGATCTCAAAGGATCGACACATGGACAAAGTCATGCTTGTCGAGTCCTTAGGATAAAACCTCATGTCTGTCTCAATGCTTTGTGATCTCGATATGGTTGTTGTCTTTGGAAGATATCGTTGTGTTGTGATCATGGAAGCTGACCATTCCAAAGTCTTTGAAGGCTTTAGGAGAGGAGATCTGTATATTGTTGATTTCTCTACAGGACCACAACCAGCCGTGTGCTTACTGGCAAAAGCTTTAGAAGGCTGGCTATGGCATCGACGACTTGGTCACGCAGGCATGAGGAATTTGCACACGCTTGCGAAGAAGAAGCATGCCATTGGCATTGAGAATGTCAAATTCCTCAAGGATCACTTGTGTGGTGCCTGTGAAGCTGGAAAATGATCAAGGCCAAGCATCCAGCGAAGACTATCATGATCACTACTCGTCCATTCGAATTGCTTCACATGGATATCTTCGGTCCTAATCATTATTCTGCTATGACGAATGAGGCATCTCTATATGGTTTTGTTATTGTTGATGATTATTCTCGTTACACATGGGTACACATTGTCACTTACAAACATGAAGTGCAGGAAGTCTTCAAACGATTTTCCTCGAGGGCTTCAACCAACTTTGGTGTGAAGATCAAACACATAAGAAGTGACAATGGGACTGAGTTCAAGAATTCCGGTCTTGATGGCTATCTTGATGAACTTGGTATTACTCATGAGTTATCTGCTCCTTATACTCCTCAACAGAATGGCGTCGTGGAGCGCAAGAACAGAACTCTTGTTGAGATGGCTCGCACTATGCTTGATGAATACAAAACGCCTCGTCGTTTTTGGATTGATGCAATTGATACCGCGTGCCACATCATCAACAGAGTATATCCTCACAAATTCTTCAAGAAGACAACCTATGAACTCCTCACTGACAAGAAACCCAATGTGAGTTATTTCAAAGTCTTCGGTGCTAAATGTTGGATTAGGGATCCTCATCACAATGCTAAATTCGCACCGAAAGCACATGAAGGTTTTATGCTTGGTTACGGAAAGGACTCGCACACCTACAGAGTCTTCAACAACGCTCTTCACAAGGTTGTTGAAATTGTAGATGTGCGGTTCGATGAAACTAATGGCTCGCAAAGAGAGCACCTACCTTCTGTGATAGATGAACCAGCACCTGAGGATTCTATCAAGTTCAAGGCTACTGAGGATGTCATTTCTACCGAAGAATCTACTAAAGAATTCATTCCAGAACGCGAAGATCTTCAAGCTAATGCACCTGAGGAAAATGCTGAAGAAAATGGTGCTGAAGAAAATGCTGATCAAGTTCCTCGACGACAACCAGCTCATCCTCGCGTTGCAAAAGAAGTGCAAGTTGAAAAGATCATCGATGACATTGAAGCAACAGGTCCTCTCACCCGCTCAAAAGCTTCACATTTATCTAACTTTTGTGGGCACTATGCTTTTGTCTCCATCACAGAGCCCACTAAGGTAGATGAAGCATTTCTAGAGCCTGAGTGGATTCAGGCCATGCAAGAAGAATTACATCAGTTCAAGCTCAACAATGTCTAGGAACTGGTCAAATGTCCAGATCCTTGCAAGCATAATATCATCGACACAAAGTGGATCTACCGCAGCAAGCAAGATGAAAATGGCCTTGTGGTGAGGAATAAGGCACGACTTGTAGCTCAAGGCTACACACAGGTTGAAGGAATTGATTTCGATGAAACTTTTGCACCTGTTGCTAGACTTGAGGCTATTCGCATATTACTTGCTTAAGCTAACCATCATAATATCACTTTATATCAAATGGATGTGAAAAGTGCATTCCTCAATGGTAAGCTTGAGGAAGAAGTATATGTTGCTCAACCCCCAGGTTTTGAAGATCCAAAGAATCCTGACAAAGTCTTCAGACTCAACAAGGCCCTCTATGGCCTCAAGCAGGCCCCTCGGGCGTGGTATGATACTTCGAAGGAATTCTTCGTGAAGAATGGCTTCACACCCGGTTCACTCGACCCTACTCTCTTTACTAAATCTTATGATGGTGAACTATTTGTGTGCCAAATATACGTTGATGATATTATCTTTGGCTGTACTGACCAACGTTATAGTGATGAATTTGCCTATATGATGAGTGAAGAATATCAAATATCTATGATGGGAGAATTTAAATTCTTTTTAGGTCTTCAAATTCGTCAACAACGCAATGGCATATTCATATCTCAGGAGAAATACCTCAAGGATGTTCTGAGGAAATTCGGCATGCAAGATTGCAAAGGAGTCAAAATTCCTATGCCCACAAATGGCCATCTATGCACTGATGAAAATGGTATTGACTTCGATCACAAGGTATACCGCTCCATGATTGGTTCTTTATTGTACTTATGTGCATCTAGGCCAGATATAATGCTTAGTGTTTGCATGTGTGCCCGATTTCAAGCTACACCGAAGGAATCACACCATAAGGCTGTGAAGCATATTCTTCGATATCTAGCTCACACACCAACACTAGGACTATGGTACCCCAAGGGCTCTACTTTTGATCTCATTGGATATTCTGACTCTGACTATGCTGGTGATCGTGTGAACCGCAAGTCAACATCTGGTACCTGTCATTTCCTCGGACGATCTTTGGTCTGTTGTTCCTCGAAGAAACAGAACTGCGTATCTGTTGGAAATATGCCCTAGAGGCAATAATAAATTAGTTATTATTATATTTCCTTGTTCATGATAATCGTTTATTATCCATGCTATAATTGTATTGATAGGAAACTCAGATACATGTGTGGGTACATAGACAACACCATGTCCCTAGTAAGCCTCTAGTTGACTAGCTCGTTGATCAATAGATGGTTACGATTTCCTGGCCATGGACATTGGATGTCGTTGATAATGGGATCACATCATTAGCAGAATGATGTGATGGACAAGACCCAATCCTAAGCCTAGCACAAAGATCGTGTAGTTCATATGCTAAAGCTTTTCTAATGTCAAGTATCATTTCCTTAGACCATGAGATTGTGCAACTCCCGGATACCATAGGAATGCTTTGGGTGTACCAAACGTCACAACGTAACTGGGTGGCTATAAAGGTGCACTACAGGTATCTCCGAAAGTGTCTGTTGGGTTGGCACGAATCGAGACTGGGATTTGTCACTCTGTGTGAATGGAGAGGTATCTCTGGGCCCACTCGGTAGGACATCATCATAATGTGCACAATGTGACCAAGGGGTTGATCACGGGATGATGTGTTACAGAACGAGTAAAGAGACTTGCCGGTAACGAGATTGAACAAGGTATCGGTATACCGACGATCCAATCTCGGGCAAGTACAATACTGTTAGACAGAGGGAATTGTATACGGGATCGATTGAGTCCTTGACATCGTGGTTCATTCAATGAGATCATCGTGGAACATGTGGGAGCCAACATGGGTATCTAGATCCCGCTGTTGGTTATTGACCGGAGAACATCTCGGTCATGTCTGCATGGTTCCCGAACCCGTAGGGTCTACACACTTAAAGTTCGATGACGCTAGGGTTATAAAGGAAGTTTGTATGTGGTTACCGAATGTTGTTCGGAGTCCCGGATGAGATCGCGGACATCGCGAGGAGTTCCGGAATGGTCCGAAGGTAAAGATTTATATATGGGAAGTCCTGTTTTGGTTACCGGAAAAGTTTCGGGTTTTATCGGTAACGTACCAGGACCACCGGGAGGGTCCCGGGGGTCCACCAAGTGGGGCCACCGGCCCCGGAGGGCTGCATGGGCCAAGTGTGGGAGGGGACCAGCCCCAGGTGGGCTGGTGCGCCCCCACAAGGGCCCAAGGCGCCTAGGGTTTGGGGGAGGGGCGCACCCACCTAACTTGGGGGGCAAGTTTCCCCTCTCCCCCCTTGGCCGCCCCCCCAGATGGGATCTTGGGCTGGCCGCCGCCCCTAGGGTGGAACCCTAGGTGGGGGCGCAGACCCCTCTCCCCCTATATATAGTGGAGGCAAAGGAGCAGCCCAACACACGAAGTTCTTCTCATGTTGGCGCAGCCCTACCTCTCTTTCTCCTCATATCTCGCGGTGCTTGGCGAAGCCCTGCTGGATCACCACGCTCCTCCACCACCACCACGCCGTTGTGCTACTGCTGGATGGAGTCTTCCCCAACCTCTCCCTCTCTCCTTTCTGGATCAAGGCATGGGAGACGTCACCGGGCTATACGTGTGTTGAACACGGAGGTGCCATCCGTTCGGCACTAGGATCTTCGGTGATTTGGATCACGACGAGTATGACTCCTTCAACCCCGTTCTCTTGAACGCTTCCGCTTAGCGATCTACAAGGGTATGTAGATGCACTCTCCTTCCCCTCGTTGCTGGTTTCTCCATAGATAGATCTTGGTGACACGTAGGAATTTTTTTGAATTTCTGCTACGTTCCCCAACAGTGGCATCATGAGCTAGGTCTATTGCGTAGATTCTTTGCACGAGTAGAACACAAAGTAGTTGTGGGCGTTGATTTTGTTCAATATGCTTACCGTTACTAGTCCAATATTGTTTCGACGGTATTGTGGGGTGAAGCGGCCCGGACTGACCTTACACGCACACTTACGTGAGACAGGTTCCACCGACTGACACGCACTTGGTGCATAAGGTGGCTAGCGGGTGCCAGTCTCTCCCACTTTAGTCAGAACGGATTCGATGAAAAGGGTCCTTATGAAGGGTAAATAGCAATTGGCATATCACGTTGTGGTTTTGCGTAGGTAAGAAACGTTCTTGCTAGAAACCCATAGCAGCCACGTAAAACATGCAAACAACAATTAGAGGACGTCTAACTTGTTTTTGCAGGGTATGCTATGTGATGTGATATGGCCAAAAGGAATGTGATGAATGATATGTGATGTATGAGATTGATCATGTTCTTGTAATAGGAATCACGACTTGCATGTCGATGAGTATGACAACCGTCAGGAGCCATAGGAGTTGTCTTTAATTTATTGTATGACCTGCGTGTCATTGAACAACACCATGTAATTACTTTACTTTATTGCTAACCGGTAGCCATAGTAGTAGAAGTAATAAGTTGGCGAGATAACTTCATGGAGACACGATGATGGAGATCATGATGATGGAGATCATGGTGTCATGCCGGTGACGATGATGATCTTGGAGCCCCGAAGATGGAGATCAAAAGGAGCAAAATGATATTGGCCATATCATGTCACTATTTGATTGCATGTGATGTTTATCATGTTTATACATCTTATTTGCTTAGAACGACGGTAGTAAATAAGAAGATCCCTCATTAAAATTTCAAGAAAGTGTTCCCCCTAACTGTGCACCGTTGCGAAAGTTCGTCGTTTCGAAGCACCACGTGATGATCGGGTGTGATAGATTCTTATGTTCACATACAACGGGTGTAAGCCAGATTTACACACACAAAACACTTAGGTTAACTTGACGAGCCTAGCATGTACAGACATGGCCTCGGAACACAAGAGACCGAAAGGTCGAGCATGAGTCGTATGGAGGATACGATCAACATGAAGATGTTCACCGATGATGACTAGTCCGTCTCACGTGATGATCGGACACGGCCTAGTTGACTCGGATCATGTAATCACTTAGATGACTAGAGGGATGTCTATCTGAGTGGGAGTTCATAAGATGAACTTGTTTATCCTGAACATAGTCAAAAGGTTTTTGCAAATTATGTCATAAGCTCGTGCTTTAGTTCCACTGTTTAGATATGTTCCTAGAGAAAATATAGTTGAAAGATGACAGTAGCGATTATGCGGACAGTAGAAAGCTTATGTCCTTAATGCACCGCCCAGTGTGCTGAACCCCAAACGTCGTCTGTGGATGTTGCGAACATCATACATACACGTTTTGATAACTACGTGATAGTTCAATTAAATGGTTTAGAGTTGAGGCACCAAAGATGTTTTTCGAAATGTCGCAGAACATATGAGATGTTTCGAGGGCTGAAATTGGGATTTCAGGCTCGTGCCCACGTCAAGAGGTATAAGACCTCCGACGATTTTCTTAGCCTGCAAACTAAGGGAGAAAAGCTCAATCGTTGAGCTTGTGCTCAGATTGTCTGAGTGCAACAATCACTTGAATCGAGTGGGAGTTGATCTTCCAGATGAGATAGTGATGTTTCTCCAAAGTCATTGCCACCAAGCTGCTAGAGCTTCATGTTGAACTATAACATATCAGGGATAGATACGATGATCCTTGAGGTATTCGCGATGTTTGACACCACGAAAGTAGAAATCAAGAAGGAGCATCAATTGTTGATGGTTGGTGAAACCACTAGTTTCAAGAAGGGCAAGGGCAAGAAGGGATACTTCATGAAACGGCAAATCTGCTGCTGCTCTAGTGAAGAAACCCAAGGTTGAACCCAAACCCGAGACTAAGTGCTTCTGTAATAAGGGGAACAGCCACTGGAGCAGAATTACCCTAGATACTTGGTAGATGAGAAGGCTGGCAAGGTCGATAGAAGTATATTGGATATACATTATGTTAATGTGTACTTTACTAGTACTCCTAGTAGCACCAGAGTATTAGATATCGGTTCGGTTGCTAAGTGTTGGTAACTCGAAATAAAAGCTACGGAATAAACGGAGACTAGCTAAAGGTGAGCTGACGATATGTGTTGGAAGTGTTTCAAGGTTGATGTGATCAAGCATCGCACGCTCCCTCTACCATCGAGATTGGTGTTAAACCTAAATGATTGTTTTTGGTGTTTGCGTTGAGCATAGACATGATTGGATTATGTCTATCGCAATACGGTTATTCATTTAAGGAGAATAATGGTTACTCTATTCGAATAATACCTTCAATGGTCTTACACCTAAAAGAATGGTTTATTGAATCTTGATTGTAGTGATACACATTTTCATGCCAAAAGATATAAGATAGTAATGATAGTACCACTTACTTGTGGCACTGCAATGTAAGTCATATTGGTGTAAAACGCATGAAGAAGCTCCATGTTGATGGATCTTTGGACTCACTCATTTTGAAAAGTTTGAGACATGCGAACCGTGTCTATTGGTGTATACGCATGAAGAAACTCCATGCAGATGGATCGTTTGGACTCACTTGATTTTGGATCACTTGAGATATGCAAATCATACCACATGGGCAAGATGACTGAAAGCCTCGTTTTCAATAAAATGGAACAAGAAAGCAACTTGTTGGAAGTAATACATTTTGATGTGTGCATTCCAATGAGTGCTGAGGCACGCAGTAGATATCATTATGTTCTTACTTCATGGATGATTTGAGTAGATACTGAGTATATTTACTTGATGAAACACAAGTCTGAATTATTGAATGGTTCAAGTAATTTCAGAGTGAAGTTGAAGATCATTGTGACAAGAGGATAAAATGTCTATGATATGATCATAGAGATGAGTATCTGAGTTACGAGCTTTGGCACGCAATTAAGACATTGTGGAAATTGTTTCACAATTAATACCGCCTGGAACACCATAGTGTGATGGTGTGTCCTAACATCATAGTTGCACCCTATTGGATATGGTGCGTACCATGATGTCTCTTATCAAATTACCACTATCGTTCATGGGTTAGGCATTAGAGACAACCGCACTCACTTTAATAGGGCACCACGTAATTCCGTTGAGATGACACCGTTTGAACTATGGTTTGGAGAAACCCTAGTTGTCGTTTCTTAAAAGTTTGGGGCTGCGACGCTTATGTGAAAAGTTTCAGATTGATAAGCTCGAACCCAAAGCGGATAAAATGCATCTTCATAGGACACCCAAAAACAGTTGGGTATACCTCCTATCTCAGATCTGGAAGCAAAAATTAATTGTTTCTAGAAACGGGTCTTTTCTCGAAGAAAAGTTTCTCTCGAAAGAATTGAGTGGGAGGATGGTGGAGACTTGATGAGGTTATTTAAACCATCACTTCAACCAGTGTGTAGCAGGGCACATGAAGTTGTTCATGTGGCACCTACACCAATTGAAGCGGAAGCTGATGATAGTGATCCGGATGCTTCGGATCAAGTCACTATCGAACCTCGTAGGTCGACAAGGACGCGTACTACTTCAGAGTGGTACGCAATCCTGTCTTAGAGGTCATGTTGCTAGACAACAATGAACCTACGAGCTATGGAGAAGCGATGGTGGGCCCAAATTCTGACGAATGGCTCGAGGCCATAAAATTCGAGAAAGGATCCATGACTTTGGAAGAAATACTTGATGGACGTAAGGCCGTTGGGTAAAGATGGATCTTAAAAGGAAGACAGACAATTATGGTAAGTATCACCATTAAGAAAGCTCAACTTGTCGTTAAAGATGTTTTCCGACAAGTTCAAGGAGTTGACTACGGTGAGGCTTTCTCACTCGTAGCGATGCTAAGAGTCTGTTGGAATTGGATCAGCAGTTACTGCATTATTTATGAAATCTTGCATATAGGATGTCAAAACATTGTTTCCTTGACAGTTTTCTTGAGGAAATGTTGTATATAATACAACCAGAAGGTTTTTGACAATCCTGAAAGACGCTAACAAGTATGCAAAGCTCCAGCAATCCTTCTAAGGACTGGAGTAAGCATCTCGGAGTTGGAATGTACGCTTTGATGAGATGATCAAAGATTTTGGGTCTATAAAGTTTATGAGAAACTTGTATTTCCAAAGAAGTGAGTGGGAGCACTATAGAATTTCTGATGAGTATATGTTGTTGACATATTGTTGATCAAAAATGATGTAGAATTTCTGGAAAGCATATAGGGTTATTTGAAAAGTGTTTTTCAATAGAAAACCTGGAATAAGCTGCTTGAACATTGAGCATCAAGATCTATGAGGATAGATCAAAAACGCTAAATGGTACTTTCCAATGAGCACATACCTTGACATGATCTTGAAGGTGTTCAAGATGGATCAGTCAAAGAAGGAGTTCTTGCCTGAGTTGTAAGGTATGAAGTTAAGACTTAAAGCTCGACCACGGCAGAATAGAGAGAAAGGACGAAGGTCGTCCCCTATGCTTCAGACGTAGGCTCTATAGTATGCTATATTGTGTACCGCACCGGAAGTGTGCCCTACCATGAGTCAGTCAAGGGGTACAAGAATGATCCAGGAATGGATCATTGGACAGCGGTCAAAAATTGTCCTTGGAGTAAATAAAGACATGTTTCTCGATTATGGAGGTGATAAAGAGTTCGGCGTAAAGGGTTACGTTGATGCAAGCTTTAACACCTATCCGAGTGACTCTGAGTAGCAAACCGGATACGTATAGTGGAGCAACCATTTGGAATAGCTCCAAGTGGAGCGTGGAAGCAGCATTTACAGAATGACCTAGAGATTTGCAGAGTACATACGGATCTGAAAGTTGCAGACCCCTTGACTAAAACCTCTCTCACAAGCAAAACATGATCAAACCCCAGAACTCATTGAGTCTTAATCACATGATGATGTGAACTAGTTTAATGACACTAGTAAACTCTTTGGATGTTGGTCACATGGCGATGTGACCTGTGAGTGTTAATCACATGGCGATGTGAACTAGATTATTGACTCTAGTGCAAGTGGGAGACTGTTGGAAATATGCCCTAGAGGCAATAATAAATTAGTTATTATTATATTTCGTTGTTCATGATAATCGTTTATTATCCATGCTATAATTGTATTGATAGGAAACTCAGATACATGTGTGGGTACATAGACAACACCATGTCCCTAGTAAGCCTCTAGTTGACTAGCTCGTTGATCAATAGATGGTTACGGTTTCCTGGCCATGGACATTGGATGTCGTTGATAACGGGATCACATCATTAGCAGAATGATGTGATGGACAAGACCCAATCCTAAGCCTAGCACAAAGATTGTGTAGTTCGTATGCTAAAGCTTTTCTAATGTCAAGTATCATTTCCTTAGACCATGAGATTGTGCAACTCCCGGATACCATAGGAATGCTTTGGGTGTACCAAACGTCACAACGTAATTGGGTGGCTATAAAGGTGCACTACAGGTATCTCCGAAAGTGTCTATTGGGTTGGCACGAATCGAGACTGGGATTTGTCACTTCGTGTAAACGGAGAGGTATCTCTGGGCCCACTCGGTAGGACATCATCATAATGTGCACAATGTGACCAAGGGGTTGATCATGGGATGATGTGTTACGGAACGAGTAAAGAGACTTGTCGGTAACGAGATTGAACAAGGTATCGGTATACCGACGATCGAATCTCGGGCAAGTACAATACCGTTAGACAAAGGGAATTGTATACAGGATCGATTGAGTCCTTGACATCGTGGTTCATCCGATGAGATCATCGTGGAACATGTGGGAGCCAACATGGGTATCCAGATCCCGCTGTTGGTTATTGACCGGAGAATGTCTCGGTCATGTCTGCATGGTTCCCGAACCCGTAGGGTCTACACACTTAAAGTTCGATGACGCTAGGGTTATAAAGGAAGTTTGTATGTGGTTATCGAATGTTTTTCGTCCCGTATGAGATCCCGGACGTCGCGAGGAGTTCCAGAATGGTCCAGAGGTAAAGATTTATATATGGGAAGTCCTGTTTTGGTCACCAGAAAAGTTTCGGGTTTTATCGGTAATGTACCGGGACCACCGGGAAGGTCCCGGGGGTCCAACAAGTGGGGCCATCGGCCCCGGAGGGCTGCATGGTCCAAGTGTGGGAGGGGACCAGCCCCAGGTGGGCTGGTGCGCCCCCCCCCCACAAGGGCCCAAGGCGCCTAGGGTTTGGGGGAGGGGGCGCACCCACCTAACTTGGGGGGCAAGTTTCCCCTCTCCTCCCCTTGGCCGCCCCCCCAGATGGGATCTTGGGCTGGCCGCCGCCCCTAGGGTGGAACCCTAGGTGGGGGCGCAGCCCCCTCTCCCCCTATATATAGTGGAGGCAAAGGAGCAGCCCAACACACGAAGTTCTTCTCATGTTGGCGCAGCCCTACCTCTCTTTCTCCTCATATCTCGCGGTGCTTGGCGAAGCCCTGCTGGATCACCACGCTCCTCCACCACCACCACGCCGTTGTGCTGCTGCTGGATGGAGTCTTCCCCAACCTCTCCCTCTCTCCTTGCTGGATCAAGGCATGGGAGACGTCACCGGCCTGTACGTGTGTTGAACGCGGAGGTGCCCTCCGTTCGGCACTAGGATCTCCGGTGATTTGGATCACGACGAGTACGACTCCTTCAACCCCGTTCTCTTGAACGCTTCCGCTTAGCGATCTACAAGGGTATGTAGATGCACTCTCCTTCCCCTCGTTGCTGGTTTCTCCATAGATAGATCTTGGTGACACGTAGGAATTTTTTTGAATTTCTGCTACATTCCCCAACAGTATCACTGTCTACTGCGGAAGCTGAATACATTGCTGCTAGTTCTTGCTGTGCTCAATTGATGTGGATGAAGCAAACTCTCAAGGACTACGGCATCAATGTGAAGAATGTGCCTCTCTATTGTGACAATGAGAGTGCCATCAAGTTTGCTCACAACCTAGTTCAGCACTCGAAGACAAAGCACATTCAGATTCGTCATCATTTTCTTCGCGATCATGTGTTGAAGGGCGACATCTTTATTGATCATGTGAAGCCTGAAGAATAGCTAGCCGATATCTTCACAAAGCCCTTGGATGAGAAGAGATTTAGCAAGTTGCGGTGTGAGCTAAATATCTTAGAGTCTTCGAATGTTCTTTGAAAAAGGACACTCATCCTAACACTTATGCAAAATTGATGACTTAGATGTGCAACACATGAAGAAACATTTTTCTTCAATCAATGAATAATAACACTCTAAGTGTGAAGAAATTAATGAAGAATTTGATTCTCAGAACCCTACGACAATTGTACGCGGTGTCTGAAATCATCATTCTTATACGGTGGGTCACGCCACCACCAAAGTTGATTTTTTTTTGAAATTCCTCAGTTTTGAAATTCTTTAGTTTTTCAAAATTTTCAACTTTGCAAAATCTTCACTGTTTCCGTCGTTTTTCTTCATTGGCTATATATATTTATATGAGTTTATGTCTTATACAACATTCGCTTATGGCTATTTCTTCAAGTTGCATTTTCTGCTAAGTGAATGTGATCGGACCCTTTCCCCTCTATGCTATACTCAACCCAATCCATTCACAAGTTCTTCATGTGCGTTCTATTTGAAACTCGTTCAAAATCTTCACTGTGTCCTTGTCAGCTGAAGAAATTGTGAACGAAACTTAAAACCTTATCTTATCCAAATTTTGGGTTTTGCCGCTCAAACCGTCCCGTATCCCACGATAGAATTATCTATTCACCCACGATCTAACATGATCTCCACTTTTCTGTACATGGGTGACACATGTCAAGCGAATGAGAAGGGTCAGGGGCACGTTCGTCCAAAATCTTCGGGCGAACAGTTTTTCACTACGACTATAAATACCCCTCTCCCCTTCCTCACTTCCTTTACTCCACTCGACCGCTCTCTCTCTCACTCGAGCTTCTCAAACCCTAGTGCCGCCGCTAATCCATCATCGCCGGTGAGGAAGAGCTTCACTGCCTCGACCTCGTTGCCGTCGTACTCGCGCTAGCCGCGGAAATCTTCACTCCGCCGCTGCCGTAGCTGTCTTCCTCCGCCAAGTTAGGGCGTGGAAGATCTGAACTGACGAGCTTCAAATCTACTCTTCTCAGTTCGTCGTGTTCTTCATCAAGGGTAATTAAAAGATACTTTTACTGCCCTCTTTGATTCAAATTTTCTCAACAAAATCTTCAAAGGTGTTTTATTCTTCAAATCCTCACACACAAAACACCTCACTAGTCATCTGCTCTTGATTCGTTTCTCTAAGCATCATTTTTCTTCAAGATTCCTCAATTGTGTGGATCTTCAATCTATACAACTCTGGAACCTAAGACAAAGAAAGCTTAGTGAAATTCTTCAAGACTCATCTGGTCAAATTTCTCAAACTTGTTCTTTTTGAAAACCTTCTGAGAACACATATGACCTCTTCAAATTCCTCGCAACTATACTCTGTTCACAGGTACTCATGTCCGCTGCTGAATCACTAGGTTCTCATCAACTTAACTCATTTGCAGCGTTCCTTGAAGAAAAGCTGCATACTTCTTCAGAGAATTCGATTGTTAAAATCCCTCAACTAAATAATATGGCAGACGGTAAGAAACCACAGAAAGGAGGAAAGAGGCCTGAGGTCATGACTGCGTTTGAAATACCTGAGAACATCTATGCTGACTATTGCACACCTGATGAGGCTAAGTTTGGAAAGGAGAAAAAATCAGCGCAAGGTGCGCATACAGAGGATTGAAAGGAGATGGGCAAAAGAATGGAGGGAGTACAGATATGTAACTCCAAAGTATATGAAGAAATTTGCACTAAATCCTCCATGCCCAAGAGATCCATTGGCACCTGGCCAAGAAGCTGACCCCACCAGCATCAAGCGTGGTGAGGATTTCCCTGAAGAATGGGCCAAATGCCAAGCCAAGTTGGCAAGACAAGCCAAAGAAGCAGTGAGGAAATTCAATGAAGACTCTGCTACTACTGCTACCACTAAGGCCGCTGTCAGGCCTAGAAAATCAATGGCAAAGAAGCCCGCTCACAAGCCAATTGCTTCACCAACTGTGCCCTCACGGCCAGATTCTTCAAAGCCCTCACGGCCAGTTCCTCATGCTGCTCCTGCTCCTCCAAAGTCCTCGGCTCCTCCCCCAAAGTCCTCAGTTGCTCCGGCAAAGTCCTCAACACCTGTACATCTGGCCACGTGCCAAAGGACTGCAGGCATCTCTATTGCCTCTGGTGTCTCAGCGAGTTCCTCAACTGCACCAAACTCTTCATCAGGCCCCACTCTGCTGAAGACAAAGGCAACAGCTGGTCGAGGTCCTCGGCCAAATCTGAAGAAGAAACAGGTTGCCTTCCAAGTGCCATCTGACGATGAAGCTGATGATGAACTTGCAGAAATCATCAGAGACAGGCAAGAAAGGGCCGCTAGAGCCAAAGGCACAAATGTGCCACTGCTTTTCGATCCAAAGGCGATCCTCGACTACATTGATCTCTGGCACAAGGACCCAAACACTCCTATGCCTGATTTTCATTTGACTCCTGGCCAAAGTCACATGCTGACCCATTTCATCACTGAAGAGGAATGAAAATTTGAGAAGGCTAGATAAATCAAGAAGGCTCAGTTCAGGAAAGAGAAGTTCCTGAGGAAAAACATTGTCAAAATGACAACTGATGAACTCCTCAAGATCCAGTCTGAAATCAAAGCCCTCAGCGATGATTTCAATGCTTATTATGCTGATTGGCAAGGAGCCAAAGTCAGGTTTGTTAAACTGACTGAGAAGTTCACCAATGTTGTAGCCCCATCGCAACAAGAAATTCCTCAAGCTGAAGCTTCTACTCAGCAAACTGAAGAACATGCCAGCACTGCTGATGACTTTCAGGCTGTTGATGAAAATGCTAGTTCCAGGGCTGATGTGACGCCCCCGATTCAATCGTACACTAATCATGCACGCAAATGTGTACGATCAAGATCAGGGACTCACGGGAAGATATCACAACACAACTCTACAAATAAAATAAGTCATACAAGCATCATAATACAAGCCAGGGGCCTCGAGGGCTCGAATACAAGTGCTCGATCATAGACGAGTCAGCGGAAGCAACAATATCTGAGTACAGACATAAGTTAAACAAGTTTGCCTTAAGAAGGCTAGCACAAACGGGGGTACAGATCGAAAGAGGCGCAGGCCTCCTGCCTGGGATCCTCCTAACTACTCCTGGTCATCGTCAGCGGGTTGCACGTAGTAGTAGGTGATGGGGTCATGTACCTAGGGTAGGGTCACAGACCTGATCTAAGTACCCTGCCCAAGGACACCCGTAGAAGAGATCACCTTCCACTCGACCTACGAGGGACTCACTCGACTGACTTGAAGGACTCGACCACGAAGACTCACTCGACCACCAGAAGGTCAAGAGGCACTCGGCACTGCAACGGTCTGTAATTAAGTAGACTTTATGATAGTAAAGACACTTTATGTGGGGTGTTACCAGTAACACCCCAGACTTAATGTATCTTAAACCCTTCATTACGTGGGTGGCTGGGGTCCTGGCGCACTCTATATAAGCCACCCCCTCCACAGGTAGAAGGGTTCGGCACCCTGTAACTCATATACACGTAATCCACTCGACCGCCTCCGGGCTCCGAGACGTAGGGCTTTTACTTCCTCCGAGAAGGGCCTGAACTCGTACATCTCTTGTGTTTACAACCTCTCCATAGCTAGGACCTTGCCTCTCCATACCTACCCCCACTCTACTGTCAGGCTTAGAACCACGACAGTTGGCGCCCACCGTGGGGCAGGTGTTTTAGCGATTTTGTGGAGAAGTTGCGATTCTTCCGAGTACTTTCATCATGGTGGCTGCTGGAGTTTTGGTCGAGGGTCGAGAGATCCGTCTCGGTGCTCTCACCTTCGTCGCCGACGACTCCGCCTGGCTCCAGGAGGCTCCACTCAACGTCGATGCGCTCCCCGTCCGCGGTGCGACGCATTTTCGCGCATGTGTCCGCGGCGTTCTGCTGCAGCAACCGTCGACCCCATATCGGTCGACTCCCCCATCGGCCACCCTCCCGGTCTCCCGCCAGCACAAGCGCTCGGGCCGGTCGAGGCTTCAGCGGTGGGTGAGGCACGCGGTGGCTCGCCCGACGGCCACCACCCAAGTTGCGGCAATCGAGCCCGACGAATCCCTCTACGGCCCGTTCGATCTGTCGACTGGCTCCGTAGAGACTGCATCCGAGTGCGATAGCAGTGATCCAGCGGCGGAAATCCTGATGGTCGACGGGCCCCGCAGTCCCCCTGGCTTCGCCCATGATGGTGGGGCAGGCGACGGAGGCGACCCCGCACGAGACCACGAAGAGTACCAGCCCGAGCCACTCGACTCTCTGCAAAGAGAGGAACTTCGCCGCAGGAATGTGGATGCCCTGCATACTCCCATCGCAGGAGAAACCCCCGAGGCTCGCGCCTTAGAGGAGGCACATTTGGCCAACTTGGCCGAACGCGCTCGCTTGGAGAATCTTCCACTACTAGGAAAAGGGCTATAGATGGAATTGACACTAATGGCGCACCAGATATGTGGTGCGCCATTAGTATATACTAATGGCGCACCACCCTCTGATGCGCCATTAGTGTTGAAACTACTAATGGCGCACCCTGCCCACGGTGCGCCATTAGTACCAATTTTTTTTTGAACTACTGCGCCTGTCCAAACATACTAATGGCGCATCCTCTGGTGGTGCGCCATTACTAGTTGTAACTAGTAATGGCGCACCAGCCAGAAGGTGCGCCACTAATGTTAATTTTTTTATTATTGTTTTATTCCTTTTTTTGCAAAAGTACTAATGGCGCACCACCAGGGGGTGCGCCATTAGTAACCTAGATTACTAATGGCGCATTCGTTGTTGGTGCGCCATTAGTAAGTGGGCAGCAACAAGATATTTTGGACAACCTCTCCTCCCACACTCACTTTCTCCCCACTTCATTCTCTCCACCGCCTCCTCCTTGTCTCGGGTGCCTCCTCTTTTTCACCTCATTTCCACCATAGATTCATTCAAATTAAGTGGTTAAGTTACCTTGTTTTGCTAGGTAAGTAAGGGGGGAAGCTATATTTATGTTGTTCTCCCTACAACAATGTGCACATGCACTTTTTATGCCCTAGCTAGATCTATGTATGTTCCTGGTGTTGCATATGTTTGTGGTGTTGCATATGTGTTTGTGTTTGGAGGTGTACCGGTATTTGAAATGCGATAGTTGCCAATATTCTGCCGGAATGTTGATTCATTTCCGTTTCGGCGAGAATTTTGGCATTAAGCATTCTTTTTGGTCCTATTTTTAGGGAAAGTCATGCCAAATTTTTTCTTGGTTCTAAAATATCGTTTTGCTCTACCCCGCAGGAGACCGTGGTCCGCACGATGACCGAAGGCATCATGAATAGGTTTTTGAGGTCCGCGAAGGCCGAGATGCTTCAAAAGAACGAGACGGAGATAAGATGTCCGTGTCGAAGATGCAAGCTGAATAGCCTTATTGCGGACCCGGATTCCGGGCAGGTGCGGGACCACCTGCTCTTGCGTGGTTTCATGGATGGCTATCGGTGGCAAGGTGATGAAGATGACTACGGAGTCGTCCATGGGGGCCGGGCAAGAAATGAGGAAGGGCAGCAAGACAACCACCGCGGCTCGGGGGGGGGGGCGAGAAGACGAAGAATCCCCAGGAGATGATCACCACGGTGATGCTGTACACAGTCATCATGTAGAAGATGCAGGACATGATGATGATGCCGGCGGAGTAGACGATGCTGGACCATCGATGGGCTGGGTGCAAGACCCTCATATTCAAGAGCTGCTTCTCAAGCAGACGGATAACGCAAGAGCTGCCGCCCGAGAGAAAGCCAAGATGGATCAACTTGAGTTAGACGCGGTTACTCCATTGTATGAAGGATGCAGGCCCGAGGATACCCGCCTGAAAGTAACGCTCATGGCTCTGGAGATGAAGGTAAAACACAAAATGACCGACGCATGCTTTGACGAGAACATGTCATTCTGGCACGAACGTCTTCCCAAGGGGAACAAGTGCCCGACCAGTTTGGAGGAGGCGAAGAAAATCGTGTGTCCTCTGGATTTACCGCATGTGAAATACCATGTGTGCATGAACAATTGCATCATTTATCGGGACGAGCACGCGAAGTCTACCATATGTCCGGTGTGCGGTGTCACTCGATACAAGAAGAGGAAGAAAGCTCCTCGAAAAGTGGTGTGGTACTTTCCGATCACTCCTCGTCTGCAGCGGTATTTCACGGATCCTAAGGTAGCAAAGCTCCTGCGTTGGCACGCAGATAGGGAGGAGAAGAAGCGAGAAGATGACGCAAATGATCCGGAGATAGATAAAAAAGACAAGATGCTGAGTCACCCTAAGGATGCGAGCTAGTGGCAAGCGTTGAACTTAGAATACCCAGAATTTGGGAACGATCCAAGGAACATCGTGCTGGGCGCGAGCACCGATGGAGTCAATCCGTTTGGCAGCCAGAGAAGCACACATAGCACCTGGCCTGTGTTTGTGTGGATGTACAACCTTCCCCCCTGGTTGTGCATGAAGAGGAAGTACATTCACATGAGTATGCTAATTGAAGGGCCGAAACAACCAGGGAACGACATCAATCTGTATCTGGGGCTGCTGAAAGAGGAGCTTGACACGCTGTGGAAAACGCCAGCCAATACGTGGGACGCTGCAGAGAAAGAATATTTCCCTATGAGAGCCGCACTGCTCACGACGGTGCACGACTATCTCGGTTACGGATATCTTGCGGGGCAGGTAGTCCATGGATTTTCTGGATGCGTAAGGTGTATGGATGACACAATGTATCGCCAGCTAGATAGAGATCCCGGGTCTTCGAAAACCGTGTTCTTGGGACATCGAAGGTGGCTTCGCGATGATGACCCGTGGAGGAAACGCAAGGATTTGTTCGATGGTGAAACCGAACCCCGAAAACGCCCGTGTACGAGGAGCGGCGAGGAAATAGACAAGCTGTTGAAAAATTGGAAAGACTGCCCACTGCCGGGAAAGAAGCAAAAGGCGCCAGAGCCGGGAAAGAAGCGAAAGGCGCCAGAGCCGCTGCTGAAGGTATGGAAAACGAGGTCTGTTTTCTGGGACTTGCCGTACTGGAAGATCCACCGTGTGCCTCACAGCCTTGATGTCATGCATATCACGAAGAACGTGTGCGAGAGTCTGCTTGGTACCCTGCTCAACATGCCAGAGAGGACCAAAGATGGGCCGAAAGCAAGGGCAGACTTGAAATCAATGGGCATCAGGCAGGAGCTTCACGCTATATATGATGATGATGATGATGATGATGAGGCGAAGCAGGACATAGAAAGTCGTCGCAAAGGCAAAAAGGCCAAGAAGACCGGAAATGACTACCCTCCCACGTGCTTCACTCTAAGTCAGGAGGAGATCGAGCAGTTTTTCACCTGCCTCCTAGGAGTAAAACTTCCTTACGGTTACGCGGGGAAGATAAGCAGATACCTAGACCCAGTGAAGCAGAAGTTCAGCGGGATGAAGTCTCACGACTGTCACGTGCTGAGTAAAATCTGAGTAGATTAGGCCATAAATTGGATTACGAGCACAGTTTAGTCAAGAAAATGCTTCGGGGCCAATGTTCATTCAATTCTTCAGATAAACAGGGCATGTATTCAATTTTTTTCTCATAAGGAGAGCAGATTTTCATCACTTGCACTTACACAGAGTTAATGTAAATGTTTTGCACAATAACGTAGCATGTATCTTCAGTTTTTGCACTTAAAAAAGCCAATCTTCAGTTTGTCCACTTCAAAATATTATAAACTCTAAAAGAACAACATGTTAGTACAAAACTTATACAAGGATCGTCACACAACCCTTATGCGCATCATGGTGCTAAGTCTAGATTATCATGATTGTGCATCTGCAAAAATTTATAACTGTGAGTGCAATCTGTACCTAACAAGCAAGATAGATAAGATTTCAAATGCGCAAATAAGAAATTGCAACACAACTGCAGATTTCAAGAAGTGCAATTTCATCAAATTTAGTATTAGATAGTAGATACTGACAGTCTGACAGTTATATACCAATTTTCTTCTAAAAAATACCTCATGGTTTTGATGATTGTACTAACAAAGAAAAAGCAGGCATTATTAGATATGAAATCTGGAAATCTTTTCAGTTCTATTTTTGTAATGACAGGAAATATTGTGGTCACTTTTCTCATCCCTTTTAACATGATGTAGTGTAACAGAACATATCTGCAGATTCCACCAATTCCAATGGTTCTTTCCTTCCACTGTCCAAATTTCAGTGAAACGTCTCCACCTTCGACACAACAGTGATTCTCAAAATTGACTACGCAGACCCCAAACATGATGCTCCTACTCTTTTCATAGAGACAAGGACATTAGCAACAAAGTAGTGGCTTTTCTCCGGGTGTTGGAGAAAGCATAGATGATCCTTCCATTTACAGTAGCAAGGACAATTGTACAACAAGACGATACCACTAGGGCAGGTTCCTTGAATCCTCAACATGACAGAAACAACCTTCTACTTTGAAGCCTCCTCTTTTGATCAGATTCAAATCATCACCCTTTCCAGCAGCAGCAGTAGTAACTAGCACTAGAATCACATTGTTCCGCACTTCTTCTTGTTGTGTTTGCTGCTGGGTAGAAGAAGCTTTGGTGGGCTGCTGCTTGTCTTGGTTCTCATCGAAACAACCCAGCTGCGCAAAATCCTCGATCGACTTGACATGAACCTGCAAAGGAAAGACAATATTAATAAATCACAACTCTACTAGATTGTTAAGTTGGGTGGGATGTAAAAGCAAATCTTCTTCTAAGTGCAATATACTTAGTGCTGCTATATGAGTGTATAAATATTTGTTGCTATATAAATGTGAACAAAATTCGTGCTTGTATATGATATTCCGCCATGAAGAAAGAATAGATAGTGTGGGTCTGACCTTGTTTAATTTCTGCAATTCTTGTATATGATATTCTTTGGTGTGTATTGCATTCTCATCGTGTTTTTGATCACAGAACAAGAAGGGAAAGGGCGACTGAAGTACCTACTGCAGCAGACAGAAGTATTTGCCCACTTTGCAGAAGGAAGCCAGGCTAAAGAGAAGAAGCCACGTGGAAGGTGATTCTTGGTTATGTTTTTTTAAAAGCAATCCTTGGTTATGTTAGTGCCACTATATAGTACTTTACTATGAACACCCATCTTGGATGACCAATAGAAATTGCAGCCACATGTGCACCGATCTAATTTGAAACATCAATGAAAATTGAAAAAAAATACTCTCATAGCACTACTTCTATTTGCATTTCCCAAACATATGGTTCTGTCCATCCTCATTTCCTGTCTTCCCTAATAACCATCATTAAGTTATAGGTTTGCTGTGTGCCTGTGCTATTCCCTGTCAGTAATTGATTTCAGAAACTGGCAAGCTTTGATAATATAAGAGTTACTTACTTGCTAATTAGCCAAGCAGGCATGTATTACTTACTTGCTAAGAACTTTGATACTATTTGGATCAAAGTTAAATGAGCACACTGATGACAAAAAAAGTTCAGATTGTAAAATGTTCATTTTGCTGCTAGTGCCCATTTTGAGTAATTGCTTAGAGGGATGATCCTGTGTGAGCTGGTGGAGTGATTTGTTTTCTACATAAAGCTCTTTAGTCAGGCTGGTTTTCGTGAAATACACATGAAGCTTCACCAGCTCCTGTGGGTGTGGGATCCATGTGACATGTGACATTGCATCCATGTCCACCTGGGATAATGATTTTGCAGGTACCCCGAGAGGCCCTTGAGTTTGCCGGAATGTCGATTAACTTCCGTTCCGGCAAATTCGGGTACTCCATATGTCCTATTTTCAGTAAAGGTCATGCTGAAATTTTCCGTGAATTTTAGCATGACTTTGCTAAAAATAGGACATATGGGGTACTTGTGACTAATGCATGGGCCGGGGTATCTTAGTAGTTAATTAAGTAGGATCAAGTGCCCCGGCGTACTTGTGACTAATGCATGGCTTTTAGGGTGCCTCGGTGTCGATAAAAACCGAAATGATGAAAGGTTAGGCTTTTAGGGTGCCTTGGCATCGAAAAACCCTCAATGATAAAAGCTTAGATTTTAGGATGCCTCGGTGTCGACAAACCCTAAATGATGAGACCATGATCTTGTTCCTTGACAATAACCAACTTTTTGACCAAACTTTGTTTCTATTTAGAGAGAAACATGGCCCACAACGATGAGGCCGGGGGTTCGGGCGGCAAGGCATTCTGGGAGCTGTCCCAGGAGATGGAGGAACAACCTCACTTGTATGAGGCCGCCGCCTTCCCCACCGATCCTGAGACCACGGATGGTGCCGCCGAGGATGACCACACTGATGCCACCACTGATGGTGCCGCCGAGGATGCCACCACTGATGATGGCGGTGCACGCACAGATGGCAGCCAACCGAAGAGGCAACGGAAGGACCGGCGCCCGATCGTGCTCCG
Source organism: Triticum aestivum (assembly GCF_018294505.1). NCBI lineage: Eukaryota > Viridiplantae > Streptophyta > Magnoliopsida > Poales > Poaceae > Triticum > Triticum aestivum. Next base: position 164,270,613 of record NC_057810.1, read on the forward strand.
CACCCTCAAGGAGGAAGTTACTGAAGTGGACTCCAACGGGAATCCAACGGCGGCCAAACGAATAGTCAAGGGGTACTCGCTTCAGCTCGGGTGCATTGTCCGGAGCACCGTCTCGATCAACACCGAGAACCTGAGGCATCCTGACCGAGGGAATTTGCGCAACCTCCTCTTCACGAAGCTGCACGAACGATACAAGTTCCCTGCTGAATTTGAAAACACAAGCCTCAAAGGGAATAAAGTGAACAATGCTGCCCTCACGAAGATGAGCAAGGCCCTATCTACTTGGAAAAGCAATGTGAAGAGAATGATCGAGAAATGTGAGAGTTATCAGAAGATCAAGGAGAAAAATCCTTCGATCATCGAAGATGACTACAACGACTTCAAGATCAATTGCTCGAGCACCGCAAGCTCCCAATCAAGTGAGTGGGGGAAACAAATGCGGGAGCTGAACATAGGGGAACACACACTCGGTCCCGGCGGTTACAGAGTGGCGGAGCCTATATGGGACAAGGAGGACGCGGACCGTGCCGAGCAAGGCCTACCGCCCCGCTTCGAGAAATACAATGGTAACAAGCAGACTAGGAACTATGTCAGGGCCCGGTACAAGGAGGACCCGATAACAAAGGAGCTTACCACGGATCCGAAGACCAGGGCGCTTGAGCTTGTTCTGGTAAGGAATACACCCCCGCGTAATTAGCTCCATATGGTTGCATTCTAATTAATGAAGCCAAATTTCTAAATGGTTCACATTCCTTCCGCAGGCGACTGAAAGCAGTAGCGCGGAGTCGACTAAGAGCAACCCTTGGGACACCACTCTAAATAGGGGGTTGAATGTAATGAAGAACAAGGATAAGCTCAGTAAGCCGACGTCAGCTGGTCGTGTGGCCGGCAAAGGCTTGTCGACAAAATGGGGGTCATACTATATCGCTGGTGTGCGGAAGGAGAAAAAGACCAGCTCGGAAAGCCAGGCGCGAGAGGTTCAAGAACTCAAGGCACAGGTGGCGCGGATTCCGGAGATTGTCCAAGAGCAAGTGGAACAACGACTCGGAGCGACGATCACCGCCCTTGTGCCTACCTTGATCTCGGGGTTGAGTGCGTGGATTGCGGGCGGCCAACAGGGGCCACCCCTGATTCCTAGCTTCACGGCCAGCAACTCGCATAATGCGATGGCGGGGCCATTGGTGCCTCCGGCGGAGGCGGCATTGGTGTCTCCGACGCCGGTACGGGAGCTTAATGCACCCGGGTGTACGCCGACCGGCACCTCTTCAGCAAGCGGCCCCTCCGTCAACTGCACGCCCGCCGTTGGCGGTGCCTCGACATTAGCCGAGCTCGTCGCCATCATCACGGTAACTAATTAAGCCTCTCTCGGCCGAGGACTTCATCTCCTTGCCTTTGACTGGGCATCCCTGACGCTCTACGTGTTTTCGCAGGGCGCCGCCGACGTTCCGTGCACTCTCCTTGACTTCGTGAACAACGAGTTGGTCGATGTCGCCAAGGGCAAAATTGTTCAACCGGGCAACCCCTTGTTCCACGGTACCCAGATGCCACCCAACTTGTTTAGGGTTCAACTGGTTCGGGTGCTGCCAGGCTGCGACGACTTGTTACCTCCGATTCGACCCGTCGGGGCCGATGATGAAGACGTGATGACCCTCAGCGCCTGCCTGAGCTGGCCCCTGCTTTGGCCGAAGAGCCAGATTCGTTTGGGGGCGGGGGACACCACCCCAAAGACAACACCGCCAGTCGTGCTGGCGCCAAGTCGGCCCCATGGCAAGACCGCCGTAACGGTGCCGGACATCCCTATGCCACTGGATCCAAACATGCATATGGCACAGGATCAGAACGACGACGACGACGACGACGATGATACATTTGGCAATGTCGATCAGTACTTTGCCGAGCATGGGTACGATGGCGACTTCATGGGGCCTCCTTCTCAAGAACCAAACCCAACAAAAGACGTGTGCGATCTAGCTCGTACCGCGGAGAAGCCAAGTTGCAACAGCCGCCGTCTGGCGTTCAGCTCTCAGGAGACGCCTCCAGCTGCCGACTTCACCGAGCCTCAGATAGGCGAGGTGCGAAATATTATCAGCCCCAACACACTCAAGAAGGCGGTCTGTGAGCAGAACTCGGTCCCATTACAGGAGAAGAAGAAGGCACGCAAAAGAAAGACTAAGAAGGGTGCGAGCCAGCCGGCACCGAGTACGATCCGTGCTCAGGACGGGCCACCTTCACCGTAGGATATCTCGAGGAGGGTGCATGTGGCGGGTAGGGCGATGCTACCGACAAATATGCTCAATGCTGCAACCGGTGCTATGCGGAGTCTGCATGACAGTGTTCTTGCTTTGGAGAAGCGGCGTCTCAGAGAGAAGGATGTGGCATACCTGGTTTTCGCGGCCAAGGTGCCAGAGGGCAAGGGCTTTGTGGATAACTCCATCGGGCGTACGATCGTCCTCCGTTTTGATGACATCCACGCTATGTTGAACCTTCATCCGCTGCACTACACCTTCGTTCGGCTATTTTCGCTGAGTATGGAGATGCGGATCATTCGCGACAAGACCCCGGACATCGTGATAGTCGACCCCTTCTACATGCGTGCCAAGATCTTGGGCAGCGCTCGGGACCGGCAAGTCGCGAGTTCTTACCTCGAAGGCGTCATTCTGGCAAACCAAGATAAGGATAACTTCCTCGTGCCTTACTTTCCCGAGTAAGTCCTCCCCTCAACCGGCCCATAACATATGAATTCTTACATTTCGATCGTTTTTCTTTTAACATTCCGTGTTTTCTGAAGTGACACACGTTGCACGCTCATCCTCCTAAGCCCCAAATATTCCATGGCAACGTATTTTGACCCGGACCGTCAGTCGAACGTAGACTACACAAATGTCAAGAAGGTTCTTGATGATGTTCTCCCCGGCTACGCCCAATCTGGAGGCACCTTCACCAGGCCTATTCGTAAGTACGGCAAGCACGTGTTCTCCCACAATACGACGTTCTGCTGCGTCAAGCAGCCGCCTGGCGGTCAGAAGGGTGCCTACTACGCCATCCATCACATGTGGGCGATCATATGGGACCATCATCAACTTCTGCTACCGAGTAAACTCAAAGATTGGGCCGCGAGCGTGTCGGCAATCCAGGACGCGGACCTCCGACAAGAATTCTTTCGCATCCAGTCGGAGTTTGCGGAAATCATCCATCAAGATGTCCTTCGTACCTCGGGGCAGTTCTACCTCAGAAATCAACCGTCCAACAGTGACATCGACACAATGCTACAAATGCAGGATGACAACGCCCGTTCTTTCATGACTCCCACGATAGACGGCGGCTTCATCCACGCTCCGGTCCCTTGAGTCGAGTTGTCTAGTTCTGAAACATCGATTGGCTCATGTTGTAATTAAACTTTAATGAACTTGTAGTATGTCTCTTTGGTTTCGAGAGTCGTTCAACTTAGATGTAATCGATGCTATTAATGTCTTGCTTTTCTCTTCCGATCGTTCTGTTGCATACTTATATATTGCTTATGTGTTGTCTGTGAATTGGTACTAACGTTTCGTTTGGCTAGTGCATAGCGATGCCGACGTATGTCGTGTACAAGGGTAAGGTTCCCGGAGTCTACGATGATTGGGAGGAGTGTCGGAGACAGGTTCACCGATTCAGCAGTAACAGTTACAAAGGGTACACCACTAGGGCCGAGGCCGAATCTAGATACACCCGCTATCTAGCGGGAGAGGGGAGGGAGCGTTGGAGGAACCGGATGAAGACGAGTTTCATCGTGATGATGCTCATCGTGATGACCGCAGCTCTCTTCTATGTGATGGTAGTTTAGATGATCGATATCGACTTGTAATGTGAAGACAGACTCGCTACTCGCGGTCTCGAGACTTGTAATATAATGTTCTATCTTTGTTCGGTCTTTTCAATTCGGAGACTAATATGATGAATTGTATTCGGAGACTAATATGATGAATTGTATTCAAAGACTAATCTTCTATTGTATTTGATGAATCTGTTGTTGATGTGTGCTGTCTATATTTTGTCAAACTATACATTTTGTAACCTGTGCAAAAAACAGAAAATAAAAAAATAAAAAAACCAAATATTCATACTAATGGCGCATCACATGACAGTGCGCCATTAGTATGATAGTGCATACTAATGGCGCATCACTGGGCAGTGCACCATTAGTATGCCGCGGTTACTAATGGCGCATCAAGAGGTGGTGCGCCATTAGTATGCCAAAGCACCTGGGTATACATGGCCCCTGGGAGGCATACTAATGGCGCACCCTGGCCTATACTAATGGCGCACCCGAGGTGCGCCATTAGTATACCAGATACTAATGGCGCACCAGGTGGTGCGCCATTAGTAAAAATTACTAATGGCGTGCTATTAATGGCGCACCACAGATGCGCCACTAATAGCCTTACTAGGTGCGCCATTAGTAGGGGTTTTTCTAGTAGTGTTCAGCGAGCACTCGACGAACGCGCGCGGCAACGAGTTCTCGACGCCTGTCGACGTCAACTCTTCCCGCCGACTCAGGTATATCGAACCCCAATCCAGAATTTAGCAGCTGCGACCCGTATAGCAGAGTCCATCCAGCCCTCTCAGTCGGCAGCTGGTAGAGGCTTGATGCAGATCAGGGATCTGCTCCGGGCAGCAGGAGATCAGAATTCAGCTGTGTCGCAGTCGCGCAACAGAATTCACAGTCGATCCGTCGCTGCGAATACGGTTCAGTCGGCTCATAGTCCCAGATCGCCTCCGCGGCGTGAAGGACGCGAGAATCGGCGAGACCAATATGGAGACCGACACGACCGAGATGATAGGCGTCGAGTGCCCACTTCCCCTCCGAGGGGTGGGTCCTACGCTCCTCGTCAGCAAGATGACAGACGTCAGCTCAGTGCAGGGCGAAGAGTTCCAGTCGACCCCAGAGAACCAGGCTTCGACGCGCGATCCATTATCGTGCAAGGTTTGGTCGACCAGAACAGAGCCCATCGAGGTGGACCTGACAGAGATGCGCCCACGAGTAGTCGAGTGCATGTTTCTGGTCCGGAATGTTTCAGCAGAGCTATCAGAGCCGCAGTGATCCCTCCCAATTTCAGGTTGGCAACAGGAGTCAGCAAGTTCACTGGTGAGTCTAAGCCTGAAACTTGGCTTGAGGACTACCGAGTGGCGGTTCAGATTGGTGGTGGGAATGACGAGGTGGCCATGAAACATTTGCCCCTCATGTTGGAAGGTTCTGCCAGAGCATGGTTGACTCAGTTACCTCCTAGCAGCATTTACACTTGGGAAGATCTGTCCCGAGTGTTCGTCAGAACGTTTGAAGGAACTTGCAAGCGACCGGCTGGATTGACGGAGCTGCAAGTCTGCGTGCAGAAGACCAATGAGACTCTCAGGGAGTATATTCAGAGGTGGATCACTTTGCACCATACTGTGGAGAATGTGTCTGATCATCAGGCAGTCTGCGCCTTCAAGGATGGTGTCAAGAACAGAGAATTGAGTTTGAAATTTGGTCGAACCGGTGACATAACCTTGAGTCGGATGATGGAAATTGCTACCAAGTACGCCAACGGCGAAGAAGAAGACCGACTCCAAAGTGGCAAGCACAAGCCGAGTCAGTCGGAGAAGGGAAACACCAGTCGGAAACAGAAGCGGAAGGCTGAACCGGCAGCTCCTGGAGAGGCTCTGGCCGTGACTCAGGGAAAGTTTAAAGGGAAACCAAAAGGATCCTGGAACCCTAAGAAGGTAAAGGATAAAGAAGGGAATGACGTGATGGATATGCCGTGTCACATCCACACGAAGAAAGACGAAGAGGGGAATATCATTTACCCAAAGCATACCACTCGCCAATGTCGACTCCTGATCCAGCAGTTTCAAGGAAAACAGTCTAAAGACAAGGAAAAGGAGTCGGACAAGGCCGAAGACAAGGAGGACAGTGAGGAAGGATATCCGCATATCAACTCCACTCTGATGATCTTTGCAGATGCGGAAAGCAAGAGTCGATTGAAAGTCATTAACCATGAGGTGAACATGGTTACCCCAGCAAAAGCAAATTATTTGAAATGGTCCCAAACACCCATCACATTCGACCAATCTGATCACCCGACTCATATTGCCACCCCTGGGAGGCAAGCTTTGGTGGTTGATCCCGTTGTCGAAGGCACTCGATTGACAAAAGTGCTGATGGACGGTGGTAGTGGGCTGAATTTGTTGTATGCAGACACACTGAAAGGAATGGGCATTCCGATGTCCCAACTGAGCACCAGTAACATGAGTTTTCACGGAGTTATACCAGGGAAGAAAGCCGAGTCACTCGGCCAAATAGCTCTGGACGTGGTGTTTGGTGATTCGAAACATTTTCGCAAAGAGAAGTTGACGTTTGAGGTCGTGGATTTTCAGAGTGCATATCACGCCATTTTGGGGAGACCAGCTTATGCGCGGTTCATGGCTCGACCATGTTACGTGTACCTCAAATTGAAGATGCCCGGCCCCAAAGGAGTGATCACTGTCATCGGTGATCGGAAAAAGGCAGAAGAGTGCTTTCAGAAGGGCTCAAAGATTGCTGATTCCCAGGTGACAGCGGTCGAGTTTGAAGAATACAAGCAAAATGCAGATCCGAGTGATTTGCTGCGATCCAAGAAACCTGCCACAGAATCTGCATTTCAGTCGTCGGGTGAGACGAAGTCTGTTCACATTCACCCGACCGACCCCGATGCAGCCCCGACCCACATCTCCACAACACTCGACCCGAAATAGGAAGAAGCGCTCATCCAGTTCCTCCGTGAGAACTGGGACATTTTTGCATGGAAGCCCGCTGACATGCCAGGTGTTCCCAGGGGACTGGCTGAGCATCGCCTAAGAGTCGACTCATCAGCTAAACCAGTCAAAGAGCATCTTCGGCGGTCCGCCGTCCAGAAGAGGAAAGCCATTGGTGAGGAAGTGGCTCGACTGTTGGCGGCAGGATTTATCCGAGAGATATACCACTCCGAGTGGCTCGCTAATGTCGTCATGGTCCCTAAGAAGGACAAATCACTCCGAATGTGCATTGATTTCAAGCACATCAATCGGGCCTGCCCGAAAGATCATTTTCCTCTCCCTCGCATAGATCAAGTTGTTGACTCGACTGCGGGATGCGAGAGATTGTCTTTTCTAGACGCCTACTCCGGGTACCACCAGATCCGTCTGTACGGACCCGACAAGGTAAAAACAGCTTTCATCACTCCATTCGGGTGCTTCTGCTATATCACCATGCCATTCGGCCTCAAGAATGCCGGAGCCACATTTATGTGAATGATTCAGAAGTGTCTACTCACTCAAATCAGTCGGAATGTGGAAGCGTATATGGATGATATCGTCGTCAAGTCACGAAAAGGTTCCGACCTGCTCGCTGACCTTGCCGAAACATTTGCCAACCTCAGAAGGTATGATATCAAGCTCAATCCATCAAAATGCACATTCGGAGTTCCTGGTGGCAAGTTACTCGGTTTTCTCGTTTCCGAGCGAGGGATCGACGCTAATCCAGAAAAGATCGGCACTATTCTCCGAATGAAACGCCCTGTGCGAGTTCACGATGTCCAGAAGCTTACTGGATGCTTGGCCGCATTAAGTCGATTCATCTCACGACTCGGTGAAAAGGTATTGCCTCTTTACCAACTGATGAAGAAGGCAGACAAGTTCGAGTGGACTCCAGAAGCTGATGCAGCGTTTGCCGAGCTAAAAGCTCTGCTCTCCACCCAGCCGGTGCTTGCTGCCCCAATCAGCAAAGAGCCTCTGTTGCTTTATATTGCAGCCACAGGACAAGTTGTCAGTACAGTGCTTACGGTCGAGCGGGAAGAAGAAGGAAAAGCTTTCAAAGTTCAGCGTCCAGTGTATTATTTCTCTGAAGTCTTGACTCCATCCAAGCAGAGATATCCTCATTATCAGAAGCTTGTGTATGGAATATACATGACCACAAAGAAGGTTGCTCATTATTTCTCTGATCATTCCATCACAGTCGTCAGCGACGCTCCACTATCAGAGATTTTGCACAACAGAGATGCAACTGGTCGAGTGGCGAAATGGGCGATTGAACTTCTTCCCCTTGATATCAAGTTTGAGGCAAAGAAAGCCATTAAGTCCCAGGCAATAGCAGATTTCCTCGCCGAGTGGATTGAACAGCAGCAGCCGACTGAAGTTCACTCGGAGCATTGGACCATGTTTTTTGATGGCTCTAAGATGTTGAATGGTTCCGGTGCTGGGGTTGTCCTGGTTTCCCCCAGAGGAGATAAGCTCAGATACGTGCTCCAGATTCACTTTGATTCCTCCAACAATGAGGCAGAGTATGAGTCCCTCTTATACGGATTGCGCATGGCCATTTCACTCGGCGTCCGTCGCCTGATGGTCTATGGCGATTCAGATTTAGTGGTCAACCAAGTGATGAAGGAGTGGGACGTGAGAAGCCCAGCCATGACTGGATACTGCAGTGCAGTGAGGAAGCTGGAAAAGAAGTTCGAGGGGTTGGAGCTCCATCATATACCCCGACTGAAAAATCAAGCAGCTGATGATCTAGCAAAGATAGGTTCCAAGAGAGGAGCCATTCCGAGTGGTGTGTTCTTGGAGCATATACACACTCCGTCAGTCAAAGAAGATCCTTTCACCGAAGAAGCTCCACAGCCCAAGAGTGCCAAAGATCCGACTGAGGTTGAAGTCCCAGCAGTAGTCGACTTGGTCATGGAGGTCTTGGTGGTCATTCCCGACTGGACAGTTCCGTATATCGCGTATATCCTGAGAAAAGAGCTCCCGGAGGATGAGGAAGAGGCTCGACAGATCGTCCGTCGATCTAAAGCCTTTACCGTAATCAAAGGACAGCTGTATAGGGAAAGCGCGACTGGAGTTGGTCAGAAGTGCATAACACCAGAAGAAGGTCGAATCATCCTTAACGATATCCACTCGGGAACCTGTGGTCATCATGCGTCCTCTCGGACCATCGTGGCCAAAGCATACCGAGCCGGATTTTACTGGCCAAAGGCGAATGAGATGGCAAAGGAAATAGTGGATAAGTGCGAGGGATGTCAGTTCTACTCTAATATGTCGCACAAGCCTGCATCAGCTCTGAAGACCATTCCACTCGTCTGGCCTTTCGCAGTATGGGGGTTGGACATGGTCGGTCCTTTGAGAACAGGGCGAAGTGGCTTCACGCATGTACTGGTGGCAATCGACAAGTTCACCAAGTGGATTGAGGCTAAACCAATCAAGAACCTTGACGCCGGTGCTGCTGTTAGCTTCATCAGGGAACTGATATTCAGATATGGAGTCCCGCACAGCATCATTACAGATAATGGGTCGAACTTTGACTCGGAAGAATTCAGGGATTTCTGCAACTCTCAAGGCACACGAGTCGACTACGCTTCAGTCACCCATCCGCAGTCGAATGGACAAGCAGAGCGAGCCAATGGTCTGATTCTCAAGGGACTGAAACCCCGACTGATGCGTGATCTCAAGCATGCGGCTGGAGCGTGGGTCGACGAACTTCCCTCGGTGCTTTGGGGACTGCGGACCACACCTAATCGATCGACCGGAAGAACTCCATTCTTCTTGGTCTACGGAGCTGAAGCAGTCTTGCCGAGTGATCTTCTCCACAATGCTCCTCGAGTTGAAATCTACAATGAAGCAGAAGCTGAACAAGCGCGGCAGGACGCAGTCGACCTTTTAGAGGAAGAAAGGGAGATGGCTCTGATCCGGTCGACCATCTACCAACAAGATTTGCGTTGTTTCCATGCCAGAAATGTGAGGGGTCGAGCCTTCCAGGAAGGAGATTTAGTTCTCCGAGTGGATCAGAAGAAACAACACAAGCTTGCTCCTTCTTGGGAAGGACCCTTCATCGTCACCAAAGTTCTCCACAATGGGGCGTACCGTCTTTACAACGTCGAACATAATATCGACGAGCCCCGAGCTTGGAACGCGGAACTACTCCGCCCATTTTACACTTAAGTTTATCACTCGGATGAGTTGCAATAAAGTACTTCTGTAGTTCATGGATCTCAAAATAATAGTGTCATAGTTCCTCCATAATTTTTGTCACTTTTTATTTTGTCCAATAAAATTTTCCCCTTAGTGGGTGACTTAGCCGCGAATCCGTTTTGCCTAAGTTTGTAAAAATCCTACCGAGTGGTGAGCCAGACTCCCACTCGGAGGCTTAGCTGCGAATCCGTTTCGCCTAAGATTAAATAAAATCCTACCGAGTGGTGAGCCAGACTCCCACTCGGAGGCTTAGCTGCGAATCCGTTTCGCCTAAGATTAAATAAAATCCTACCGAGTGGTGAGCCAGACTCCCCCTCGGAGGCTTAGCTGCGAATCTGTTTCGCCTAAGATTAAATAAAATCCTACCGAGTGGTATGCCAGACTTCCACTCGGGGGCTTAGCTGCAGTCCAAGGACTCTCCTAAGTTACCAAAATCCTACCGAGTGGTAAGCCAGACTTCCACTCGGGGGCTTAGCTGCAGTCCAAGTACTCGCCTAAGTTATAAAAATCCTACCGAGTGGTAAGCCAGACTTCCACTCGGAGGCTTAGTTGCAGTCCAAGTACTCGCCTAAGTTATCAAAATCCTACCGAGTGAAGAGCAAACCTCTCACTCGGGGGCTTAGCTGCAGCCCAGTGCTCGCCTAAGTTATCAAAATCCTACCGAGTGAAGAGCAAACCTCTCACTCGGGGGCTTAGCTGCAGCCCAGTGCTCGCCTAAGATATAAAAAATTCTACCGAGTGAAGAGCAAACCTTTCACTCGGGGGCTTAGCTGCAGCCCAGTGCTCGCCTAAGATATAAAAAATCCTACCGAGTGAAGAGCAAACCTCTCACTCGGGGGCTTAGCTGCAGCCCAGTGCTCGCCTAAGTTATCAAAATCCTACCGAGTGAAGAGCAAGCCTCTCACTCGGGGGCTTAGCTGCAGCCCAGTGCTCGCCTAAGTTATCAAAATCCTACTGAGTAAAGAGCAAACCTCTCACTCGGGGGCTTAGCTGCAGCCCAGTGCTCGCCTAAGTTATAGAAATCCTACCGAGTGAAGAGCAAACCTCTCACTCGGGAGGCTTAGCTGCAGCCCAGCGCTCGCCTAAGTGGATTAAGGAATAAGTCGACTGCAGTGAGCGTCTTGCTTTGAACCTGCAAAAGACATTTCGAGCCGAAAGCAATTATATTCAAACACCAAATTCGAGTTCAGATCGATACCTAAAGGAACCGAAAGTGCTCAGGCACTAAGCCTGTTAAGGTTTATCGGTTGCAACTCCACTTGGCATGCCGAGGCAAATTTAAAGCGTCGAGCTTAGAAGAAGTTTTTTACCCCTCCTGTGGAGGGCTGGAAGGTGCAACAAACTCATCAAGATCAATTCCATCTGCGATCCGAGTGGCAGCAGCAAGGAAAGTTTCCATAAAGGACCTGAAGTCGTGTTTCTTGGTGTTGGCCACCCAGAGGGCCGCCAGCTTGTCTTCTCGCACATCTTTGCAGTGGACTCGGGCCAGACACAGAGCAACATCCGCACCGCACCGAGCTGAGGACTTTTTCCACTCCTGCACTCGACCCGGGACCGTGTTCAAGCGAGCCACCAGCGACTCGAGATCGTTCTGGAGTGTCTCCCTGGGCCAGAGCGTTGAGTCGATGCGAGATGTGGCGACCTTCAGCCTTGCAAGATAGTCCATGACAGCTGCAACACGGGACTCCAGTCGGAAAACATCCATGGCAACTTCGTCGTTCACCGGAGAATTGACAGGGTCAAGGTTTGGTTCCAGCCGGCTAGTCTCTTCTTCAAAGTCTTGACAAAATTCTGCAAGGGCGATCACCGAGTCAAGGCAATGGTCGAATGGAAAAATCACAGTTGAAAATGATTGTTGAGCATAAAGGTTTACCTTCAAGCATAAGGAACAACTTCTTGGCAAGACCACTCAGGAAGGCCTCCAGATCATTTTTCTTCCCAAGAGCAGCTTTCAGATTGGTATTTTCTTGTTCAAGCTTGGTAACTGAAGCTAACTTCTCATCGGCAAGCTTGATCCTCTTAGCTAGTTCAAGGTCTTTTTTCCTTTGGGCCTCCCTCACCTTACCTGCAAGTTACAGCAAGATCAGATTTTGAAACAAATGAAGGGAAAAAGCAGTCGTCGAGGTCTCACCAAACATACCTTCGGTCTCCTCCTTTGCCTTCGTCAGATTCTCCTGAACCAGCTTCAAATTCAGCTCGAGCTGAATGTGCTTATTTTCCAGTTCAGTGTAGCGAGCCGCAAGGTCACAGGAGTTCTGCGAAGAACCAATCGACTAAATGTCAAAGATAATTCACTTCCGAGTGGAAAAGGAAAAATCACGTGTTTCTAAGACTACAGCCGAATTCAAGCATTCGACTGTAGTCTCGGGGACTACACCCAGTGGGTGCACTCAGCGTGCCCCCACTAATCCTATTGAAGACAGAGTCGACCAGTCGACCGGTTTGTGAAATCCAGTCGCCATAGTCGAATGACGGAGAGACTGAACTTATAAAGCCTAAGGCCAACTGCCAGCAGTCGACCTTAGCCTTGGAGACAGAGTCGACCAGTCGACCTAAAAAAAACAAAACAAGATGTATTCTTTAAGACTGTAACCGACTGCAAGCAGTCGACCAGAGTCTCGGGGACTACACCCAGTGGGTGCACTCAGCGTGCCCCCACCGGTTTGCGAAATCAATTCGCCATAGTCGAATGACGGAGAGACTGAACTTATAAAGCCTAAGGCCGACTGCCAGTAGTCGACCTTAGCCTTGGGGACTACACCCAGCGGGTGCACTCAGCGTGCCCCCGCTAACACGGAGTTTAAATCGACACACCCAGTGGGTGATTACTATAAATTCTGAAAGAAAAGTTTTTGATAGCGTATCCTAACAGAACAAGTGGTGGTCGACTGACCTGAACATTCCTTTGAAGGGGGGAACAGGCGTCATAAGCTGCCTGGCTCGCATCCCGGATGGTCTTCAACTGCTCCATCATGATCCCTGCCTGGCGTATCGCCTCCTTCGCGGCGCCAGCTTGGTCCTCTGGGACGTGGTGCGTCGTGAAGAGGGAGGGCTGCGGAGCACTCGTCAGCGGATCTGCGAAGGACACAGTGTGTCGAGTGGTGTTCTCTTCCTCCGCGACCAGACTCTCAGGCACCGTCACATCCTGGAACACCCTGCCGGCAGACGCTTTCCTACTCCTTCTGTGCTTCAGCGGTTCCTCATCTTCATCATCATCAGGGAGAGTGATAACAACATTGGATGGAGCTACAGAAAAAAATCAGAGTCAGAGATCATGAGTCAGTCGACTAGAAACGGTGTTAAGAGTATAGTACCAGGTTTTGAGGTTGCTGCGTCCTCCATCTCATGGTCGTCAGCCCGGGCTGAGGTCTCAGAAGTAGCAGCACTGCAACTCCAAGGAATTGGTCGACTAACTCCAGCGCCAACCAGAGATAAAGTTCACACAAAACAAGAAGACTTAAGCAACATGATTACCCTGATATGGTGGGGATGGACACCTTCATCTTCGGCAGGTGCTTGGTCGGCTTTGACGGGGCCGCCCTGGGCTGCTTCGACGCCTTTTCAGTCGGCGCCGGAGAGGTGGTCCGAGGGCGCTTGGTCGACTGGGTAACAGTCGCAACCCCCTCGCCACGTTCAGTCGCAGGGTCATGGACAAGTTTCGACCGCCTTTCCGAGCATGGTGGTGCGACCTCCTCCTCCTCCTCCTCTTCCTCGTCCTCATCGTCATCATCATCATCGTCATCATCATCATCATCAGCCTCAGCGGCGTCCGAGTCCCACTCCTCCTCCTGGCTCTCGCCCCCGCTCGCTTCTCCCTCCTCGGTCGGAGCCTGTGCTCCATTGGGCATCGAGTACAGCTCAGTGAGAGCCTGATAGACATCAAGACAAAGATCAGTCGACTGATCGGCAGAGAAAACAGAAATAAATGTGACGAGAATACAATGGGAAGTGGAGCAGACATACCTTGTTTGGATCACTATGGCAGTCGAGTGGAGGAATCCTTCTGGCTCAGCGAGGGTTATCCTTGTTCCCAGTAACAACGGCCATCCACCTTTCCAGAGTGGCATCGTCAACTGTTTCTGGATTGACCTGAGTCACATCCTCAGTCCCGCAGTACAACCACATGCAATGGCTCCGGAACTGAAGAGGCTGGATACGACGCCTAAGAAAAACCTCCAGGAGATCCATACCCGTCACTCCATCCCGAACCAACTGAACTACACGCTCCATCAGCATCTTCACGTCAGCTTTCTCCGCCGGAATCACCTTCAGAGAGGAGGGCTTGTTCACTCGGCCCATGGTGAACTGAGGGAGTCCACTCGACTGCCCCGGCATCGACTGATCCTGGCAGTAGAACCAGGTCGACTGCCAGCCTCTGACTGACTCGGGAAATGTCATGCCTGGGAAGGTGCTCTTGTTCCTCACCTGGATCCCCAGACCCCCACACATTTGGACAACTCGGGTTTTTTCATCGCCTGGGCTCGCCTTCTTCACGGACTGAGAGCGACACGTGAATATGTGCTTGAACAAACCCCAATGCGGTCGACAACCCAGAAAACTCTCACACATGGACACAAACGCGGCAAGATAGGCGATAGAATTCGGGGTGAAGTGGTGGAGTTGCGCTCCAAAGAAGTTCAAGAAACCACGGAAGAAAATGCTCGGCGGCAAAGAGAATCCGTGGTCGACATGGGTAGCCAGAAGCACGCACTCACCCTCTTCCGGCTGGGGCTGCCACTCTTTCCCCGGAAGCCTCGCAGCTCCATGAGGGATCAGGCCCTCGTTGGCCATGTCGAGGAGATCCTTCTCCGTGATGGTCGACTGGATCCAATCTCCCTGGACCCAGCCTTTCGGCAGGCGAGATCTAGACGAAGACCCGCCGCGGCTGGTGGATCTCCCCTTCGCCTTCTCCGTCACCGACGCCTTCTTCGTGCGTTCCAGCGCCGCCATCTTCTCCTTGACCATGGCTACCGGCGAGGCGCGTGAGGAGAAGTTGTGCGGAGGCGAGAGCGAGCGCGTTGGGCGGAGACGAAGGGAGCAGAGAAAGAATGCTGAGGCACTGTTCAAAAAACCCTCGCCGGGCGCATTTATAAGATCCCTTCCGAGTGGATGACAGGTGGGCCCGGTCGATCTAATCATATCCTGAAACAGTTGCACGAGCGTGATACGTGGCGAAAAAAGCGGCGCGGGGATCGAGGCGTCTATGCCCCGTCCCATCCGAGCGCCACGGACCGCTCCGCTTCGCGCGCTCCCCCAAATTCCGTATCCCGCGGAATCCGCGAACGGCAGATCAGTCTGCCAGACGCGGGATTTCCTGCGATCCGTCGCTCGGAAATCAGCGAAGTCCAAAAGATCACTCGACGAAGAAAAAGAATGGATCGAGTTGACTGAAGAAAAGTTGTTCACTATCAACAAAGAGAATTTTTTGGTTCAAAACAACGCACGACCAGTATGCGAAAGCTAATCGGAAACAACATCAACTCCTTCATCACTCAAGCCTCAATCCATTCGGGGGCTAATGATGGGGTCATGTACCTAGGGTAGGGTCACAGACCTGATCTAAGTACCCTGCCCAAGGACACCCGTAGAAGAGATCACCTTCCAGTCGACCTACGAGGGACTCACTCGACTGACTTGAAGGACTCGACCACGAAGACTCACTCGAGCACCAGAAGGTCAAGAGGCACTCGGCACTGCAACGGTCTGTAATTAAGTAGACTTTATGATAGTAAAGACACTTTATGTGGGGCATTACCAGTAACGCCCCAGACTTAATGTATCTTAAATCCTTCATTACGTGGGCTGGCTGGGGTCCTGGCGCACTCTATATAAGCCACCCCCCTCCACAGGTAGAAGGGTTCGGCACCCTGTAACTCATATACACGTAATCCACTCGACCGCCTCCGGGCTCCGAGACGTAGGGCTTTTACTTCCTCCGAGAAGGGCCTGAACTCGTACATCTCTTGTGTTTACAACCTCTCCATAGCTAGGACCTTGCCTCTCCATACCTACCCCCCACTCTACTGTCAGGCTTAGAACCACGACAGTAGGCACCTCCGATGTAGTAGGAGTCGTCGTCGACGGTGGCGTCTGGCTCCTGGACTCCAGCATCTGGTTGTGACAACCAGAAAGAAAGTAAAGGGGGGAAAGGGGGGGAGAAAGCAACCGTGAGTACTCATCCAAAGTACTCGCAAGCAAGGAACTACATTACATATGCATGGGTATATGTGTAAGGAGGTCATATCAGTGGACTGAACTGCAGAATGCCAGAATAAGAGGGGGATAGCTAGTCCTATCGAAGACTACGCTTCTGGCAGCCTCCATCTTGCAGCATGTAGAAGAGAGTAGATTGAAGTCCTACAAGTAGCATCTCCAAGTAGCATCTCCAGGTAGCATCGCATAGCATAATCCTACCCGGCGATCCTCCCCTCGCCGCCCTATGGAAAAGCGATCACCGGGTTGTCTGTGGAACTTGGAAGGGTGTGTTTTATTAAGTATCCGGTTCTAGTTGTCATAAGGTCAAGGTACAACTCCAAGTCGTCCTGTTACCGAAGATCACGGCTATTCGAATAGATTAACTTCCCTGCAGGGGTGCACCAACTTACCCAACACGCTCGATCCCATTTGGCCGGACACACTTTCCTGGGTCATGCCCGGCCTCGGAAGATCAACATGTCGCAGCCCCACCTAGACACAACAGAGAGGTCAGTACGCCGGTCTAAACCTAAGCGCACAGGGGTCTGGGCCCATCGCCCTTAGCACACGTGCATGTTGCGTGGGCGGCCGGAAGCAGAACTAGCCCCCTTAATACAAGAGCAGGCTTACGTTCCAATCCGGCGCGCGCCGCTCAGTCGCTGACGTCACGAAGTGCTTCGGCTGATACCACGACACCGGGATACCCATAACTACTCCCGCGTAGATGGTTAGTGCGTATAGGCTCCTAGCCAACTCAGATCAAATACCAAGATCTCGTTAAGCGTGTTAAATATCTACGAACGCCGAACAGGGCCAGGCCCACCTGTCTCCTAGGTGGTCTCAACCTGCCCTGTCGCTCCGCCACAAAGATCCACATAGAGGGCCGTCGGGACAAAGGTCCTTTCAGCCCCCAATCCGTGAATCACTCACGGGTACGCTTCGAGCTGACCGACTTTAGTCACCATCTGTATAGTATGTATGTATGTATCATATATACCCGTGATCACCTCCCGAGTGATCACGGCCCAATAGTATAGCAAGGCAGACTGACAAGAATGTAGGGCCAATGGTGATAAACTAGCATCCTATACTAAGCATTTAGGATTGTTGGTAAGGTATCAATGACTGTAGCAATAGTGACATGCTATGCATCAGAATAGGATTAACGGAAAGTAGTAACATGCTACACTACTCTAATGCAAGCAGTATAAAGGAGAATAGGCGATATCTGGTGATCAAGGGGCGGGGGCTTGCCTGGTTGCTCTGGCAAGGAGGGGTCGTCAACTCCGTAGTCGAACTAGGCAGCAGGAGCGTCAGTCTCGTAGTCTACCGGAGAGAAGAGGGGGAAGAAACAATGAATACAATGCAAACAGATGCATAATGATGCATGACAAAGCAATGCGTGATGCTAGGCGTTCCCTAACGCGGTAGTAGGTGGTACCAGCAAAGGGGGGAAACATCCGAGAAAGTATCCCCGGTGTTTCGTGTTTTCGGACAGAGGAACCGGAGGGGGAAAGTTGCGAGTTCGATAGGTTAGGAGTGTGTGGCGGACGAACGGACTATGAATCCAGATTCGTCTCGTCGTTCTGAGCAACTTTCATGTAGAAAGTATTTTCATCCGAGTTACGGATTAAAAGATATGATTTTCTAAAGATTTAAATCATTTTCTGATTTTAATTAGTTATTTAATTCTAACATTATCCAGAATAGTGTCTGCTGATGTCAGCATGATGCAATGCTGAGCTCATCGGTCAACAGTGCGGTTGACTGGGTCAAAACTGACCTGTGGGTCCAGTGAGACCCACCTGTCATTGAGACAGAGGTGAAATAGGATTTGTTTTAAACTAATTAGGGTTAGTTAAGTGTGGGCCCATTATTCAGTGCCTAATAGGCTCAGATTAATTAGATTAACTAATTTAATTAGCTAAAAAAAGGGGGGGCCACAGGTCAGCTGCTGGGACCAGCCCAGTCAGCAAGTTGACCACCGTCAACATGTCAAAGGGGGCCTGGGGCCCACCAGTCAGTGGCCCAGGCGGTGCCACGTGGACGCCACGTCGGACACCGGCCGGAGACGCGCCGGAGCTGAGTCCGGCGAGCCAAACGCGGCGGCGCGGCTTGGGAGGAACGCAGGTTTCACGCCCAGGGGGTCTTCTAGGCTGTGGCCGGGCGCGTTCGACGCGGCTCGGCGTCGCGCGTCGAGTGGTGGTGGCCAGAGGGGTTGGAACGGACGGAGGCGAGTGCTACGAGCTCGCCGGCGGCGAGGTGCTCCGGGAGAGCGACAACAACGATGATATGGGGCGGTTTTGGGCAAACCGGAGAGCGGGGCGAGGCCTACGCGGCGTGGGGAATGCAGCGGGGTTGAGCCCGTGACCAAAAGGTCACCGGAGCCTTGCCGGCGGCGAGCTCCGCGGTGAAGCGTTCGGGCGCTCGTCGGGGACGGCGTTAGGAGGCACGAGGGGGTGTACTGGAGGGTGCTACGGTGTCGCGGTGGTGCAGTGAGCACGGTTACACGGTCGGACGAGAGCCGCGCGTGCGGTGACCGCGACGGCGAGCTTGACGGCGGAGCCGTAGCCCGACAATGGTGGTGCGTGGCGCACGACTAGCTATGGCATGGAAATTAAGTAAGGATGGGGAGAAGAAGGGGGTGGAGCTCACAGAGTGGCACACGAAAGGCCCGCGGTGAACGGGAGCGCAGAGACGAGGCGGAATCCGACGCGGTGGAGCTCGGTGTTCGTAGGTTGAAGACGACCTCGTCCACGACGCTGCGACGGTGTGGAGCTCGAATCAAAGGTAGGGGACGACGAGGCGGGCGACGAGGGAGCCCGATGATGCGTGGGCGCGGTGTGGGGACGACGGTGGCCACGGCTACGTGACGGCCACGGCCATGGGAGCGAGCGCGCTCGGGATCGAGCGAGAGGAGAGGGGAGAGGTGGATCTGGGGGAGGGGAGGCGCAGGCACGGAGAGAGAGAGCGGGGTGAGTGGGATGCGGGATCGAGGAGGCGGGGGTGTGGCAATCTTATCCCCTCCTCGACGCTGGCGAGGGGGTCCGGCGGAAGCACACCCCTGTTCCGACCCTGGTCGGGGGAACAGAAAAGGGGGAGAGCGACCGGGGGAACGGGCCGGGTCGGCCGGATGGCCAGGTGGGCCGGCCTGGCTGCGAGCTGGGCCGTCTGGTCCAGGGGGGGGCTTTTTTTCTTTTCTGTTTTGTATTTTATTTTATTTATTTATTTTTTCCTTTTCTGTTTTATTTAATTTAGGGCATTTAGGTATTTTATAAAATTGCGTCTTCTACACCATAATTACCTATGCCATTTTTGGCACTGCCCGAACATTTTTGTTTTAACTTTTGAAAACTTTTATTGTTGACATTAATTTGAATTTGAACCTTGAAAGGGTTTCGAATCATCACGAGTTTAACAACAGTAACCGTGGTGACGTGGCATCATTAGCGTGGGATTACTGTAGCTTAATTATCCGGGCGTTACAATTCTCCTCCACTACAAGAAATCTCGTCCCGAGATTTAGGAGCGGTTATAAGGGGGAAGGGATCTGGTTACGAAATTCTAACAATTCTTCCCGGTCATAGTTGCTCTTCTCGAAGAGGACATTCCATTACATTCATGTCTTCAGTCCTCTGCTTCAGGTCATCATGATGAAGTCGTCGTCCTTCCTTCAGGATCTTCACCGTACTTACGAAAGGGTAAGAAGGGAAAATTCTATATGGATGGATTCTAACAAGATCGAGCATCAGACGGTCAACTCAGGGAAGAAGCACAAGTATCTCTCGATTTGAAACTTAATAAGATATCGAGAGCAAAGTAAGAGGGTACCATGAGAAGTTTCAAACGGATAGGCAATCGTTCGATGCCTAATCAGAAGGTGAAAGGGTTTTAGGGCAACGAGAATAAGTATTGCGTCTGATACCAAAATTGATGATCTCATCGGTAGGTGGCTCATGAATTTCATACGAGTCCACACGCGAGGAATAACTTTGGAAACATGAGGGTGTACAGGAGAGTCAGGTTTCGATCCTGGTGGAATTGTGGGTTATGGGCCCACCATGTGGGTTAAAAGTAGGAAGGGCGGAGACGTCTTGCGCGAGCATGCAAGCAAGGCATGTCAGAGGGTAGCCTGTTGATTAAGTCGGCAACAACGTCGATACCAAGGGCGAGGGACGAAGAGAACCATTTTCCTGCTCGTTGAACGAGGCGGACCAATAGGCAAAGTTCTGTCCGTCGGTGGCTACCGAAATGTCATCAACACTAGAAACAGGGTCTTACTGACAAAGTTGTACATCGAGGTGTTTGCACAAGCAGTGGATTATTACTGCTTATATCATATAGATCATAGAAAAGGTTTAAACAAACCAATGGAAGGAAAATATGATCATCAAATTAAACAGAACAATGGAAAGGAAAATATGTTTAAACACATATTTCAAGGGTATATCCTTCCCAAGGACAAGCAGAGCAAGATATCCATGACAGGATATAAAGTAGAAAACCATTTAGTTAAGGGGGGGGGAAGAATCTCATGATATTACCCATACAACGGTGTTAGGATAAATGATAAATAAAATCTAGCATCGTGCTTCAAATGTTCCTGTTGCAAATCGGAGTACCATTGACATGCTTCGAGATAGCATTGACATGGTCTTCAGGTGAAGATCAGACTTTGGAAACATGAAGGATCCATCAGGAATAACTTGTAGAATAAGTCTTACAATTTCCTCATGGATGAATGGATAACCTTGCTGAAAAGGAATCTATAATGATAGGTCCTCCAGCCAGGGGGGGAGGGGTGCTAGGCATGACATCATGTTACCGGGTCATCAAAGGACAAACAACATAACTCCTGGAAAGTTGTCCCAACCATCATATCTGACCGAGATTCAGATCCAATTGGTGTCATGATGCCTCAGACTCAGGATGTCCGAGAAGAAAAGGCGCAACACAAATCGTTGAAATGGCATTGCAAGATTCTCGGGAAATGAACTATGGGAGCGGGCTCCTGAAACAATAGTTCATCATTAAACCAAGGAGAGGTGAGGAGGTGGCTGATTGACTCAGCAACAATTCATTGAGATTTTCAGAAGATGGATTTCCACAATAATGTGAACAAGAAGATGACATTTGTCAGATCAAATGGTATAATGATGTATGCTCGAGGAAAACATACACAATTAAACATTGGTTGAAAGGTGCACCCGAAATATGGGTTGGGTTGCACGACCAATGTCAGAATGGTGATTCAATAGTCAATAGCCTAAGAATGAACTTTCGACCATTAACTTCAAGAAAATAGGGTTGCTAGAAGGAAAGAATCCAAACAACACCGTTCACTTGTTGGAATTAACACGGGGACCAAGAAAGAATGGTGATGGTGAGAAGTATTTCTATGTCAAGAATTCTCAAGAGGTGGAACAAATCTCAGAACATTCTTGACATAAAGGATGGTAATACTCCAAGGTAAAGAAGAACAATTGCTGGATAGCAAGGAACTCAAGGTATAACACCAAACATGAACAAGCTTGTGTTGGTGGGAGGGCAATAAAGTGGTCGACAATAATACAATTCATCGAGGTCAAGGATGGTATTTCTCATCATGAATTCAATTGATATCCTGGATGAGCTCAGAATGTTGATGATCACGACACCTTTGTCGCGAGAGTTCATGAAGATGTAATCGATCGGTAACGACATCAAGTCAAGTAATGATGAAGTGAAAGGTTATTGGAACCAAGGGTACGACACAAACTCGAAACCAAGCTTGTTGTTCAAGGCGAAATGATATGACAATGAGGATCGACGTAAGGTTAGTTCATCGTCGAAAATTGGTGCTCTGAGAATAAGGACCAGGTAGCACAGTTAGAATCGTCACGACAATGATATAGCCAAACAGGCTAGGAATGGCGTGATCGGGTACAAACTCGTACTTATAGAAGCTTACTGAAGAGTTGTTGAACCGAAGAGTGGACTCGGTTCAGTTATCGGTGTCTTTGAGTGTTCAATAACTCAGAGCCCGCGAAAAATTGGAATCAGTGGGAAGGTAGCACTTGATGAAGAACTCATAAAAAGTTATGCAGTTCCATGATAATCTCGAGATACCAGGGGGGTAATACTCGACACAAGATCAAAGTAAAGGTTGGACTGGTGTATTGATCCATAGAAGACAATTGTTTTAACTTGTCCGAGAAATGAGATCAAAGAAGAACAATCATGGTCGGAACCACGGTTGCAAAAGGCCAGATCCTAGATATAAGATGAACTTATACCAAAGGAATAATTTATTTAAGAGAAGCTTTAATGATAAGATCTACATCGTGTCCATGGGCATGAACACAAGTTCAAGGTCGACTCCCACTTCTCCAATGCATAACCTTTCATTCACTTCTCACGTTCGATGAAGTTGTAGTGTTGAAATTTTATCTGGTGAAGCACCAGAAGAGTATGACTCGTGAAAACTTTCGGGTTCACACGGTTTAGAGAAGGCATATGTTCAACCCATAGGGGCTTCTTAGAAACATATACCACAAGTTTCAAGAGTAAATAACACAAGCCCGAAAGCAGAGCATGGTTGGCCAAGCAGAGGATACAACTTAACAAAGGCATTATGTATCAGGGGAAGAACTCACAAGGTGATCAAATGTGAAGGACACTGTCGGATAACAATCCAACAAAGGACTTGATGGTCCACAAAGGATCTGATACGAGTATCGGTACTCAACTAGAGGAAGAAGAATGCAAGGAGATCAGATTATAGAAACAACTGACTAACTCAATTGTCAAATGCAAAGGAATTATGATTTCCAAATCAAGGGATCAAAAGCAATGCTCTGATTAGGGATGGATAAGTTGAATAGCCTTAGGGTACAATCAACGACAATTGGATTGGTCGAGAACCAATTCCAGTTAAAAGAATGGAAGCTCAACCGGAAAGGTAATTTATAAGGATCAATGATGATTGCGTGTATTCGCAACATATTGAGTCAACAGACTCAAAATGATAATGACAAGGAATGTCAATAAGATTTCTATACTTATGGGATTAATCATAATGAAAGCAAACAAGAAATTCCAGAGCAATAGGTTGCTGAGGATTTTTGGAATATCGGGTGGTATTTCGAAGACTTTTGTGTAACACATGAACAACTGGGGGATGAGCGGATACTCGATAAGTGCGAGAATTTATTTGAAGGGGGTATTCATGTGGCAAAGAACTGCTAGGCAGTAGGCACAAAGTATTCTCGGAACAATAGAGAAAACTTCAGGGTATCTTGTAATAACAAGATCAATGGGGGATGATCATATGAATGGCAAGTGTAAGTAGTTATCCATACGGATTTATCGGTGGTCAGGAATAGCAAAAGTGATGGGCACAAAGTCTCGAGAGAACAACAGAGAGTATCTTCGGAATCTTCTGATGTAGCAGGCGATCCTCTGCAGTAAGGGGCTCTCCGGGTGGATGCGATCACGAGATCCTAATCTTAGAGTTAGCAAATTCATTTAACCCGAATAGTAGAGAGATCAGAGTCCCAGAGTATAGGTCGAGGAGTAAAAGATCCTACTACCACCCGATGGCGACGTGGGCCCATGGGCCACACAGCCATGTTAGTAAAAGTTTTTCAACGACTAGACTCGACTTCGGCCAAGGAGTTGGAAAGGGGGATTCCTACAGGCAGTCAGCTCTGATACCAACTTGTGACGCCCCCGATTCAATCATACACTAATCATGCACGCAAATGTGTACGATCAAGATCAGGGACTCATGGGAAGATATCACAACACAACTCTACAAATAAAATAAGTCATACAAGCATCATAATACAAGCCAGGGGCCTCGAGGGCTCGAATACAAGTGCTCGATCATAGACGAGTCAGTGGAAGCAACAATATCTGAGTACAGACATAAGTTAAACAAGTTTGCCTTAAGAAGGCTAGCACAAATTGGGGTACAGATCGAAAGAGGCGTAGGCCTCCTGCCTGGGATCCTCCTAACTACTCCTGGTCATCGTCAGCGGGTTGCACATAGTAGTAGGCACCTCCGGTGTAGTAGGAGTCGTCGTCGACGGTGGCGTCTGGCTCCTGGACTTCAGCATCTGGTTGCGACAACCAGAAAGAAAGGAAAGGGGGGAAAGGGGGGGAGAAAGCAACCGTGAGTACTCATCCAAAGTACTCGCAAGCAAGGAACTACACTACATATGCATGGGTATATGTGTAAGGAGGTCATATCAGTGGACTGAACTGCAGAATGCCAGAATAAGAGGGGGATAGCTAGTCCTATCGAAGACTACGCTTCTGGCAGGCTCCGTCTTGCAGCATGTAGAAGAGAGTAGATTGAAGTCCTCCAAGTAGCATCTCCAAGTAGCATCTCCAGGTAGGATCGCATAGCATAATCCTACCCGGCGATCCTCCCCTCGTCGCCCTGTGGAAAAGCGATCACCAGGTTGTCTGTGGAACTTGGAAGGGTGTGTTTTATTAAGTATCCGGTTCTAGTTGTCATAAGGTCAAGGTACAACTCCAAGTCATCCTGTTACCGAAGATCACGGCTATTCGAATAGATTAACTTCCCTGCAGGGGTGCACCAACTTACCCAACACGCTCGATCCCATTTGGCCGGACACACTTTCCTGGGTCATGCCCGGCCTCGGAAGATCAACACGTCGCAGCCCCACCTAGACACAACAGAGAGGTCAGCACGCCGGTCTAAACCTAAGCGCACAGGGGTCTGGGCCCATCGCCCTTAGCACACCTGCACGTTGCGTGGGCGGCCGGAAGTAGAACTAGCCCCCTTAATACAAGAGCAGGCTTACGTTCCAATCCGGCGCGCGCCGCTCAGTCGCTGACGTCACGAAGTGCTTCGGCTGATACCACGACGTCGGGATACCCATAACTACTCCCGCGTAGATGGTTAGTGCGTATAGGCTCGTAGCCAACTCAGATCAAATACCAAGATCTCGTTAAGCATGTTAAATATCCGCGAACGCCGAACAGGGCCAGGCCCACCTGTCTCCTAGGTGGTCTCAACCTGCCCTGTCGCTCCGCCACAAAGATCCACACAGAGGGCCGTCGGGACAAAGGTCCTTTCAGCCCCCAATCCGTGAATCACTCGCGGGTACTCTTCGAGCTGACCCGACTTTAGTCACCATCTGTATAGTATGTATGTATGTATCATATATACCCATGATCACCTCCCGAGTGATCACGGCCCAATAGTATAGCAAGGCAGACTAACAAGAATGTAGGGCCAATGGTGATAAACTAGCATCCTATAGTAAGCATTTAGGATTGCTGGTAAGGTATCAATGACTGTAGCAACAATGACAGGCTATGCATCAGAATAGGATTAACGGAAAGTAGTAACATGCTACACTACTCTAATGCAAGCAGTATAAAGGAGAATAGGCGATATCTGGTGATCAAGGGGGGGGGGCTTGCCTAGTTGCTCTGGCAAGGAGGGGTCGTCAACTCCGTAGTCGAACTAGGCAGCAGCAGCGTCGGTCTCGTAGTCTACCGGAGAGAAGAGGGGGAAGAAAAATGAATACAATGCAAACAGATGCATAACGATGCATGACAAAGCAATGCATGATGCTAGGCGTGCCCTAACGCGGTAGTAGGTGGTACCGGCAAAGGGGGGAAACATCCGGGAAAGTATCCCCAGTGTTTCGTGTTTTCGGACAGAGGAACCAGAGGGGGAAAGTTGCAAGTTCGATAGGTTAGGAGTGTGTGGCGGACGAACGGACTGCGAATCCGGATTCGTCTCGTCGTTCTGAGCAACTTTCATGTAGAAAGTATTTTCATCTGAGTTACGGATTAAAAGATATGATTTTCTAAAGATTTAAATCATTTTCTGATTTTAATTAGTTATTTAATTCTAACATTATCTAGAATAGTGTCTACTGATGTCAGCATGATGCAATGCTGAGCTCATCGGTCAACAGTGCGGTTGACTGGGTCAAAACTGACCTGTGGGTCCAGTGGGACCCACCTGTCATTGAGACAGAGGTGAAATAGGATTTGTTTTAAACTAATTAGGGTTAGTTAAGTGTGGGCCCATTATTCAGTGCCTAATAGGCTCAGATTAATTAGATTAACTAATTTAATTAGCTAAAAAAAGGGGGGGCCACTGGTCAGCTGCTGGGACCAGCCCAGTCAGCAAGTTGACCACCGTCAACAGGTCAAAGGGGGCCCGGGGCCCACCAGTCAGTGGCCCAGGCGGTGCCACGTGGACGCCACATCGGACACTGGCCGGAGACGCACCGGAGCTGAGTCCGGCGAGCCAAACGCGGCGGTGCGGCTTGGGAGGAACGCGGGTTTCGCCCCCAGGGGGTCTTCTAGGCTGTGGCCGGGCGCGTTCGACGCGGCTCGGCGTCGCGCGTCGAGCGATGGTGGCCAAAGGGGTTGGAACGGACGGAGTCGAGCGCTATGAGCTCGCCGGCGGTGAGGTGCTCCGGGAGAGCGACAACAACGATGATATGGGGCGGTTTTGGGCAAACCGGAGAGCGGGGCGAGGCCTACGCGGCGTGGGGAATGCAACGGGGTTGAGCCCATGACCAAAAGGTCACCGGAGCCTTGCCGGCGGCGAGCTCCGCGGTGAAGCGTTCGGGCGCTCGTCGGGGACGGCGTTAGGAGGCACGAGGGGGTGTACTGGAGGTTGCTACGGTGTCGCGGTGGTGCAGTGAGCACGGTTACGCGGTCGGACGAGAGCCGCGCATGCGGTGACCGCGACGGCGAGCTTGACGGCGGAGCCGTAGCCCGGCAATTGTGGTGCGTCGTGCACGACTAGCTATGGCATGGAAATTAAGTAAGGACGGGGAGAAGAAGGGGGTGGAGCTCACAGAGTGGCACACGAAAGGCCCGCGGTGAACGGGAGCGCAGAGACGAGGCGGAATCCGACGCGGTGGAGCTCGGTGTTCGTAGGTTGAAGACGACCTCGTCTAGGACGCTGCGACGGTGTGGAGCTCAAATCAACGGTAGGGGACGACGAGGCGGCCGACGAGGGAGCCCGATGACGCGTGGGCGCGGTGCGGGGAGGACGGTGGCCACGGCTACGTGACGGCCACGGCCATGGGAGCGAGCGCGCTCGGGATCGGGCGAGAGGAGAGGGGAGAGGTGGATCTGGGGGAGGGGAGGCGCAGGCACCGAGAGAGAGAGCGGGGTGAGTGGGAGGCGGGATCGAGGGGGCGGGGGTGTGGCAATCTTATCCCCTCCTCGACGCCGGCGAGGGGGTCCGGCGGAAGCACGCCCCTGTTTCGACCCTGGTCGGGGGAACAGAAAAGGGGGAGAGCGACCGGGGGAACGGGCCGGGTCGGCCGGATGGCCAGGTGGGCCGGCCTGGCTGCGAGCTGGGCCGTCTGGTCCAGGGGGGGCTTTTTTTCTGTTTCTGCTTTGTATTTTCTTTTATTTATTTATTTTTTCATTTTCTGTTTTATTTAATTTAGGGCATTTAGGTATTTTATAAAATTGCGTCTTCTACACCATAATTACCTGTGCCATTTTTGGCACTGTCCGAACATTTTTGTTTTAACTTTTGAAAACTTTTATTGTTGACATTAATTTGAATTTGAACCTTGAAAGGGTTTCGAATCATCACGAGTTTAACAACAGTAACCGTGGTGACATGGCATCATTAGCGTGGGATTACTGTAGCTTAATTATCTGGGCGTCACAGCTGATGGCTCCATTCCAGCCGCTGAAGACATTGCCAGGGCATCCACTAGTGGTGCGCTTGAAGAAAATGAAGAAGTTAGGGCAACTGCATCAGTTGCGCCTGAGGAAATTCATACAGATTCCTCAGCTCGTCCTGCGCCTACACCAACTCCTACCCTTCCATCTGCATCAGATGTGAGGAAGACCAAGGCTGCAGAGAGAGCTACAGTAAAGAAAAGGAAAGCATCATCTGCTTCAGATTCTTCAGCTCCAAAGAAAATGAAGCCTATAACCAGCTCACTTGAAAATCCAATTGCTGTTGTTCCGATTTGCACCATGCCATCAAAGGACCTTGTTCCTTTTGGTGAAGAATATGTGATCCCTAGAGGATCTGATGAAGAAAATCATTCTGCTGCTTCGTCAGAGCAGATTGATGAAGAAATTGAAGTGGATGTGATCCCTTCAATGACTGTTGCTTCCTCGCCAATGCCTCAGTTCACAGCTGAAGAGGCTGGCGTTGAAGAAATTGAAGATGAAGACATGGATATTGGATGCACTACGCCTGTTATGAATGATGACTTTTGGGATCCACTCTTCACCCCAATACAACAAATACCTCAGTCCCCTGCACCAACCATTCAAATGGGCTCTGAAGAAACTCATCCCACCTCATCTGTGCATGAAGAAATTCCAGCCACTAGTGCTGAAGAAACTGCTGCTGATGATCCTTTGAACACGCAGACTGCCACTGAAGAGGAACCAGAAATTCCTCAGCCTGAAGAACCGGAGATTGCGATTCCTGAGGTTGTGATGCAACTCACTGACACTCCTCTGCCCAAGCCAAAGGATCCATTCTCAAAGAAGCAAAAGTTCAAGGCTGAAGATTTCTTCAACGAGCATGTGTTCTTCACAGACTACAATCCCTATGATTCTGCTCGCATAAGGAAGAGGCGTTTCTGGACTGCTAGTCAAGCCAATTTCTATTCCTCAATGCTATTCAACAAAGACAAAGTCTTCGATCATGAACACATTCCTCACGTGGACATGGAATCTCTATCGTGCTTCGAGCCAGTCCTCAGTGTTCTTCATGATGCTGGATTGCTGAATTTCTGCACTGACATCTGTGATTGGAATGAAGAACTCATTCTTCAATTCTATGCAACGCTGCACATCACAGGAAATTCTGAAGATCTGAACTCATGGGTGCTGGACTGGATGTCAGAAAATACTCACTACAAGGCACCAGCAACTGAATTGCTTCGTGCCCTCCCACTCAGTCCTCCCCTTGAAGGTGCTCGTTGCATCTACAACGAACCTGAGCTTACAAATCATTACATGCAAGTGCTGATGAAGCCCTTGAAACCAAGGCAAGCCCCTCGAACCAAATTCCTCGTCAAGGAATTACTGTATGTGCCACAGACTGTCTATCGCATTCTGACGAAGACAATGAGTCCTATCAAAGGCCACAACTCAAATGATGAAGAAGTCGTTGGCATCATGAAGAATATGCTTTTCAATATCATTAATGGCGTTCCCGTCAACTTCCATGATTTCTTCATGAGGACTCTTGGTGGATATTGCTATGTCACCATTTGAGCCGAAGCCTTATGCACGATGGATTATGAGGTTCATCAGGACAAGGTCTTCACTCAATTACAAGGCTGATACTCTGAACCATGGCAGCTACTTGCCTCCAATTGAAGTTCTCAAATGGACATTTTCCTCAGCTAATGACAAAGGCAAGGCAACTGCTGTGATAGATGAAGGCATTCTTCCATTGGATGGTCAATTTCGCAAGGCTGCATCCTACTCCACCAATGATGACTTTCCCACACATGACTCTGCCGCCAACACCTCTGCCAAGCAAATTCCTCAAGCCATAGCACCCAGGGTGATGACTGATCGTGAGTTACTCCTCAGTCTTCATCAGAAAGTTGATCGCAATCATAAATGGGTCAAGCGTTAGTTTGGTTCAATTCTTCACAACATGACCTCAACACACAATGCAGTGAAGAAAAACCACTACTACCTCCATGAAACCTTCAACCGTACCTGGGCTGTTCTATCTCATGTCTACAACACCGAAGATCTGAAGAGAATGGGTCTCAAGGAAGAATTTGACTGGTCTGCACCTCCACCGAAGAAATTCAAGAAGGTCAAGGTTCCTTCCTTGGTGGTCAACTCCTATTCTTCATCACGCGACACTGATGAAAATGAAGACTTGGACGACACTGCGGTAGACCCTACTACGACAACCGACCCCAACAACGCTGACGCTCCTCCATCAACTTGATATTCTTCAGGGGCGTTAGTCCTCAGTTTCGATCCTTTTGGTCATTCGATGACAAAGGGCGAGAAATCTGAGTTAGTCTTCAAGCGGGTCTATTATATGGGCATTTTTTTGCTAAGTGACAACTCTCGCTCTTCTGAAACTTTTATTGGATCGAGTGGTAATCTTAAAACCGATGGTGCTCTGATACTTTTGATGCACTGTGCTCTGATACTTTTGATGCGTTATTCTGCATGCTTGGTCCTCGTTAATATTATTGCACGCATGCTGAATTTCTTCAGGCACCATATTTCATCATGCATTTCAAATTCTTCATATTATATGTCAAATGCATGTATGAATTACAAGATATAGGGGGAGATCTCCATGATTCAACTCTTCAAGTGTGCATTGCTTCAAAAGCAAATTCCTCACTATGGACATCTTCAGGGGGAGTTCTTCTATATCTTGCAATCAAATTCCTCAATATCAGTACTTACACTTCATATGTTTATCCCCGTTGAAAACTTAACCTATATTGTCATCAATCACCAAAAAGGGGGAGATTGTAAGTGCATCTAGTGCCCCTTAGTGATTTTGGTGTATTGAAGACTTATAGGTTAAGGGACTAATGTGTTTATGAGTGTACACAGGTCTATAAGTCTATGAGGAGTTTGATATTTACAGAGAAAATCGACCCCTAAAAATGAATATCTTCGACTGAAGATTTTGGTATTCCTGAAGACTTTCTTGAAGACTTATATTCATGCAAGGAATATGAAGCTTGAAGACTTTTGTTTTCATAGTTTTGTTTTTCTCTTTCTTGAGTCATAGGAAACACCGTACTGTTAAAGGGGGTCGAGGAAAAACTAAGGAAAAAATTTCATGTGATGCTCAACTCAAAATCCTACACCTACCAATCCCTTCGAGTGAAGCCATTGGAAATCTCATACAGTTCAGTCAATTTCTTTAGTGACAGAGACGAAGTTCTTCTGGTCGCTGAGGAATTTGTTCTAACTGAGGAGTTAGGAATTCGCCAGTGCGGATTGCCTACACAGTGAGGAACATGATAGCCCTGAGGAATTTGAGAGTCAAAATTCCGACCGTTGCTGTGCTGCGCGCCAGTTGTCCCGAAATATCTTATCCACCTAACGGTCATATCTTCGAAGGGCATTTATGTCTTATCATGTCGGGCTGCTCCCTAGGCTATAAATAGCTGCCCCCTACAACCACTAGCTGGTTGGCTGCTCCGAGAGAAACTGACACTTGTCATTTGAGAGCAACCCATCCTCCGAGGACTTTGAGCGAAAATCATCGAGTGAGGAAAAACCCAAACTCAAACACCTACAAACCCAAAGTGATTGAGCATCACTGAAGAGATTGATCCTGCGTGGATCCGACGCTTGTTACCTTTGAAGACTGTGCTTCTTCCAGATGGCTAGGCGTCATGGTCTAGAGCATCCAAGAGGAATTGTGGATCGCCGAGTGACCGAAGTCTATGAAGGGTTGGAAGTCGCGTGAAGACTTACCATGAGTGATTGGACGAGGTCTGTGTGACCTTAGTTCAAGGAGAATACGGTGATGACTTGGTGTCCTGAGCTGCGTGCTCAGCGACTGGGTGTCCGGGACTGTGTGTCCTCGAGTTTAAATACTCAGCCGCTTCAACCAAACGTACAACTGAGACAGCAGTTGGAACTGGTCTACCAAATCATTGTCTTCACCAACCTTACTGGTTCTATTTCCTCAACTCTTTCATTTCTTCATTATTGTGTTGAGTGATTGTTCATATCTGTGTTTGAAGACTTTGACTGAAGACTTTCTCAATTTCCTCAGTTCAATTTCTTCAGTCTGTTTGTCTTCATCTTGTGTTATCCTGTGTTTACGCTTTCTGTACTCTGTGTTTGTCTTCATTTCATCATGATGACTATGTGTGTATTTTGTCATGCTTACTTCTGAGTACTTATTCCGCTGCAAGTAGTTCTTCGCTAAGGAATTTTCTCACCGGAAAATTCCTCAGTGAAGAATTCATAAAAATCGCCTATTCACCCCCCTCTAGTCGATATAACACGCTTTCACAAATCCATACGCCACATGCATCGTAAACTATCTCTAGATGCAATGCAAAGCAGTCGGCTACTACATCAACACATGTCATCTGACTACAAACAAATTGACATGTTCTATGTACATATTAGTCATGAACAAAGATCATCCGCGACTGCCCTTGCCATTGCCCGCGCCCTTGTTGTCTTTATCACAAAAGTAGCACTCGAAAATGCAAAATGGATCCAGCTGGATCTGCTCATCGCTAGAGCTATCATCCACGTCAATGTCCTCCTACTCTTTGGGGGGCAGTCCGACCATGGCACGGACCGCCCGGTTTTGCTCTCGGATGAGGGCGCGTGTGTTCCGGCTCTTCTGCTTCTGTAGGATGCATGCATGGACGACTTCCTCTCCAAGGCAATGTGGGATGTTGCATCCGCCGCCTCCGCCTCCGCCTCCGCCATGTCAGCAGCGAGGCGGACCTCGGCCACCCGCATCCCCTCCTTCTCACAAAGGGCACATTGGTCCTTATATCCCTCATACACCATCTCATCGAAGATGGGGCGGCAGACGGACCTCGAGCCTCGAGCATCGGCAGATCTGAGCACCAGTTGCGCCGACTCAATGGATTTCCGCCAGACCGATTCCGACATCGGTCGGGCGCACTCCTCTCGGGAGCGGCGGAGGGCCATACGGACAGACATAGCCTTCCCTACCCCACATGGGATGAGGCCCTAGTCGATGGATCAGGAGTGTCCAGAGTTTGATCCGCTGCCCGCCATGCCGGAGAAGGTCAGAGATTGCCAGAAGGGAGCTTGGGGGCCGAGTGGAGTGAAGCGAAGAGTGGCTAGAGTTTGGTCCGGGGAGTGGATCAGGATGAGTATATGTTAGGCAGGGTGGGCCGTGTGGGCTGGATGCAATGTCGTGGACGCGCTCGGGCCTCCGCTCATCTAGCCCGGATTTGGATGGATATGAGGGGTGCTAGTCAGCCCGGGCATAAGGAGTGAGGGTTTCTTGACCGGGCCATCCACCCGGACGTATAAGGGGGAAGGAGGTTGAGGCACCCGACTATAGATGCTCTAACCACACCAATGTTCACTAGTCATAAAGGCCAAGTGAAAAAAAATCATTGGCGATCGCTCTTGACAATTGATAGGTTGTGAACATAAGCAAGTGACTTCCTTATGGACAATGTTGCATTTCTCATTTCAAACTTCTAACCTTTACAGTTATTTTAAATTCCTAACCCCTTGTACCATAGTTTTTCCCTTAAAAACGGAGGTTAAATACCCCGACGCCTACATCATTGTGATGCACACAATTATTCTTCTAAGGGATGATTACACTTTTTTCCTTAGTTGTGACAGCCCATGGATTTTGTCCTTACTTTTCGGCTTTGCTCAATTTTGCCTTTAGATTTGTCTCTGAGGTCGTCTGAGTGCCCTTTGACCATTTGACAAATACTTTGAAAATTTATATGAACTTCTAAAATACAAATAAGATATCAAAATGTTCAGAAAAACACCTTTATGTGCATGTCATTTGCATTCACGAAAAAGTACCGTTTAAGCAACCTAAGGTTATTAATGTTATTAACATTATTAAACATAAAATGTATAAATAATACTTTTTCATGAATAAAAATTATAGGAAAATATAGGTGATGTTTTTCTGAACATTTTGATATCAACTTTTTATGAATTTTCAAAGTAATGGTCAAAGTAGTTTGAAAATTCATAAAAATTTGATATGAAATCAGAAAAATGCTAATAAGATACCAGGATGTTAAGAAAACATCACCTACATTGCATGTGATTTTTATCAAGGAAAAAATTATTGTTTATACCTTTTTATTTTAATAAACTTAATAACATTAATAACCTCAGGTATTTAAACAATATTTTTTTCCTGAATGCAAATGGCATGCACATAAAGGTAATGCATTTTTGAACATTTTGATATATTGTTTGCATTTTTAGAAGTTCATATGAGTTGGTTACTTATTTTCAAACTATTGGTCAAACACTCAAAGGGCACTCGGGCAACCTCAGAGACAAATCTAAGGGCAAAACTGAGCAAAGCCGAAAAGTAAGGACAAAACCTGTGGGGTGATTCCGACCAAGGGCAAAAATGCACTTATTCTTTCTTTTAGTGATTAGGTAGAGTAAAGAACAGAGGCAACCAAGATCGAATCATTACAAGTTATGAAATTGACTCCTATGACTAAATCAACTTTTTTCATAGAATGCCTTCAAGAAGGGATAAACATCTTCAGGGCCATCGCTGCCACGTCCGGCCAAAGACAACGGACAATGATATTATCCTGGTTGCCAAGACCAGTCAATGAATATCATCACAACAACTAGTCGGCGTCTTCAACTACTTAACGACTCAACTTGTCGTTGCTAGATGAGACCAATAAAGGTCAGGACGAGAGTTTTCACCTCAGTGCGTGAAGTGATGTTCTAGTCAGAATCTTGATGATGGATCGTTCAATGGTCACTTTGGCTGGTACTCCACACGAGGGCCAAAAAGCACTAGCAGATTGGTGGTGCATCTTCCCGCCTTAGACCACCGTCAGGGCCGTCAGGTGGATGCCCATATCTCATAGCAGGGTTGGCCCCCGCCACTCCACATGGGTGCGAGTCACACTGTGGCATCCACCATACCATTGGAGTCGTTGCCATGGTGCTAGAAGCCGGCGGGAACCACTAATGCGCCACTTGCTAATCAACATTAGATCTGCCTCTGGCGCCTCGAACCTCCTCATGTGATGGCTGCTTCCCTCGCACCAGACGAAGAACCTCTCGCCCCCACCTACACACACTTCTTTTTCATGACGTTAAAATCATACATGGACCAAGCAAGCAGCGTACTGCTCTGGACCAAAAACCGTTTGATCAACTGAACATGATAGCATGACGCATGATTATCCATATCAATGGCTTGGCATTTTTTGAGCAGCGGAGAAGGATTTTATATCTGAAATGTCAAAATGAGTGCCTGGAAAAGGGTCATGCTTCTGCTATATAGTTATCATCCAATTCACCATATTTATTCAGCACACCTGTGCTGTCTGTGTCTCTGTATGTTGTGTTATTCTACTAGCTTCCTTTTCTTGTGTTGCTGCTGAATGATTTGGCAAGAGATAAATGACAATCTTCTTTTCAGATGTTCTGAATAATGTGCAGAAGACCGACCAATACCTTCCATTTTATAGCATCAGGTTTGCGTCATACTGCATGGATTCGTTCTCTTCCACAAAGTAAGTCATTGGCCTCCTTGATGTCAAAATAAAATAAAATAAATATAAAGTCATTGCTCTCCTCCGTAAAGTTACCTTTTCATTGGCCACTGGTGCTCATATTTCCTTTTCTATTAGGGGATTTTTCAAGTGTAGTATCATATTGTAATCTCTAGCGATTAGCCGATTACCCATGAGTCATAAAAATCAACTTGAGGCTGTTGCCAACAATATTTCTGTTGCTTAATCATATCACTTATCTATGATTACATTACATGCATGATCCTTGGAATCATCATTTATGATGTCTATTGACTACTACTCAATATATGTTGTATTTGTGCAGTTTGTATGCCGCACATCAGAAGACCTGAAATTTTGCATGTACGCCCACAAGAAAGGAGACGAGCCGCACCAAAGCAAGGGCTATGGAGATGTTTCAGTTCAAAAAGAAGAAGAAAGGAGATGTTCTGTTATGTGCAATCTTCTGATGTACGTCATGTACGAGAATGACGAAGCTTTTGGTTTTATATTCATGTTTTCCAAGTTATTGGGCCGAGAATATGAGAATTAAGAAGCCACGCTGTTGGGCCTTCGAGTCATCTCTGGGCTGCTACGCTGAAACTGCAGGGAACACCAGAGGCTTGCCTAAAAAAAGGGAACACCAGAGGCAGGTATCCTAATGACGTTTAGTACCACCTCGCTCGCCGAAGGAGCTATAAAAGTAGACGGAGACCAACGATCCAGAGCATACCTTTCTCGGCCTTTTGGCTAAGATCAAATGTAGTATCTGTTCTTATCAGTTTAATATCTGCTATGTGGGTCATGTGCCCACAATGATATTAAATTTATTTTTGAAAAATGTATTTGGCAACCCTGTGACAGTTTGCAAAACTGCCACACCAGCTGGGAGACGTCGAATCACCATCACGTGATTGAAGCGGTACGCAGAGAAAAAACACCAAACAGATCGAAAACCAATTTTGCTCCCCTCTCTCCCTCGACCTCGCTCCGATCCCCATCCCAGCCGCCGGCGAGCTCGCGCGCCACCATGGTCGCTCGCCCACTACCGTGCTACCATGCCTCCCCGCGCCGCCCACACTCCCCCTCCCCCTACCCACATCAGGCATTGTGCGCCGCCCCCTCTACCTCCTGCATGCCGCCGCTAGCCAACCACGCGTCGGCGACTAGCCAGCCGAGGCGAACTCTGTCCGGTGTCCGTCGTGGACTGGGAATGGGCGCGGCGGGCGGTGTTGCTCCTGCTGCTGGTGGTGGTCACCGTGCCGGCAAGGCTCTGCCGAACTGATTCGGTGTGTGGTCAGTCAGTCCCCTCGGCCATCTGAAAGCTCTGTTTCATCTAACATTTCTCCACACTGCTCACCTTGTTTTGTATGGATTATGTTTACCTGTGGGAGTTGCGAACATTATGAACTACTTATCCAAGCAGTATTGATTTGTTAGATCTGAAACTTAACAAGTTAGCTGATCTGTACAATTGCCTACCTATTCTACTACCATGTTTGGCGAGAATGACAGTGAAAGCGTAATCCTGGTCAATATATATGATTGCTTCGACACAGAGATTTATCCTCAGCTTAAGGACATCATCAAGGTGAGCCAAATTCATTACATTTCATAAGCTAAACATTTTCAGTCCCTCAGACAAGTTTCTGGTAAGTAATTAGTTATGCAGAGTGTTATGAATTAGGAAATGGAGAAGATCAAGGGGTTCCCGGTGGACAACAATGTGCCCTACACAGAGAGGCTGAAAATTCTGCAGACATTGTGAACCCCAAGACCTGCAGCTTAGTGCAGCCGATGGGAGGCTTGTGCAGACCTACAACCAGAAGTCAGTGTTGTCTATACCCCAACACAAATTCTACAAGCTATACCGACCATTCATGCTTCCTCACATCTTCATCAACATGCCGAAATTCATATATTTCCTGACGCACCCTAATCCTGATTGAAACATGTGCATACATCTACTTATTATAATGTAGGGATTGAACTACTTTGAGATCGATATCGACGTGCACCGGTTCAACTACATATCGTGAAAGGGCTTCGAGACCTTCCGAGAGCAGCACAAACATGGCGCCATTGATCTTGATCTAACCATTCAGGTACTCACGTTTCCTTCTGTTCTTGGCCTTGGGACCACTTGGCATGAGGAGTATTTTGTTCAGAGCAAGTCTAATGTATGAAACTTATGCATCTCGGTTACTTACACTATGTCAGCCTGGTCACTTCTAGCGTGTCAGCATGACAACACTCACTTTGCTAACATGTTTAACTCATTTTATTTTTCAGCATAGTAACTTCAATTGTTTCTACCTGATAATTCATATTGATTTAGCTTGATAAATTATATCATGCCAGCATTTTGACTCGAACCGCTTTGAATACTTGTTTTTTTACTTTAACCAGATAACTTAAGCAACTTGAGCTGATAAGTTAAGTTATAAACTTATGATAAGTCAGCCTGATAACTTGTGATGTACCAAAATGTTTAACTCTAACTGGTTTCAACACTTATGTTTTACTTTGACTTGATGAATTATGCAGCTTGAACCTGATAATTTATAGTATGTCGGCCTGAAATAAATTCTAGTGTGTCAGCATGATAAGAACCACTTTGTTAGCCTATTTAACTCATTCTATTTTTTCAACATGGTAACTTGAACAATTTCTAACTGATAGTTCATATTGTTTTAGCCTGATAAATTATACCTGTCAGCATATTTGCGATCAGTTTTCAACATTTTTTTTACTTTCAAACTGATTAATTATGCAAATTGAGCCTGATAAATTACACCGTGTCAGCATATTTAATTCGGTCTGCTTTACTTTCAACCCGATTAATTATGCAAACTGAGCCTGATAACTTAATATGCCAGCTTGATAACTATGAAGTATCACCACGTTTCACACTTGTTAGCATGTTTAACTCATTCTATTTTTTGCATGGTAACTTCATTTTAGCATGATAATTTATGATGTGTTAGCCCAATAACTTGTATTTGTTTTGGCCGATAACTTGTATTGTTTCAACCAGATAAACCACATTTCTCTTTATCTTATCAGACGACGGGGAGCCTCATGAACAGGGGCTTCTCCAGCTGCCGGATGGCCATCCCCCAATGTTCCTTCGTGCTCGTCGTAGTCACCCACTCCGAGTCACTCAACCTCAGGGCAGCCATCGGTGCCACCAAGCTTGCCAGCACACTCGTCCAGCTTGACGGCGCCATGGTGCTCACCTTCTACATAGGTGTGGCCTTCAGCTTCCTCCAGGTCGCTGTCGTCGGCCTCGGCGTGTAACATAGCCTCGCCGGCTGGATCATCTCCAGCAGGTTCCAGATCCTCACTTTCCTCTACTCCATAAGAAACCAACCAACCATCGTGCTTCTGAATTGCTGCTACAGTATGCACAACATGGCTTGCCACTGATCGGCTTTGATTGATTTTACCTAAATTCAGGGTGTAGTCGCGTCCGGCATGTCCTTCGTGGTGCTGACATGGTGCATAGACCGAGGACCTAGCCTGGTCAATGGGAAACTCTGACCGCACTAACCAGGTCAGGTACATCATGCTTGTGCTGAGATTCATCAATCCATGTAGTTGTACATTGGTGGAGTTAGTGAATCAAAAACTTATGGAATCGACCCGTAGATAACTCATTCCACCCTAGTGATTATCAAAGAACTTATTGCAAGGAGTTTTTCTACATGATGGCCTGAGGGGCTGCTAAGTTACCTGGGCCTGTAACTTTTGACCGGGTGCTGGAACATACCCCGGTAATTCCCGCAAAAATAGCATGGTAATTTCGCACCGCATGGCTGGTAAGTTAAAATACCCCGTGCCGTGTTAACTTCGACTCGGGAAAAAAATATTTGAAACATACACCGATAACTCATTCCTAAATAGCATTGTAATTTAACACACCACGGACATGATAACTTCAGTGTCTAGTGCATGGGGAGAAGATTGGGAAACCTTTTTTTTTTGCCTCCCGTACCTTCAGTGTAAACAACATGATAATTTACGTAATGCAGGCATGATAACTTAGGTATAAAAAACACGGTAAGTTTGACACCCGGTGGAGCAATGTTGTTGAAAAACATACCCCTGTAACTGATGTGTAAATAGCATGGTAATATAGGCATCGTAGGCGTGATAACTTAAGTTCAGAACACTGCGTTAACTTTTGACCCGAGGAATTTTTTGCTTGAAACATACAAAAGTATTATTTTTTGTTGAAAAAAGTTTTTGAAAAAAATACCCTGATAAGTTGTATAAAAATAGCATGATAATATACGAACCACATACTTTATAACTTACGCACCATGGTAACTCTGTCCAAGGAGGGGAACAAGTTGTTGAAAAACATACTCCTAATAACTTATGTGAAAAATAACACCGTAATGTATGAACTACATACCCCATAATGTACGTATAAACACTGTGGTAACTTCGACCAAGGAGGGAAAAGGTTATTGGAAAACGAAATATACCCCCGATATTTTATGTGAAAATAACACGGTAATAAATGAACCGCATACCCGATAACTTACTTACAAACACCGTGGTAAATTTGACCAAAGGGAAAATTATTAAAAGCCAATACCCAAATTTGACTAAAGGGAAAATTACTAAAAAAACAATATCATTCGTAACTTAGGTGAAAATAGCACGGTAATATACGAACACATATCTGATAACTTATGTACGATACCGCCTTAAATTTAACCAGAGGAGAAAAAAGTTGTTAAAAGAATACCCCTCAGTAATTTCTATGTAAATAGCATGGTAATATATGACCCACATAGTTGATAACTTACGCGAAACACTGTGGTAATATGCATCTGAAAGAAGGGTATGGGGTGATCATTTCTGTGAACCGGTGTGAAATGTGCAGAAAAAATGATAGAACTAGGGTGCATTGTCTTAAACCCGGAAAGTGAGGCTGCCGTTTTGGATTTTTCAGTTAATGATTGTTTTTTTTGTTTAATCTCATTTCAAGAAGATTCAACTAGGATGTAAGTTTATTAGAATCAGCAAAGGGAGCTAGCCTAGGTGGTTGTTGTGGTTACATTTAGTATGGGCGGGTGCGATCCCCTTGTTAGGCCAATTTTTTAACTGCTGATTGTGCGTGTGCAGCAGCCCAGAAAACCGGAGAGAGAGCCCGCAACCTCATGTGCAGAGGAAAATAAATCGGGAGGAGACAGAAAATTTGGATCGAAGGAGGGGGTTCTTTCGGGACGTGGTGGATCGAAGGAGGGGGTTCTTTCGGGACGTGGTGGATCGAAGGGAAGGGGTGGTGTGGTACTTTTTGCAATCTGCCACACGGTTGACAGTTATCACAGTCCATTTATTTTTTGTGGGGGAGGGTTCACCACACTAGCTTGCTAGTGGGGCCCTTGCGTGTCGCCTGGGTGTTGCACTATTGCCCAGGCCAGGCGCACACTACTAGGAAAGGGCTATAGATAGGATTGATTCTAATGGCGCACCAGGTAAGTAGTGCGCCACTACTATATACTAATGACGCACCGGTTGCTCGTGCGTCATTAGTGTGGAAGACACTAATGGCGCATCGTGCTCACGGTGCACCACTACTATTGATTTTTTTCCCCATTTTTCCATACAAACTAATGGCGCAGGGATGGCAAAGTGCGCCATTACTAGTTTCTAACTAGTAATGGCGCACGACCAAGACAATGTAATTTTTCTTTACTTTTTTGCAAACCTACTAATGGCGTACTATGCCAAAGCCCAGTCGTGTTTATACCCGAAGCCAAATCCAAGACCGCAGGCGCAAACGTCACCGCGAAAAATGAGCCATGGGTACTGGCTTCCTGAGTGGACCAATGCTTCTTCATTACCGACCCGCCAAAGCCCAGTCATGTTGTCGTGAGGAGAGGCAAAAGGAAGATCATCGGAATGGATGGAGTAGCCAATGAGCAAGACTTTGACAAGTACGGCGATCCGAAGATCGAACATGACGATGACGATGAAGTAGCAGCACACACCACAAGAAGAAGCAGGACCACCCTACCTAAAGGACGTCCGTTCCACAGAAGAACTCCATTTGCGAAAAAGAAGGGCAATAAGATTGTGAACAGATATCTAGCTAAGATCGATTGTATTTAAACCGTAGTCTTCATTTCTCGATTGTATTTCATGGGCACTTTTTGATATCATGAATATTTTTAAATTTCATGGGCACTTTTTGAATTCATGAGGACACTTGATCTCGATCCCCCTCCATCTTGATCTCGATTCCCCCTCCATCTCGATCTCGATCCCGCACCCTCCCCCGCTCCACCGCCGCCGCCGATGATATTTTCAAGTAAGAAATTTGAACATATTTTAAAAAAATTATTACTATTTTTATAAAAAAAAATATTACTGTTATGATTTAAACAAGTTTGAACATATTTAAACACAAATAAATATAAAAAAACAGCATTTAAATGCATAAAAAAATATTGGGGAGCCTGGGAATCGAACCCAAGACCTCCTGGTGTGTGTGCTGCGTGTTGACCAGTCGGGCTAGTGGGTGGGTTCTGTTGTAGATAGGGTTAGGTTGTAGATATGGTTAGTGGGCTAGATTAAAACAAAATTCTAATGGCGCACCGAGGGGTGGTGCGCCATTAGAATAGTCATACTTATGGTGCACGACTGAGCGGTGCGCCATTAGAACCCTCCCCCTAGCTATCCTCCCTCCCTCTCGCCAGATCCCCTTTGACCCTCTCTCCCTCGCCATCAGATCCACCCGCGCGCTGCCCCGACCCACGCCGCCGCCCCCGCGCCTCCGTCTCCGTCGCCGCCCCCAGTCAGCCCCTGCCCTGCCCCCCATCGCCGTCCGCTCCAAATCCACCCCTCCCTCGCCTTCACCGCACCCACCCACCCCCTCCCTCGCCTTCCCAGCCCTCGAGCTCCACCGTGCGAGGCGACAGGCAAGGCAGCGGGCAGAATCTGCTTCAACACCGGGCCGGCGAGCCGCGGAACCAGGGCGCGACGGCGCTCGACCCCTCCACCCCCTCCACCTCTTCTTCCTCGGGTCGTCGCTGTCTTCCTCAACTTCGGCCACCTCTGTTGCTACTAAGCTGTCGCAGGGCCTCCTTGCGCCTCCCCGGTGAGCTCCACCTCCTCTCCCCTCTTCCTTCTCGCGTGCCAAGAAATGCATAGCAATTATTTGCTTCACTTAGTCATTGATGGTCATTCAGTATGAAATTACAACCTCCATGTATTGGTTGGAATGTGTAACTACAATTTACAGGGGAAATGTTTGCAGTTAAGTTATGTGGTTGGAAAGATCATGTGTCATTAGAAACTTGGAAGCTAAAGCATTGCGATCCTCACCATAAGGATGATTATATCTTCCATGCCTGAATAGCTCTGCCTAAATAATAAATAGATAAAGGTAAAACTAAACCATGCTCAGCGATGAGATGATGTCAACTGACAACCAAAGCAAACTTGTTCATCATTACAAAAGCAAACTTGTTCAACATAACAAAAGCAAACTTGTTCAACATAACAAAAGAAAACTTGTTCAACCACATAACTACAAACTGAGACACAGTAGTAGGGGTCATCCCAATACCATAAACAACTCAATATCCCCAGTAGTAGGGGTCATCCCAATGATCCTCCGCCTCTTGCCAGAGCTCGAAACCTTCTTTGGTGATTTCGATTTTCTTCCATGCCTCGTAGGTGACGTACGCATCTTTCGCGGCGTACTGATGAGCTTGTTTGGCAGTGGGCTGTCCCCCCATAGTAGGTGGTCCGAATTCCTGTCGATCTTCTGCTTCATTTTTGAGTAGGATGGGTGGATGAGGCTGGCTGCAAACTCAGCCAAAGACTGCCACTTCTTTCCATTGTTTGGAACTCTCCATTTGCGCTGCAAGTCGACGTACTTGTCGGGGTTGATCTCCAAACCAGACAACTTCAGCTTCTCCTTGTTGCCTCCAATGCAGAAGCCAACAAAGGTGTACAGCTTCTTCTCCTATAGGAGCGGGCGGAGTTCCTTGGGCCTGCATCAAATTAATCTGGTGCATCAAATTCATCTACTTCAAAAACTTCAGAAACTACAGAATTAAAATGGGTTCAGTTGAAGCAAAATTCAGTTAAAATAGCATCTTCAGTTCTGACCAAAATTCAGTTAAAACAGTATGATCACAACAACTACTAAATGATCACAACAACTACAAAACAACATTCTGTATGATCAAAACAACAAGCATAACATCTCAATGATGTATTTTTTTTTTGCAATCTTTTGCATTACAAGACAACATTCATAACAGCTACTAAATGATCACAAAAACTTGTAGACAACATTCTGTATGATCACCAAAAAACTACTAATTAGACAGAAACTTCATAACTTCAGAACTAGTATTGCATCT
Organism: Triticum aestivum; assembly: GCF_018294505.1. Classification (NCBI taxonomy): domain Eukaryota; kingdom Viridiplantae; phylum Streptophyta; class Magnoliopsida; order Poales; family Poaceae; genus Triticum; species Triticum aestivum. The sequence goes on from NC_057810.1 coordinate 164,314,420, forward strand.
ACTTCAGAACTTCAGAACTATTGCATCTACTTCAGAAACTTCAGAAACTTCAAAAACTTCAGAAACTACTAATTAAAACGAAACTTCAAAACTTCAAAAACTTCAGAACTTCAGAACTAGTATTGCATCTACTTCAGAACTTCATAACTATTGCATCTACTTCAGAAACTACTAATTAGACAGAAACTTCAGAACTGGATGTTTTTACCATTTGGTTGCCGCGGTGATGTGGTATACCAGGACGAGATCCTCCATGCATAACTGCAGAACTGCAACAATTTGCGGAGGTTTGTCTTCCCTGGTATACTCGACATCAACGCTGATATTCCGAGAAAGCATGCCGCCGAGCCTCCTCCTTATCTTGCGGATCATCTTGTCGGCTTCGTCTAGATTGCTGGTGCATACGACATCCAGCGGCTCCTTCAGGTGAATATCAACCTTGAGCGGCACGGTGTAGTCCCGCTTCTGCCCGGGGACCGGAACGTCGTCGTCGACCGCCAGCGGCTCCTTGCCAGACGCCTCACCACGGTGATGCTTGGCAGACGGAGGGGAGTTGCTCCATGATGCCTCCGCCATTCTCTTGGCAGACGGAGGAGAGTTGCTCCACGATTCCTCCGCCATTGCCCTCCTGGCTAGCGATGGTGGAGGCAGAGGGGAGTTGCTTGATGCTGGAGGCAGAGGGAGGTAGAGGGAGGAAGATGGAGCGGCAATGGAATGAGGAGGGAGGCAGAGGGAGGAAGATGGAGCGGCAATGGAATAGGAGGGGAGTTACCTGAACGTGGGAAGAAAACCCCCTCTGCGTCATGGGGAGTTGCCAGTGGAGGGGAGATGTGGGGAGTTGCCTCGAAAACTCAAACGTCCTGCCCTTTGGAGGGGAGACGTGGGCCCTCGAAAACTCTGGAGGGGAGACGTGGGCCCTCCTGTTTCTGAAACGTCCAGGAGGGGAGACGTGGTAAAATTCAGTTATAATGTGTTTGTCCCGCGTTCAACTTTGCAGCTTTTCTGCTCTCTATTTCTCTTCTTATTCAGCGGTTACACAACTAACAGAGAACGAGAAACTAGGCCACTTCCGGGTCGTGAGCACAGCCATCCCAGCGCTCCCCGCGCGTCACCCGTGATGCAGCCATGACCGTATAGTTTGTGCCATCCCATGGTCGGGTCAGGGCCGCGGAGAAACCTAACAAACTACGACCGAGGCGCAGCTCGGATTATTTGAAACTGAAAGCAAACTTCTCTGATGAAACTGACAGAGACTGAAAACTACACCTATATCTGACGAAACTGAAGGTGTTCTTCAGCAGCTAATTAAAATTCAGTTAACAACAACATCAGTAAAATTCAGTTAATTAACTGAAGAAGAGAAGAGAGAAAGTAGAGAGCAAGAGGAGTACTTGCATTAACTGAAACATTTTACTTTAAACTTGCGTGCATTCTTTGCTTGTTTATATTCATTCTTGTAAACTGAACATGCTCATCTATCTATCTATCTATCTATCTACCTGCTTAAGTATGTATGTATGCATTGTATTTTTATTTCCTTTGGAAAGTAAAGTTTATTTCCTGGCTGGCTGGCATGATGGCGCATGGATCCCTCAGCTGCAGCTACAGTTGGAGCTCAATCTGATCTCATCTGAAATGAATCTATAAATACAGAGTGTAGTTAGTTACAGAGTAGCAGAAATAGTTGCTGGATGCAGTTACTTGCATGGGCCTGGCTGATGAAGAAAAACTTTATATATATTCATACTGATGTTGACTCTATAAATCATACTTATTGGACATGTTTTATGTGTTGATCCATCAATTGATCACATTGAGAAAGACCATCGTGTCTCCGACCATTTTGCAAAGGTCATGTCTCCGACCATCGTGTCGTGATGAATTTGCAGGTACCCCGAGAGGCCCTTGAGTTTGTCGGAATGTTGATTAACTTCCGTTCCGGCAAATTCGGGTACTCCATATGTCTTATCTTCAGCAAAGGTCATACTGAAATTTTCCGTGAATTTTAGCATGACTTTGCTAAAAATAGGACATATGGGGTACTTGCGACTAATGCATGGGCCGGGGTATCTTAGTACTTAGTTAAGTAGGATCAACTGCCCCGCCATTCTTGCTGCATTAAACAATAGGTGGCAATAGAGCCAAGTGATTAGGCCCAACTTAGAATTCTCCTTAGCATCGATAAACCCTAGATGATAAACCCAACATAGGTGGCAATAGAGCCAAGTGATTAGTGCCAAGTGATTAGGCCCAACCTAGGGTGCCTCGGCATCGATAAACCCTAAATGATGAAAACTTAACTTGGCTGCCCCAGATGCCTCAGTGTCGATGAGAACCTAAATGATATATGCTTAGGCTTTTAGGGTGCCTCGGCGTCGACAAATCCTAAATGATGAAAGCTTAGGCTTTTAGGGTGCCTCGGTGTCGACAAACCCTAAATGATGAGAGCAGGATCTTGTTCCTTGACAATAACCAACTTTTTGACCAATTTTTTTTCCTATTTCGAGCGAAACATGGCCCACAACGATGAGGCTGGTGGTTCGGGCGGTAGGCAATTCTGGGAGCTGTCCCAGGAGATGGAGGAACAACCTCACCGCTATGAGGACGTCGCGGAAGACACTGATCCTGATTACACAACCCCTAGTGGCGTCGGGGATGACACCACTGATGGTGCCGCCGAGGATGCCACCACTGATGATGGCGGCGCACACACAGATGGCAGCCAATCGAAGAAGCAAAGGAAGGACCGACGTCCGAATGCGCTCCGCACCGTCAAGGAGGAATTCACTCAAGTACAAGGGTAAGGTTCCTGGAGTCTACGACGACTGGGAGGAGTGTCGGAGACAGGTTCACCATTTCAGCGGTAACAGTTATAAAGGGTACACCACTAGGGTGGAGGCCGAATCTAGATATGCCCGGTATCTAGCGGGAGAGAGGAGGAAGCGTTGGAGGAACCGGATGAGGACCAGTTTGATCGCGACGATGCTCATCGTGATGACCACAACTCTCTTTTATGTGATGGTAGTTTAGATGATCGATATCGACTTGTAATGTGAAGACAAACTCGATACTCGCGGTCTTGAGACTTGTATTGTTTTATCTTTGTTCAGTCTTTTGAATTCAGAGACTAATATGATGAATTGTATTCGGAGACTAATCTTCTATTGTATTCGATGAATCTGATGTTGCTGTGTGCTGCTGTCTATATTCTGTCCAATAATATATTTTGTAACCTGTGCAAAAATCAGAAAAGCAAAAAAAACCAAATATTCATACTAATGGCGCATCAAGGCAGAGTGCGCTATTAGTATGCCAAAGGATACTAATGGCGCATCAAGGCAGAGTGCGCCATTAGTGTGACAAAGCACATGGTTACATATGGCCCCCCGGGAGGCATACTAATGGCGCATGGAGTTACACACTAATGGCGCACTGCCAGGTGCGCCATTAGTATACCAGATACTAATGACGCACCAGTGGTGCGCCATTAGTAAAAAATTCTAATGACGTGCTACTAATGGCGCACCGGTAGTGCGCCATTAGTAGGCAAAACCGGTGCGCCATTAGTAGGTCTTTTCCTAGTAGTGGCACCCCAACCAATATAAAGTAATCTTTTTTTATTTTTTATCTTGAGGATCGAACAATGTTTGGTTTGATGATAACAGAATAGCTCTTTGTCTTGACAGTTGTCCCTTTCTTCTTCATTTGCATTCCAATGGCCATTTTATAGCCTAATGGAGCTGGTTCTCTGTTATATGAATCAGTTTGATTTGTACATACTCAACTGAAAACGATTTCTTGTTGTTAGGTGCATCGCCTTCTTTTCCACTTGGAAGCAACATCTAGAATATATTTCCCTATGAACGTGTGAGATTGCCCATGTGGTGTTACAGTTGAATTCAGAATATTTGCAAGTGATGGATTTCTGCACTATATTTAGTTCAATAGATAGCAATGCACCCCTGTGTCAGGAATGACTTTCAGAGTTGTACTGCTGACTGTACTTGTGTAAGGCGAACTGAAATTGAAATTTTGAATGCACACCTGCAAGAAAAGAGATGACCTACACGAGAACAAAGGCTAAGTGCAACGAACACGAGAGGGAGGGGATCGGAAGAGAGGGTGAGGACGCACGAGAGAGAGACTTGGAGAGGAAGAAGGACTTTTCTTACAGAGGAAGGATTAGGTGAGAGTTTGAATCAGTTATCATCCATACCCCCAACCGGCCACAGGCGGCCAGCTATATACTCACGCGACGCACACACGCATACGCTCGACCGGGTCCCACCCGTAGGATGCCAAGTCACACATGCCAAGTGGCCAGGTGTGACATTCTCCTCTCCTTAAGATTGAGCTTCCTCCTGTGAGCTTGAACCTGCTTCCTCCTAAATAGCTGCCTCGGGAAACGCTGCCGCTGAACTTCATAATCCTCCCAGGTGATAGCCGCCGGCGAGCCCTCGCCCCACTGCACCTTGACTTGGACGATGGCCGCATTCCCTCGTTTCATCATGCGTCGTTCCAGCAGCTGTGTTGGCTTTGCCGACGACACAGACAGATCGGGTACGTGCGGCAGCTCCGCGTACACCGGCGTATAGTCTGGCGTGAATGGCTTGAGCTGGGACACGTGAAATACCGGGTGTACCTGACTGTCAGGCGGCAGAGCAAGCTTGTACGCCATGAGACCGATCTTCTCGAGGATAGTGTACGGCCCGAAGAACTTGAAGGCGAGCTTGGCACAGGGCCTGCTGACGACCGAGCGCTGCGCATAGGGCTGCAGTTTCAACAACACTCGCTCGCCGACCTGGAACTGACGCTCAGTGCGGTTGCGATCTGCTTGTTTCTTGAACCTGTGCTGGGCGCGCTCCAGTTGGGCGCGGATGTGCTCCGTGTGTGCCGCCCAGTCCATCTCCTCGCCGGCGTGCTCGTCCGCTGGCCAGGCCGGCATTGCTCCCAGGTTGGCCTCACGACCATAAAGCGCCTTGAAGGGGGCGCAGTTGAGCGATGCGTGAAATGTGGAGTTGTACCAGAATTCAGCCATGGGCAGCCAGCGACGCCACTGCCGCGGCGCATCGTGCACCGTGCACCGGAGGTACATCTCCATGCACTGGTTCACGCCCTCGCTCTGGCCATCAGTCTGCGGGTGGTACGCAGTGGAGTAGAGCAGTTTGGTGCCTGCTCCAGCGAACAGCTGCTTCTAGAGATTGCTGGTGAATACCTTGTCACGGTCAGAGACGATCGACGCGCCGTGGAGCTTCACGACATTGTCCCAGAAGGCCTTTGCCACTTGTGGTGCATGAAACGGGTGGCATAGGGGAATGAAATGGGCGAACTTGGTGAACCGATCCACCACCACCATGATCGTGTCCGCGCCGTCGGACACCGGTAGCCCTTCCACTAAATCCATCGTGAGATCCTCCCATGGCATTGTTGGTACTGGAAGGGGTGCCAGGAGCCCCGCTGGCTTGCAGTGCTCATGCTTCGCCTGCTGACAGACCGTGCACTGCTGCACGAACTCCTCAACATCGCGCTTCAGGCCACGCCACTCGAAATGCTTGCGCACCCGTTGGTACGTCCCCGTGGCGCCGGAGTGGCCTCCTACCGCGCTGTTGTGGAGCGCGGCGATGAGCTTGGTGCGGAGCGCGGCATTGGCGCCTATCCACAGACGACCTTGGCGATGAATCACACCGCGATGTAGCTCGTAGCCATCCTCATCCGGGCTGGCCAAGGTGAGCTTCTGAAGGCGATCTTGTGCATCCTGGTCCGTGGAGTAGGAATTGAGTACTTCCTGAAGCCAGGCTGGCTGACACATCGAGAGCGCGGCCAGATCGAGCTGCTTGCCGACGCACCACAGAGCATCACCCACGCCATTGTCCAGTCCTCTCTTATACTGGAACCGGAATTGTAAGCCCACCAGTTTCGCCATGGCCTTGCGTTGAAGCTCTGTCTCCAGGTGCTGCTCGCCCAAATTGCACAGGGACTTGTGGTCAGTGAGGATGGCGAAGGGTCGCGCTGTAGGTACGGGCGCCATTTGTCGATCGCCATCATCACTGCCAGAAACTCCTTCTTGTAGGTTGACAGCTGCTGGTTGCGCACCCCCAGGGCCTTGCTGAAGTATGCGACTGGGTGGCCTTCCTGCATGAGCACGGCGCCCACGCCGGTGTCGCACGCGTCTGTTTCGATCGAGAATGGCTTGTCGAAATCGGGGAGCGCGAGCACGGGCGTGGTGACCATCGCCATCTTGAGCCGCTCGAATGCCGCTTGGGCGTGCGCCGTCCAAGTGAAACCTTTCTTGGTTAGCAGCTGCGTCAGTGGCTTCGCGATGATGCCGTCATGTGGCACAAATTTCCTGTAGTAGCCGGTGAGGCCCAGAAACCCGCGCAGCTCCGTGGCGTTTGTCGGAGTAGGCCACTGCTCCATCGCGCTCGTTTTCTCCGTGTCCGTGGCCACTCCCTCCTTGGAGATCACGTGACGGAGGTAGTCGATGTGATCGGCGGCGAATGTGCACTTGGATTCCTTGACGTAGAGCTGGTGTGCGCGAAGGAGCTCGAGGACGAGGCGTAGGTGTTCGAGATGCTCCTCCATGGTTTCACTGAAGACAAGGATGTCATCCAAAAAGATTATCACAAATTTGCGCACGTACTTACCGAAAATGGCATTCATCAGGCACTGGAATGTGGCCGGAGCGTTCGTGAGGCCGAACGGCATGACCCTGAACTAGAAATGGCCGTGGTGCGTTTTGAACCCGTCTTGTGCTCGTCCTCTTTGCGCATTCTGATTTGATGGTAGCCGGCGCGCAAGTCAAGTTTGGAGAAGACCGCGACCCCAGCTAACTCATCGAGCAGCTCATCGATGATGGTTAGGGGAAAGTTGTTCTTGATTGTCGCATTGTTCAGACGGCGATAGTCGACGCAGAACCGCCAGGTGCCATCCTTCTTCTTGACCAGGAGCACCAGCGCAGCGTACGGGCTCACGGTGTGCGTGATCAGGCCGGCGTCGAGCATTTCCTTGACCTGGCGCTCGATCTCGTCCTTCTGGAGCGGAGAGTAGCGGTACAAGCATGTGTTCGCCGGAACCGTGCCCTCGACCAGTGTGATGGCGTGGTGGTACTGGCGGTGCGGAGGAAGCCCTTGTGGCGCTGCGAACACGTCGGTGAACTCGTCCAACAGATCAGCGAGCGGCGTCTGACTGGCGCACTTACGCCGTGGAGGAGCGGCGCGCCCGCAAGTGTCCACCATGGCCAGTGCCCACACATCGTTGCCCGCGATCATCTTGCGCAGCTCGTCCAGTTTGATCGCCTTGAGAGAGGTGGACGCCTTCGTGGGCACGCCCCATAGCGTGACCTCTTCGTTGTCGTGGTTGAACTTGACCCACTTGTCTTGCCAGTGGCATGTCATGGGGCTGTGCTGGGTGAGCCAGTCCATGCCGAGGATGCCATCGTAGGCACCAATGTCCAGTTCGCGCATTGGAGTTTTGAACGTGTGCCCCTGCATCCACCACTGCAGTTCAGGCACAATGCGGTTGCAGGTGAGGCGATCCCCGTTGGCGACGCGCACATCCACCTGCGGCATCTCTTTTGTCGCCAGCCCGAGGCGATCGATGAAGGACTTGTTGACGAAGCTGTGAGAGCTCCCTGAATCGAGCAGCAGCAGCATGACCTGGTTGCCCACCAGGGCGCGCACGCGGATGGTGGTCGCCGAGTCGGCGTCGTCCAGAGCGTGCGACGAGAGGAGGCAACACTCTGGTGCGGCAACGGCAGGATCGGGCGGCGCTGCTGCTGGTCCTGGGTCGTCCAGGAGTTGCAGGGCGTGGATGGTGTCGTCAGAGAGCACCTCCCCGTGGTCGCCAATGCTGATCATGAGCAGCTGCGCAGGCTGAGCGCACTGGTGCTCACGCGAATAACGGTCGCCGCACTTGAAGCACAAGTTGTTGGCGCGGCGATAGTCGCGCAGCTGCCGCTCGCACGCGTAGTCGTCGGCAGGAGCGCGGTTGGGCGCGACCGCGCGCGGCTGGAGTGGCGTCGTCGCTGGAGGAGGCCGTCCCGCGGGTGTGATGCGTGGGCGGGCGCGCGTCGTGCCCAGTTCCTCTTCGTGGATGCGCGCCAACACCGACGCCCGGGTGATGCTCGAGGGTGCCTGTAGGCGCACGGGTGCTCGCAGTTCGTCCTTCAGGCCCAAAATGAACTGGGTGACGAAGAATTTTGTGTTGATGGACGGGTCGAGTGCGAGCAAATGATACATCTGCTCGTCGAATGCCGCGCGGTATTCGGCGAAGGTGGCAGTCTGTCAGAGCTGGAGCAGCTTGTGCATGACGACCTCGAACTCGTCGGCGCCGAACTCCTCCAGCACGGCTGCTGTGAACGACTCCCAGGTGAGGCCACGGCGTGTTTGACGAAATGCTTGCAGCGAGTGCGCAACCTGGCCTTCGACGTACAGGGCCGCCGTGGTAACCCACTTGTGTGGCTCCACCTTGTAGAGCTCGAAGTACGCCAGGCAACGATCCAGCCAGAGATATGGGGCGGCGCCGTCAAATCGAGGGAAATCGTGCTTCGGCGGCTTGTGGTAGTCGTTGCCGTGGTAGCCCGATGTCGGAGACGGCATGGCTGTGGAAGCGGCGCATCCACCCTGCGGTGCCACTGGAATCAGCGGGGGGCGATGATCCCCCAGGCGTGGATGGGCGGCCGCCGCGCGACCGGGTTCGGCGGTCATGCGCGGCGACTGTGGCGGTGGCGGGGGCGGTGTTGGTTGCTGGGTAGCGGTGGGCTAGTGAAGCACGGTGGTGACCGAGCCTGGTGGTGATGCCGAGCCCTCCATCGTCTTGCGGGTGGCATCGACATCGGCCTGAGTGAGATCGATCTGCCGGGCGAGGCCCCGAACGTCCTGCGAGATCTGCGCGTTGAAGGCGGCCTGAACCTCGATCTGCTTGTCGTGGATCGCCTTCTGCTCGTCCATCTTGGTGAGGAGGGACTCGAGCATCTTGGTGATGTTGCTCGTGCTCTCGTCCATGGCCGCCAACACCTGGCGCGTGGCCGCCGACGCTTTGGAGGGCGCCGTCGCCTTGCTCGGAGGAGATCGAACCCCGCGATGGATTTTGGGTGTGCTAGCCGGAGCCGCACACACCGGCGCGGTGGATGTTACTGATCTGCAACCAGCATGACGGGGAGAAAATTTTTGGGCGAAATTGGCTCTGATTACCAACTGTAACGAACGCGAGAGGGAGGGGATCGGAAGAGAGGGTGAGGACGCACGAGAGAGAGAGACTTGGAGAGGAAGAAGGACTTTTCTTATAGAGGAAGGATTAGGTGAGAGTTTGAATCAGTCATCATCCATACCCCCAACCGGCCACAGGCGGCCAGCCATATATTCACGCGACGCACACACGCATACGCTCGACCGGGTCCCACCCGTAGGATGCCAAGTCACACATGCCAAGTGGCCAGGTGTGACACTAAGGTAAGCTATGGTATGTGCAATCTTATTGTATCTTCGTGTAAGAAAACTGGAGTGGTTCCTACGCAATTGTCATGGAAACCAGATGCTCATTCTTCAGCTGGTTGCCTATATAAGCGAGGAGCCCCCCTTTGCTTCATCCCGGCGTACCGGCATTGCTTGGTGTGGTGACACTCTTCTTCCGGCTTCATCGGAGCATCATATCATTCTGGACCATGGATTGTGACTTTGTGAGGACTTGCAGTGGCACCATGACTGATTCATCCGAGATGTATCGGAGTTGGGCTCACCAATTTAGTTGAACATTTCTTTGGGTTATAGTTCTGGCAAAGACATTCCTAGATGATGTTCTGTTGATTCTGTTCGTCCGGCTAAGACATGGTTTCTCAGATGCGGTGCCACGTGTTGACAGAAATTACTACCGTGAGTTTCACCCTCAAAAAATAAAGAAATTACTACCGTGAGGCCATGGGTATCAAGTATCAACTAAGAAACAACTTTAGTGGCCCACTGAGGCAGCTGGGCTGCTATACTTTAGCTGGGCCAAAACAAGTCCAAATCGAGAAAAATAGCCAGGACGCAGGGCACACATGTTTTGACGCACGACATGTTTCTAATGAATCTGCTGTTGGTTGGTTTAGTACCACCTCGCCCGTGCAACAAAGCCAAGCGGTTGAGAGAGCTATAAAAGGAGACCCTAGGCAGCGTTTTGAAGCATACCTTTCTCGGCCTTTTGGATAAGATCAAGTGTAGTATTTGTTCTTATTAGTTTAATATCTGATATGTAGACTACATGTTCACAACGATATTAAATTTATTTTTTATGGGGAAGGGTCCACCACACTAGCTTGCTAGTGGGGCCCTTGTGTGTTGCCTAGGCGTTGCACTATTGCCTAGGCCGACGCACCTCAACCAATACAATAAAAAAAATATTAGTTGTCCAAATTTAATAAGGCTGATTAACTTTTTTTCACTTGGAGTATTATCTGAATAGAAGTGCCCATGATTGTGTGAAATTGATTTCCTTCTGTATAGAACCTATCTAAGTGTGCTAGTAGAGTTATTCTTCTGAATATTCAGTTCCACTTAATGACTGTACCTGTGTAATATTTTTCATCACAAATTTTGCATGTGCATCTGCAATAAAGGAGATGAGCTGCACAAGAGCAAAGGCTAAGTGGGAGGCATGTGAAATGTTGTGCTGTCTGTTTAGTTTTCCCAAAGCGACTAATACGGAATCCAGATGCCTATTTTTCTGCTGGTGGCTTGTATCAAAGAGGAGGCCCTCCTTTGGCGCCATTCTGGAGGTTCTTCTTCTGAGTAGTCGCTTTTGTTCAATCGTAGCTCTCTGATAAATCAATGGTGTGAAACTGCAGCTAATCAAGAGGAGCTGCAGTTTTCTAGAGTCATGGGAAGCGTGCTGCCGTTGCCTGGTGGATTGCGAGGACTTGCGGTGACACCATGAGTCCATGACTGATTCCTCCGATTCATATCGGAATCGGGCTTGTTGCTCGTCAGCTTAGCTGAACATTTCTCTGGGTTATAGTTCTGTTCTAATGTCTAGATGATGCAATGCTGGCTGCACCTTGGGTCCTTCCCAGTTGATGGCAATATGGCAATGACCAGTGTAGTAGAGTGGTTCAGTTTCGAGAAAGAGAGAACGGAAGTATCGCTGTACATGTGGCTACTAATACAGTCTTGTGATTAGGAAATACAAACAAGTCAATATCAATATCTTTCACACGTCCATCAGGTTGTTGAAGTTCAATCCCTGCCCACCCAAATGACAAAATCTTGCTTTCTATTACGTTTTTATGGCTAAATTAATTCAGAAAACGTTGCTGATCCAGGCTAAGATATGTCATTTTTTGCTACTCGACAGATCAGAAAGTACTCCCGTGAGGTCATGTTATTGGGCTGTTGAGGCATCTGGGCTGCTTGCTATAGCTTTTTAGCTGGGCCAACCGGCCAACAAGCCCGAACGGGAGAAACTAGTCAAGACGCACATGACAGGTTTCTAATGACCGATTGTTGGTTTAGTACCACCTCGCCCGCGCAACACAACAGAACGGTTGAGATAGCTATAAAAGGAGACCCGCACTCGAGTTTCAAAGCATACCTTTCTCGGCCTTTTGGCTAAGATCAAGTGTAGTATTTGTTCTTATCAGTTTAATATCTGATATGTGGGACATGTGCCCACAATGATATTAAATTTATTTTTTATGGGGGAAAGTCCACCACACTAGCTTGCTAGTGGGGCCTTCATGTGTCGCCTGGGCTTTGCACTATTGCCAAGGCAGGCGCACCCCAACCTATACAGAAGAAAAAAATAGTCTTGTATTAGCAAAAAAGAAAAATGTGTGTGCCAAGATGCTTACATCAGATGTTGCCAAGCATAATTGTTTTCCTAATCTTTTATTATCGAAAGAAAATGTGTGAAAAGACCCACCACAGTGCTTAGCTTTGCACAAGTAGTATATTACACTGGATGTTGAACCTAGTTCTTTGTTCTTTTCTTGTCTCAATTTGTTTCCTTGTCTGAAATTCTGAATAATATGACATGCATCAAGCATGTTTTCTTGAAATACTGAATAATATGACATGCATCAAGCATGTTTTCTTGAAACAGAAGAAGCTAGATGCTTATGTTGTACTCCTTCCGTCCGGAATTACTTGTCACAAAAATTGATAAAAATGGATGTATCTACAACTAAAATGCATCTAGATACATTCATTTCTTGGACGAGTAATTCCGAACGGAGGGAGTAAATGTCAGCGGTATAGTCAAGGAACATTAGGAGGGCCCTGTGCTCTTGCAGATTTTGCCTGCTGTTACTTTCAAGTAGGCAGGGAAGCGTGTGGACTCCCAGGGGCAAAAAAACATCTTATATTCAGTTGAAAAGTTATGACGCGGTGTGGGGCTGTACTACGGTTTCTTTTCAGTTGTTTGACTGTTACTCGGTGCAGAGTGCTTGATAACATTTGTGATCCGATTGAGAGAAACAACAAGCGGGCTGGCTGGCAGGCTGGCATTCTGTTTTGCCGCTCAAAGCTGAAGGAGAGGACCGGTGTCACCACAGAAGATAGAACAACAACTCTGACCGGACAAATTACAAAATTCTGTTACAGGTTGTCTTGGAAATGGGAAGTTAAATGGTCAAGAAGTGAGGGTTTGCGCTTTTTGTGACTCGGTCCAGTCACTTAACCCTCTTATGTTGACGTAGCAGCATTCGAAACTATCTCCAGAGAGGAAAATGGTGGCTACAAATGCTGCTGCTGCTGATCAAAGAGGTGACATTCAGAAGTTTCTGTGTGCACCACAATCCCTTAACCTGCTTTTTTTTTATACAAATGCTAGCTTAAGCTGCTGGTATGATACTGACATGGCATGACATCTTTCTTGCTAACTATGATGTGATTTAATCATTTTCTTCTTAGTTGTGTTGCTACTCTTGTATTAACAAAACAAAATTGTGTGGGTGAAGATGCACCACAAATGCTTGTTGTTTGTGCAATGCTTACACCGGGCTAGTTGCTCGTCAGCTTATTAGCTGAACATTTCTCTGGGTTATATCTCCGTTTTGATGTGTAGATGATGCTGTGTTGATGCTGGCTGCACATTAGGTCCTTCCCAGTTCATGTGGCTACTAGTCCACTATTCTGAAAATTTTGTTACAAGTCGTTTCAATAGCTTTTATACGTCCATCAAGTTGTTGAAGTTAAATCCCTGAGCACCCGAATGGCAAAACCTTGTTTTTATTATGTTTTTATATGACTAAATTAATCCAGAAAACGTTGCTATTCAAAAAGATATGTCCTTTTTGGCTACTTGACAGAAAGTACTCGGCCTGAAGTCTGAACTAAGAGGCCACGTTATTTGGCTGTCGAGGCATCTGGGCTGCTTACTATAGTTTCTTAGCTGGGCCAACAGGCCAACAAGTCCAGAACGGAAGAAAATAGTCAGGGACGCACGGGGACAAGTTTCTGATGACTATTGTGGTTTAGTACCACCTCGCTCGCGCAACGATATGGAGCAGTTGACAGAGATATAAAAGGAGACCCAGGTCATCAGTTCAAAGCATACCTTTCTCGGCCTTTTGGCTAAGATCAAGTGTAGTATCTGTTCTTATCAGTTTAATATCTGATATGTGGGCCATGTGCCCACAACGATATTAAATTTATTTTTTGTGGGGGAGGGTCCACCACAGTGGCTTGCCACTGGGGCCCTCACGTGTCGCTTGGGCGTTGCACTACAGCCCAAGCCAGGCGCACCCCAACCAATACAAATTAAACAATTCTTAGCCTTTTGAAAGGAATAATTTTTAATCATGATAACATTGCTGGTGCTTGTGTTGTAGTACTCACTAATTTTTAGTGTTTGATTTTAATTCTTGAGTGTTGTGCCACAACCTGGAGCATTCTGTAGGCAAGAATGGCTTAATGGACCTGATGCTTTGTTATTTGAATCAGTTCTTTATATACTCAAATGAACCTTTTTTTTGCTTGGTGAATCATCAAGCAGAAGACAAGAGTGATTCAAACCTGTGTTCGCTTCCGAGCATTATCTGCAATAAATTTGCCTATTAATGTGTCAGATTTTCCCCTGCAAAAAAAAAAAGAATATTAGCAAGTGATAGTTGTCTGTCTATTTAATGCGATAGAGTAGCACTGCACCGCTAGTCAACAATGTATTTTACAATTTATTGTCCAATTCCTTGTAACGCTTAGCATCACAAGGCGATCTAAAATTACAAAGGTACATGATGCAAGTGGCAACATATTTTTCTTGTGAAACTAGCATGGAAGCAAGAAGCTTATTCGGTGATGTTCCAGAGTTGAGTTCTTACTTGAATAGCCGCTCTCGTGATTAAGTTGAACATGAAACTCGGCTCTGTCCGTGATGATCCCGTGTACACGAGGTCGTCCACAGTATCTGATCTACAGTGTTCGTCTACACTGTCAACTACATTGTTTCTGCTACAGTGCCTAATCTGGGCTGCCCCTCCTTCATCCAACGGCTGGCCCCTCCTTCATTCTGGGCGCTACTCTACTCTTGCTCCAAAAGTTAAAAAAAAAAGAGTATAACATAGTAGCAGTCAAGTTGGACCGGAGCAACATGAGAAAATGGTAAATATACAACTCCTAGGTATGCAGTTTAGAGCAGCTGGCGTGACAAATATGCAATTCAGCGTCTCCAAGATTCAAGAGTTAATATTCAGCAAGTACCATAACTGGACCACAAGTGGAGTCACAGTGCAGTAGTGGCTACACAAAAATCAGTGTTGCCCAGTTGAACGACAGAATGATAAAGGCAACCCAGCGTATTTCCGAATTCATCCGAGTTAGACTCGAATGTCTTAACAAAAGTAGACACAGTGTAGAGGCAAACACACAACCAAATACATCCTAAACCATCTGTCGTTATATGTTCGTACCACATGAAGCTGTTTGATAACCTGCAAAGCAGAGACATTCAAACGTAGATATTGGAAGCATGAATAGCCTTCAACTGATCACTGCAGACTGTGCAGCCTCTTCTATGTACTGCAGCGACCCCCTGCCAACGATGTTCAGAACCATGGTGGCGGGTCCAAATGTGCCCATTGATCCAGTAAAGACGCTGGCAACAACTGATAATGTGGTGGACAAGACTGTATGGCCTCGGTATGGGGCCGCTGACAGTGTAGAAGTTTCTATCACACAGCGGCGACCAGGTACCTCTGCCCAGATCATATTGCCGCAGTCGGCCGCTGCTAGGTGGGTTGAGGATGGTGACGGAGTTCCCCTGAACAGATGGTAGGTTGCTGCAGTTGACAGCCATGCTCCAAGTGCCAATGAAAAGGGCGTGGTCACCGATGCTTGTCAATGGCGTGGCAGGGACTCCGAGCAGGAGGTCAGCAAGCCGGATAACTACAAGCTGCAAGTGTCTGTCGGTATAGCCGACCAGAAGAAGTTCAGAATTGCACTCCACCAGGTAAGGCTTAGCCATCAGATTAGCTGGACATGTGGCGATCATTTGTGGCGGTGTAGACGGCCACGAGGAGGAACTGGAGCTATCTGGTGGATTAACGCGCATGATGTGTGAGGGTTTGTTTTTCGACCTCCTCACCATGTAGAGGCTGCCACGGAATGGCACTGCTGTCCTCATGCCATTCATCATCCAGCTTGTGTGAGTCCAGTGCTTGTCACCGGTGGATACGTACGCCATGCGCTCGGCGTGGCTGAGCGCGACCATGATGGTAATACCGCCACCGACATGGACGGAGACAGCCGCGTGAACCATCCGTAGTCGAAGATCATAAGGGCCATTCAGAAAGATCCCGAACTTACTCATGTACAAGCAGAGGGAGGCAAGGGGAGGAAACTCGGCAACATCACCGTGAAGGGGTGGAGGAGGCAGATAGCAGCGTCCTTCTTGCGCTGCAAGAGAAGGAGGCCATCAGGGCAGTCGAGCACAGAGTGGTCCTCGAAGCACGGGAGGTGCACGCGGATGAAGATGCCAGTGTAGATGTTGAGGAAGCAGACGTAGCCGCCCAATGCAGGGTGGCCGGGGTGAAGCCCGTTGCCCTCCGGAAACATCATCCATTGCCGTGGGTGAAAGCGCGGGTCTACCACGCCACAGCCGCGCGGGCTAAGAGTGTTGGCACGCCACTGCTTGCACACCGCGCGAAACCAGACATAGTGCAGCAGGTCGCTAGAGAGTACCCGGTCAGCGATCAGCACCAGCAAATCAGCAATCAGCGACTCCCAGGACAGGACATAGGCGTTTTGAGCGCCACGCACACTGCAACAGTGTTGGTTGGTGGCTGTGCTTGCTCCAACACTTGTCATCCCGATTCCCCCTGAGAAGGAACAAGACCTGTCAGCTGAGTTCTGATAAGTAAAAATATTATAACAATGCTACTAGTCACAGCTCAAACTTGCTCAATGACATTGCTTTAGTGCTATTTATGAAAATGCCATCCGTCATTCGTTTTCTTCTATTTTTGCCATGTATGGCACTACCGTTAAGTCAACGCACTTTGACAGACTTCGGATGATCTGAAAATGGAAAAGTTCGTCATACCCTTTGTGATGTTTAGGACTCCAAACTGTTGAAGGCTGTGAGCCAAAAGAATCACAACAGCACAAGCACATGCACGGTCAGATTTTGACAACAGTCAGCCAACATCTCTCGACAACACAGACACCAGTAAATAATCAATCCAATTTTACCCACATACGACTATAAGAAGAACAGACCAGATTTTGCTATCGCAAACAAAAATATTATCAAAACGGTTGTTCGAGTTTATGCGGCACTATAGCTAGGACTGCAAATGGTTGCAGGTTGTGAGCCAAAAGAAGCGCAATCACAATCAGATTCTGACAAAAGAACCAGCCAACATCTCTCGACAACATAAACACCCATAAATAATCAATCTGTTTTCGCTCCACACGACTACAAGCAGAACGCAACGGAAAACAAAATCTAGAACCCATCAGATTTTGCATCACAAACAAAAACATTATCCATCCATAACCTATACGATTTTGCTAACGCAATAAGGGCCAATTCATTTGATGTATGGCTTATGCATAAGCTCATGTAAAAATAAGCCCCAGATAAGCTCCTGTGGAAATAAGTCCCTGAGAATAAGCCAGCGAGTTCTTTCCAGTTCCTGTCCCTCCAGCTTAATTCTGATATACCCTATGAAAAGTCTGTAATGCCCCTGTAATTTGTTCATACACTCATGGCAGTACATAATGAGTCCTATACAACCATGGCAATTCAGTCTCATGGCAGTACTAATCTTGTTCATGGTCAGACCCACACTCATATATCTGTAACTAATGCAAACTTCTGAAACTCTAAAAATCCTACCAAAATAGGAAGTCCTGGACAATTTGTCTATTGAACAGCAGAAAAAAGAATCAACACAAAAGCACGTTCCTGTGATTTAACAAAATTATATTCGTGCGCGCAAAGTTTCTGTTTTTCAGCAGAATCAAATCAACTATCATCGTAGGTTATCCTATAGGTTCTACTTGGCACAGACACTATTTAAAAGATAAAAACACATCTAAACAGAGAGTAGATGCAAGATTTATTCCTAAACAGGAGCAAAAACAAAAAACATAAACGAAAATTGGGTTGCCTCCCAACTAGCGCTATCGTTTAACGCCCCTAGCTAGGCATAAAAGCAAGGATAGATCTAACTAGTGCCATCTTTGGCACTTGAAGAGGGGGATCTTCTTTCTATTCTTCTATTTAAAGTAAGCACATGGCCATTAATGAAATAAGTAAGATTAAGCACGTTTCGGAAGTTTGCCTCCAAACTAGACTTCATCTCTTTAATAATTTCATTTTGATAAAAGCACAAGAGAGTAGTTGATTCAACCTTATCATTCAAAGGGTGCCCAAATATGGTTTTCATTTTTTCATAAGTATCTATAGCATCCCTTTCAAGAAAACTTCCTTCAAAAATAGAATCTAAAACTTGTCTAAAAGAAGCGGGCAAGCCAACATAAAAACTCTTTAAGTAATCTTCAATTTGATATTGTGGCACATTGCTAGCCCGAATTCTTAATAACCTATCCCAAGCATCTTTTAAAGAATCATCAAGTAAATAACAAAAAATTCCAGAGTCATCCTCATCAAAATTAGTCAAGCTCTATTGGAGACCCCGGTCGGTCTTATAGTGTCATTATTCATGAGCTTAGAGAGGATAGATGGGTTGTCCAAGTCACTAGAGCTCGGGAGAAAACCCTTAGTTCTTTTTGACTCGGCCATGGCAAAGGGAAGGCGAACGGAAAAGAGATAAGGAGATTGGGAAAGAGAGGGCGAATAAAATGGCAAGGGTGAAGTGGGGGAGAGGAAAACGAGCGGCAAATAATGTAAATGCGAGGGAGATGGGTTTGTGATGGGTACTTGGTATGTCTTGACTTGAGCGAAGACCTCCCCGGCAACGGCGCCAGAAATCCTTCTTGCTACGTCTTGAGCTTGCGTTGGTTTTCCCCAAAAAGGAGAGGGTGATGCAGCAAGTGTAGCCTAAGTATTTCCCTCAGTTTTGAGAACCAAGGTATCAATCCAGTAGGAGACTCCTCAAAAGTCCCACGCACCTACACAAACAAACTGAGAACTCGCAACCAACGCGATAAAGGGGTTGTCAATCCCTTCACGGCCTCTTGCGAAAGTGAGATCTAATAGAGAGATAATAATATTTTTTTGGTATTTTGTAATATAGATGCAAAAAGTAAAGATGCAAATAAAAGTAGATTGAAAGCAAATATGATAAGAGATAGACCCGGGGGCCATAGGTTTCACTAGAGGCTTCTCTCGAGATAGCATACGTATTACGGTGGGTGGACAAATTACTATCGAGCAATTGATAGAAAAGTGCATAGTTATGAGATTATCTAGGCATGATCATGTATATATGCATCACATCCAAAACAAGTAGACCGACTCCTGCCTGCATCTACTACTATTACTCCACACATCGACCGCTATCCAGCATGCATCTAGAGTATTAAGTTCATAAGAATGGAGTAACGCATTAAGCAAGATGACATGATGTAGAGGGATAAACTCATGCAATATGATATAAATCCCATCTTGTTATCCTCGATGGCAACAATACAATACGTGCCTTGCAACCCTTTCTGTCACTGGGTAAGATCACCGCAAGATTGAACCCAAAGCTAAGCACTTCTCCCATGGCAAGAAAGATCAATCTAGTAGGCCAAACCAAACTGATAATTCGAAGAGACTTGCAAAGATAACTCAATCATACATAAAAGAATTCAGAGAAGATTCCAATATTATTCATAGATAAACTTGGTCATAAACCCACAATTCATCGGATCTCGACAAACACACCGCAAAAAGAGATTACATCAAATAGATCTCCACAAGAGAGGGGGAGAACATTGTATTGAGATCCAAAAAGAGAGAAGAAGCCGTCTAGCTAATAACTATGGACCCGTAGGTCTGTGGTAAACTACTCACAACTCATCGGAGAGGCTATGGTGTTGATGTAGAAGCCCTCCATGGTCGATTCCCCCTCTGACAGAGTGCCGGCGAAGGCTCCAAGATGGGATCTCGCGGATACAGAAGGTTACGGTGGTGGAAATTGTGTTACGTGGTGCTCCTGGATGTTTTCGGGGTACGTAGGTATACATAGGAGGAAGAAGTACGTCGGTGGCCGCTCGAGGGGCCCATGAGACAGGGGGGCGCGCCCTAGGGGGGGGGGGCGCCCTCCTATCTCGTGGGGCCCTCGGAGCTTTCTTGACTTGCACTCCAGTCTCTTCGGATCAGATTTGTTCCAAAAATAACGCTCCCGAAGGTTTCATTCCGTTTGGACTCCGTTTGATATTCCTTTTCTTCAAAATACTGAAATAGGCTAAAAAAACAGCAATATGGGCTGGGCCTCCGGTTAGTAGGTTAGTCCCAAAAATGATATAAATATGTAAAATAAAGCCCATAAACATCCAAAAGGGGTAATATAATAACATGGAACAATCAAAAATTATAGATACACTGGAGACGTATCAGAGGCGTCTTCTAGCTTTACGCCATAGACATCACCCCCAGGTTTTTTGTTATTTCAAATACATTCAAATATTTTGACCAGAACTTTGACCATTGATATCTCCTAGCCTATAAGTCCAAATGAGTTGATTCTTTTTGCATTGTATTTGTTTTAGAAAGCTCTAGCAGCACACCAAAGTGTGGATTTTTCCTTGCTGCCTAGAATTTCTGGTGATTTTCAGAGTGGTTCTTGATATTTTGTTCTGTTGTTTTTAAATATTTTCAAACGGAGAGACTTGTCTTGAAGCTATCTAGGAGGAGTGTGAACCTCCTCTGCACTAAGGCAAGCCACAATAACATTTGGATGGTGTCATTGCAATATATATGATTTTAGTACCTAAATATGAGCTAGTTTTCATGCATCTAAATTAGTTAAATAATTATGGTTTAATGCTTAGTTACTTTGTCATGCTTGATATGCTTGTTTTAGTTACTGGATGACTGCATGAACTATTTTAATCAAGTAGAGTACAGTTTTTGTCTAATGAAAGTGCTTTGGTAAGTAATGGTAGTTCATTTTCATAATTGGATTTTCATATAAATGATAAGCTAATCAAAATAATGCTTGATAATAACCAGTGTAGTAAAATCAGTAAGTTTTATTGATAAGTAGTGCAAGGAAGTTATTTTGATGATGTTGATTCGTCCTTATGTGTTGCATGTTGTGAATATCGAATAGTGGCATGATCATGGCATCGTAAGACTTGGAGTGAGTTTATGTTCAAGTTAAACCTGATAATAATCCAACTTGAATATAATGTTGATCAAGTCATGGTGCCACTGAATCAGGTTTTTTCAGTGCGGCCACATTTACCTTATGGGGTGTTGATTCCATCCTTTGTCGTGCCTCTTGCCGATGCCTCCAACAACGGAAGGTTATGAGCATGCGGTACCCTGGCCCAGTAAGCAGTCATAACCTTGTGCACCTGTTTGTTTTTATGGTACCTTGTCCCCGTTTGGGACTGTTTTGCCACGACGGTGGCCAAAGATGCCTTTGGTAGGCATGGGGCCACCCATGACTTAGCCCTAAGAGGGAGTTGGTCGGAGTGGCCGGAAGAGTGTCATGATAAGGGAAGGGTTTCGTCGGAACCTGTTGGTCCACCCAAATGGGAGTGCAAGGTCATGGGTTCTGTGGTGTGGGTAAAGTGTGCTACCTCTGCAGAGTGTATTTAATCTATAGATAGCCGCGTCCTCGGTTATCGACACAACTCGGTAGTAGGTCACACCATGGATCAACAATTTATAACTTATCTTGCACACTAAGAATTTATTGTTGGCACTGGTTTTATGATGATTTGTGGATCATGTTATGATCATAAGTGGTTGGCTTCAGTTGTGATCCAGGTATGATCACCGTTCGGTTACAATGGTAACCCGTCGGGTAAGCGAGTCCGAGGGACTCGGTGCACATGTTGGTTTCATCGCATCCATAGTATTACTTGCATTGCATAAATCTGATTATTGTCATGATATTGTTTGTCATTGTGCTTATGTTTGTTGTGAGCTTGCAAGTACATTCAATGTACTAACCTGGCATGTCATGCCAGCTTTTAGGCAAGTCGTATCGGATTGGAGAGCTTCCTGCGTCTAGAATCGTGTCCACGTCGGTGTCCCTGTGCTATGGAGTTCCACTTCATCGTTATTCCGCTGCCGCGTAGTTTATGTGATCGAGGCCCCTTCATGTTCATTAAATAATGTACATACTGTTCAGCTGCACCGTGTGTGCCGCTTGGCCTCTTATCTCAATGTAATATCAGACTTATGTTTCCGCTGGCATCAATAAAGCGGTTGTTTCTGTACCATGTTGTTGTGCGTTGCTAGAAGACTTGATCTCTGGGCTGGCAATGCAAGGTAAACCTATTGCTCTGAGCTGAGGTGCCACAGTATCTAAGCCGGGTAAGATGTTTTGGCGATTCAGATTTGGTGGCTCAGCAAGTGTCAGGAACCTGGGATTCCAAGGATACGCTCATGGCGGCTTATCGTCAAGAGGTGGATACTATTGCTGGTCACTTCAAAGGGTATCAAGTGGAGCATGTTGATCGAAGGAAAAATGAAGCAGCTGATGCGTTAAGCCGGTTGGGGTCTCAGGGCAAGACGGTCCCGCCTAATATTTTCCTCGATATTTTGCATAACCCATCAGTGAAATTGCCTACGGAAGAGGACTTGGCAGTTCCTGACCCGGAGGCACAATTGGTGGTGGCTCCTCATGTTATCCCTGATTGGACTGTTCCATATTTGGCTTACATGACCCGGGGCGAGTTACCTAAGGATGAAAATTTGGCTAGGCAGATAACCCAGTGGTCTAAGTCAATGACTGTTGTCAAAGGTGAGCTTCACAGATGCAGTGTTACAGGGGTGTTTCAACGATGCGTTTCTCCTGAGTTGGGCCATGAAATTTTAAGGGAGATTCATGAAGGAGATTGCGGTCATCATGCCGTCTCTAAGTCTCCCGTGGCTAAACCTTTCATCATGGGTTTTATTGGCTAACGACTCATGCTGATGTAGAAGATCTGGTCAGCAAATGTGATGGTTGTCAAAAATTCTCAAGACGAGCTCATGTGATGGCTCAAGAATTGAGGATGATTCCAATTACTTGGCCGTTTGTAGTCTGGGGGCTGGATATGGTTGGGCTTTCCAAAAGGTCCAAGGATAAAAATGCCCACCTTTTGGTGGCGGTTGACAAGTTTACAAAGTGGAGTGAGGCTGAGCCGGTCAGCAAATGTGATGCAGCCACGTTGGTTCAATTCATCAAAAAGGTGATATTTCGTTTTGGGTATCCTCATAGTATCATCAGTGATAATGGTACTAATTTGTCTAAGGGAGCAATGAAAGAATTCTGTCAACAAGAGCATATCCGGCTTGATGTATCATCAGTGGCTCACCCCTAGTCTAATGGCCAAGCTAAACGAGCAAATCAAGAAATCTTGAGAGGTATCAAGCCCTAGCTTCTAGTTCCTTTACAGAGAACACCGGGTTGTTGGGTGGAAGAGTTGCCCTCAGTGCTTTGGAGTATCAAACCACCCCCAACAGATCTATGGGTTACATGCCTTTCTTCATGGTTACAGAGCAGAGGCGGTTGTCGGTGTCAAAACCTGTGGATCTCAGGTAGGCGGTCCCGAACTATGCATCCAAGGCTAATGGTAACAAGAGGCGGGGGACACGATGTTTACCCAGGTTTGGGCCCTCTCTATGGAGGTAATACCTTACTTCCTGCTTGATTGATCTTGATGATATGAGTATTACAAGAGTAGGTCTACCACGAGATCGTAGAGGCTAACCCTAGAAGCTAGCCTATGATTATGATTGTTGTTGTCCTACGGACTAAACCCTCCGGTTTATATAGACACCGGAGGGGCTAGGGTTACATCAGGTCGGTTATAGAGAAGGGAATCTACATATCCGAATCGCCAAGCTTGCCTTCCATGCAAAGGAGAGTCCCACCTGGACTCGGGATGAAGGCTTCTATCTTGTATCTTCATATCCCAACAGTCTGGCTAATGTATATAGTCCGGCTATCCGAGGACCCCTTAGTCAAGGTCTCCCTCAGTAGCCCTCGAACCAGGCTTTAATGACGATGAGTCCAGCGTGCAGATTGTCTTCGGCATTGCAAGGCGGGTTCCTTCTCCGAATTCTTCAAAGTACCTGTTGTAAAGAGTAGTGTCCAGCTCCTCATTTAGTGTTACACTTCATCGGCTTCTGTTCCTTGATAGTCTCAGCTTCCACGTGTCAAGCGAATATGAGAAGTCGGGGCATTTTACACTTGCCACCCTAACCATGTAAGTTAATCATCTATTTAAAGAGACGAGGATCTCCAGATCCAATCAACACCATGTTCCCTTAAGCAAGGAATCATTGGAGCGTGCCCGCAAAAACCATTCCAACATGGCCAGCGCTCGTAGTTGCTCCTCCTTCCCCCACAACGCCAAGCCGGGTGATTGTGAGAAGTGTACCGTTTCCCACGGTCAATTGGTGAAGTTGCAGACCCAGGGGTTTCTCCCACCTGCATATCTAGTCCCCGTTCGAGCCGGATTGGCTTCCTTTGACAGCGGGGAGCAAGCGGAGAATTTTCCCAACCCATCCAGGGGGAGCGAATATGCCTTGTCCCCTACTTGCTGAGGGGCATTGGATTTCCCATCCATCCATTCCTCCGCGGGCTTATGGAGTACTATGTCCTCCAGTTGCACAGCTTCACTCATGCCTCCATCCTGCACATTGCAGGTTACGTCGCTCTTTGTGAGCTATTTCTGGGTTGTGAAGCCCATTTTGAGCTATGGAAGAAGCTGTTTTTCCTCGTCCCTCGTAATCAAGAGGGATCGATATTCCAAGTGGGCAGAGCCGAGATATGGCGGATCGCCTGGACCGGATACCTATCCGGTACACCGAAGAAGGCATCCGAAGAATGGCCTTCCGAGTGGTTTTACATTGAGGACATCTCCCTTCCCGACCCAATCCAGATACGTCTTCCTGAGTTTTCCTAAGTTTACAAGTGCTCCACTAAAGAAATGCCTCAACTGGCGTCCCCGGAGCCTCAGGGAGAAAGATAGTAGGAAGGTCCTTCAACTGATGATCAAGATAAGAACACTTGCCCAATCCGGATTATCAATAATCGAGGTTATGGCGATATGCATAATGTGGGGGGTTCAGCCACTCCAGTACTGAGGGCATCCCATGTGGCACTTCAATTGAGAAGGCGACGCCACCCGCAGCGGTTGCAAGGGTCCGGACTCCACCACCGCTTTGGTGAAAATACTGTCCGGTTTATACGAAGGGGAAAAAGAGGAGTTCATCCGCATTAAGCCATGGGACGGATTTTCCATGTACAACCCTCCCAGCTGGGTGAGTTTCTATCCGTTACTCAACTCTATTCATTCCCTGAGTCCTTTTTCATGAACTCTTAATCCGCCCACTCATAACAGGAATGGCGGAAAATAACCAAGGAGATCCACAGCCCGGCACCACAGCCAGAGGACCATAACCGGTCCCTCGACCCCGGATTCGAAGATGATCCAGATATATCTGTGGAGCTCGGGGAAGGGGTGTTTTACCAGTCGAGCTGTGACGGCACAAAAGTGGCCATCATTGTTGACCATCCCGGCCTCCTCCCTGTATCACATGTAAGTAAACAGGAGACTTATCTTCGAAAAGGATTCACTCTTTCCGCCTTACCCACTACACAATTGTTATGCTCTAAAGGGAAGATGAATGGCAAGCCATGCCGAACCCGAGGCGGCTCGCCAACTAGGGGCTCCCATGCTGGGCAGGCCTTCAAAAAGAAAGGCGAGCAGAAACATGGCCGAGCCATCATCCAAGAGGTATGGTTTTAAACATGCTCCATGGTTGTCATCTTAAAGTATGACACTATCTGTTGTGTCCCCGAAAAGGAACATCCGCCGGACTACGTCCGAGGGTCCTGCTGGCCGTGCCTCCACTAGTCGGATTCCAGACCCAGCCTCGAGGACGGAGGTTAACACAGAAGTGACACGGGACTATCCTCATACAGAGGATTCAGATAGAATATCCGCTACAAATTCTGAAGTGGAGAGTGCCATGAATCATCGGCGCCGGCGGGCCGCACTCCGCGACCCTAGTTTTTCAGAAGAGGCTTTCAACGCCTTCAACTCGGGTGATGCGTACATCTGAGCTGCTCAAGGTGGGCTTGCTAGAGCCACAGACCAGTATTTGAAAGATATAAAGGTAATTAAGAACTAATAATTATATATACCAGTAGCCCCTGAGACTTGAAATAGTTGGTACAACTGATTTAAGGATCATTTGTATGAATAGGTTCTCACAGAAAGGAACAACTTGTTGTCTCAAGAGCTAGAGAAGTGTCAGACCCAACTAGGGATCGCAACTGCCAAATTAGAGGAATCCAAGAGGGCCTCAGCTAGTAATGTGTCCCTTTGTCGAGAAAAACATAATCACATTGTACCAGCGGTGTTTAACACAGTTGTATATCTGATGATAGAATCTGTAGATAATCCGGGAGCGAATCCGGTAATCCTAGGAGAGGATGACCAAAGAGCTCAAAGGCAACTGGACACTTGTGAGCATGTACTTACACCGGTCATTCAGGAGAAAAACAAACTCCAAGATGCCAACACCTAGCTGGGCGAAGAATTGAAAGATGTTCGGGCCCAGCTGGCTGACTCCATGAAGGAAAATAAAAGGCTTCAACGCTGTATTTTCAGTATGTGCTCAAATGAACCTTTGTATAGTTCGTCGAAGAAGGTAAATAACAGAGTTATGTCTGTAGGTATGCTGTCACGCCCAATATGCGACCCTATCCTAAAGAGACTCGAAGGTCCCACCAAGGATAGAACCACATATTGACACGCTTTTGCAAAGTGGATATCATTACATCAACATTTCATAATAGATGGGGATACATACAAAAGGCATACAATGCCACACGAATACAACATCATCTTACATAAGATCACCATCCGACTACGGATGAAACACAAACAGAAACTCAAACGACATCCACCCTGCTAGCCCAGGCTGCCGACCTGGAACCTATCCCCTGATCAAAGAAGAAGCAGAAGAAGAACTCCAAAACAAGCAAACATCACTCTCGCGTCATGATCACCGCATAACCTGTACCTGCAACTGTTGTTGTAGTAATCTGTGAGCCACGAGGACTCAGCAATCCCATTACCATGGGTATCAAGACTAGCAAAGCTTAATGGGTAAGGAAGGGATAAAGTGGTGAGGTTGCAGCAGCGACTAAGAAAGTATGGTGGCTAACATATGCAAATGAGAGCGATAAGAGAAATAACGGAATGGTCGTGAAGCTAGCAATGATCAAGAGGTGATCCTGAACTCCTACTTACGTCAAACATAACCCAAAACCGTGTTCACTTCCCGGACTCCACCAAAAAGACACCATCACGGCTACACACGCGGTTGATGCGCTTTAATTAAGTCAAGTGTCAAGTTCTCTACAACCGGATATTAACAAATTCCCATCTGCCACATAACCGCGGGCACGGCTTTCGAAAGATAATACCCTGCAGGGGTGTCCCAACTTAGCCCATCACAAGCTCTCACGGTCAACGAAGGATATTCCTTCTCCTAGGAAGACCCGATCAGTCTCGGAATCCCGGTCTACAAGACATTTCGACAATGGTAAAACAAGACCAGTAAAGCCGCCCGATGTGCCGACAATCCCGATAGGAGCTGCACATATCTCGTTCTCAGGGCAACACCGGATGAGACACCCTACGAGTAAAACCAGCCCTCAAGTTTCCCCGAGGTGGCCCCGCAGTCTACTCGGTTCGGACCAGCACTTAGAAAAGCACTGGCCCAGGGGGGGGGGCTAAAATAAAGATGACCCTTGGGTTAATTACTCCCAAGGGAAAGATATAGGTGGTAGGCAAATGGTAAAACAAATGTTGGCCCTTGCTGTAGGAGTTTTATTCAAGGCGAACTGTTAAGGGGGTCCCATAAATCACCCAACCGCGTTAGGGATGCAAAATCCGGGAACATAATACCGATATGACGGAAACTAGGGCGGCAAGAGTGGAACAAAACACCAGGCATAAGGCCGAGCCTTCCACCCTTTACCAAGTATATAGATGCATTAATTAAATAAGAGATATTGTGATATCCCAACATAATCCTGTCCATCATGGTGCAATCTTCAACTTCACCTGCAACTAACAATGCTATAAGAGGGGCTGAGCAAAGCGGTAACATAGCCAAACAACGGTTTGCTAGGAAGGGTGACAAGGTTAGAGGCTGACATGGCAATTTGGGAGGCTTGAAGAACAAGGGATAGGTAGCGCAGCATAGCGATAGAACAAAGCAACTAGCATAGCAATGATTGTAATGAGATCCAGGGTAGCGGTCATCTTGCCTGAAATCCCGCAAGGAAGAAGAACGAGTCCATGAAGAAGACGAACGGGCGAAGTCGAACAAAGCGTAGACGAACGAATCCTCACGATCGCAACGAAACAGGAACTATCGAGAAGAAGCACACAACATGGTAAACACACCACACATATACATGACATGATGCTCAACCAGGTATGATGCAAGGCAAGAGTACATGAAGCTACTCATGGCAAGAGATGATGCATACAAGAGCAACACATCAAAGCAAGGTTAAATGAGGACGGAAACAACATATAACAATTCCGGTAAGTCCTCATATGCAAATTTAGAAATTGGTCCAGAACTGAATAAACCTTATTTTCAAGTTGTGAAACAGCAACTTAAGATGCACCATGATGATCTACACGAAATTCTAGTCAAGTTACATATAAAGTTCATTTAGTTCGGAGCTACGGCCTAGAAGATATGAGCAAAACAAGTTAAACATGACATTGATGCAAAATGCATTCAAACATCAAGCAAACACCTCAAAACAAGGATGCAACATGATAATATGAAACTTCATGCAAAATCAAGCAAGTTTATATAGAGCACACTCAAAACGGAGCAACGGTTCAACACATACACTCTATACAAGTTACAACAACAATCTGCCCAAAACAGCAACTAGGCATCTAGCAAGCATCAAAACAGTATGCTACAGCACCACAAAATGAAAACAAAAGGCATGTTCATGACGTACAGATAAAGCATAACAAAACATGAACACTAAGCTATCTCCAGAAACTAATAGAACATGCTCAAAAGGACATGGTAAGATTGCAAATAATAACAGGTTCACAACATTAGTAGAATTCACAGGACATGACAGAAATAACACCAGGTTGCAATATTTAGAGCTATTAAACAACATGCTACAGGAAATTATCATGGCAACCAAAGGCGCGGCATGAATGTACTAATCTCATATAACAAAAGTTCCTTACTGACTATGAGCCAAAAGGGCACAGAAAATATGATGGTGCCCATGTAAACATGGAAAATGATATGACAGATTCAGACATGGCAGGAATAACAATAAGTTGGCATGTTGGTTAGCTTGTACCACTCACCACAGAGCCACACATGGCATAAAAAAGTGACCAACAGTAATAAGACATGTTTGTGAAGCTAAGCATGGCAAGATCAAGTTCATAGGGTGCATGTATCACTAGCAAAGCACATGGCAAAACTGAACTTAATGTTAATAGGCTGACAACAACATTATTTATCGAATTGAGAGCAAGATTACAACAAGGTACATCAGGCTATAAATGCAACCAGGGGCATGGATGGATAGTGCATGACATGTATAAGAAAACATCCTTAGTGAATATCGCCAGATTATGCATAGAATGACTTGTAGCAGCAGGTTTACATAGCATCAAGATATAGCAGATTCAGCCTAGTAAAATAGTAACAGCAAGTACCCTACTTCATGAGCTTGATGCACTGACTACAAGACTCAGAAAAATACATGGATTGCACCACTGTAAATATGGCATGATGTAGCTCAAAACTCATGTAGACATCAAGCTCATAGGGTGCACACACGAAATGTAATGAAAAAGACAAATCACCAAGTTCTGATAACAGGCAGCAGTTAACATCATATAGCACTTTTGCAAGGATGAGTATGGCATCAAGACGGATTCTAATGAACATGACCCAATGGAACAAAATGAAGAGCATCTCACAGTGAACATTTTGATATATCATGCGTGCAAAACGGAGCAGTATGCTAGGAGATATGATGCAATGAACATGGCATGAAAATTACACAGATCTGGGACTTGGCAGAAATCAACCTCGTGAAATCGGGGTGGAGCCGTTCGGACGGAGGGATCCGGGGCGCGGACGCGGTGTTTGGATGGACGGATTGATGGATCTGGTCCAACCCGGGCGGATCTCGCCGGAGACGAGGGAGGCGAGGCCGCGGGAGCGCCGGCGAGGGGCTCCGGCGACGGGGGCGACGGGGAGGCGGCCGGCACTGGGGCGCTCGGGGCGAGGCGGCTTGGGTGCGGTCATGGTGCGGGCGATGGTCGCCGGCGAGGCGAGTGATGGCGGCGAGCAGCGCGAGGGCGGCGGCGGTGCGGGGGCGATCCGGTGAGCGGGCGGAGGTCGCGGTCTGCGGCGGTGCTCCACCACGGAGGCGCGGCGGCGGAGAGGAAGGTGCGGGATGCGACTGGCGGCGCGCCGGCGAGGTTCGGGGTCGACGGGGCAGCACCGGTGGAAGGCGGCGGGGCGGCACCGGCGACGACACAGCGAAGAGCGGCGGCGGCGACCGACGCACTATGGCGGGGCAGAGGCGGCCGGAGGAGCGGCGCTCCGGCGGACGGTGGCGGAGCGCGGGGAACCCGAGCGGGCTCGCGTGGGCCTGCGATGGGCTCGCGTGCTGCGGCCGGGGGACGACGGCGGCGGACAGGTGGCGAGGTGGGATTGGACGGGGCATCGGCGCTGGACATGTCCGGCCTGGGACAGACGTGTCCGGCGGCGCAGAGGAGGGTGGAGCTAGGGTTAGGGGTGAAATTGATTCGAAAATTCGGGGGAGGGGGTGTTTATATAGGTAGAGGGAGCTAGGAGACTCCAAATGAGGAGCGGTTTTCGGCCACACGATCGTGATCGAACGACCGAGAGCCTGAAGGGGGTTAGGAAGGGTTATTGGGACACTTTGGAGGGGTGTTGGGCTGCACACAAAAGAGGCTTTTACGGTTACCCGGTTAACCGTTGGAGTATCAAACAATGTCCAAATGGCACGAAACTTGACAGGCGGTCTACCGGTGGTGTACCAAGGCCGCTTGGCAAACCTCGGTCCATTCCAAGAAAGTTTAACACCCGCACACGAAAAGAGGCAAAAGGGGGCGCCGGGGAACATAGGAGTGTCGGATTGCAAAACGGACAACGGGGAAAATGATCGGATGCATGAGACGAACACGTATGCAATGCAATGCAATGCACCTGATGACCTGGCAAAATGCAACACGCAAGCAAATGACATGGCAATGACGGCGAATAACTGGCGGACACCTGGCGCATCGAATCCGGGGCATTACAACTCTCCTCCACTAACAAGAGATCTCGTCCCGAGATCTTAGGAACGAGACGGAAGGGAAGAAGGACGAGGTGAAATATGAACGCAAGAGAAGAAGCAAAAGAATCGAGAGCACTCGAGAAGAAGAGGGGAACGACGAGAATGATGAGAATCGAAAACTCACGGAATCAGATAGACTCTGAAACCACTCTAGTTAGAACGAGATAAGAAACGAATAAGACTGAAAGGATTTAGGCAGCACTCCAGCTGAAACATGGAGGAATAGAACACGAGCTTGAGAGGGTGGAATGATACTTGATGAAGACATGACACAAAACCTCCGGAAATAATTGAAAGAGTTGAAAGAAAAGAACGGAGAAGAAAATGACAACTTGTGTCACGAATGAAATTGAAAGCATCTTTAGAAGGAAGGTTTAAACGGAGTTGTTGAGAAAATCAACAACGAAAAGAATAAGCTTGTTGTGGTCTTATGGTAACATCTCAAAATCATAAGGTGATAACCGGCCACAAACGGAAATGATTGGATAGCTGAGAAGTACGAAGAAATGCAAAACTCCACTTCAAAAGAATACGGAGAATTAATTACACTTCGAGACGCGAGAAGAAAAGATACTTGAATTTCTCCAACAAAGTCTTGATGAACTCTTGAAGAATGAATTAAATCATGAAGAACCACCATGAAGAACTCCGGTAACAAAAAGATTATGAGATTGAATGAAGGATGAAAGAATAAGATGAGCCTTGCGATGATTTAGATGGAGTTTTCGATGAGATGGCCGAGGGAATTTGAACTCCGGAACAGAAAAAATGAAAACACTTGGAACTAGAATTTATTCATCAAGAACAAACTCCGACGGAAGGGGTTACTCACTTGGATGAAATAAGAATAAGATTTATTGTATGCTTAACCTTCATCAAATTAAATTGATGACAAGCAATGGATTTTGCATACTACTTATTCTTCTTGAAAAGGATTAAGGGGGGGGGGGTATAGCACAAAACTTGAGAAAGTCTTCATGAACCACCAGTAGAATTTGGAAGGAACGAATTACTTGATATGATGAAAAAGGGAGAGGAAACCTGAAGGAACCACCGTAAGAATGAAAATGAACGAGGAAAAGGGAAAGAGAAAAAAAACGCTGGTAAGAATTAGAGCAAGCACGAAGATACTTGAGGGAATTTGATACCACGGAATGAAGAGGTCGCGAACTGATTGAGGAATACTTGAACAAAGCACCGGAAGAATATTGAGATGAACGAAGGGGCACGGATATAGAATAATTGGAGGACGAATCTGAAAACTTGGAACGAAGAAATATTCCAAAAAGATGGCCTCCGGATGATCGAGACGGAAAAACAACTCCTGAAATACTCCGGATGGATGAAAAGAATTGGACGACTGGAAACAATTTGATAGGATAACATCGAGCTAGACGAATCTCTGGGAGAACGGACAAGATTTAAGAGAAATTCTTCTTTGGTCTTCAAATGACGATGGAAACACCACCAAAATTATTGAGATACTCCGGGAGAATGAAAAGCGAAGAGGTTGAGCCAACAATGAAAAGAATTTGAAAGAGGTCTTGGAGAAGGCATGTGACTGATGAAATTCATTCTTACGTCACACTTGAAAAGAATTTGAGAATAACTCCAGGAGAATTAGAAGAGTCCGGTAAGATCCTGGGAAAAGACATGTGGGTTAGGGCCCTCTAAAGAGAAAAGCACCGTTGGAAAGGGATGTTGAAAAGATCGATGATGCACCGGAACAATTGAAATATTTGAATGAGGTGACAACCTCAAGTTAATTGGAACACTGACGAATCTCCTGAGATGTCTTGAGCACTTCGGAAGGATAAACTGGCGAGAGGCAAACGAGCAAGGGGAAAACATTTGAGCTGAGGGAAAGAATAAGATCAACCCGAAAAACTTGAATTGAGTCCACCGAAAAAGAGATGAAGACTGTCAAACAAAAGAGAATTCATGGGTTGAAACAATTGACGAAAGATTGAAGAGGCTCCACATGAATGAAATTGATGCTCGAAACAGTCTCAGGCTCCGGGAAGAAGAGGGTGGGAGGGTGGGAAAACAAAGGCAACTTGGAAGGGGGAACTAACGAATATCTTGAAGAGAAAACACCGGTTGAAATGATTGAGGAAAGAAAGCAAAGACTTCGCACGAGTAGGATGGATATTCGATTATTGACTCGGACTCCGAGATGAAAAGGGTGGGTGGGTGGGAAAAGAAGACAACTGAGGA
Organism: Triticum aestivum; assembly: GCF_018294505.1. NCBI lineage: Eukaryota > Viridiplantae > Streptophyta > Magnoliopsida > Poales > Poaceae > Triticum > Triticum aestivum. The sequence continues at coordinate 164,347,625 of NC_057810.1, forward strand.
TTGCATTTGCAAGATTAAGGAGGTCGAATAGACTTGACGAGAAAATGCACCGGATGAAAAGAGTTGAGAACCAACGATCGAAAAAACAGCTGCGTGATCCTAAAGAAAGTTTGAAAAGGGAACAGGAGTAATCCAAAACACCTACGTCAAGATTCCTCACCAGAGCGACGAAGTGGATGAGGAGTAAAAAGAATTCCTACTCTCCGATATAACTAGACTCCCCAAAATAGTTTTCTTTCTAGACTCGACATCGGACAAACTACACGATCAATCAAGGGGGCTCCTATGGTCGGTCGAGGCTCTGATACCAACTTGTCACGCCCAATATGCGACCCTATCCTAAAGAGACTCGATGGTCCCACCAAGGATAGAACTGCATATTGACACGCTTTTGAAAAGTGGATATCATTACGTCAACATTACATAATAGATGGGGATACATACAAAAGGCATACAATGCCACAAGAATACAACATCATCTTACATAAGATCACCATCCGACTACGGATGAAACACAAACAGAAACTCAAACGACATCCACCATGCTAGCCTAGGCTGCCGACCTGGAACCTATCTCCTGATCGAAGAAGAAGCAGAAGAAGAACTCCAAAACAAGCAAACATCGCTCTCGCGTCATGATCATCGCTTAACCTGTACCTGCAACTGTTGTTGTAGTAATCTATGAGCCACGAGGACTCAGCAATCCCATTACCATGGGTATCAAGACTAGCAAATCTTAATGGGTAAGGAAGGGGTAAAGTGGTGAGGTTGCAGTAGAGACTAAGCAAGTATGGTGGCTAACATACGCAAATGAGAGCGAGAAGAGAAACAACAGAACAGTCGTGAAGCTAGCAATGATCAAGGGGTGATCCTAAACTCCTCCTTACGTCAAACATAACCCAAAACCGTGTTCACTTCCCGGACTCCGCCGAAAAGAGACCATCACGGCTACACACGCGGTTGTTGTATTTTAATTAAGTCAAGTGTCAAGTTCTCTACAACTGGATATTAACAAATTCCCATCTGCCACATAACCGCGGGCACGGCTTTCAAAAGATAATACCCTGCAGGGGTGTCCCAACTTAGCCCATCACAAGCTCTCACGGTCAACGAAGGATATTCCTTCTCCCAGGAAGACCCGATCAGTCTCGGAATCCCGGTTTACAAGACATTTCGACAATGGTAAAACAAGACCAACAAAGCCGCCCGAGGTGCCGACAATCCCGATAGGAGCTGCACATATCTCGTTCATAGGGAAACACCGGATGAGACATCCTACGAGTAAAACCGGCCCTCAAGTTTCCCCGAGGTGGCCCTGCAGTCTACTCGGTTCAGACCAACACTTAGAGAAGCACTGGCCTGGGGGGATAAAATAAAGATGACCCTTGGGTTAATTACTCCCAAGGGAAAGGTATAGGTGGTAGGCAAATGGTAAACCAATGTTGGGCCTTGCTGGAGGAGTTTTATTCAAGGCGAACTGTCAAGGGGGTCACATAAATCACCAAACCGCGTTAGGGACGCAAAATCCGGGAACATAATACCGATATGACGTAAACTAGGGTGGCAAGAGTGGAACAAAACACCAGGCATAAGGCCGAGCCTTCCACCCTTTACCAAGTATATAGATGCATTAATTAAATAAGAGATATTGTGATATCCCAACATAATCCTGTCCATCATGGAGCAATCTTCAACTTCACCTGCAACTAACAATGCTATAAGAGGGGCTGAGCAAAGCGATAACATAGCCAAACAACGGTTTGCTAGGACGGGTGACAAGGTTAGAGGCTGACATGACAATTTGGGAGGCTTGAAGAACAAGGGATAGGTAGCGCAACATAGCGATAGAACGAAGCAACTAGCATAGCAATGATAGTAATGAGATCCAGGGTAGCGGTCATCTTGCCTGAAATCCCGCAAGGAACAAGAATGAGTCCATGAAGAAGACGAACGGGGGAAGTCGAACAAAGCGTAGACGAACGAATCCTCACGATCACAACGAAACAGGAACTATCGAGAATTAGCACATAACATGGTAAACACACCACACATATACATGACATGATGCTCAACCACGTATGATGCAAGACAAGACTACATGAAGCTACTCATGGCAAGAGATGATGCATACAAGAGCAACACATCAAAGCAAGGTTAAATGAGGACGGAAACAACATAGAACAATTCCGGTAAGTCCTCATATGCAAACTTAGAAATTGGTCCAGAACTGAATAAACTTTATGTTCAAGTTGTTAAATAGCAAGTTAAGATGCACCAAGATGATCTACACGAAATTCTAGTCAAGTTACATATAAAGTTCATTTAGTTTGGAGCTACGGCCTAGAAGATATGAGCAAAACAAGTTAAACATGGCATTGATGCAAAATGCATTCAAACATCAAGCAAACACCTCAAAACAAGGATGCAACATGATAATATGAAACTTCACGCAAAATCAAGCAAGTTTCATATAGAGCACACTCAAAACGGAGCAACAGTTCAACACATACACTCTATACAAGTTACAACAACAATCTGCCGAAAACAGCAACTAGGCATCTAGCAAGCATCAAAACAATATGCTACAGCACCACAAAATGAAATCAAAAGGCATCTTCATGACTTATAGGTAAAGCATAACAAAACATGAACACTGAGCTGTCTCCAGAAACTAATAGAACATGCTCAGAAGGACATGGTAATATTGCAAATAATAACAGGTTCACAGCCTTAGCAGAATTCACAGGACATGACAGAAATAACATCAGGTTGCAATGTTTAGAGCTATCAAACAACATGCTACAAGAACTTATCATCGCAACCAAAGATATGTCATGAATCTAATAATCTCATATAACAAAAGTTCCTTACTGACCATGAGCCAAAAGTTCACAGAAAAAATGATGGCACCCATGTAAACATGGCAAATGATATGACAGATTCAAACATGGCAGGAACAACAATAAGTAGGCATGTTGGTGAGCTTGTACCACTCATCACAGAGCCATACATGGCATAACAAGGTGACCAGCAGTAAGAATACATGTTTTTGAAGCTAAGAATTGCAGGAGCAAGTTCATAGGGTGCATGGATCACTAGGAAAGCACATGGCAAAACTGAACTTAATGTTAACAGGCTGACATCAACATTATTTAGCAAATTGAGAGAAAGATTACAACAAGCTACAACAGGCTATAAATGAAACCAGGGGCATGGATGGATATAGCATGACACGTTTAAGAAAACATCCTTAGTGAACATCTCCAGATTATGCATAGAATGACTTGTAGCAGCAGGTTTACGTAGCATCAAGATATAGCAGATTCAGCCTAGCAACACAGTAACAGCAAGTACCCTACTTCACGAGCTCGATGTACTCACTACAAGACTCACAAAAATACATGGATTTCACCACTGTAAAGATGGCATGATGTAGCTCAAAACTCATGTAGACATCAAGCTCGTAGGGTGCACACACAAAATGCAATGAAAAACAAAAATCACCAAGTTCTGATAACAGGCAGCAGTTAACATCATACAACACTCTTGGAACGATGATTAGGGCATCAAGATAGATTCTAATGAACATGACCCAATGGAAAAAAATGAATAGCATCTTACAGTGAACATTTTGATATATCTTGCACGCAAAATGGAGTTGTATGCTAGGAGATATGATGAGATGAACATGGAATGAAAATTACACAGATCTGGGACTTAGCAGAAATCAACCTCGCGAAATCGGGACGGAGCCGTTCGGGACGGAGGGATCCGGGGCGCGGACTCGGTGTTTGGGTGGGCGGATTGGTGGATCTGGTCCAACCCGGGCGGATCTCGCCGGAGACGAGGGAGGTGAGGCCGTGGGAGCGCCGGTGAGGGGCTCCGGCGACGGGGGCGACGGGGAGGTGCCCGCGCTGGGGAGCTCGGGGCGAGGTGGCCCGGGTGCGGTCATGGCGCGGGCGACGGTTGCCGGCGAGGCGAGCGGTAGCGGTGAGCAGCGCGAGGGCGCGGCGGTGCGGGGCGATCCGGCGAGCGGGCGGAGGTCGTGGTCGGTGGCGGTGCTCCACCGCAGAGGCGCGGCGGCGGAGAGGAAGGTGCGGGTGGCGACTGGCGGCGCACCGGCGAGGTCCGGGGTCGACGGGGCAGCACCGGCGGAAGGCGGCGGGGCGGCACCGGCGACGAGGCGGCACCGGCGACGAGGTGGCGAAGAGCGGCGGCGGTGACCGACGCATGGTGGCCGGGCAGAGGCGGCCGAAGGAGCGGCGCTTCGGCGGACGGTGGCGGAGCGCGGGGAACCCGAGCGGCGGTGGCGGGGCGCTCGGGCCCACGGGGCACGGCGGCGGGCGCGACTGGGCTCACGCGGGCCCATGATGGGCTTGGCAGGCCGCGGCCGCGGGGACGACGGCGGCGGACAGGTGGCGAGGTGGGATTGGACGAGGCGGCGGTGCTGGACATGTCCGGCGCGGGACGGACGTGTCCGGCGGCGCAGAGGAGGGTGGAGCTAGGGTTAGGGGTGAAATTGATCCGAAAAGTCGGGGGAGGGGGTTATTATATAGGTAGAGGGAGCTAGGAGACTCCAAATGAGGAGCGGTTTTCGGCCACGCGATCATGATCGAACGACCGAGAGCATGAAGGGGGTTAGGATGGGTTATTGGGCCACTTTGGAGGGGTGTTGGGCTGCACACAAAAGAGGCCTTTACGATTACCCGGTTGACCGTTGGAGTATCAAACAACCTCCAAATGGCACGAAACTTGACAGGCGGTCTACCGGTGGTGTACCAAGGCCACTTGGCAAACCTCGGTCCATTCCGAGAAAGTTTAACACCCGCACACGAAAAGAGGCAAAAGTGGGCGCCGGGGAACATAGGAGTGTCAGATTGCAAAAGGGACAACAGGGAAGATGCTCGGATGCATGAGACGAACACGTATGCAATGCAATGCAATGCACCTGATGACATGGCAAAATGCAACACACAAGCAAATGGCATGGCAACGACAGCGAATAACTGGTGGACACCTGGCGCATCGAATCCGGGGCGTTACATATGCTGACGGGCCGTCCTGAAGAGGAGATGCCCGGATCCTCAGGCGATCAGCTACAAGAGCTGTCGCAACTGCACGAGCAAATTCGAAAGGCAATGCGTAGTGTGGCCAAGGCCTTGTGGCCAGCCGCCTCCCTACCAGGAAGTATGGGGGAGCTTGTACAACTATTCAAGGGAGCGCGGCGGCGGTTCCGACTATGGAATATATCAGCATGTCGAGAAGGTGCGAGGGAAGCTTGGGCCATGGTGAAAACAGGGTATACCAAACTCGATCCGAATCATATGGCCCGGGTTGGACCTGTACGGTCAGATGGAAAAGAGATTCCAGTTATTCTGGTATATGACCAGGTAGAATTAGCGGCCAAGTATTCCCAACAGGATTGTAAGTTAGACAACATGTTGCATGGCATAGAAGAGGAAGTTTTTAAGTCCAAATGACTATGTACTTCAATGGACAAGTTTGTCCTTAGCCGGATTGTAAATCATTTGTCATGGCGGACCTTTTCGCTTCGGCCTCCGGACCCGACAGTCCGGAGAGTTTCTAAATACCCGCTCAGTAATATAAAACTGGGGTACGCGTGGAAACCAGGCGTAGGGGTCATAGTTGCTTGAATAGACAAGTAACCAACTAGCTATGTTATATTACATTGATAGTAAGAAACATCTTCCAGAGAGAATAGTTCCGTTAAGGGTTCCTTTCGCTCGGTGTTCATGCATTAGCGTGCATGTCAGAACTGTGATTAAAAATCGCAGTATATTGAACATCTGGGGTTCATAGTGTAATAAGTAAGTAAAAGACATCTTTAGTTTGCAGACCGAATATTCCCTTAAGAACGCTAGCTTTCGGCTTCACCTAGTCTGAGGTACACATCTGGAGTACCCGGTAGTAACAACCGTAGAGGTGCTCCCTTTATGCCCTAGCCGATCTAACGAGAACGTAGGGCATAAGCACAGGAGCCAGGGAACCTAGCTTGGCCAAAACTTAAGTCATATCGATGCATATAATGGCAGAGAAAAGGTACATATGGAAAAAGGACACATATGCGACAAGTTTTATGCTCGAAAAGTGATTGCAAAAAGCTTCTGTGTGAGAAGCCCCCAGGTATAATGGTCGCACATACTTTAAGTTTAATACGACGCGAGTGTGTGGTCTAGCCACACTAAAGCTTTAAAGCGACAAAAAGAAAAGGCGAGAAGAGAGCTAAGTAATAAATAGAAAGGAACAAAGGGAAGGTGATGAACAAAGAGTTCAGCGCTAGGCGTAGAATCTTTGGAGTCTGGCCGCGTTCCATGGGTTCGGCTCGAGGCGATTATTTGATGCATCACGTAGGCGGTATGCTCCTCCGGTGAGAACTTTGTTGACAATGAAGGGACCCTCCCATTTGGGCTTGAGTTTGTCCTTTTTCTTCTCCGGTAGGCATAGAACGAGTTCGCCAATATTGTAAGTCTTGGCCCGTACTTCTCTGCTTTGATACCTGCGAGCCTGTTGTTGATAAAATGCGGAACGGGCTTTTGCGACATCGCACTCCTCTTCCTGGGCATCTAAACTGTCCTGCCGATCAAGCTTGTCTTCTCTCTCTTCGTACATGCGCACTCGAGGTGGGTCATGAATAATATCGCAGGGCAACACGGCCTCTGCGCCATACACCATGAAGAAGGATGTGTATCCGTTAGTACGATTCGGCATGGTCTGCCACCCGCAGAGTACAGAGTCAAGCTCGTCCACCCAGTGTGTGCCTAATTCTTTTAAGGATCGCACTAGTCTAGGTTTAATGCCGCTCATAATAAGACCATTGGCTCATTCAACTTGACCATTTGTTTGAGGGTGACAGACGGAGGCATAATCGAGCTTAATGCCCATGTTGCGGCACCAAGTTTTCACCTCATCGGCTGTGAAGTTGGAGCCGTTATCGGTGATGATGCTGTAGGGAACACCATAACAGTGCACAACGCCAGATATGAAATCTATCACGGGTCCGGATTCGACCGTTTTAACTGGTTTGGCCTCAATCCATTTGGTGAATTTATCCACCATCACCAGCAAGTATTTTTTTTATGGCTTCCTCCCTTAAGGGGTCCGACCATATCAAGCCCCCAGCCCCCAAAAGGCCACGTGATGGGGATTGTTTGTAGAGCGGTGGGTGGCATATGGCTTTGGTTGGTGAAAAGCTGGCATCCGACGCAATATTGTACAAGGTCCTGTGCATCTGCTCGGGCGGTCGGCCAGTAAAAACCTGTACGGAAGGCCTTGCTTACAAGGGCCTGAGCTAGAACGTGGTGGCCGCTGAGTTCGGCATGAATTTCAGTCAGGAGCTGCCGCCCTTCCTCTTCGGAGATACATCTTTGAAGTACTCCGGTAGCGCTTTTCTTATAAAGCTCTCCTTCATGGACTTTGTAGGCTTTAGAGCACCGCACAATGCAGCGTGCCTCATTTTGGTCCTCGGGGAGTTCTTGTCTATCAAGGTAGGCCAAGAAGGGTTCGGTCCATGGGGCGATGACAGCCATGATGAGATGGGCCGACGGTGTTATTTCCATGGCAAAGCCCCCGATTATGTCAGTTTGTTCGGAATCTGGGGTTGTGGTCGGATCCGGACTAGTGTTGCCGGTCTCCCCTTGCCACACCATGGATGGCTTGAAAAGCCTTTCCAGAAAGATGTTAGGTGGGACGGGGCCGCGCTTAGCGCCAATGCGGGCAAGGACATGCGCCGCTTGATTGTTTTCTCGAACCACATGATGAAATTCAAGCCCTTCGAATCGAGCTGACATTTGAAGGACGGCATTGCGATAAGCCGCCATTTTCGGATCCTTGGCATCAAAGTCTCCATTTATTTGAGATATTGCGAGGTTTGAATCCTCGCACACTCCAGGCGCTCGATGCCCATGGAGACAACCATCCGAAGACCATGCAACAGAGCCTCGTATTCGGCTGCATTGTTGGAATCTGTATATAATATTTGGAGTATGTATTGGACTATATCTCCAGTGGGGATGTTAGGACAACACCTACTACCAGACCTGCCAGCATTTTAGAGCCGTCGAAGTGCATGATCCAATTGGAGCATGCGCCGTACTCTTTAGGAAGTTCGGCTTCTGTCCATTTGGTGACGAAGTCCGCTAGCACTTGCGATTTAATAGCTCGCTGTGGTTTATATGTAATGTCGAATGGGAGGAGCTCGATGTCCCACTTAGCTATCCGGACTGTTGCATAGCGGTTATTTATTATGTCGTTGAGTGGTACTTCAGAGGCTACCGTGATTGAATGCTCTTGAAAGTAGTGTCATAGTTTCTGGGATGCCATGAAGACCGCATATGCTATTTTTTGATAATGAGGGTACCGAGATTTGCATGGTGTGAGGACGGTGGATACGTAGTATACCGAATTTTGAAGCGGGAACTTGTGTCCGTCCTCCTCTCGTTCGACGATGAGCACCGCACTCACAACTTGTTGCATTGCAACTATGTATAATAGCATAGGTTCGCCAACATTCGACGCGGCCAGGATTGGGTTACTTGCTAAAAGAGCTTCTATTTCTTCCAGTCCGGCGGTCGCCGCGTCCGTCCACTCAAAGTGTTCGGTTCGTCGAAGAAGGCGATAAAGTGGCAATACTTTTTCTCCCAATCTGGGGATAAAGCGGCTTAAAGCTGCCATGCATCCAGTTAATTTCTAGATTTGTTTAAGATCTGTTGGGGTAGCCAACTATGACAAAGCTTGAATTTTAGCTAGGTTTGCTTCAATTCCTCTATTGGAAACGATGAAGCCCAGTAGTTTCCCGGCGGGAACGCCAAAAACACATTTTTCCGGATTGAGCTTAATGTCATATGTTCGGAGATTATCGAATGTGAGCCTCACCTTGTCTATTAAAGATTTGACGTGTCTGGTTTTAATGACCACATCGTCCACATGTGTTTCAACTGTTTTGCTGATTTGCTTTTCCAGGCATGTTTGAATCATGCGTTGGTAGGTGGGACCGGCGTTTTTGAGCCCGAAAGGCACAGTGTTGAAGCAGAAAGGCCCGTATGGGGTAATGAATGCCGTTGTGGCTTGATCGGACTCCGTCATCTTGATTTGATGGTATCCGGAGTATGCATCGAGGAAACACAATGATTCGTGGCCTGCGGTAGCATCGATAATATGATCAATGCGGGGGAGAGGGAAGGGATCCTTAGGGCAAGCTTTGTTGTGGTCTTTGAAATCGACACATAGGTGCCAGGATTTATCCTTCTTTGGTACCATCACCAGGTTTGCTAGCCAATCCGAGTGTTTTGTTTCTCTAATGAATCGGGCTTCGAGTAACTTGGCTAGATCCTCTCCCATGGCTTGTCGCTTGGGTTCTGAAAAGCGCCTTAGTGTCTGCTTGACCGGCTTATATCCCTTCACAATGTTGAGGCTGTGTTCGGCCAGCCTGCATGGGATCCCTGGCATGTCAGAAGGGTGCCAGGCAAGGATGTCCCAGTTCTCGCGTAGAAATGCCCGCAGTGCGGCATCGATTGTGGGGTCCAGCTATGCCCCGATGGATGCTGTCTTTGTGGAGTCCGTTGGGTGGACTTGGAGTTTGACTATTTCGTCCGCTGTTTTAACGGAGGTGGACTTGGATTGTTTATCGAGTATCACATCGTCCCTGTCCACTGTGGAGCGTAATGCAGTTAATTCTTCGATCGCGAGGGCTTTGGATAATGCCTCGAGGGCCAGGGTGGCGGTTTTGTTTTCGGTGTGGAGTGCTATGTCCGGATCACTGGCGAGAGTGATGATTCCCTTGGGCCCGGGCATCTTGAGCTTCATGTACCCGTAATGGGGTATAGCTTGGAAGCTTGCGAATGCGTCCCGCCCTAACAAGGCGTGCTATCCACTATTGAAAGGGGCCACTTGAAATGTTATCTCTTCGGACCTATAATTCTCCGGCGTGCTGAATACCACATCGAGTGTGATTTTTCCCGCACATCATGCCTCCCAACTGGGAATAATTCCCTGGAAGGTGGCCCTGCTTTGCTCAATGCGGCTCTTGCCTATTTCCATTTTATTGAGAGTTTCCTCGTAAATGAGGTTTAGTTCACTGCCGCCATCCATGAGCACTTTGGTAAGCCGGAAGCCGTCCAGGATTGGACTAAGGAGCAAAGCGGCTAGTGCCTGGACTATTATAAATTGTGGTTTGTCACTAGCATTGAAAGTTATAGCCATGTCGTTCCAGGGATTTACTGCTGCAACTTGGCAGACTTCGGCAAGGCAGCGGAGTGCTCTCTTGTGCTTGTTATTCGAGGCGAAAGTCTAGAAGACTGTCAAGACTATATTGTTGTTTTCTGCAGGATGATGCTCTGCGATGTTGTTGATGAGGAGATCCTTGCCGCTCTTGGCCACCTGCCGAAGTATCCAACATGCTCTAAGGTTGTGTGTTGGTACGGTATCCAGTGTGGTGTGTATTTTTCATGGCCTATCGAGCCATCCCTCCAACACAGTTCCGTGCCCAAAAGTGGGCTTCGATTTCTTCGTGATTGGATCGGGTGGCCTACGAGGGTACACCCTTTTTGTTCGAACGACGGGTTTAGTGAGAGCCAGTGGATCCCAGAATGTTGCCTTAGTTTTCCAAGCGCTTTCCATCACGCAGTAATTCTGTACTATGGTCGCCAAGTCAGCAAAGTGTGACACGTGACGGTGATTTATGGCGTTGAGGATTCCCTTGTCCGTGCAATTTTTTCAAAATAATGAGATTGCGTCTTCATCGTGACAGTCCTTAACCTTGTTCTTTACAAGGAGGAACCTGGCCCAAAAGTGATGTACTGTCTCTTGGGACTGTTGTCTAATGTGGGAAAGATCGCTTGTATCTGGGTGGGTGGGTGGATTTAAGTCCGAACCCTGACCCGGTCTAGGACCCAAAATTTGGGGAGATTCTGAGCTTAATAGTTCGGGTTCTGGGATGTCAACCAATTTTTCTGGCCCACAGTCCGATTCTAAGTTCAGAGTTCGGGGCATGTCTTCCCGCGAGAGGTATCCGGCTCAGCAAGCTCGGTAATCCGAACATAGTTTGTCCTGTATATAGGGGAAGAGTTGTTGCATTGCTCCTCCACCACCGCTATCTGATGGGTGATTGGCGGAGAGTTAATCTCTCTCTGATCGGGTTTAAGCCCAATATGATCGTAGTCCTTAGCGACTCCAAAGGCAACGATACGATCCAGGAGCTCGTTCAAGGACGATAACTCCGTCGAATCCATCTGCTCGGTGTATTCCGAGATGACGTGGAGACGATTTTCGATGACCCGAGAAGTCATCGTCGGCCCAACGACCGAACAGGCAGTCATAATGAGACTGCCCAGCCGGGGGGTTTGTCCTGAGCCAGGACTCCCCCGAAGGTGTTGTTTTCCTTGATAACAAGGCGAGGCATCAACCCTATGTTCGACATCATAGCGGAACCCTCAATCAAAGCACCAATGTCAGTGTCAAAACCGGCGGATCTCGGGTAGGGGGTCCCGAACTGTGCGTCTAAGGCTAATGGTAACAGGAGGCGGGGGACATGATGTTTACCCAGGTTTGGGCCCTCTCTATGAAGGTAATACCCTACTTCCTGCTTGATTAATCTTGATGATATGAGTATTACAAGCGTAGATCTACCACGAGATCGTAGAGGCTAACCCTAGAAGCTAGCCTATGATTATGATTGTTGTTGTCGTACGGACTAAACCCTCCGGTTTATATAGACACTGGAGGGAGATGGGGTTACATCAGGTCCGTTACAGAAAAGGGAATCTACATATCCGAATCGCCAAGCTTGCCTTCCACACAAAGGAGAGTCCCACCCGGACACGGGACGAAGTCTTCTATCTTGTATCTTCATAGCTATGACAACCTGGTTTTTGCCCTCTTTTATTTGCCTGGTTTTCAGTTGAGTTGGTTTTGAATTTGGAGTTTTGGAATCATTTCATTTGGACTTAACCACTTGAGTACCCCTTGATTTTCACCCAAGTGCTCCCTCTCCTCCTCAAAACCCTCATTTCACCTCTGAATCATCTCAAAATATGACTTGGAATATTTTTCTTAAATGAAAAATATTCATTTTTCCCTCCAAAACCCTAGTTAGCCCTTTGTGCTCCAAAGCAACCCTAATTTTCCTTGCCCCAAAAATCCTGAGAAAAATCCCAATTATTCTTTGGATCCTAGGGCACCTTTCTGAGCAGAAATATTTCACCTCTCTTTGGAATATTTTGGCTACAAAACATAAAGTCATTTCTGGACAGAAATGGTAGTTTCTACAACAACTACCTTTTTACTAGCTCCATTGTAGCTGGTTTTTCTTGTGCCTATTTACCTTAGTAAGTGTAAGTAAAACCCCAAAGCTCAGCCATTAACTCCCAGTAGTTTGACCAAAGTAACTCTCCAAAGTTACTATCCAGAAACTTACCAGCAGTACAAATTCATTTCTAGTGCACCTGGATCCTAGCCAAACCATGGTAACACCTCAGTTTACTAAGGACTACATGCCAGACATCTTGGTTAGTGCTTAGGGTGGCCTGATGTCACGGTTCACGCGGTGACCGCGTTTGTCTGAGCGAGTTGGCCTGCAATACGCGCGCTCTACGTGCTGCCAGCACTCTATTGAGCGCGTGCTCGCTACCCAGCCGACCAAAGAATGCCAAACCTCGCAACCATCCTCGTCTCCACCCCATAACTTCCCCCTGGCGCTCGCTGACGCCGGAGCTCGCCGCAGCGAGCACGGGCACGGTCCGTCCAATGACACAGTGCACGGCGGACTGTGCTTGTCGCTTTCCCCCTCGATCCTGTGCTCGTCCGCGCCCGCGTACAGTTCATCCGTGACCTTCGTCATCTTTCCTCTCTCTCTCTCTCTGGCGCCATTCGTCGCCGGGCGCCGTGGACAGGTGTCCTCCGGCGGAGTCCGAGCCCTCCTCGCCGCCCGTCTATAAAAGCTGCCACCCCAGCCTCTTGGAGCACCCGTAGCCACTCCCACATCCTCCTCGAGCCAGTAGAAGCCGCAGCACGGCCGGGTAGGCCGCAGGCTGCCGTCCCAAAGCCCGAGCTCGCCGGCGATCCCCTCCAGATCATCGCCGCAGCTTCGAACCCTCCCAGGCCAGGGCGACCCTGCCAGGGCCTCCACCACTCTTCGATGAGGCTGTTCCACCCCCCTGGATCCCCTGGAGCCGCACCGAGCCGCCGCCGTCTTCATCTCTGGCAACCTCCACTCTCTGCCTCCGCTGGAGAGGACGATTCCGACACCGTCCGGTCACCGCTAGCCACGCTACAGGTATGGGCAGGTGTGCAACCTTCTTTTCCGTCGATCCCTCCCTCTCGCTTGACCCCAAGACCCCTCGTCGCCGGCGTGTGCTCCGACGAAGCGCCGCCTCCCTCTGTTTCCCTCTCCCCTCCTTCTGGCCTGACAAGCGGGGCCCGCTAGTTAGCCACTCCTTACGCGCGTGAAGTGGTATGAGTGGTGGTGCCCTGGGTGTTTACGCCTTCGTCACCCCCCTCAGTTTGATTATTTTTATTTCAAATCCATTTAAATCCAGGAAACTTCAAATGGCCACAACTTTTTATCTATAAGTCCAAATGCATCATGTTCTTTGACCAAAAATCTAACAACACACAAAAGATGGGATTTTTCCTTGCTGTCTAGATTTTCTGGTAATTTTCAGAAGGTCTCTTGATGTTTTCTTTTTATGGTTTTAATTATTTTCAGAAGAGCAAGCTTGTCTTGAGGATCACCAGGAGCTTTGTGAACCTCATCAGCACTAAGGCAAGCCACATCAATATTTTCATAGTGCCACTTCAATATTTGTGATTTTCCTACTTGAACTCATGATTATTCATGCATTTAAATTATTTATATGATAATTATATTTTGTTAGATGCTTGTCATGTTAAAATGCTTGATTTACAGAGAGTTTGAAGTAAATCTTGTTGATAAGCTAAGAAGAACTTAGTTATGAGTAATGAATAAATGATATGGTCATGGAGTTTAATAATTAGTTTAATTATTATTCTTGCATGATGAAAAATGATAAGATTGCTAGAAATGATTCTGGTTTAAGTGAGGTTTCATCTTAACCAGAGAAGTATCTTGAGTTGATGATGGCTCCGTGGGAGCATGGTTGATTTAGTAATTTTCATGGTTATGTGATGCATGTATTAGTGGTGCATAGCATGGCAATGTGACACCGGTTGTTTTCACTTTAAGTTGAACCTGATACTCAACTTGAATATGTTGTTGACCGGGTCATGGTGCCACTGAAACGAGTCTTTCCCAGTGCAACCACATTTGCCGGTATGGGACGACCTTAATGCGTTTCATTGTCGTACCTCTGGTCGATGCCTCCATCTAGGGAAGGTTATGGGCGTGCTGTACCCGGGCCCGGTAAGCAGGCATAACCTTGTGAGCCCGTTGTTAAGTTAAGTTTTGGTACCGGGTCCCAGGGTGGATCGTGGCCACAATGGTGGTCGAGGTGTCTGGAGGTAGACACGGGGCCACCCAGGACTAGCCCAATGGGGACTGAGTCGGAGTGGCCGGGAGAGTGTCATGACAATGAAATGGTTTCATCAGAATGCCGTTGGTCACCCGAATGGGAGTGCGAGGCCATGGGTTCCGTAGTGTGGGTACAATGTACTAACCTCTGCACAGTGTATTAATATATCAATAGCCGAGTCCACGGTTACACACACGCTCAAAAGTAGGGCACACCATGGGTCAACACTTAATAAGTTTGCACACTAAGTTTTTACTGAGGATGGCAGTAAGGCCATCGTGTTGAGTTGGGCACGAGTTGGTCGGGTTGTGAGCGCTGTAAGGATCATGGGCCATGAGTTGGTCGGGTTGTGATCGCCGTAAGGATAATGGGCCATGAGTTGGTCGGGTTGTGATCGCCGTAAGGATCACGGGCCATGTATTGGTCAGGTGGTGATCACCATAAGGATCACGGGTTTGTTGTCAGGTTGTGATCGCCGTAAGGATCATGGGTTTGTTTTTGAGATCATCATGTTGGTGGTCTAGAAATGATCATGTTCGGTAAGCCAGTCCATGGGACGAGTATCAGTTGAGCATATTCACAGCATGTTGGATATATTGTTGCATTGTTATTAAATGGTTAAATATCATGATATTGTTTGTCATTATGTTTATGCTTGTTGTGAGCTTGCAAGTACATTCAATGTACTGACCTGGCGTGTCATGCCAGATTTCAGGAAAGTCTCGTTGGAAAGGAGTGATGTCCGAGTCTAGATCGTGTCCACATTGGTGTCCCTGTGCTATGGAGTTCCGCTACTACGTTGTTCCGCTGCCGTGAAGTTGTCTAAATCGAGGCCCCTTTATGTTCATTAAATAATGTACATATTGTTCAGCCACACCGTGTTTGCCGCTTGGCCTCGCTAACTGTTGTAATACAAACTATGTTCCACTAGCATGAATAAAGCGGTTGTTTTTTTGTACCAAGTTGTTGTGTGTTGCCAGAAGACAAGGTCTCTGGGCTAGCAATGCAAGGTAAGCCGGTCGCACTGAGCCGGGGTGCCACAATAGCCCAACAGCCCAGCTAGCAATGCATTGATCTTTTTGCATCGTGTTCTTTGACCAAAAATCTAACGACTCCCAAAAGATGGCATTTTTCCTTGCTATCTAGATTTTCTGGTAATTTTCCGAAGGTTTCTTGATGTTTTCTTTTTGTGGTTTTAATTATTTTCAGAAGAGCAAGCTTGTCTTGAGGATCACCAGGAGCATTGTGAACCTCATCAGCACTAAGGCAAGCCACATCAACATTTTCATAGTGCCACTTCAATATTTGTGATTTTCCTACTTGAACTCATGATTATTCATGCATTTAAATTATTTATATGATTTTATATTCTGTTAGATGCTTGTCATGTTAAAATGCTTGATTTACAGAAAGTTTGAAGTAAATCTTGTTGATAAGCTAAGAAGAACTTAGTTATGAGTAATGACTAAATGATATGGTCATGGAGTTTAATAATTAGTTTAATTATTATTCTTGCATGATGAAAAATGATGAGATTGCTAGAAATGATTCTGGTTTAAGTGAGGTTTCATCTTAACCAGAGAAGTATCTTGAGTTGATGATGGCTCCGTGGGAGCGTGGTTGATTTACTTATTTTCATGGTTAGGTGATGCATGTGTTAGTGGTGCATAGCATGGCATTGTGACACCGGTTGTTTTCACTTTAAGTTGAACCTGATAAGTAACTCAACTTGAATATGTTGTTGACCGGGTCATGGTGCCTCTGAAAGGAGTCTTTCCTAGTGCAACCACATTTGCCGGTATGGGACGGCCTTAATGCGTTTCATTGTCGTACCTCTGGTAGGTGCCTCCATCTAGGGAAGGTTATGGGCGTGCTGTACCCTGGCCCGTTAAGTAGGCATAACCTTGTGAGCCCGTTGTTAAGTTAAGTTTTGGTACCGGGTCCCAGAGTGGATCGTGGCCACGATGGTGGTCGAGATGTCTGTAGGTAGACACGGGGCCACCCAGGACTAGCCCGATGGGGACTGAGTCGAACTGGTCGGGAGAGTGTCATGACAATGAAATGGTTTCGTCGGAATACCGTTGGTCCACCTGAATGGGAGTGCGAGGCCATGGGTTCCGTAGTGTGGGTACAGTGTACTAACCTCTGTAGAGTGTATTAATCTATCGATACCCGAGTCCACGGTTACGGACATGCTCGAAAGTAGGGCACACAATGGGTCAACACTTAATAAGTTTGCACACTAAGTTTGTACTGAGGTTGGCAGTAAGGCCACCATGTTGAGTTGGGCAACGAGTTGGTCGGGTTGTGATCGCCGTAAGGATCACGGGCCGTGAGTTGGTCGGGTTGTGATCGCCGTAAGGATCACGGGCCATGAGTTGGTCGGGTTGTGATCGCCGTAAGGATCACGAGCCATGTATTGGTCAGGTGGTGATTGCTGTAAGGATCACGATTTGTTGTCGGGTTGTGATTGCTGTAAGGATCACATGTTTGTTTTTGAGATCATCACGTTGGTGGTCTGGAAATGATCACGTTCGGTAAGCCAGTCCATGGGACGAGTATCAGTTGAGCATATTCACAGCATGTTGGATATATTGTTGCATTGTTGTTAAATGGTTAAATATCACGATATTGTTTGTCATTATGTTGATGCTTGTTGTGAGCTTGCAAGTACATTCAATGTACTGACCTGGCATGTCATGCCAGATTTCAGGAAAGTCTCGTTGGAAAGGAGTATTGTCCGAGTCTAGATCGTGTCCACATCGGTGTCCCTGTGCTATGGAGTTCCGCTACGGCGTTGTTCCGCTGCCGCGTAGTTGTCTTGATCGAGGCCCCTTTATGTTCACTAAATAATGTACATATTGTTCAGCCGCACCGTATGTGCCGCTTTGCCTCGCTAACTGTTGTAATACAAACTATGTTCCGCTAGCATGAATAAAGCGGTTGTTTTTCTGTACCAAGTTGTTGTGTGTTGCCAGAACACAAGGTCTCTGGGCTGGCAATGCAAGGTAAACCGGTCGCTCTGAGCCGGGGTGCCACAACGCTTGGTATCAGAGCTGCACTGACTGTAGGCCATGCTAGCCTACGCCAAGTTAACTGGATGCTAGATACGAGTTGTAGCTGAGTGCCAGTAATATTTGTAACTGGTTGTTGCATTGCATGCACTGATTTTATTTTTATGCTAACTTGCTAATGGTTGTGAGTGTAGATGGCTCCGGTGCCGTATTTGTGCCAGTTGCAGCTAATGTCGTACACGTCGCCGCATCTCCTTCGTAAGGTGTGGCGTCGGCTGTACCCTCACGGAGACGATCCAGTCTATCGTGTGTACCGGGAGCGCCTAGCCTACTCAGTGTATGAGTATCACCCCGTGGTTACTCTGCGCACCAGTTCCGATTCTAGCTCTTACAGTCGTACCTCTCGAAGCGGCTACGCTTCTACCGCTTCTCAGGCTGTCCAGTTTGCTGCATTCGAGGTACTTGTTGAGCTTCGCTACAACGAGGTCCGGATGCAGAACCACCCAGGTTTCCATTACTATCCTTCTCTCCATGATAATAGTCGTGTCCATTTCCCTATCATTGATCCGGAGTCTGATAGTGTAGCTAGCCACCTTTCTCGCTACATCACTGCTAGCTATCTTATGATCTACGAGCTGGCTTGTGACCTGAGTCGTGCCCGTACTGCTTTAGCCTCTGCTTTAGTCTCTGCTAGCTCATCCACTACTCCACCATCTGTTGGATTTACTCCCTATATCCCTGCCAGTTCTAGATCCCCTGTTTCCCGGTTACTCCTCCGAGTAGCTCGGGCACCGCGATTGTGAGTCCACTTAGTGCTCCTGCTGAGTGGGTTTCACTCGCCACTCCTGTAGCCTGATGATTCACCCTCCACCTGCCCTAGAGGGAGAGCCCTCGAGGCAGCGTCATCGTGTCACGTTTAACCCGGAGATCTCAGTTAACCTCGTCAGTTCAGGATCCGAGTCCGCTTCAGGAGAGGACCCTGCAGCACCAGCAGAGCAGTAGAGCTTCCGAGTATTCGCAGTCATTAGGATGGAGTATGGATGTAGTCGTACGAGTCATGATGTTTCATTTCATGTATGAGGGTAGTTAGACCTCGCATGTTGTTATCATTCATGTATGAGTCTATGTTTAATTATGTTGGACTTTATTCGCTGTATTTTCTTTGCCATTTCGGTTCTATTCGGATTTTGTTGCTGGCTTCTCCCCAGTTTATTCTTGAATGCTTCTCATCTTGGTTGCGTTGACTTGGGAAAAATCATATTAGGATGACGCGGGGAGGCTGCAGTAGCAACGTTCGCGAGGGTTCTCCTGTTCGGCGTTCCACACGACAGGCAGGACAATCACCCGAGCCCGTACGTTCCACCACCGCCTCCACCACCAAATTCGCCCTCCACCGAGCAAATTATGCGTATGTTCGAGGAAAGATGAAATAGTGATCTGATGGAAGTATTGAAGCTATGGTTGGGCAGAATGTAAATCAGCCCGGCTACCACCCCAAGTTGTCTGATTTTCAAAGGACTAAGCCTCCCAGTTTCAGTCAGGCCATTGATCCCTTGGATGCAGATGATTGGCTAAGAACTACGGAAAAGAAGCTTGAGGTTGCTCGAACTAATGAAGAGGATAAGGTTCCATTTGTAACACATTATCTTGAAGGCGCTGCTGCTATATGGTGGGAAAATGAAAAAGCCATGGGGACTGCTGAGGAAGAAATTACCTGGTCAAGATTCAAGGAGCAATTCCGGAAATATCACATCCCTACGGGAATTATGAAGACTAAGCAGTGCGAATTTCTCGCGCTCCTCCAAGAAAGTCAGTCTATGGGAGAATATTTGCAGAAATTCAATCACCTGTCACGTTACTCTCGATATGACGTGGCCACTGAGGAAAGAAAGATGGACAGGTTCCTTGGTGGATTAAACCCGCAACTTTGTTGTTCTCTCAGTATGCTCGATTTCCCAGACTTCCAAACTCTGGTATACAAGGCTTTCATAGCTGAAAGGGAACACAAGCTTGTATCAAATAATAAGCCTGCCCATAATGATCACAAGCGTAAGTTTGAGCCAAGAAAGGAAATGCAGCGAGTGCAGAAGGCTCGCACCTGGCAGCCAACTCAGGTAGCATACAAGCCCAATTTGCAACAAAATGTTAACAAGACCACCACCCAAGTCAAGAATGATGTACTCAACCTAGTTCTGGAGAATCGCCTGTGCAACAATTCTTGTTATAGTTGTGGACAAACCAGACATTATGCCAAACAGTGTCCCAAGAACAACCGGACTGATGCTATATTCAAGCCACAAGTACATTACCTGGAGGCAGGCCCAAATCAGCACGACATCACGGGATATGTTCATCACATTTCCGCCGACGAAGCCCAAGAGAATCCCGAAGTTGTCATTGGTATGTTCCCTGTTAATAACATACCTGCCGTAATTTTATTTGACTCTAGGGATTCCCACTCTTTTATCTCTCGGAATTTTGTTTCCCAAAACAAATTTACTTCTTCGCTTTTGGGTAATAATATGCTGGTACAAACCCCGGGATCTCTTATCAGAAGCAATCTAGTCTGCCGCAATTTGGAAGTCAGTATCAACGGAGTCCGTTTTCCAACCTCCTTGATATTTATTGAGTCTGATAAGTTGGACATTATCTTGGGTATGAATGGGCTGACTCAGTACCAAGTGTGCATAAATTGTGCGACCCGAGAAGTCAACTTGACCAGCCAGGAGGGACAAGCTACAAAATTTATTGCTCGTAGGAGCATACCCTCAAAGGAAATGGTCTTTACAGCAATAGCTGAAATGGAATTAATTCTGGTGGTCAGCGAATTTCCTGATGTATTCCCAGAAGAACTGCCAGGCATGCCACCTGATTGAGAGCTTGAGTTTGTAATAGATCTTGTGCCCAGAACAACACAAATACACAAGAAATATTATCGAATGCCGTCATCAGAATTAGTGGAGCTAAAGAAACAGCTTGATGAAATGCTCCAAAAAGGGTGTATCTGCCCCAGTTCCTCACCATGGGGATCACCTGTTATTTTCGTGGACAAGAAAGATGGCAGCCTCCGCATGTGTGTGGATTACCGTTAGTTGAATGATGTTACATTCAAAAACAAATACCCTCTGCCAAGAATGGATGATTTGTTTAATCAGCTCAGTGGAGCCAAGGTGTTCTCCAAGATCGATTTACGGACTAGATATTATCAGCTCAAAATTAAAAAGGAGGATATTCCCAAGACCACATTCACCACTTGTTACAGTCTCTATGAATATACAGTCATGTCTTTTGGCCTTACCAAGGCCCCCGCCTTTTTCATGCGCATGATGAATAAAGTATTCATGGACTTCCTCGATAAGTTCGTGGTCGTCTTCATCGATGATATACTCATTTACTCGAGAAGTGACGAAGAGCATAAGGAACACCTCCGAGCAGTGTTACAATGACTCCGTGAGCACGAGTTATACGCCAAATTCAGTAAATGTGAGTTTTGTCTCAAGCAAGCTGGATTCCTCGGGCATGTGCTATCCGCTGAAGGTATAGCCATGGACCCAAGCAAGGTAAAAGATGTGCTTGACTGGTTGCCACCTGCCACCGTATGTCAGATCCGGAGTTTTCTTGGACTAGCCGGATACTACGGACGCTTCATTGAAGGGTTCTCCAAAATTGCTAAACCCATGACAGAGCTGCTCAAAAAGGATAAGAAGTTTGAATGGACTACGGACTGTGAGAAAAGTTTCACTGAGTTAAAGAAACGCTTGACAACTGCACTAGTATTAACACTTCCAGATATCTACCGCAGCTTTGATGTGTACTGCGACGCTTCTAGGCAAGGTCTAGGATGTGTACTTATGCAAGATGGCAAGGTATTAGCCTATGCCTCACGGCAGCTACGACCCCACGAAGGGAATTACCCCACTCATGATTTGGAAATGGCCGAATACCACATCGAGTGTGATTTTTCCCGCACATCGTGCCACCCAACTGGGAATAATTCCCTGGAAGGTCGTGCTGCTTTGCTCAATGCGGCTCCTGTCTATTTCCATTTTACTGAGAGTTTCCTCGTAAATGAGGTTTAGTTCGCTGTCGCCGTCCATGAGCACTTTGGTAAGACGGAAGCCATCCAGGATTGGACTAAGGAGCAAAGCGGCTAGTGCCTGGACTGTTCTGAATTGTGGTTCGTCACTAGCATTGAAAGTTACAGCCGTGTCATTCCAGGGATTTACTGCTGCAACTTGGCAGACTTCGGCAAGGCCGCGAAGTGCTCTCTTGCGCTTGTTATTCGAGGTGAAAGTCTAGAAGACTGTCAAGACTGTATTGTTGTTTTCTGCAGGATGATGCTCTGTGGTGTTGTTGATGAGGATATCCTCGCCGCTCTCGGCCACCCGCCGAAGTATCCAACATGCTCTAAGGTTGTGTGTTGGTACGGTATCCGGTGTGGTGTGTATTTTGCATGGCCTATTGGGCCATCCCTCCAACACGGTTCCGTGCCCTGTAGTGGGCTTTGATTTCTTCGTGATTGGATCGGGTGACCTACGAGGTACACCCTTTTTGTTCGAGCGAGGGGTTTAGTGAAAGTCAGTGGATCCCAGAATGTTGCCTGAGTTTTCCAGGCGTTTTCCATCGTGCAGTACTTCTGTACTATGGTCACCAAGTCAGCGAAGTGTGATATGTGACGACGATTTATGTTGTTGAGGATTCCCTTGTCTGTGCAATTTTTTCAAAATAATGAGATTGAGTCTTCATCGTGACAGTCCTTAACCTTGTTCTTTAAAAGGAGGAACCTGGCCCAAAAGTGATGTACTGTCTCTTGGGACTGTTGTCTGATGTGGGAAAGATTGATTGTATATGGGTGGGTGAGTGGATTAAGTCCGAACCCTGACCTGGTCTGGGACCCAAAATTTGGGGCGATTCCGAGCTTAATAGTTTGGGTTCCGGGATGTCAACCAATTTTTCTGGCCCATAGTCCGATTCTAAGTTCAGAGTTCGGGGCATGTCTTCCCGCGAGCGGGTATCTGGCTCAACAAGCTCGGTAATCCGAACATAGTTCGTCTTGTATATAGGGGAAAAGTTGTTGCATTGCTCCTCCACCACCGCTATCTGATGGGTGATCAGCGGAGAGTTAATCTCTCTCTAATCGGGTTTAAGCCCAATCTGATCGTAGTCCGTATTGACTCCCAAGGAAGCGATACGATCCAGGAGCTCGTTCAAGGACGATAACTCTGTCGGATCCATGTGCTCGGCGTATTCCGAGCTAACGTGGAGACGATTTTCGATGACCCGGGAAGTCATCATCGGCCCGACGACCGAACGGGCGGTCATCACGAAGCTGCCCAGCCAGAGGGTTTGGCCTGAGGCCAGGACTCCCCCGGAGTCGATGTTGTCCTTGTTAACAAGGCGAGCCATCAACCCTATGTTCGACGTCACAGCTGAACTCTCAATGAAAGCACCAATGTCAGTGTGAAAACCGTCGGATCTCCGGTAGGGGGTCCTGAACTGTGCATCTAAGGCTAATGGTAACAGGAGGCGGGGGACACGATGTTTACCCAGGTTCGGGCCCTCTCTATGAAGGTAATACCCTACTTCCTGCTTGATTGATGTTGATGATATGAGTATAACAAGAGTAGATCTTACCACGAGATCGTAGATGCTAACCCTAGAAGCTAGCCTATGATTATGATTGTTGTTGTCCTGACTAAACCCTCTGGTTTATATAGACACCGGAGGGGGCTGGGGTTACATCAGGTCGGTTACAGAAAAGGGAATCTACAAATCCGAATCACCAAGCTTGCCTTCCACGTAAAGGAGAGTCCCACCCGGATACAGGACGAAGTCTTCTATCGTGTATATTCATTGCTTTGAAAGCCTGGTTTTTGCCCTCTTTTATTTGCCTGGTTTTCAGTTGAGTTGGTTTTGAATTTGGAGTTCTGGAATCATTTCATTTGGACTTAACCACTTGGGTACCCCTTGATTTTCACCCAAGTGCTCCCTCTCCTCCTCAAAACCCTCATTTCACCTCTGAATCATCTCAAAATATGACTTGGAATATTTTTCTTAAATGAAAAATATTCATTTTGCCCTCCAAAACCCTAGTTAGCCCTTTGTGCTCCAAAGTAACCCTAATTTTCCTTGCCCCAAAAATCCTGAGAAAAATCCCAATTATTCTTTGGATCCTAGGGCACCTTTCTGAGCAAAAATATTGCACCTCTCTTTGGAATATTTTGGCTACAGAAAATAAAGTCATTTCTGGACAGAAATGGTAGTTTCTACAGCAACTACCTTTTTACTAGCTCCATTGTAGCTGGTTTTTCTTGTGCCTATTTACCTTAGTAAGTGTAAGTAAAACCCCAAAGCTTAGCCCTTAACTCCCAGTAGTTTGACCATAGTAACTCTCCAAAGTTACTGTCCAGAAACTTACCAGCAATACAAATTCATTTCTACTGCACCTAGATCCTAGCCAAACCATGGTAACACCTCATTTTACTAAGGACTACACGCCAGACATCTTGGTTAGTGCTTAGGGTGGCCTGATGTCATGGTTCACGCGGTGATGTCATGGTGCACTGTGCTCATCGCTTTCCCCCTCGCTCCTGTGCTCGTCCGTGCCCGCGTACAGTTCCTGCGTGACCTCCATCGTCTTCCCTCTCTCTCTCTCTCTGGCGCCGTTCGTCGCTGGGCGCCGTGGACAGGTATCCTCCGGCGGAGCCCGACCCTCCTTGCCGCCGGTCTATAAAAGATGCCACCCCCAGTGAGGGAGTCCTGGAGTAGGGGGTGTCCGGATAGCCGAACTATCACCGTCGGCCGGACTCCTAGACTATGAAGATACAAGTTTGAAGACTCCTTCCCGTGTCCGGATGGGACTTACCTTGGCGTGGAAGGCAAGCTTGGCGATACGGATATGTAGATCTCCTACCATTGTAACTGACTTTGTGTAACCCTAGCCCTCTCCGGTGTCTATATAAACCAGAGGGTTTTAGTCCGTAGGACGAACAACAATCATACCATAGGCTAGCTTCTAGGGTTTAGCCTCCTTGATCTCGTGGTAGATCTACTCTTTTAGTACCCATATCATCAATATTAATCAAGCAGGAGTAGGGTTTTACCTCCACCGAGAGGGCCCGAACCTGGGTAAAAACATCGTGTCCCTTGTCTCATGTTACCATCCGCCTAGATGCACAGTTTGGGACCCCCTACCCGAGATCCGCTGGTTTTGACACCGACATTAGTGTTTTCATTGATAGTTCCTCTGTGTCGTCACCTATAGGCCCAATGCCTCCTTCGATCATCAACAACAACGCAGTCCAGGGTGAGACTTTTCTCCCCGGACAGATCTTCGTATTCGGCGGCTTTGCACTGCGGGCCAATTCACTTGGCCATCTGGAGCAGATCGAAAGCTACGCCCCTGGCCATCAGGTCAGATTTGGAAGTTTGAACTATAC
Source organism: Triticum aestivum (assembly GCF_018294505.1). Classification (NCBI taxonomy): domain Eukaryota; kingdom Viridiplantae; phylum Streptophyta; class Magnoliopsida; order Poales; family Poaceae; genus Triticum; species Triticum aestivum. Next base: position 164,372,582 of record NC_057810.1, read on the forward strand.
GGTTGACGTCCGCGGAGACTTGATCTTCGACGGGTTCGAGCCACAGCCAAGCATGCCGCACTGTCCCGATGGGCATGATCTAGCTCTGCCGCCGGACAGTGCCTTGGAGGCCGCACAAGTGTCCGCTCCGACCCTTAGCTCGGAGCCGACTGCGTCGATCGAGGACGGGTGGTTAGACACTGCCTCGGGGGCTGCTACCTGTACGGCGATAGAGCCGAATACCAACCCTGTCCTTTGCGAAGCCCGTGACTCCAAGTTGCCGGACTCCTCTCCGGACTCTGAACCTTCCGCGCCCCTGCCAATCGAATCTGATTGGGCGCCAATCATGGAGTTCACCACTGCGGACATCTTTCAGCACTCGCCCTTTGGCGACATCCTGAATTCGCTAAAATGTCTCTCTTTATCAGGAGAGCCCTGGCCGGATTATGGTCCGGACGGTTGGGATGCGAACGATGAAGAAATTTAAAGCCCACCCACCACCCACTTCGTAGCCACTGTCAATGACTTAACCGACATGCTAGACTTCGACTCCGAAGAAATCAACGGTATGGACGACGATGTAGGAGACGACCAAGAACCAGCGCCTACAGGGCACTGGAAGGCCACCTCGTTATACGACATTTACATGGTGGACATCCCAAAGGATGGGAATGGCGATGGAACAACGGAGGACGACCCCTCCAAGAAACAGCCTAAGCGCCGGCGTCAGCGGCGCCGCTCTAAATCCCGCCACAACAAAAATGGCGATTCCGGCACGGGAGATAATAACACCCTGGACAGTGCCGAAGACAACCCCCTCCAGCAGGATTCAGCGCAGGAGGATGGAGAAGCCAGCCCTCATGAGAGAGCGGCAGACAGAGAGGTAGAGGACAATAATTATATGCCTCCCTCCGAAGACGAGGCAAGCCTCGACGACGACGAATTTGTCGTGCCTGAGGATCCCATTGAACAAGAGCGTTTCAAACGCAGGCTTATGGCCATGGCAAGCAGCCTCAAGAAAAAGCAGCAACAACTTAGAGCTGACCAAGACATGCTAGCCGACAGATGGACTGAAGTCCTTGCGGCCGAAGAGTATGAACTCGAACGCCCCTCCAAAAGCTACCCAAAACGCAAGCTGCTACCCCGATTAGAGGAGGAAGCACCAAACCTACATCACCAGCACACAATACGGCCGACCGGCCACCTCGTGGCCATGACAGAGAGGCCTTTAGGCCCTCCACTAAGGACGCACCCCGGCGTCGCTCGAAAAGTACAAAGCCACGGGGGAATGCACCAGACTTGCGAGACATATTGGAGGGAAAGGCAAGACAAACAAGATCGATCTACGGATCGCGCGGGTGCCCCATGATACGTGATGACAACCGTCATGCCGGATACAGCAATTCCGGCCAGGCCGAACACATTGGACAAAGCTCGTTTGAGCTGCGTCATGATATAGCCCAATATAGAGGCGCCGCACACCCACTATGCTTCACAAACGAAGTAATCGATCATCAAATCCCCGAGGGTTTCAAACCCGTAAACATTGAATTATACGAGGGCACAACAGATCCTGCGGTTTGGATCGAGGACTATCTCCTTCATATCCACATGGCCCGCGGTGATGATCTACACGCCATCAAATACCTCCCACTCAAGCTTAAAGGACCAGCTCGACATTGGCTCAATAGCTTGCCAGCAGAATCAATTGGGTGTTGGAAAGACCTGGAAGCCGCATTCCTTGATAACTTCCAGGGCACATATGTGCGACCACCAGACGCCGATGACCTAAGCCACATAATTCAGCAGCCAGACGAATCGGCCAGACAATTCTGGACACGGTTCTTAACCAAGAAAAATCAAATCGTCGACTATCCGGATGCAGAGGCCCTTGTAGCCTTCAAACATAACATCCGCGACGAGTGGCTTGCCCGGCACCTAGGACAGGAAAAGCCGAAATCCATGGCAGCCCTCACATCACTCATGACCTGCTTCTGCACGGGAGAGGACAGCTGGCTAGCTCGCAGTAACAAGCTGACCAAAACCCTGGTAGTTCGGATACCAAGGACAACAATGGCAGGTCGCGTCACAACAAGCACAAGCGCCGCGTTAACGGCGATAATACTGAAGATACGGTAGTCAATGCCGGATTCAGAGGCTCTAAACCCGGTCAGCGGAAAAAGCCATTCAAAAGAAATACTCCGGGCCCGTCCAATTTGGACCGAATACTCGATCGCTCGTGCCAGATACACGGCACCCCCGAAAATCCAGCTAATCACACCAACAGGGATTGTTGGGTGTTCAAGCAGGCAGCCAAGTTAATTGCCGAAAACAATGACAAGGGGCTGCATAGCGATGACAAGGAAGAGACCCGACCGCCAAACAATAGAGGACAGAAGGGTTTCCCCCCACAAGTGCGGACGGTGAACATGATATACGCAACCCACATACCCAAAAGGGAGCGGAAGCGTGCACTCAGCGACGTATATGCGATGGAGCCAGTCGCCCCAAAGTTCAATCCGTGGTCCTCCTGCCCGATCACTTTGGATCGAAGGGACCACCCCGCTAGCACCCGCCATGGCGGATTCGCCGCATTGGTTCTAGACCCAATCATCGACGGATTTCACCTTAATAGAGTCCTGATGGACGGCGGCAGCAGCCTGAACCTGCTTTATCAGGATACAGTGCGCAAGATGGGCATAGACCCCTCAAGGATTAAACCCACAAAAACGACCTTTAAAGGCGTCATACCAGGTGTAGAGGCCAACTGTACAGGCTCAGTTACACTTGAAGTGGTCTTCGGATCCCCGGATAACTTCCGAAGCAAGGAGTTAATCTTCGACATAGTCCCATTCCGCAACGGCTATCATGCACTGCTCAGACGAACCGCATTTGCAAAGTTCAATGCAGTCCCACACTACGCATACCTAAAGCTCAAGATGCCAGGCCCTCGAGGAGTCATTACGGTCAACGGAAACACCAAACGCTCTCTCCAAACGGAGGAGCATACGGCGGCTCTCGCGGCGGAATTTCAAAGTAGCCTCTTAAGGCAATTCTCGAGTCCGGCTGGTAAGCGGCCGGACACCGTCAAGCGCGCCCGGAGTAACCTACAACAAGACCACCTGGCACATTCTGGGCACGTGTAGCAATACGGCCCCAACCCCAGCCCTCGCGAAATCATGAGACCAGTACCACGCGTACATAACTACGCTCTGGAGATACGATGGGCATAGGGGTAGGGGCACAACCACGACATGCCCGGAGAGCGGCTCAACTGCACCAGGGGGCTCCCAATTGTGTCATTCTTCTTTCTCTTATTCGCAGGACTCTGTTCTCCAGAAGCCCTGTCCGGTAGTAGACTTGCCGAACTCACGATGCAACAGCCAGGGAAGCAGAAAAGCTATGTCGAGTATCCAGGTGGTCTCTATTACGAGCATTATACCTGTTTTACATTCCATCCCGCAGCCTACCCCTGGAGGGGGACATGTTAAATAGTCCCATCCCTTGCTTATCGAACTATTTGTATCGTTCTGCTTTCATTGCAGTATTTTTTGAATAAACAATGCATCGCTTTTTGCCTATTACTGCATTCCTTTTTCTGTCTATACATATTCACTTATGACATGTTGCACCCGTACGCTTTGGTACGGCCAAGTATACCAGGGGCTTAAGTTCCCCAAATTATGGTGTGATAAGTCCGAACACTTCCACAAGTGCGGCACCCCGAACTTATAGCATTATATGCATCGGCTCCGAATCATGTCTTCGGTCAATAGTTGGGTTTGCCTGACTCCCATGTTTTGGTACCTTACGTTCCGTTATATCGGCTAAGGTAGCGCTGGGAGAACCACTGCAATTGTTCCCTAGTTGAGCTGGGTTGAGCAGCTCAGTGGAGAAAGCTAAAACTGACCGTCATGATAGGGCGAGAGGCGGTCGCTGTTCGAGAGGTTTTTTTGAGTCCCTAAAGACTTATGCCGCTTAGAGAGAGGAGCCGGCTTTGTCCGGCCCAGGCGTGGATAGCGCCCCGAATTCGGTCTTCCGAACACTAGGGGCTTTGCCGAAATTTAAAATTATAGAATTCTATGGCTAAGTGGGAGTGTTCAAGCATTATAAGTCCGGTTGCCTCGTTCATTGTGTTGAGCGCCTCCCTCGAAGGACCCAAGAATGGGAACAAGAGCGCTCAAGTTTATCCCGAACACCCCAGCACTCGTGGCATGGGGGCTGAAGCCAACGACTTGCCATCTCTCAAATTTGATAAATGGCCGCACAGAAGGTAATATTTTAAATTAACAAGCGTTGCTTAGCGCATATGAACAAAGTTTTCAGCGCATAGGATAACAAATGCAAGTCTACTAAAAAATTACATCTTTGGAGCACTCACCCGCTATAAGGAGGGCACCCTTCAGGACACCCTTATAGTACATCTCGGGCGTGCGATAGTCCTTGCCCGGCGGTGGCGCGTCCGTCACAAGATTCTCGGCGTCCATCTTGCCCCAGTGCACTTTAGCGCGGGCAAGGGCCCGACGGGCACCTTCAATGCAGACGGAGTGCTTGATGACTTCAATCCATGGACAGGCGTCCACCAGCCGCCGCACCAGACCGAAGTAGCTCCCAGGCGTGGCTTCTTTGGGCCACAACCGAACTATGAGGCCCTTCATGGCCTGTTCGGCCACCTTGTGGAGCTCGACCAGCTGCTTCAGCTGGTCGCTGAGGGGCACCGGATGTCCGGCCTCAGCATATTGAGACCAGAACACCTTTTCTGTTGAGCTCCCCTCCTCGGCTCGGTAGAACGCGGCAGCACCGCACACACTATGGGGCAGATCTACGAACGCTCCTGGAGCGCTCCGAATTCGGGTAAGTAACAGATAATTCACTTTTACCTGCTTGCTTTGCATGAAGAATGCCTTACCCGCCGCTATCTTTTTTATCGCCTCAATTTCCTGGAGGGCTTTCTGGGCTTCGGCCTTAGCGGCTTTGGCACTCTCAAGAGCCGAGGTGAGCTCGGACTCTCGAGTCTTCGAGTCATGCTCCAAACTCTCGTGTCTTTCCACAAGAGCCTGGAGCTCTTGCCACACCTCCGCCACCCGCGCCACCTGCTTCTCTCACTCGGTGTGTTCCGCGGCCGCATTGCGTTCAGCCTCGGACACCGCTTCCTTCAGGGTCGCCACCTCGTTCATTTTTTGCAACCAAATCCTTTCTATAAGGTATTACTTTAATAAGGTATTACTTACCTTCCTTGTCCTCGAGCTGCTTCTTGGCACAGCCGAGCTCATTCTTGGACCGCTCGAGGCTCTGCTTCAATGCATTGACCTCCGCAGTCAGTGCGGCAAAGGTCAGCAGCGTAGCCTGCATTCCCATATTGACATACTTGTGTTAGACTCCTGCGTATATCTTTTTAGATCCTCAGTTCGGCTTTTCTTTCTGAACACCAAACTGAGCATCAGGGGCTACTGTCTATGCGGTATTATTTTTACATATCTTAATCACATACCTCAAAGCCTGTTAGAAGGTTGGTGCAGGCTTCAGTCAGCTCGCTCTTGGCGGACCGAACTTTCTGAATCACCGCACTCATAACAGTGCGGTGCTCCTCGTTGATGGAGGCGCCGTTGAGTGCCTCCAGCAAATTATCCGGCGCCTCCGGTTGGACGGAGGTCACTGGCGTTGCAGTCTCGCCCTTCTTACGAAGGGGCCGCCCGCCGGACTCCGGAACCACTAAGGGTTCCGGTGCGGAGTCCGGTCCAGGGCCAAACTCAGAACCCTTTGGGGGTTGATCCCCCTCGTGCCCAAAGTCCGGGAGGTTGCCTTGCGGCACCTCCGGGACCTCCTCCTCCTCCTGGCCGGGCCCCTTTTGGGACCCCACCTCGGCGTCATCAGCAGCGCGAGGAGAGGAGGCGGCCGGAAGTGAAGTACTATTCACATCCGACGGAGCCAGGGAGCCACTCGTTGAAATATCGAGCCCGTCCTTGGGTGGGCTGCAGGGTTGAATTCGTCGTTATGAGATTCTATGCGACAAACGAAATGCCTTGAATTATTCTGGGGTCCGGGCACTTACGATGTTGCTAGGGGCTTAGTCCTTGGTGGCCACTCCTCTTCATCGTCGTCGGTGTTGGTGGAGTAGTCCGGGGGGAGGGTCCTTCCCTTCTTGGACCCTTCGGCCTCCGCCATTGGGGAAGCCTTCCTTTTCTTCTCTGCCCCCGCTGGGGGAGAGGCCTCTTTTTTCCCCTCCTCGTCTTCGCGGGAGGAGTCCGCCTCGGAGTCATTGGACGATGAGTCCGATAACACCTGGCGCCGGGAACTCCTCTGAGTCCCCGTGGCCTTCTTCTTGGCCTTCTTCTCCGGCACCACGTAAGGCGCCGGAGCCAGCAGCCCCGTTAATTGGGCGTCTGCTGGGTCTTCTGGCAAGGGGGCCGGACAGTTAACCTGCCTGGACGTCTTTTGCCAGGCCTATCAAAGGTAAGGGAGTTTAGATCCTGCATTGAGTCAGACTATGAAAAACAAGTGTCCTATAAAGGGTAAAATGGCTTACCTCGCCGACTGGACGTTGCGAGCTGAATCCGCGATCTTCGGTAGCGGATGCAGGAGCCTCAGCGCCCTTGAACAGCACCTTCCAGGCATCTTCGTACATAGTGTCGAAGAGCCTGCTTAAGGTTTGGTGTTGTGCCGGATCAAACTCCCACAAATTAAAGGCCCGTTTCTGGCACGGGAGGATCCGGCGGATGAGCATGACCTGGACTACGTTGACAAGCTTGAGCTTCTTGTTTACCAAGGTTTGGATGCAGGATTGGAGTCCGGTCAGCTCCTCCGAATCACCCCATGATAGGCCCTTCTCTTTCCAGGAAGTGAGCCGCGTGGGGATGCCAGATCTGAATTCGGGGGCCGCTGCACATTTAGGGTCACACGGCTCGGTGATGTAGAACCACCCCGATTGCCACCCCTTTATGGTCTCCACAAAGGAACCCTCGAGCCATAGGACATTGGGCATCTTGCCCACCATGGAACCTCTGCACTCCGCTTGGCGGCCGCCCACTACCTTCGGCTTGACATTGAAGGTCTTCAGCCGTAAGCCGAAGTGGTGCTGGATGCAGAGGAAGGCCTCGCACACGATGATGAACGCCGAGATGATGAGGACGAAATTCGGGGCCAGATCGTGGAAATCCAGGCCATAGTAGAACATGAGCCCCCAGAGAAATGGGTGAAGTGGAAAACCTAGTCCGCGAGGAAGTGGGTGAGGAACACCACCCTCTCATGGGGCCCGGGGGTGGGGATGAGCTGCCCCTTGTCGGGGAGCCGATGTGCGATGTCGCTGGACGAGTATCCGGCCTTTCGCAGTATATTGATGTGCCCCTCCGTGATGGAGGAGGCAATCCACTTGCCTCCCACTCCGAACATGGCTGGAGAAGGTTGAGGCGAGATGTGCGGACTTGGGCGCTGGAGCTCGAGTACACGGAAATGGATAAGCAAAGGAGGAAGAAGGCGTAGGTAAAAAGGTGGATCCTTATCCCCTTATATGGACGGACGAAAACTATGCGTCCCCACCAGCCTGGTAAAACTCGCTTAGCTCCCAAGCGCCGTAATCAATGGCGCGGTTGGGTTACCCACGCCCGTATTGATGAGAATCCCGGAATAAGGGGACACGATCTCTGCTTTGACAAGACGTGCCAAGGAAACTGCATCGCTAAACGCGCTGAGGTGGAACAATAAAAACAATTCGAATAAAGGCTTGGCCGTGGTGTGACGTCACACCACGAAATACGTCAGCATATTGAACTTGTGTAAATATTATTCTCTCTACGGTGGTACGTGGAACTTATTGCAGAGCCGGACACTATCCTGGTGTTCAAAAACTTCTATGAAGCATTCGGAGGAGGAACCCGCCTTGCAATGCCAAAGACAATATGCGCACCGGACTCGTCGTCATTGAAGCCTGGTTCAGGGGCTACTGAGGGAGTCTTGGACTAGGGGGTGTCCGGATAGCCGAACTATCACCATCAGCCGGACTCCTAGACTATGAAGATACAAGATTGAAGACTCCGTCCCGTGTCCGGATGGGACTTTCCTTGGCGTGGAAGGCAAGCTTGGCGATACGGATATGTAGATCTCCTACCATTGTAACCGACTCTGTGTAACCCTAGCCCTCTCCGGTGTCTATATAAACCGGAGGGTTTTAGTCTGTAGGACGAACAACAATCATACCATAGGCTAGCTTCTAGGGTTTAGCCTCCTTGATCTCGTGGTAGATCTACTCTTGTAGTACCCATATTATCAATATTAATCAAGCAGGAGTAGGGTTTTACCTCCACCGAGAGGGTCCAAACCTGGATAAAAACATCGTGTCCCTTGTCTCCTGTTACCATCCGCCTAGACGCACAGTTCGGGACCCCCTACCCGAGATCCGCCGGTTTTGACACCAACACCCAGCCTCTTGGAGCATCCGTAGCCACTCCCACATCCTCCTCGAGCCAGTAGAAGCCGCAGCCCGGCCGGGCAGGCCGCGGGCTGCCGTCCCGAAGCCCAAGCTCGCCGGCGATCCCCTCCAGATTGTCCCCATAGCTCTGACCCCTCCTAGGCTAGGGCGACCCTGCCAGGGCCTCCGCCACTCTTCGGTGAGGCCGTTCCACCCCGCTGGAGCCCCTGGAGTCGCCCGAGCCGCCGTCATCTTCGTCTCCGGCAACCTCCGCCCTCTGCCTCCACTAGAGAGGACGATTTCGACACCGTCCGGTCACCGCTAGCCACGCTACTGGTACGGGAAGGTGCGCAACCTACTTCTTCGTTGATCCCTCTCTCGCTTGACCCCAAGACCCCTCGTCTCCGGCGTGTGCTCCGGCGAAGCGTCGCCTCCCTCCGTTTCCCTCTCCCCTCCTTCTGGCCTGACTAGCGGGGCCCGCTAGTCAGCCGCTCATTACGCGCACGAAGTGGTATGAGTGGTGGCACCCTGGGTGTTTACGCCTTCGATGTCACCCCCCTGAGTTTGATTATGTTTATTTCAAATCCACTTAAATCCAGGAAACTTCAAATGGCCATAACTTTTTATCTATAAGTCCAAATGCATTGATTCTTTTTGCATTGTGTTCTTTGACCAAAAATCTAACGAAACCCAAAAGATGGGATTTTTCCTTGCTATCTAGATTTTCTGGTAATTTTCCGAAGGTTTCTTGATGTTTTCTTTTTGTGGTTTTAATTATTTTCAGAAGAGCAAGCTTGTCTTGAGGATCACCAGGAGCTTTGTGAACCTCATCAGCACTAAGGCAAGCCACATCAACATTTTCATAGTGCCACTTCAATATTTGTGATTTTCCTACTTGAACTCATGATTATTCATGCATTTAAATTATTTATATGACAATTATATTTTGTTAGATGCTTGTCATGTTAAAATGCTTGATTTACAGAGAGTTTGAAGTAAATCTTGTTGATAAGCTATGAAGAACTTAGTTATGAGTAATGAATAAATGATATGGTCATGGAGTTTAATAATTAGTTTAATTATTATTCTTGCATGATGAAAAATGATGAGATTGCTAGAAATGATTCTGGTTTAAGTGAGGTTTCATCTTAACCAGAGAAGTATCTTGAGTTGATGATGGCTCCGTGGAAGCGTGGTTGATTTAGTAATTTTCATTGTTATGTGATGCATGTATTAGTGGTGCATAGCATGGCAATGTGACACTGGTTGTTTTCACTTTAAGTTGAACCTGATACTCAACTTGAATATGTTGTTGACCGGGTCATGGTGCCACTGAAACGAGTCTTTCCCAGTGCAACCACATTTGCCGGTATGGGACGACCTTAATGCGTTTCATTGTCGTACCTCTGGTCGGTGCCTCCATCTAGGGAAGGTTATGGGCGTGCTGTACCCCGGCCCGGTAAGCAGGCATAACCTTGTGAGCCCGTTGTTAAGTGAAGTTTTGGTACCGGGTCCCAGGGTGGATCGTGGCCACAACGGTGGTCGAGGTGTCTGGAGGTAGACACGGGGCCACCCAGGACTAGCCCAATGGGGACTGAGTCGGAGTGGCTGGGAGAGTGTCATGACAATGAAATGGTTTCATCAGAATGCCGTTGGTCCACCCAAATGGGAGTGCGAGGCCATGGGTTCCGTAGTGTGGGTACAATGTACTAACCTCTGCAGAGTGTATTAATCTATCGATAGCCGAGTCCACGGTTACAGACACGCTTAAAAGTAGGGCACACCATGGGTCAACACTTAATAAGTTTGCACACTAAGTTTGTACTGAGGATGGCAGTAAGGCCATCGTGTTGAGTTGGGCACGAGTTGGTCGGGTTGTGAGCGCTGTAAGGATCACAGGCCATGAGTTGGTCGGGTTGTGATCGCCGTAAGGATAATGGGCCATGAGTTGGTCGGGTTGTGATCACCGTAAGGATCACGGGCCATGTATTGGTCGGGTGGTGATCGCCGTAAGGATCACGGGTTTGTTGTCGGGTTGTCATCGCCGTAAGGATCATGGGTTTGTTTTTGAGATCATCATGTTGGTGGTCTGGAAATGATCACGTTCGGTAAGCCAGTCCATGGGACGAGTATCAGTTGAGCATATTCACAGCATGTTGGATATATTGTTGCATTGTTATTAAATGGTTAAATATCATGATATTGTTTGTCATTATGTTTATGCTTGTTGTGAGCTTGCAAGTACATTCAATGTACAGACCTGGCGTGTCATGCCAGATTTCAGGAAAGTCTCGTTGGAAAGGAGTGATGTCCGAGTCTAGATCGTGTCCACATTAGTGTCCCTGTGCTATGGAGTTCCTCTACTACGTTGTTCCGCTGCCGCAAAGTTGTCTAAATCGAGGCCCCTTTATGTTCATTAAATAATGTACATATTGTTCAGCCGCACTGTGTGTGCCGCTTGGCCTCGCTAACTGTTGTAATACAAACTATGTTCCACTAGCATGAATAAAGCGGTTGTTTTTCTGTACCAATTTGTTGTGTGTTGCCAGAAGACAAGGTCTCTGAGCTAGCAATGCAAGGTAAACTGGTCGCACTGAGCCGGGGTGCCACAATAGCCCAACAGCCCAGCTAATGTATATAGTTTGGCTATCTGAGGACCCCTTAATCCAGGACTCCCTCAGTGGTTCTCCCTAGTGACATATGTCATGATTCACCTCGTGTGGCGGCTTACGTCGAAGCTGACAATGAGAAAGCATATCAGGATGCTATTGACCTGTTAGAGGAGGAGTGTGACCTTGCAGTGGCTCATTCAGCGATTTACCAGCAAGATCTGCGGTGTTATCACAACCGTCGGGTTAAAACCAGGACCTTTGAAGAAGTCGACTTAGTGCTCCGACTCATCTAGGATCAAACTGACATGCACAAGCTATACCCACCTTGGGAAGGGCCCTTTGTGGTCAGCAGGAATCTAAACAACGGGTCATACTACCTTATCGATGTTCGAGACTATAAGGACTCACGCACGTTGGAGGAGGATACCCGCCGACCGTGGAATATTGTGTTGGGGAATGTTGCAGAAAATAAAAAAATTCTACGCTTCACCAAGATCAATGGAGTCATCTAGCAACGAGAGAGAGGAGTGCATCTACATACCCTTGTAGATCGCGCGCGGAAGCGTTCAAGAGAACGGGGTTGAGGGAGTCGTACTCGTCGTGATCCAAATCATTGAAGATCCTAGTGCCGAACGGACAACACCTCCGCGTTCAACACACGTACGGTTGGGAAGACGTCTCCTCCTTCTTGATCCAGCAAGGGGGAAGGAGAGGTTGATGGAGATCCAGCAGCACAACGGCGTGGTGGTGGAAGTAGCGGCGATCTCGGCAGGGCTTCGCCAAGCTCAGCGAGAGGGAGAGGTGGTATGGGGGGAGAGGGAGGCGCCAGGGACTAGGGTAGGCTGCCCTCCCTCCCCCTATTTATATAGGGGCCATGGGGGGGGGGCGGCCCCCAAGAGATTGAATCTCAAGGGGGGGGGGACGGCCAAGGGGGGAACTTGCCCCCGAGCCAAGTGGGGCGCCCCCACCCCTAGGGTTTCCAACCCTAGGCACAGGGGAGGCCCAAGGGGGGCGCACCAGCCCACCAGGGGCTGGTTCCCCTCCCACTTCAGCCCATGGGGCCCTCCGGGATAGGTGGCCCACCCGGTGGACCCCCGGGACCCTTCCGGTGGTCCCGGTGACCGAAACTGGACTTCCTATATACAGTTCTTCACCTCCGGACCATTCCGGAACTCCTCGTGACATCCAGGATCTCATCCGGGACTCCGAACAACTTTCGGGTTACCGCATACTAATATCCCTACAACCCTAGCATCACTGAACCTTAAGTGTGTAGACCCTACGGGTTCGGGAGACACGCAGACATGACCGAGACGACTCTCCGGTCAATAACCAACAGCGGGATCTGGATACCCATTTTGTCTCCCACATGCTCCTCGATGATCTCATCAGATGAACCACGATGTCGAGGATTCATGTAATCCCGTATCCACTTCCCTTTGTCAATCGGTACGTTACTTGCCCGAGATTCAATCGTCCTTATCCCAATACCTCGTTCAATCTCGTTACCGGCAAGTCACATTACTAGTACCATAATGCATGATCCCGTGACCAAACACTTGGTCACATTGAGCTCATTATGATGATGCATTACCGAGTGGGCCCAAAGATACCTCTCCATCATACGGAGTGACAAATTCCAGTCTCGATCCGTGTCAACCCAACAGATACTTTCGAGGATACCCGTAGTATACTGTTATAGTCACCCAGGACGTTTGGTACACCCAAAGCACTCCTACGGCATCCGGGAGTTACACGATCTCATGGTCTAAGGAAATGATACTTGACATTGAAAAAGCTCTAGCAAACGAACTACATGACCTTGTGCTATGCTTAGAATTGGGTCTTGTCCATCACATCATTCTCCTAATGATGTGATCCCGTTATCAATGACATCCAATGTCCATAGTCAGGAAACCATGACTATCTGTTGATCAACGAGCTAGTCAACTAGAGGCTCACTAGGGACATGTTGTGGTCTATGTATTCACACATGTATTACGATTTCCGGATAACACAATTATAGCATGAATAATAGACAATTATCATGAACAAGGAAATATAATAATAATAATTTTATTATTGCCTCTAGGGTATATTTCCAACAGTCTCCCACTTGCACTAGAGTCAATAATCTAGTTACATTGTGATGAATCAAACACCCATAGAGTTCTGGTGTTGATCATGTTTTGCTCGCGGAAGAGGTTTTGTCAGGACCCCAACTCAATGCCACATCGATCTAGCATGTAACACCTCATATCACTTTGTGGCCTCACGCACGGTATCCCCACGGGTGTCGCCTTACCTTTGCCCAGGACCGTTTGCGCCTTTTGGCACATGTATATAATAGTGTCGCTAGCATCCATATGATAAGGAGCCCGGGCTGACATGGCTAGTCATAAATCCAAAGTGGCACAAACTTACAGGGACAGGCATCCAAGACCCAGCATCGGACGTGTCGGTCATCAGCGAGTGAATCCAGGCTGTAGCACTGGGCTAGCAGGACTCCGGTGAACCGGGCTGTAGCGGGCTAACAACACTCTGGTATTCATCGCGTGACATTTCCCCGAAGGGACAGACACAGGAATGAAGAAGGACACATGCCGGCCAGCCTAAGTGTTCCGGAGCAGTAGCAAGCTACCATGGCTCAGTGGAAGCACTAGGAGACATTTCCCGGTAAGAGAGGCTACTAAAGATAAACAACTAGATAGTCAGATCCCACACATACCAAGCATTTCAATAACATACACACAATATGGTCGATATGTGCAAATACAACATGGCATCACAACATGACTCTACAACTCAAGTATTTTATTCAATAGGCTCCGAAGAGCGAGATATTACAAACATGGGTCTCATAACCCAACATTCAGAGCATACAAGTCAAAGCACAAGCGGAAGCTTATCATGTCTGAGTACAGACAACTACAAATGAAAAGGGCTGAGAAGCCTGACTATCTACTAGATCCTGCCGAGGGCACAAGATCGTAGCTGAGGTAACAAGCTAAACGTCGAAGTCCACGAGGAACTCATAGCGAGACTGAGTCTCTCTGCAAAAACATAAAATAGGCAAACGTGAGTAAAAATGTACCCAGCAAGACTTACATCAGATCTAACTACATATGCATCATTGTCAACAAAGGGGATGGTGGAGTTTAACTGTAGCAAGCCAGCTTTGACTCTGTGGCTAACCTGAACTACGACTGCAAGCAATTGAGGTGGCGCACACAAGTCCACATATTCACCATATCAATACACCACTATGGATCTGCTCCCGTCTCCCTACAAGAACGCCATCCGTAGCACTCACGCTTATCTTGCGAGTTTTAGAGTATCCACTTTCACTTATCAATGAACTATGCAAGGGGTCCAAGTTTCCATATCCGAGGAATGTGGCTATTCGAATAGATAATGATAACCCTACAGGGGTGTACTTCTTCACACACGCTCTCGCCACTTATCGCCCTGTACACGTCATGTACCTCGGCAACCTTCAAGCGGAAGCCAGGCGAGGGAGTCGGCCACGACCTGACTAACCACACAAGTCTCTCGTCCAGGTTTATCGCCTATTCGGGTTCCATCCGCAAGGAGATCCGGCCGGGGTGTCGCTCACGGCCCCAAACGATGTGAGCAGGGTTCCCAAGCCCACCATCCGGGTGCCACTTGGTACACCGTGCCACTGTGCCTAGTCTGTCCCAAGCCCACCTGTACCGGGTGCCACTTGGTAGACTACTAACACTACCTAGAAACACCAGAAACTAGTTGCAACTCCTGGACAGAGATCAAGTCGATTAATAAGTCGAGAGAGTCAATTAAGGATCCCAATGTGTGGTAGTAGCTGTTCATGGATCACAAACACAGAACTCAGTTCCTAAGGACGGCTGCAATGAGACAACCCACCATGTACTCCTACATGGCCTCTCACTACTACCTTTACCAAATCATGTTCACACACTTAGCTCTCAACGGTAGGACATGTTCACACACCTCCAATTCATCCCCGATGAATCAGACCTGACTCAACTCTAAGCAATAGCAGGCATGACAAACAAGCATGAATGAGTAGGCACATCAGGGCTCAAACAACTCCTACTCATGCTAGTGGGTTTCATCTATTTACTGTGGCAATGACAGGTCATGTTGAGGATAAAGGGGTTCAGCTACCCCAGCAAGTAACAGATGAATCGTTGTTGTCTTAATGCAGTAAAAGAGAGCAGGAGCGAAAGAGTGGGATTTTATCGGAATGAACAAGGGCATTTTGCTTGCCTGGCACTTCTGAAGATAGTATAGCTCTTCATCGGTGTCATCGAACTCATCGTCGAAACCACGTCTATCAAGAGGGAACAAAAACCGGCAACACAGAAGGAAACACAATCAATGCAATACACAATATGATGCATGATCATGACATGGAAAAATGAGTGTGTTGGGCTAATGCAACTACAAACAGATGGGTTTGGGTCACTTTGAACCAAAGGTTCAACCCAAAATTCAAATTATGAATTTAAATAGTGCCTTATCGTGTTTTGATATAATCAGCAGGTTTAAGTTGCTTTATCATGCATGAAACCAGTGCATATGGATAGATTGGTTTTTTCCGATCATTTTTCATATATAATTTATCTCATTTGGAGTTACGGTTGAATTTATATGAATTTTAGAAGTTTTGAGCATTTTCTGGAATTTCCTGAATAAGAATAAATCTAGAAAATCATTTTCTGCGTCAGCATTGCGTCATGCTGACCTCAGCAGGTCAACAGACCCGGTCGAGGTCAAACCTGACCAGTGGGTCCCACTGGTCAGTGTCACGGTGCTGTCTGGGTCACAGACATGTGGAGTCGGGTCAATAGGTGACGTGGCGAGGTCAAACTGACCTGTGGGGCCTGGGGGGTTAGTTTAATCTAAATAAAACTAAACCAGGGTTAGTTAGGCAGTGGGGCCCTTATGTCAGTGGGTGTTGGTTCAATTAGTGGCGCCATTAGCTGCTAATGACGCTGCCACGTCAGACAAGCCAGCAGTTAGCCGCCGGTGACCAAAACCGCGGCGGAGGTCTTCGGAAAACACTGTCCGGCGACCAAACGGAGGGCGGAGGGGCGCTGCGTGCTGCTGGGAGTGCTCCGCATCTCCCTGTGCAAGCGGGATGGGCTCCGGTGGCCGGAGTTGAGCGCGGCGTCGACCTCGGCGGCGGCCGGAGTTCGGGCACACTCCGAAACGAGGCTGCGGTGGCCGTGGGGTGGTGTGCTTGGATCCTACGACACCTGCGCGGCGCGGTGAGCATGTGGGTGTGCTCGGTTAGGAGTTGCGGTGGCTGTGGGCACGGCGGTGACATGGCCGGCGGCGGTGAGGTCTCGGCCTCGGCGGCTGACTTAGCTACGGCGCGCGAACGATGAAACGAAGAGGGGGAACGGCGGTGGTGCTCACAGGGGATCCGGCGGAGGCGTCAGCGAGCTCGGGGAAGGTCCAACGCGGGCAGAACGGCGACGGCGATCTCTGGTGCTGGAGGTTGAAGATGACGCGATGGAGGCTCCACAGGGCGTCGGGAGACGAACGGCTTGGCGGGGAGGACGAGGGCTACGGCGCGGAGCTTCTGGACCTGGCAGCAGGGCGAGGGAGGGCTGGTGGCTGCGGCTATGGCGAACGGCGGCGACGGCGCGTTCGGGTGGCTGTGGAAGAGAGAGCCAAAGCGGTGGAGAGAGGCCAGAGAGGTGGGGGGGGGAGTGGGCGAGGGGGTGCTGGGCGTCTCCAGGCGTGGACAGGCTCGAAGGGGAGGCGGCCAGTACGAAGCAGGAGGTGGAGGCTCGGGCACGGGCGCGTTGACACGCCTATGCCAGTAGGTAGAGGTTGAAGACAGCGGTGCCCCTGGTGGGCTGGGCCGCCAAGTGGACTGGCCAGGTGGGCTTGGCCAGCACAGGTGAGGCGCAGGTGGGTTTCTCTCTCTCTCTCTCTGCTTTCTACTTTAATTACTGTTTTCTATTTCTAACATTTGTTTTAACTTAATTAAAATGCTAAGGCATTTTCAAAAACCCTGAAAATAATTGTGGGATCTGTTTGTAATATTTCCAACAACGCCCACTTAAGTTCAGAATTATTTGGACATTTAAAATATTATATAGCATTTAATTGTCCAAATTCAAATACGTATGAATTAACTCCAAAATCCAGAAATGTCCTAGAAATGTGTGCATCATTTTTGGAAGAAGTTTTTACCCATTCCAAAATTGATGAACTTTTCTAAAGGCCATTTTGGGTAGATGGAAAAGATTTAATTTGAGCCTAGTTGTATTTCATTTGCTGCTAGGGTTTATCAGTCCCCATTTCAAATTTCCATGAAAATTAAACATGATGCAAGCAAGATGCAACACTAGGCAGCACCAGAAGCTAGGGATGTGACAACTCGCCCCCACTAAACTAGAATCTCGTCCCAAGATTCAAGACGTGAGGTAAGAAGGAAGGGGGTCACAAACTATCACAATCTTCTCGATCCAACTGCTCTTCTCGAAGATGTTGATTCATTGCATCATCTTGATCTTGACATCTTGCTTTGAGAACTCCATTCAACATGATCACAAGAAGAAATGGAAACTCTAGAACAATCGATCTTCTCGAGGATCGAGCAGCTGATGATCAACTCACGGAATGAGACATAGCAACATCACTCGAGTTGAGACACGAAACACACATAGGGATGGAGTGGAACAAATGATGAGGGTTCACTAGATAGACAACGATTCCACGCTCAAGAGGGTGGTGAACCATTGTCGACGTAGCGAGGAGTTGGGTTGCCATGATACTATACCGAGACATCTTGAGGCACGTGACTCGCAGGAATATTCCCTTAAGTGGCAAAAAGAATTACCTTTGATTCAGAGATCATTGAAACTCTTTATACCAGCCTAAGGCAATTCTCGAGCGATCATTTGGAGGGGTTCGGTAGAATGGCATACCCAGATTAGAATGGATGATGTGGATTACCTTGTTGAAAACAACACAAGGGATGATTTTAGTAACTGGGGAGAAGCTCAACAGTAGAGAGTGAGTCCACTATTTGAAAAGTTATAGCATAACCGAGGAAACTGGGAGCAATCCCAGTACTGCCGATGATAACAACTAGCGCTTGTGCGTGCTCTCAAGAATTGAGCATTTCCATATTCATCAAGGTTTTACAATATCCATGTCAATGGTCCTGGCAACACAACATACTACCATGATGAACAGCGATGGATGATGCAGATGCAGAGGAAGATAACACCTTCTCGGATTTCACCTTAGCGAGGCCAAGGGACGAAATCTGAATGATCGACCGAGAGACATTTAGCACTCTGCTTTTAATGTTCTCCTTGATGTGCTAGCGTAATCCATTCATAGATATGGTTTGATATCTAGAACATCAAGTAAAAGGTCGGACTTCAGAAACACCAAATCCATAAGGAACAACTTCTGGAGTAAATCCTACGAAATCCTTATGGGGGGGGTGGCCAACTTCTTCAATCAAGATATTACAATAACAGGTCTTCTGGCTGGGTGTGTTGGCCACGACATCCACTTTACCGGTTATCGGGAGACCAATATTACAGTTCTTGGGAAACGCTCCAACCATCATATCTGCCTGAGATTCAGATCTGGTTGGTGTCAGGATATTCCAGACTCATCAAGTCTAGGGAGAAAAATGAAAGTTTGCAACACAAATCGAAGATGAAGTTGCAAGATTCTCGGGAAATGTACTACAATAGCAAGCCCCAAAACATGAGCTGGTTCTGCTACAACATGTGAACACGTTGTTCGAGACAAGCATGACCACATAGCAGTCTTATAATAAAACACTACCGAGTTCTGGTTGGGAACCATCATCGAGGATATTGAAGCCCTTGCATAAGTCCGGATCCTAAGAAGGAACTTCTTCTCCTTGAACAAATCAATCAGTGGCTTGGTGTGCTAAGGATACATATAGAATGGAGGTTGCAAGTCTCCAAACCACAAAATGCTTCTCACATATGCATGACCAATTTGGGATGATTCCAGAGGAAGCAACATTGACTTTCTCGAATCCACGGCGGCAACTTGCTCCAAATGCACATGAATTAGAGGAAGTCACTTCTTTCATCCAAACATATGCTTCATGAATGGATCACGAAGATAATGCTTACAAAAGTTTCCAACACTAGCTTAATGTTCGACAAAATCATGGAGGAGATAAGGATGTTGTCGATGGGCTCAACAACAATTCATCCAGGTTTCCATATAAAAGGAATTCCATAGTTAAGTGAACACGGTGATAGCATTGGTCAGACCAAAGAATACAATGGTGTATGCTCGAGGAAAACCATGAGTAAGACAACATTACGAATATCGTTGGTTCTGATTTGATTTGACGATAGCCCACACTCAAATCAAAGTTTTGATAAGACAATAGGTCCAACATCTGATCGCAGGGACCAATCGATGAACATATCATCTTCCTTCAATGCACATACAAGATATCCCTTAAAATGAACTAAGTCGGACAAGCTTTTATCTTCCAACTCTCCAAGTTGTTTTCCAGCTTAACCAACTAGCTCAGGGGTATCCATCATAGATTCTTGGAGAAGGGGTGGTTACAAGAAACCATCTTGATCACGAACTCAGCATAGCGGTCAGGTGACAACCTGGTAATACTTCCGAGAAGATATTCGGGAAATCACGAATCACCGATATGTTAATAAGCTCGAGAACAATCTTGCCTTTCAGGGCAAGACGAGATGATCAAATAAGCAAGGGATTGGCATAGCCCTAACGCATTGATCGAAAGGTGCACCGAAAATAAGGACTAGGTAGCACAATCTATCTTAGAATGATGATTCAAGAACCAACACGCTAAGAATGAAATTATTGTCCTTTAACTACCAAGCAACAAGGTTGCTAGGAGTATTGATTGCACACATCACGATTCACTTGTCGACATTCCGGTTGCAACAACACGGGAACCGAGAAATGAATAATGACGGAGAGAGTATCACTACGTCAAGAATTCATGAGAGATGCTGCAATTCCTATGACAATCTTGACATAAAGGGGTAATACTCCGAGGTAGAACAGAACAAAAGCTGGATTGGCTTTTTGATATGCGGAATACAACTACTTTGACCAGTCCAAGAAATGGATGAGGTGCTGGAGTTTGTTTCTCCTAGTCATTCCGGAATAGAATGGCTTGACGGACCACAAGAGTAATAGACATCGATGAGCGAATTCATGCATACTCTTGACTATCAATTGATAGACAAGGGACAGAAAATAAATGAAGAGGGACAACTCAAAAGAACATACGATTTTCTGAGTTGTGGGTGCATAGATTAGCATGTCGAACGAGTTCAACATATTTCTTCTGGATAACCCATGCAAAAAATAGAACTGGCAGAGTTGCAATATGGAATGGAGAACTCATCAAGAGCACTCTGGTTGTGATCTTTTGGTTCAAAAGAACTCCTGCCAAGAATGGTTCATGGTATTTGGAAGAAGGAAATACCACGGACCTCGAGGAATATCGCAAAGGTTACTAATATCCTAAAGGAACTAGCAAATACTAACAACATGAAGTAGGGTGAATCTCGGGTTCAAAACCCAGGAGTAGAATACCTACTAACTAAATTGCATCACGGGATGCTTTCGAGAATGATGGCCAGAATCATCACACTGGAAACACAAAACATGGCTAGATTACTAGGTGATACTCTAGACATCTAGGGTCATAATAATAGCTCCAACATATATGTCGAGGCAATAGAGTACCTCAACTCACCGATTAGTGTGATTAACCTGGTCTAAAGAACATCGGGAGCGGAAAGAAGGGATTTGCAAATGCATCAGACTATTTAGAAACCTGGGATGACTCGGACAGCATAACGGCTGTAAATGCTCAAAAAATATTGGAGACATGCTACAAAAATGGTGGCATAGCCACTCGAACATCATAACAACAAGGTTCCGAGATCAACTATGAATACACGGAGATAGTAGAACTGAACTGAGGCTTCGATCCAACAATCCTATAAGTCTACGGATTAGTAACACGTGATCCTAATAGAAAGAAGAGATAGCCTAGTTCCTTAACCCCGTAGGAAAGATAGTATGACTCGGATCAGAAGGGCATAAGGTAAAGGAGTAAAAAAAGCCTTACATTCCATCCCACAATCAATTCCCCTACATATAACTAAAGCATTTCTAGACTCAACTTCGACCAGTTTGGCTTGGTAAACCTACAGGCAGTCAAGCTCTGATACCAAAGCTGTCAAGACCCTGACTCAATGCCACATCGATCTAGCATGTAACACCTCATATCACTTTGCGGCCTCACGCACGGTATCCCCATGGGTGTCGCCTTACCTTTGCCCGGGACCGTTTGCGCCTTTTGGCACACGTATATGATAGTGTCACTAGCATCCATATGATAAGGAGCCCGGGCTGACATGGCTAGTCGTAAACCCAAAGTGGCACAAACTTACAGGGACAGGCATCCATGACCCAGCATCGGACGTGTCGGTCATCAGCGAGTGAATCCAGGCTGTAGCACTGGGCTAGCAGGACTCCGGTGAACCGGGCTGTAGCGGGCTAACAGGACTCCGGTATTCATCGCGTGACATTTCCCCGAAGGGACAGACACAGGAACCAAGAAGGACACATGCCGGCCAGCCTAAGTGTTCTGGAGTAGTAGCAAGCTACCATGGCTCAGTGGAAGCACTAGGAGACATTTCCCGGTAAGAGAGGCTACTAAAGATAAACAACTAGATAGTCAGATCCCACACATACCAAGCATTTCAATAACATACACACAATATGGTCGATATGTGCAAATACAACATGGCATCACAACATGACTCTACAACTCAAGTATTTTATTCAATAGGCTCCGAAGAGCGAGATATTACAAACATGGGTCTCATGACCCAACATTCAGAGCATACAAGTCAAAGCAAAAGCGGAAGCTTATCATGTCTGAGTATAGACAACTACAAATGAAAAGGGCTGAGAAGCCTGACTATCTACTAGATCCTGCCGAGGGCACAAGATCGTAGCTGAGGTAACAAGCTAAACGTCGAAGTCCACGCGGAACTAATAGCGAGACTGAGTCTCTCTGCAAAAACATAAAATAGGCAAACGTGAGTACAAATGTACCCAGCAAGACTTACATCAGATCTAACTACATATGCATCATTGTCAACAAAGGGGATTGTGGAGTTTAACTGCAGCAAGCCAGCTTTGACTCTGTTGCTAACCTGAACTACGACTGCAAGCAACTCTTTTGAGGTGGCGCACACGAGTCCACATATTCACCATATCAATACACCACTATGGATCCGCTCCCGTCTCCCTACGAGAACGCCATCCGTAGCACTCACCCTTATCTTGCGAGTTTTAGAGTATCCACTTTCACTTATCTATGAACTATGCAAGGGGTCCAAGTTTCCATATCCGAGGAATCCGGCTATTCGAATAGATAATGATAACCCTGCAGGGGTGTACTTCTTCACACACGCTCTCGCCACTTATCGCCCTGTACACGTCATGTACCTCGGAAACCTTCAAGCGGAAGCCGGGAGAGGGAGTCGGCCACGACCTGACTAACCACACAAGTCTCTCATCCAGGTTTATCGCCTATTCGGGTTCCATCCGCAAGGAGATCTGGCCGGGGTGTCGCTCACGGCCCCAAACGATGTGAGCAGGGTTCCCAAGCCCACCATCCGGGTGCCACTTGGTACACCGTGCCACTGTGCCTAGTCTGTCCCAAGCCCACCTGTACCGGGTGCCACTTGGTAGACTACTAACACTACCTACAAACACCAGAAACTAGTTGCAACTCCTGGACAGAGATCAAGTCGGTTAATAAGTCGAGAGAGTCAATTAAGGATCCCAATGTGTGGTAGTAGCTGTTCATGGATCACAAACACAGAACTCAGTTCCTGAGAACAGCTGCAATGAGACAACCCACCATGTACTCCTACATGGCCTCTCACTGCTACCTTTACCAAATCGTGTTCACACACTTAGCTCTCAACGGTAGGACATGTTCACACACCTCCAATTCATCCCCGATGAATCAGACCTGACTCAACTCTAAGCAATAGCAGGCATGACAAACAAGCATGAATGAGTAGGCACATCAGGGCTCAAACAACTCCTACTCATGCTAGTGGCTTTCATCTATTTACTGTGGCAATGACAGGTCATGGAGAGGATAAAGGGGTTCAGCTACCGCAGCAAGTAACAGATGAATCATTGTTGTCTTAATGCAGTAAAAGAGAGCATGAGCGAGAGAGTGGGATTTTATCGGAATGA
The DNA here is from genome assembly GCF_018294505.1 of Triticum aestivum. NCBI lineage: Eukaryota > Viridiplantae > Streptophyta > Magnoliopsida > Poales > Poaceae > Triticum > Triticum aestivum. Next base: position 164,395,886 of record NC_057810.1, read on the forward strand.
ACAAGGGGGTTTTGCTTGCCTGGCACTTCTGAAGATAGTATAGCTCTTCATCGGTGTCATCGAACTCATCGTCGAAACCACGTCTATCGAGAGGGAACAAAAACCGGCAACACAGAAGGAAACACAATCAATGCAATGCACAATATGATGCATGATCATGACATGGCAAAATGAGTGTGTTGGGCTAATGCAACTACAAACAGATGGGTTTGGGTCACTTTGAACCAAAGGTTCAACCCCAAATTCAAATTATGAATTTAAATAGTGCCTTATCATGTTTTGATATAAAGATCAGGTTTAAGTTGCTTTATCATGCATGAAACCAGTGCATATGGATAGATTGGATTTTTCTGATCATTTTTCATATATAATTTATCTCATTTGGAGTTACAGTTGAATTTATATGAATTTTAGAAGTTTTGAGCATTTTCTAGAATTTCTTGAATAAGAATAAATCCAGAAAATCATTTGTTGCATCAGCATTGCGTCATGCTGACCTCAGCAGGTCAACAGACAAGGTCGAGGTCAAACCTGACCAGTGGGTCCGACTGCTCAGTGTCATGGTGCTGTCTGGGTCACAGACATGTGGGGTCGGGTCAACAGGTGACGTGGCGAGGTCAAACTGACCTGTGAGGCCTGCGGGGTTAGTTTAATCTAAATAAAACTAAACAGGGTTAGTTAGGCAGTGGGGACCTTATGTCAGTGGGTGTTGGTTCAATTAGTGGCGCCATTAGCTGCTAATGACGCTGCCACGTCAGACAAGCCGGCGGTTAGCCGCCGGTGACCAAAACCGCGGCGGAGGTCTTTGGAAAACGCCGTCCGGCGACCAAACGGAGGGCGGAGGGGCGCTGCGTGCTGCTAGAGTGCTCCGCATCTCCTTGTGCAAGCGGGATGGGCTCCGGTGGCCGGAGTTGAGCGCGGCGTCGACCTCGGCGGCGGCCAGAGTTCGGGCACACTCCGAAACGACACCTGCGACACCTGCGCGGCGCGGTGAGCACGTGGGTGTGCTCGGTTAGGAGTTGCGGTGGCTGTGGGCACGGCGGTGACATGGCCGGCGGCGGTGAGGTCTCGGCCTCGGCAGCTGACTTAGCTACGGCGCGCGAACGATGAAACGAAGAGGGGGAAACGACGGTGGTGCTCGCAGAGGATCCGGCGGAGGCGTCAGCGAGCTCGGGGAAGGTCCAACGCGGGCAGAACGGCAACGGCGATCTCCAGTGCTGGAGGTTGAAGACGACGCGATGGAGGCTCCACAGGGCGTCCGGAGACGCACGGCTTGGCGGGGAGGACGAGGGCTACGGCGTGGAGCTTCTGGACCTGGCAGCAGGGCGAGGGAGGGCTGGTGGCTACGGCTATGGCGAATGGCGGCGACGGTGCATTCGGCTGGCTGCGGAAGAGAGAGCCAGAGCGGTTGGGAGAGGCCAGAGAGGTGGGGGGAGTGGGCGAGGGGGTGCTGGGCGTCTCCAGGCGTGGACATGCTCGAAGGGGAGGCCGCCAGCACGAAGCAGGCGGTGGAGGCTCGGGCACGGGCGCGTCGACACGCCTCTGCCAGTAGGCAGAGGTTGAAGACAGCGGTGCCCCTGGTGGGCTGGGCCGCCAAGTGGACTGGCCAGGTGGGCTGGGCCAGCACAGGTGAGGCGCAGGTGGGTTTCTCTCTCTCTCTGCTTTCTACTTTAATTACTGTTTTCTATTTCTGACATTTGTTTTAACTTAATTAAAATGCTAAGGCATTTTCAAAAACCCTGAAAATAATTGTGGGATCTGTTTGTAATATTTCCAACAGCCCCCACTTAAGTTCAGAATTATTTGGACATTTAAAATATTATATAGCATTTAATTGTCCAAATTCAAATACGTATGAATTAACTCCAAAATCTAGAAATGTCCTAGAAATGTGTGCATCATTTTTGGAAGAAGTTTTTACCCATTCCAAAATTGATGAACTTTTCTAGAGGCCATTTTGGGTAGATGGAAAAGATTTAATTTGACCCTAGTTGTATTTCATTTGGTGCTAGGGTTTATCAGTCCCCATTTCAAATTTCCATGAAAATTAAACATGATGCAAGCAAGATGCAACACTAGGCAGCACCAGAAGCTAGGGATGTGACAGGTTTAGTCAACGATCTGCGACATTCAGATCCGTATGCACTTTGCAAATATCTATGTCTCCATCTTGAACATTTTCACGAATGGAGTTGAAGCGACGATTGATGTGCCTGGTCTTCTTGTGAAACCTGGGCTCCTTGCCAAGGGCAATAGCTCCAGTGTTGTCACAGAAGAGAGTGATCCGCCCCGACGCATTGGGTATGACTCCTAGGTCGGTGATGAACTCCTTCATCCAGATTGCTTCATGCGCTGCCTCCGAGGCTGCCATGTACTCCGCTTCACATGTAGATCCCGCCACGACGCTCTGCTTGCAACTGCACCAGCTTACTGCCCCTCCATTCAAAATATACACGTATCCGGTTTGTGACTTAGAGTCATCCAGATCTGTGTCGAAGCTAGCGTCGACGTAACCCTTTACGACGAGCTCTTCGTCACTTCCATATACGAGAAACATATCCTTAGTCCTTTTCAGGTACTTCAAGATATTCTTGACCGCTGTCCAGTGTTCCATGCCGGGATTACTTTGGTACCTTCCTACCAAATTACGGCAAGGTTTACATCAGGTCTGGTACACAGCATGGCATACATAATAGACCCTACAGCCGAGGTATAGGGGATGACATTCATCTTTTCTCTATCTTCTGCCGTGGTCGGGCATTGAGCCGAGCTCAATTTCACACCTTGCAACACAGGCAAGAACCCCTTCTTTGACTGATCCATATTGAACTTCTTCAATATCTTATCAAGGTATGTGCTTTGTGAAAGACCTATGATGCGTCTCGATCTATCCCTATAGATCATGATGCCTAATATGTAAGTAGCTTCTCCAAGGTCCTTCATTGAAAAACACTTATTCAAGTAGGCCTTAATGTTGTCCAAAAGTTCTATATCATTTCCCATCAAAAGTATGTCATCTACATATAATATGAGAAATGCTACAGAGCTCCCACTCACTTTCTTGTAAACGCAGGCTTCTCCATAAGATTGCATAAACCCAAACGCTTTGATCATCTCATCAAAGCGAATGTTCCAACTCGGAGATGCTTGCACCAGCCCATAAATGGATCACTGGAGTTTGCATACCTTGTTAGCATTCTCAGGACCGACAAAACCTTCCGGCTGCATCATATACAGTTCTTCCTTAAGATAGCCACTAAGGAATGCCGTTTTGACGTCCATTGCCATATCTCATAATCATAGTATGCGGCAATTGCTAACATGATTCGGATGGACTTCAGCTTCGCTACGAGAGAGAAAGTCTCATCGTAGTCAACCCCTTGAACTTGTCGATAACCCTTAGCGACAAGTCGAGCTTTATAGATGGTAACATTACCATCCATGTTCGTCTTCTTCTTAATGATCCATTTGTTTTTTATCGGTCGCTGATCATCGGGCAAGTCTGTCAAAGTCCATACTTTGTTTTCATACATGGATCCTATCTTGGATTGCATGGCTTCAAGCCATTTGGTGGAATCTGGGCCCGCCATTGCTTCTTCATAGTTCGAAGGTTCACCGTTGTCTAACAACATGATTTCCAGGACAGGGTTGCCATACCACTCTGGTGTGGAACGTGTCCACGTGGACCTACGAAGTTCAGTAGTAACTTGATCCGAAGTACCTTGATCATCATCATTAGTTTCCTCTCTAGTCGGTGCAGGCACCACAGGAACATCTTCCTGAGCTGCGCTACTTTCCGGTTCAAGAGGTAGTACTTCATCAAGTTCCACTTTCCTCCCACTTACTTCTTTCGAGAGAAACTCTTTCTCCAGAAAGGACCCGTTCTTGGCAACAAAGATCTTGCCTTTGGATCTGAGGTAGAAGGTATACCCAATGGTTTCCTTAGGGTATCCTATGAAGACGCATTTTTCCGACTTGGGTTCGAGCTTTTCAGGTTGGAGATTCTTGACATAAGCATCACATCCCCAAACTTTTAGAAACGATAGCTTAGGTTTCTTCCCGAACCATAATTCATACGGTGTCGTCTCAACGGATTAGATGGTAACCTATTTAAAGTGAATGTAGCTGTCTCTAGATCGTATCCCCAAAATGATAGCGGTAAATCGGTGAGTGACACCATAGATCGCACCATATCCAATAGAGTGCGATTTATATGTTCGGACACACCGTTACGCTGAGGTGTTCCAGGCGGCGTGAGTTGTGAAACGATTCCACATTTCCTGAAGTGCGTACCAAATTCGTGACTTAAATATTCTCCCCCACGATCTGATCATAAGAACTTTATCTTTCGGTCACGTTGATTCTCTACCTCATTATGAAATTCCTTGAACTTTTCAAAGGTCTCAGACTTGTGTTTCATCAAGTAGGAACACCCATATCTACTTAAGTCATCAGTGAGAGTGAGAACATAACGATAGCCATCGCGAGCCTCAATGCTCATTGGACCGCACGCATCAGTATGTATGATTTCCAATAAGTTGGTTGCTCGCTCCATTATTTCGGAGAACGGTGTCTTGGTCATTTTGCCCACGAGGCATGGTTCGCATGTGTCAAATGATTCGTAATCGATAGACTCTAAAAGTCCATCAGCATGAAGCTTCTTCATGCGCTTGACACCAATGTGACCAAGGCGGCAGTGCCACAAGTATGTGGGACTATCGTTATCAACTTTACATCTTTTGGTATTCACACTATGAATATGTGTAACATCAAGTTCGAGATTCATTAAGAATAAAACATTGACCAGCGGGGCATGACCATAAAACATATCTCTCATATAAATATAACAACCATTATTATCGGATTTAAATGAGTAGCCATCTCATATTAAACGAGATCCAGATACAATGTTCATGCTCAAAGCTGGCACTAAATAACAATTATTGAGGTTTAAAACGAATCCCGTAGGTAAATGTAGAGGTAGCGTGCCGACGGCAATCACATCGACCTTGGAACCATTCCTGATGCGCATCATCACCTCGTCCTTCGCCAGTCTCCGCTTATTCCGCAGCTCCTGTTTTGAGTTACAAATATGAGCAACCGCACCGTTATCAAATACCCAGGATCTACTACGAGTACTGGCAAGGTACACATCAATTACATGTATATCACATATACCTTTAGTGTCGCCAGCCTTCTTGTCCGCTAAGTATTTGGGGCAGTTCCGCTTACAGTGTCCGCTTCCCTTGCAATAAAAGCACTCAGTCTCAGGTTTGGGTCCATTCTTTGGCTTCTTCCCGGCAACTGGTTTACCGGGCGCGACAACTTCCTTGCCGTCCTTCTTGAAGTTCTTCTTACCCTTGCCTTTCTTGAACTTAGTGGTTTTATTGACCATCAACACTTGATGTTCCTTTTTGATTTCCACCTCCGCTGATTTCAGCATTAAAAATACTTCAGGAATAGTTTTCACCATCCCCTGCATATTGTATTTCATCACAAAGCTCTTGTAGCTAGGTGGGAGCGACTGAAGGATTCTGTCAACGACCGCCTCATCCGAGAGGTTAATATCCAACTGGGGCGGGCGGTTGTGCAACCCAGACATTTTGAGTATGTGCTCACTGACAGAATTATTTTCCTCCATCTTATAACTGTAGAATTTGTCGGAGACTTCATATCTCTCAACCCGGGAATGAGCTTGGAAAACCATTTTTAGCTCTTCGAACATCTCATATGCTCCGTGTTGCTCAAAACGCTTTTGGAGCCACGGTTCTAAGCTGTAAAGCATGCCGCACTGAACGAGGGAGTAATCATCAGCACGTGACTGCCAAGCATTCATAACGTCTTGGTTCTCTGGGATGGGTGCGTCACCTAGCGGTCCTTCTAGGACATATGCTTTCTTGGCAGCTATGAGGATGCTCCTCAGGTTCCGGACCCAGTTCGTATAGTTGCTGCCATCATCTTTCAGCTTGGTTTTCTCTAGGAACGCGTTGAAGTTGAGGTTGACATGAGCGTTGGCCATTTGATCTACAAGACATTTTGCAAAGGTTTTTAGACTAAGTTCATGATAATTAAGTTCATCTAATAAAATTATTTAATGAACTCCCACTCAGATTAGACATCCCTCTAGTCATCTAAGTGATACATGATCCGACTCAACTAGACCGTGTCCGATCATCACGTGAGACGGACTAGTCATCATCGGTGAACATCTCCATGTTGATCGTATCTTCCATACGACTCATGTTCGACCTTTCGGTCTCTTGTGTTCCATGGCCATGTCTATACATGCTAGGCTCGTCAAGTCAACCTAAGTGTTTTGCATGTGTAAATCTGTCTTACACCCGTTGTATGTGGACGTTGGAATCTATGACACCCGATCATCACGTGGTGCTTCGAAAACACAAACTTTTGCAAGGGCGCACAGTTAGGGGGAACACTTTCTTGAAATTATTATGAGGGATCATCTTATTTACTACCGTCGTTCTAAGAAAATAAGATGCAAAAACATGATAAACATCACATGCAATCAAATAGTGACATGATATGGCCAATATCATATTGCTCCTTTGATCTCCATCTTCGGGGCGCCATGATCATCTTCGTCACCGGCATGACACCATGATCTCCATCATCGTGTCTCCTTGAAGTTGTTCGCCAACTATTACTTCTGCTACTATGGCTAACGGTTTAGCAATAAAGTAAAGTAATTACATGGCGTTTATTCATTGACACGCAGGTCATACAATAATTAAGACAGCTCCTATGGCTCCTGCCGGTTGTCATACTCATCGACATGCAAGTCGTGATTCCTATTATAAGAACATGATCTCATACATCACATATATATCATTCATCACAACCTTTTGGCCATATCACATCACAAGGCATATGCTGCAAAAACAAGTTAGACGTCCTCTAATCGTTGTTGCATGTTTTTACGTGGCTGCAATAGGGTTCTAGCAAGAACGTTTCTTACCTACGTAAAAGCCACAACGTGATATGCAAATTTCTATTTACCCTTCATAAGGACCTTTTTCATCGAATCCGATCCGACTAAAGTGGGAGAGACAGAAACCCGCTAGCCACCTTATGCAACTAGTGCATGTCAGTCGGTGGAACCTGTCTCACGTAAGCGTACGTGTAAGGTCGGTCCGGGCCGCTTCATCCCACGATGCCGCCGATACAAGATAAGACTAGTAGTGGCAAGAAAATTGACGACATCTACGCCCACAACAAATTTGTGTTCTACTCGTGCAAAGAAACTACGCATAGACCTAGCTCATGATGGCACTGCTGGGGAACGTTGCAGAAGATAAAAATTTTCTATGCTTCACCAAGATCAATCTATGGAGTCGTCTAGCAACGAGAGAGAGGAGTGCATCTACATACCCTTGTAGATCGCGCGCGGAAGTGTTCAAGAGAACGGGGTTGAGGGAGTCGTACTCGTCGTGTTCCAAATCACTGAAGATCCTAGTGCCGAACGGACAGCACCTCCGCGTTCAACACACGTACGGTTGGGAAGACGTCTCCGCCTTCTTGATCCAGCAAGTGGGAAGGAGAGGTTGAAGGAGATACAGCAGTAGAACAGCGTGGTGGTGGAAGTAGCGGCGATCTCGGCAGGGCTTCGCCAAGCTCAACGAGAGGGAGAGGTTGTACGGGGGGAGAGGGAGGCGCCAGGGACTAGGGTAGGATGCCTCCCTCCCCCCTCTTTATATAGGGGCCATGGGGGTGGGGCACCGGCCCCCTAGAGATTTAATCTCAAGGGGGGCGGCAGCCAAGGGGGGAACTTGCCCCCCAAGCCAAGTGGGGCGCCCCCCCACCCCTAGGGTTTCCAACCCTAGGCGCATGGGAGGCCCAAGGGGGGTGCACCAGCCCACCAGGGGCTGGTTCCCCTCCCATTTCTGCCCATGGGGCCCTCTGGGATACGTGGCCCCACCCGGTGGACCCCCGGGACCCTTCCGGTGGTCCCGGTACAATACCGGTGACCCCCGAAACTTTCCCGGTGGCCGAAACTGGACTTCCTATATGCAATTCTTCACCACCGGACCATTCCGGAACTCCTCGTGACGTCCGGGATCTCATCCAAGACTCAGAACAACTTTCGGGTTACCGCATACTAATATCCTCACAACCCTAGCATCAGCGAACCTTCAGTGTGTAGACCCTACGGGTTCGGGAGACAAGCATACATGACCGAGACGACTCTCCAGTCAATAACCAACAGCGGGATCTGGATACCCATGTTGGCTCCCACATGCTCCTCGATGATCTCATCGAATGAACCACGATGTTGAGGATTCAAGTAATCCCGTATCCAATTCCCTTTGTCAATCGGTACGTTACTTGCCCGAGATTCGATCGTCGGTATCCCAATACCTCGTTCAATCTCGTTACCAGCAAGTCACTTTACTAGTACCGTAATGCATGATCCTGTGACCAAACACTTGGTCACATTGAGCTCATTATGATGATGCATTACCGAGTGGGCCCAGAGATACCTCTCCATCATACGGAGTGACAAATCCCAGTCTTGATCCGTGTCAACCCAACAGATACTTTCGGGGATACCCGTAGTATACCTTTATAGTCACCCAGTTACGTTGTGACGTTTGGTATGCCCAAAGGACTCCTACGGCATCCGGGAGTTACACGATCTCATGGTCTAAGGAAATGATACTTGACATTGAAAAAGCTCTAGCAAACGAACTACACGACCTTGTGCTATGCTTAGGATTGGGTCTTGGCCATCACATCATTCTCCTAATGATGTGATCCCGTTATCAATGACATCCAATGTCCATAGTCAGGAAACCATGACTATCTGTTGATCAACGAGCTAGTCAACTAGAGGCTCACTAGGGACATGTTGTGGTCTATGTATTCTCACATGTATTACGATTTCCGGATAACACAATTATAGCATGAATAATAGACAATTATCATGAACAAGGAAATATAATAATAATCATTTTATTAGTGCCTCTAGGGTATATTTCCAACATATTGCTCATCTTCGGCCTTATTACACCTGAGCCACCGGCTCTTGTGATGTACATACTTTATGAGTATATATATTATCATGAATATAATAAAGTCGGCCCTTATAATTCAGGGCCTATGTCGTTTCAATTCTAAGAATATGAGTCTTTATTGTCACTTCATATGATCACTTGGGGGCTTCCTGTTCATTGAGCATAGCCATGACTACCCTCTTGATCCGGCTTACACACCATGATCGAAACATACTTGGGGGCTTCCTCATGGAGCATAGCTCTGATTCCGATTTATAAACCTGGAATGAACTTTAACTTGGGCACTCATTAAGCATATCTATGACCCTTTAGGCTTGGACGCCTAGGTGTATTCACCAAAAAATCCGGGTTATCCTGCCTTTGTAAGTCTGCCACTCCGCCCAGGTAATCTTGGTATGACTCGCTGTACTCTTGATAGTTAATCCTATAAAGACCCTGAACTTGTCAATGTTAAAATGGTGATTGGTCATGTGAGGTCCGACTTACAAGGTTTTGAATTAAGGTTTAACTCAGCGTCTATGCGGCCCATAAAAGCACTTGAGTTTTAGGCTCGGCAACCTATGAAAGCCTTACTTTCTGATTTTTCTTTCATTAGAACATTTTTTGGAGTTTTGTCTCTTGTCACATATCAATACATGGTTGAAATACCAATTAGGGCCATGTTGCCTTATGGTTCATGTATATCTTTATCCGGAGTGTTATTACCCCGGCCTGGCTTTGGACTTTAAGTCGCCAGGATATAATGATCATATGCTTTGAGCTTTGAGCTCAAGTTTTGGGATATCACCCCTTGCTGCATGCGGCGTTATAAGCCCGCAGTGTGAATATATTGAACAGGTTGTTGTGCTTCTGTCTATGGGCTATTGCCTTTACCACATGACTTATGATAAGTCGGCAATATGAACAAAATATCACAGGTGTGAGATTTATTTCGTTATATAAGATTTTTTTACAAACCAGCCCTGATTATGGATTGTTCAGTCCTTAGTAGTTTTTTATGGGTATCATGACCTGCCCTGGGGTAAACCGCCAGGGCACTTGTTGTCTGTTTATATACAGGGAAAAACGAAAAACCGGATCTGCATAATTGGTCATACCATAAAGCATAAGTGACAGATTTCCCAATGATGGATCAGCAGTGTTATGCAAACAAAACATGCACGATGGCACAACAGATCAGTACTTAACTAGTTTATTACATGGCTCTACGAGCCCAAATGGATAAATTGTTTTTTAAAAACAAGTTCCTGGTGGTGCAAATAAAGAACCTCCCAGTGGATTAGTTCTCCTGGCCTTGGCGGTTTGAAGCTTCCGGGTCATCCTGCACCGTTTCTTCTTCTTCCTCCATCGTCTGGAAGTCAGACGATGACCAACTGAAACCAGTCAAGGCTAGAAATTCAGCATCGTCATCGATAAGCTCAGACAGATCAATATCCGGGGCAAAAGTATGCTTACGTATTGGAGGGAGAAGATCTGCTATCTTATAAGCCGACGTGGGCATCTTCTGATTATCTGCGGTGTAAGACGCCTGATATTTTGATAGATCAATTACTTCAACAAGTAGACTCGCCAGAGGACGCACTGCTTTTACATAGGCACCAAAGACTTTCTTGTCAAAAGGAGATCTGTCCTCTTTTAGACTGGGACAGCCACTGGCTAGCTCGGTAGGGTCTCGTTCTGACTGCCATGCCATGGCCGGACTTAAAGCCGTAAGGGCACCGACTCTCGCAGCTGACTACTTGTTTTCTTCAATCGTAGCTAGCAAGACGGACAAGCTGCTTAACACATTGTTGAGAAGAGATGGTGTTTTCTTGCTCGGGGATATGGCGGCGATTGTGCGTTGAGCTCTCGTATACAGTTGTTCTACTAAGGTATAAACCGCCTTGAGCTTTATCAGCGTTTCTTTCCCAATATTGCTGCTTCTGGGACCTACGTGGGAGATTATGATTTAGTAACTAGGTGGTTTATAACAAAAGAAATAAAATCTTTGAGATATAAAATGATCTTACCAAAAATAGCAAAGGTCATTTGATTGATGTGATGTTGTAAGCTGGCAAAATTAGTACTGACCTCTTCCAATGAGGCTTCAGCTTTCTCAGCCCGTTGGATTCTTCAGCCCAGGCAGTTTTCTCGGCATTAAAGTCAGTTTTGAGCTTCTCATTTTCATCCAAGCTAAATTTGAACATGGAGTCACCCTTCCGGGTCTCAGCTTCTTGTGCTTCAAGCCGGGATTTCAAGTCAGTCAGCTGAGGTCGAAATTGACTGGATGCTTCCTGAAAGAAGAAGTCCAAACAAGTATGAAGAGTTATGAAACAACATATATTGATAAGTCCCAAGCCCTTTGCAAGCAATAGCACTTGGCACTTGGAGGCTAATGGGTGTAGAAAGTTTCTTTATGGAGCTATATATATATATATTTATAAGTCCCAAGCCCTTTGCAAGCAATAGCACTTGGCACTTGGGGGCTAATGGATGCAAAGCTTGTTTTATGATGGAGTGATAGATTGGACCGACCCTTGGGGGATACAGATGCAGAGTTTATTATTATGAAGTGAAGAACCGGCTTAACTTAATAGTTTAAGCCGGCCCTTGGGGGCTACAGGTTTTGACTCAGAAGCATAGTAAAAAGGCTATCAAGCAAGGCTACAGTATATTCTATTCTATCATATTCAGTAGACTTGGGGGCTAAAGGAGTATATCTCATATGAGAGCAAGAATTAATACCTCATGTTTCTGAAGCATGTGTTTGACCATGTCAATTTCCAGATCATGGCTACTGTGTACTTGATTCAGATAGCCAGAGAAGATTTCACTAATGCTTAGATGTGAGTAAATGGCCATATCAAATTTGACCTTATGCCTCTCGACCAGCTCTTCCTTGGCAGAATGTTTAGCCAGAGCTACAAGGTTTCCGGTTCTTGAAAACCAGCGCCAGTGATCACAACTTCCTCAGTATCCGGTTTGGGAGGCTTAGTTGGGCTTGGCGGTTCAGCAATCTCCGGTTCAGCAACCATAGCTAGGATAAGCAAAGGTGCCATGATTTTCTGGTGGCGGGTCATCAGCGGGATCATCCAGTTGTTGCACAGAGGCCTCAGAAATTGGTGCTTGTTTTTCTGGCTCAGGAGGTTTGGGATCTTCTGTTGGCTTGGTTGTTTTTGGGCTTTTTGCTAGGCTTTGGTTCCCACTACAAGAGGATTTGGAAAGTCGGTATGAATTTAAAGATGTTAAAACAAAAACACAGGTATAAGTTGGTACCCAGGGGCAGTCTTGAAAGGAGGAAGCTGTAACAGCCTGGATTTTGGCCCTTTCTTTTTCTTTTGATTTATTTGGTTTTTGCTCTGTTTTCTTTTTGGAGTGGTTCTGTGGCCTTGCCATCTGGGAAACCATCCTCATTCCTACTCCCAAGTGGCTCATCATTCCCAAACCTTTCCATAGATCATGTCACTTCCCTCCTTGACCAAACCCTAAACTCTTTTTCTAGGGAAAATTCCTTTTTCATTAAAGGAATAACCCTATCTGCCCTAGGTTGTGAAGCAACCTATATTTTTGTCCATCCAAAAATCACCAACTAATTCTGATAATTCGTTTGGGTCATATGTAGCTCAAATATGCCCAAACTTTGCCTTTGCCAGTTCAAAAAATAATTCCCCAATAATCCCTTTTCTATTCTGCCCTGAATGGCACTTTGTGAAGGAAGTGTCATTTATATTTCTCCTAGTGCCTTCCAACCTTTTTGGGCATGATTATATGTCCAAATAATTCCCCCATGCACAAGTTCAATATTATTTTCCTATCCAATCTTCCTCAGTGAATTTTCAAAGTTTCTGTCAGACAGAAGGCTTTGTGAAGGAAGTACTCGCTAGGGGTACCCAAATAATGTGAACTTTTGCACACTCCTTGATGTGCTCATATTAACCCCCTCCAACCATTTGCAGCTCCATCCAATCATCTATGTGAGGACAGGAGCAAATCTTTGTTTCTGGCAATATTTTCAGGTTGTGAAGCAAGTGTATTTTATATTGCTTCAAAAATCCTGATAAATTACCAGATCATTCTTATACGCATAAAACATCTCTCCACACAATTTGGCATCATTTCATTGATCCATTTGATCACCATAATTATTCCAAGTTTCTGGACAGAAATGATGTTTGTGAAGCAAGTGCTATTTTGGCTTGTCCATTTGGCATGAGCTTCTTACAGCATCTTTATATGTCCATATAATGAGGATTTGCCAAGTTTCATCCCATTCCATAACTCCATGTGAGTGTACCATCATGATCTAGTTTCTGGGCCATTTTGGTTAGTTGTGAAGCAACTATAGTAAATGTTGATCCAAATCTCCTCAAACTTACCAGGATGTAAGTCCTTCTTTACCTCAACCTAGCTGACAACTCCATTGCTCCCAAAACCCTTCCTGTTGATCACCAGTGCTCACCCAAGTTTACTGCAGTAAACTTCAGAGGGTGGTAACCTATTAAACATAGCTGTTTTCACCGTTCTACCACCGTAGTTGAGACCTCCCCTGGATGGACTACGCCCTAGACAACATTTGCCAGCTGTTTGCCTACCACACATGCCAGTACTGGTGGCGACCACCGTTTTGGCATGCCATGAGCGTGCCCAGATTGGTTTCTTGCTCGGGCCCCTCCCCCTCTCGTCGTCTTTGCGCGAGTGAGCATGTCCAGTGGCTGCACCGCGTCGTCGCCGTCCTCCTGGAGCCATCTCCCCCTCCGTAAGCTCCTCCGTCAGTGCTTGTCGCCGCGCGCCCACGGGCGCATTGTGGCCGACGGAGCTTTAATGGCGCTCGACTTCTTCCTCTGTTTTCCCTCGGCCCCTCCTTCCCTGTGCACCATTCTCGCTCATCCGCACCTCCCTCATCGTGATCCCGTGCCCTCCCGTGAGCGCTGCCGTCGCCAGAGTGCGGCCGGACGCGAGCGGTGGCACCCGAGCCACGGCCACGCGTCCATGGCCTCCCCTCCTCGCCCCGCCTATATATAGGCCACCCCCGAGCCTTCCCGAGCACCTCATCATCTCGGCCACTCTCCACTACCCCTCCCATCCTCTCATTCGAGCTTGAGAGCTTCCCCCCGTCTCAGATGGCTGCCATGGTCGTCTCGGACCTCCTCTCAAATTTGTGCCAACCGAAGCTCTCCGCACTCTCCTACCACCACCAGAGGAGTCTCATAGACCATCTAATCCTCCCCACCTCTTTGTCTCTCCCCCGGAGCAATCACATCGCCAGCACCCATCTTGGCCGACAACCTCGCCCCCTCTCTCTCACCGGTCGCCTCTCCGGGCATCTCCGTCAGTCTTGCGTCCCTGTAAAGGAGGCACAACAGCCTCCTGAGTTCTCCGGTTGTCGCGGCGTCTCAAATGGTGGCCGGAGCTAGCCGGAATCCCATCGGCACTGTCGACCCACTCCCTGTCCAGCGAGCAGGCATGGGGAAGAAGGAGGAGGAGGCGGAGGAGGGAGTTGACCAGCGCGTGGACACCGCGGGCCCCAGGCATTAACGACTCAAGGGCCGACCCCGCGTTGACTTGTCCCCGCTGACGTGGCAAGTGGAAGCGTATTTCTGGTGAGTACGTTTTCACTAACCGAAAGCGTATTTCTGAAAACCCGCTTCTGCCTTACCCACTCAGGGACTTGGTTGTGATGTTATTTTTGTAGAAAAGTCCCTAAACCTCAATCCTCCATAACCTTTCAACCGTAACTCCGTTTAAGGTGAAACCAACGCTCACTTCTTCGTTTCGTCGAGCCCTTTCTATTGGTGTCACTTTCACTATGGTTTGACACTGTGAAAATGACCATTTTCCCACTACCCTATTCAGCCCCCTCCGAGAGAGAACGATTTTCCGGCGATTCATTTCCGCAAGCTTCTTGCACTTTCTTCCGGTGATTTCTTCCACCCTAGGCAAGCCACACCCTCCATTTGCATTATTGCAATGTAGTGACATGGTTTGTTTCAGTTTGAACTTGTTTAAAATATTGCTTTAGCAACATGACTTTGTGCATGGCATTTTCTCGGAGTATTGTTTTGATCTTGTTGTTGCCATGCTATTGTTTGGATTACTAGGAGTTATGTGTGTAGTTGATGAGTATCATGTTGCCATTGGAGTATTAGTGACTGATATTATGATTGTTTCATGATGATATTTGTTAGTATGTTTTGGAGTACTACTTTGGATATCGTGCTACCTTTGGATCATTAGTGGTTAGTATGATTATTTTCATCATGCTAGTTGATGTTCTGTTGCTTGGAGTATTATTTTAGGAGATGATGGTTACATGTGGATCTTAGCTAGATAGCTGTATTCTTGTTATTGGAGTAGTAGGATTATTGTTTTGGATTCATCATGATAGTAGTGTTATGCTATCCTCGGAGTATTTTGGTATGATGATATTATGCTTGGATTATTTGTTGGATATTTCTATGACTTGGATTATAGTTTGATGGGTGACATCAGAGTATCAGTTATTATGGTTATATTTTTGAGGATAAATTCCGTCAGTAAGTTGGTCAGGGCCGCCGAATCGAACTTTTCCAGTGCAACCACATTTGCCGGTATGGGACGGCCCTAATGCATTCTATTGTCGTGCCTCTCGCCGGTGCCTCTAACGAGGGAAGGTTATGGGCGCGCGCTACCCTGATCAGGTAGGCGGACATAAGCCTTGTGTGCCTGTTGTTTGAGTTTTTGGGATCCGTGTCCCCGTGTGGGACGGGCCACGACGGTGGTCGATGTATCTTGAGGTAGACACGGGGCCACCCATGACTTAGCCCAGTGGGGAGTGAGTAGGAGTGGCTGGGAGAGTGTCATGGCAGTAGATCGGTCTTGTCGGAATGCCGTTGGTCCACCCGAATGGGAGTGCAAGGCCATGGGTTCTGTGGTGTGGGTACAGTGCGCTACCTCTGCAGAGTGTGTGTTTAATCTATCGATAGCCGCGTCCTCGATCATGGGCATGGGTTCATACTAGGGTACACCGTTCGATCAACACTCACATGACGGAATGACTTATAGGTGATGGATATGTGGATATTTGGAGCAGTACGTATTGGCCAAGTATTTGTCGGGTTGTGATCGCCGTAAGGATCACGGGCCATTTATTGGTTGGGTTGTGATCGCCGTAAGGATCACGGGCCATTTATTGGTCGGGTTGTGATCGCCGTACGGATCACGGGCCATTGATTGGTCGGGTTGTGATCGCCGTAAGGATCATGGGCCATTCATTGGTCGGTTTGTGATCGCTGTAAGGATCATGGTTACAGTTTGGTTTTGATCACAAGGTGATTGGGATGGCATATTGCTTGGCCGGTTAGCCAAGACAGATATGGTTATGGAGATTGGAGATGGTGATTTATCAGTATTGTAGCAGTTTCATATTATGCTTAGGATTTGTTGTTATATCATGGTAGCTGTTAATTTTAATTAACCTGCTTAATGCTATGTTGTTGTCTTGCTTTGATGTTTTTGGTTGTTGTGAGCTTGCAAGTAGATTCTATGTATTGACCTGGCGTGTCATGCCAGATTGCAGGTGATGCAGTGATTGCTTGATTGCTTGTCGTGGTTTCCGTTTGTGCGAGCTAGATCGTGTCCCAGCCAGAGTCCTTGCGGAGTGGAGTTCACCACCTTCATCATTGTTCCGCTGCTAGAAGATTTCCGCTGCTTCGAGTTGTTCCACTGCAAGCATAGAGCAAGTGTAGTATCGCAGGCGTAGTGTCGCTGTGCTGATGTGAACCTTTGTAACATCAGACCTTTGTATTTATTCTTGTAATAAGAGCTGATTTGTTCTATGTCAAGCAGTGCCGTATTCCAGAGACTTCTCCTCGATCTCTGGGCCGGAATACGGGGCATTCCGGTTTCTCTGAGCCGGGGTGCCACTAAGCTGAGTCTGAGATGAGTCACCGGACGAAGAGTGAGAGCTCCCCTGATAATACGAGTCAGAAGCATGAAGTAGTGGATGAATAATATCCGGGTTAAAATAATTAAGAGTCGGATTTTTTCAATACCTTATTCCAGCGTTTGCGTGGGGCTAGTGTGTTAGGCAAACCAGAGGAAAGTTCTCCTCCTCCACTATTCCGGGTTCTGCGCCCGTTCTCATGTTGTTGTTTCTTCAAAATAAAGTTGGGACCCATGTGAGCTAAAGGGTTAGAAAACCTTACTTTCTGGATCACGCATCGGATTTTCTGTGTTGGCAAAGGCTTTGAATCGGAGGAAATAATGGTTACCTCATTATCAACCGCCTGGCTGCTCTCCGCGTTGTCCTGATAGTAATCAGTGTCAATAAGATGGATGGAAAAGGAGACAAGGGAATCAAGGTCTCCCTCTGACTCTTCATCTTCATCCACGTTAAATGTATCAGAAGTAGTGGATGTCTTTTTGTTTCTCTTCATGGCTTTGGTCTTGGCCATGGCCTTCTTGGCGGCTTTTTCATCATATCTCTTATGCCAAAAAGCGGATCCAGCCTGAGAAAGTTTACAATAAAAGTTAGGATTTCTAGATTCTACGAGCAATAATGAAAAAGCATGTAAACCGGATAGGCATACCTCTGGTGCCAGGTTAAGTTCGCAGAAGGGATTTAGACCCACTCTGTTGCAGCTTTCCAAGGTTTCATTGAGAAGAGTCTTGGTCATATCATAGATAGCTTCATCAGTCAAACACTTTGAATTATAATGTAGTGGGTCTTTGGTATCACCGGTGTATGTGCACATTAAGCCAGGCCGGCGGCTTAAGGGTATAATCCTCCAAGCTACCCAGCACCAAACCAGATCAATTCCAGTTAATCCGTTGCCCAGTAATGCCCTAACCTTTGAGAAGGTAGGTGCAAGTTTGGCCCGTTTAGCAGTGGTAAGCCCGCTAGGAAGAGGATGCTTTGGGTTGAGCCATTGATCATGATAGCCTGGTAAGGGATTTTCATCAGCAGGAGAAGTGTCCTTGCGGTAGAACCAGGTTTTATTCCAATCTTTGGGATGTGTCGTGGAATAGTCACGATAGATGTCCTCGTGAAAGGACTTAATCGTGGAGCCATCGTCTGTACTTTAGCTTAAAGGGGTTAAACGGGACAAAGGACACATGAGTTTATACTGGTTCGGCCCCTTGCGGTGAAGGTAAAGGCCTAGTCCAGTTTGAGGTGGTATTGCTTATGTTTCGAGTACTAAGGAGCGAATCCGGTTGACCTAGCTTTTGATCTGTTGTTTCTTGTCCTAAACCGCCGCCGGGTCGTCCCTTTATATACACAGGTTGACGCCCAGCGGCTCTCGGAGTCCCGGCCGGGTCATAGACAACGTGTCCGTCTCGGTGACTACCTTTACATGCCTTATCATTCAAGTCTTACATATATGGCAGTTTACTCCTACGGGCCTTAAGTCGCCCTTGGGCCTTGGGCCCTTGGCTGTTAACCGCTATCTTAATATCCTCGCGGGCTTCACTTTAAGAATCGCCACAGGTATAACCCAGCCACTCCTGGGCAGGTCATACCTAATAGTTATATCCCCAACATTAGGCCCCAGGTTGATTTGAACTTGTTCATGTCAATCTTCAGTACTTAAGAAAAAATCTTTCCTTCTTCATCTGTGCAAGAATTTCATAACCCGCCATGACGTCATCTTCTAGACTTTTGATAACCCACCATGACATCACATGACATTTAATTCACACAATATCCATCATATCTCAATGGATCTTTATCTTAATAACCGTCCCGAGAATCGAGGCGCCCGAGCAGCTGGATAACCACGTTTTGGCCTACTTATTTTTCGTGCCCACTTATTAGCCTTCTCCTTATAAATAGTCACGAATGACCTCTTCTCAGTCTCCCCCTTTCCTTCATCTTCCTCCTCTCACGACTCTCCTGTGCTCAAGCTCCGCCGCCACCGCGAAGCACACCGTTGTCCTCGCTGTTAGCCACTGCATCACCCTGAACGAACCAGAGAATCAACACCGTTCCTCCATAGCTGATTTGCATCCGTAAGTGCTCTTTCCCATGTACTCCAGATCTGCATTAGGGTTTTCATAGTTCTTCATGTTCTTCGTAGCTGTTCGTAGTTCATCTCCGACCTGAGCATCGTTTGATTTGGAAATAACATATATCTTGCACAGTAGTAGCACTACAAAAAAAAGACACATCCGTGACATTTTGGGCCGAATGAAATTTTTTCTATCATACTTATGACACTTCTTTGACGATAATTGTGACCAAACCCGGTATCATCATAGATGTGGTGGGCTCCTACTTCTATGACAAAAAATCATGACATAAAATGGGCTTTCCATCCTGGGCGGGCCGGAGACGCAGCTGCATGACATTCTTTGGGCCGTCCATGATGGAAAAAACCGTGGTAGAATCAAGGGCGAGGAAAATTTTGGGGAGTTCCCAGTTACGGTGGGCGGTCGAGGGCTGAGCGATGCACGTTTCTCTCGTACACGTATGCACGTGTGTGCGAGGCGTTGGCTCTAACTGAACCCAAGCGAGGCGTTGGGCTCTAACTAAACCCGAGCGATTGCACTTCAGGCTACGCATTACTGAACCCGAGCGATCGATCGATGGCTGTTAACTGAACCCGATCGAGCGATTCCTTCGCTACTGCTACTAACTGAAGCCGATCAATGCTGCCTCTGGGATGAACAGTGAGCGTTGCGGGGGGGGGGGGGGGTTGGATGAATAGTGAGCAATGGCGTTGCCTCTAGATGAACAGGACCCCGTGGTGTGGAGGGCTGGATGAACAGTAGACGGTGGAGGGTTGCCCGTGGAGGGGTGGTTGAACAGTAGCCGGTGGAGTAGCGCGCGGTGGAGGCTGGATGAACAGGAGCCCGTGGAGGCTAGAGGAGGTCGACGGTAGCTCGTGGAGGCTGGAGGAGGTCAACGGTGGAGATGAACAGTATCCTGTGGAGTCCCATTTAGCGGTACGCCACAGCCCTCCTGATGAACAGGACCCCCGTTTCGACCATAGCGCTCCAACACAAGTCCGTTTCGTCCGTTTTGCGGTATGCCACACCCCTCCCGATCAACAGCACCCCCATTTCGACCGTAGCGCTCCAACACAAGTCTGTTTCGTCTGTTTTGCGGTACCCCACACCCCTCCCGATCAACAGGACCCCCGTTTCAACCGTAGGAGGTCCGTTTCCTCCATTTTGTGGTACGCCACAGCCCTCCCGATGAACAGGATCCTGTTTCGAACGTGGCCGGTCGAACACAAGGCCGTTTCCTCTGTTCTACGGTACGCCAGGCCTCGTTTCCATCGCCTGTTCCATCCAAGCCCTCCCGATGAACACGACCACGCATTCCGTTCTGACCAAGCCGGTTGGCTCCCACGCGTTCCATTGGCTCCCGATGAACACGACGCATTCTGTTGCATCCCCATGAACACGACGCATTCAGTTGCCTCCCCATGAACACGAAGACGACGCTGTTTCTCCGTTCTGACCCAGCCATGTACAGGAGCCCTGGTCGTACGTATGCGCGAGTAGGCGTTCGAGACCCCGCTCGTATGTACACATACGTGGCTGTATTTTCTTTCTTGCACCCTGGCCGCTGTACGTACGTGTACATGCTACGTGCGCGCCTCTACTACGACACGTGCGCGCCTCTACATCGACCAGTATGTACGTACACGTTCGTGACCAGAATGACAATGCTACGGACGCTTTGACCAGGTGGGTCCCGACTGTCAGGCACTTCCTTGCCTGTGAAGATGTAGCTGGTGGGTCCCAGCAAGTAAGGGCGAATCGTTTTTTTTTGCCTGGACGCACTTCCTTGTGTGCGAAGGTGTAGCTAGTGGGTCCCAGCAGTCAGGGGGGCGAATCATTTTGTTTTTTTTTTGCCCGGACGCACTTCCTTGCGTGCGAAGGTGTAGCTGGTGGGTCCAAGTAGTCAGAGGGGAAATGTTTTTTCATGAAATACGGTGGCCCGTCCGGTGGGTCCCCACTGTTAGGTGGAGGAATAATTATTTTGCGCATAATAAGGAGGCACTTCCTTGCGGCCGCCGTGGACCCAGCTGTCAGCCTCTCCATGTACAGTCCTTGTCCGATGGAAGCCGTTCCTTGACCACGTTGACCACGCCGCACCGAGAGCACCAGGGCAGTGGACGATGGCGAGGCCTAGGAAGGGGACGACGCGGAGCCGGGGAAGACGTGGCAATGGATGGCCACGCGTAGAGGAGTACGAGGTTCACTGGTTCGCTGCGGTGTGAGGCTGCCGTCGCCGCAGAATAACAGGGGGTGTGGGAGTAGAGGGATGGCCTGGCCAGTGGTGGGAGTAGTAGGGGGCGGTGAGGCCTCTGCCGCATCGCAGCCGACCACGAGAGGCAGGAGCACGAGGCATGACCGGCGCTGGTTTGGGCGGCTGGAGCAAGAAGACCAGAGGTTGAAGAAGCACTACGGCCGTTGGATGGACATTGTACGGTCACTGGAGCTCGAATCATGCATATTGACTAAGTTGACAAAGCCCTCCATCCCCGTCAACTTAGTAGGCCCACAAGTCAGCCTGCCACTATACTGGATCCCAACTAACAGGGGGAGTATTCATTTTTTGTGCGTAATAAGGAGGCACTTCCTTGCGTGCGAAGATATAGCTGGTGGGTCTGAGCTGTCAGCGGCGGTAACATTTTTTTCGCGAAATATAGAGGCCCTTTCGGTGGGTCCCTGATGTCAGGTGGAGGAATCATTATTTTGCGCGTAATAAGGAGGCATTTCCTTGCGTGCGGCCATGGACCCAGCTGTCGGCCTCTCCACGTACAATCCACTTTAGATGCATGTCGGTCGATGACCACGTTGACCAGGCCGCGCCGAGAGAACAAGGGCGATGGACGACGGCGAGGCCTAGGAAGGGAACGACACGGAGGCAGGGAAGACTCGGCAGTTGTTTCCCACGCGGAGGGGGGTATGACTGTATGACGGTTTACTAGTTCGTCTGCCGTCATTGGAGAATAACAGCAGGTGTGGGTGAGTAGAGGGATGGCTAGGCCAGCGATGGGAGTACGGTGGGGCGGTGAGGCCTGCGCGATAGCACAGCCGGCCACGGGGAGGAGGGAGCAGGCAGTCCCGCCGGCGCTTGTTTGAGCGGCTGGAGTAGGAAGAGCGGAGATTGAAGAAGCACGACGACCATTGGATGGACATCCAACGGTCATTGCTTGTGCGTTAACCTTTTTTTAGGAAAGCCTCAAATCTGTGAAAAACAGCATCCATCCCATCGGCCATTATTTCTAATAATTTACAGCCCATTTGCTAATTCTTAAGGTTTTTTTGGAGCCCATATTCTTTTTGTTAGCATTACAGCCCATATTGTGGCCGCGGTTAAAAAATTATACGAAATATTGCATATTTCGGTGCGGTCTGAACTGTTTTTAATCCGGAAATTTCGACTCACATTCAAACTGATTTTAAAAATAAATGTATATCAATATAAAATCCAACAAATTCTCCATGCATAAAAATTAATGTAATTTAAAATCTCGAAATGAAAAAAAAGATATTTGAAACTAATTGCCAGTTTGATGTGTTTTAAAAATGTACAACCCATTTCTCATTACTGATGGGCCACTTTCTCGGCCAGACGAATGAAAGCTCTCCTCGTCTTGAAAGATTTGCAGCCCAACAGGCCTGACAAAGCGACTTACTTGGCAAATCACAAAAAAACTGGGGTATGGCCGTGGACCCAGCTGTCAGCCTCTCCATGTACAGTACTCTTCCGATGGAATGTCGTTAACCAGATTGACCACACTGCGCCGAGAGCACCAAGGCGGTGGACGACGGCGAGGCCTAGGAAGGGGACGACGCGGAGCCGGGGAAGACACGACAGTGGATGCCCACGCAGAGAGGAGTGCGAGGGTTCACTGGTTCGGCTGCGGTGTGAGGCTGCCGTCGCCGTAGGGCCTGGCTAGCGGTGGGAGTAGTAGGGGGCGATGAGGCCTCAACGACAGCACAGCCGGCCACTAGAGGCAGGAGCAGGCAGTCTCCTCGACGCTGGTTTAGGCGGCTGGTGGAAGAAGAGCAGCGATTGAAGAAGCAGCGGGACCGTTTCATTCAAATCCAACGGTTACTGCCATTAGAATTGTTTGTTGACTAAGTTGACAAGACCTGCGTACGCGTCAACTTAGTAGGCCCACACGTCAGCCTCCCAATCGGTGCGCCCCAGATGTCAATGGGAGGAATCATTTTTTTCGCGTAATAAGGAGGCAGTTGATTGCGTGCGGCCAAGCCAGCGGAGGGAGTAGGGTGGCCCGGGGAAGCCTGTGCGGCATCACAGCGGGCCAAAAGAGGAGGGAGCAGGCAGTCCCGCCGGTGCTAGTTTAGGCGGCTGGAGCAGGAAGATCAGAGATTGAAGAAGCACGTCGGCCGTTGGATGGACATCCAACAATTGCTGCTGCTAGAAACGTGTGTTCACTAACAAAGCCATGCGTAAACAAGTCAGCCTCAAAATCTGTGTCGTGTACAGCCCATCTGCTATTATTTTTATAATTTTTAAACATTTTCTAATTCATATGGAATTTATTGCAGCCCGTTTTCCATTTTTAGAATTGCTGGCCATTTTTTGGTTAGTACCAGGATCAAAACATTAACTAAATATGTGGGAAATTTTGAAAATTCGCAAATTTTTGCTGGGGAATGAAATATTCTTAATCCAAAAATTAATAGCCATACTAAAACAAATTTAAAAATAAATTTGTACTATGTCATGTTAAATCCAAAGAAATTCGTATAAGATATCAGTGAAGAACAAAAACAAAAAAAGAATCTAATATCCCATTTGCTATAATTTTTTTTGGAATTTTCAACCCCTTTTGATATTATTTTTAACAGACATTGACAATACTCTTTGGCCAGGCCGGAATGCATCCCTCCTCGTCTTGAAAGATTTGCAGCCCAGTAATTCGGAGAAAACAAATAGGCCTAGCTTGGGTATTCTTCAAAAAGAAATACTGGGCTACCTATTTTCCCAAAGAACTGGTGCATGAGCATTTAGCTTTATTTATTTATTTACTTATTTATGTTTAGGGGACCATGAGCATGTACATAGGCCAGATTCATGTGAGAGCCTCCCTTCCAGTTAATTATGGGCTTCTCTATTGGGCCTTCATCAGTGGGCTGCATGTTATCAACAAGTGGAAAATGTGTTCTGCACAAAAAATAGTATGAGCTACGTACGGTATAAGGCACTAAAGGATCGAACCATGCAACGACTTCCAAAACATTGTGTTTGTCGTTCGAACAACACATTTATTCAACCAATAGACGAAATATACTACTGATTGTACATTGAAAACAACAGCAGCAGCAACCAGGGCTGGGGGTGCAACAGAAGTAGTAAGCAGGCCAGAAGAGTGAAGACGCATCTCTCTCTTCCAAACCAAACATCAGCCATCATTATAAAAGGGCTACCAAAAAAGAACAAGTGTATGCATCAAACTAAATAAAGATCCTACTACACCAAGTGTACGCATCTAACTAACTGGCTCAGTTAGACGTTACTATTTATTAAGCTGTGGAGATTGGATGACGGCTTGAACCAGATGGGTGCCTGACGGGGGAAACTCCAGCCAGCAGGTCGAAGTCTGATACTTGCGACCCTCTCTCCTACTTTGGGCTGCAGAGCGTGGCGGCACATATCAGGGTATGGTGCATGCAGAGACGCATGGTACGCTGTGTACACACAGTTTTGCCTGATGAACGAAACCGCGCTACCATCATGTGCCTTGCCGTCGGTTATCTCCTGGTTAATCGGATAATTCAGTCCGACAAACAGAGAGCGTGTACCAAGGCTACTTACCAGCCTCTAGTCAAAAATTCCTGAAGGCCCAGAGAAGCTGGGATCCAGCTCAAAGACCTTGCAGTGACTGTGATTGTATTCCGCGAAACAACACGTCCGGTACGTGCGAACGATCATCAATCTTTCGCTGTTGTCTAATCGAGCTAGGAACCACCTGCAACTGCCATGCCGCTTTTCTTTGAAAGGTTCTGGGATTAGGAAGGGTTGGGACACCAAGCGGCCTACAACATCATATCAAGTTGGAGTCAAATAAAAAAGTGCTCTTGATTTAGTCAATCTTAAGAACAACATGTTATGAGCATGAATATTTTTTCAGTAAATGTTGACAGTAATATAAGCAAGCCATCATGATATCATAGGAAAGTGACATACTGCTGTAACAGCCGTCTGTAGTGTAAGTGCATCTAGTGCCACCCCTAGTTGGTTTTGGAGTATTGACGACAAAGTTGGTTGAGGGACTAATGCGTTTGTGAGAATTGCAGGATAACGCAGGTAGTGTCCCTCATTGATTCGGTTTACCTATCGGAGATGACCCCTAAAAATGTATGAAGACATTGAAGACAATGGTGATATGAGAAGATATTCATATTGAAGACTATGACAAGAGAAGACATTGCGTGTAGACTTTGAAGCGCGAAGACTGTGTGGTTTCGTTGTTTCCTTTTCTTCTTTGTTGAGTCATAGGAACCACCGTACTGTTAAGTGGGGTCCAAGTGAACTAAGTCAGAGTGACTGAAGTGATGCTCAACCAAAATCCTATGTCTTCGAGCGAAGACAATGAGAGCAAATCTTATCCAGAGCTGGATGAGTCAGCTTTGCTTGTAGCCCGAGTAAAGTTGCCGGTGTTTGAAATCTGACCGTTGGAACACGTGTCAGTTCCTTAGTGACCCAGGGTCATTTTGGACAAATCAGGTCGGGTTGCCTAGTGGCTATAAATAGCCCACCCCCTACACCATAAATTGGTGGCTGCTCAGAGTTTGTGCACGGCTTTTGTTGTTTGAGAGCAACCCACCTCGAAGCATTTGAGAGAGAGAAATCCTTGCGAGGATAAAGCCCAAACACCCAGAGCCAAAGAGTGTTAGGCATCACTGAAGTCTTTCTGTGTAAGTGCATCTAGTGCCCCTTAGTGATTTTGGTGTATTGAAGACTTATAGGTTAAGGGACTGATACGTTTGTGAGTGTACACAGGTCTATAAGTCTATGAGGAGTTTGATATTTACAGAGAAAGTCGACCCGTAAAAATGAAGTTCTTCGGGTGAAGACTTTGATATTCTGAAGACTTTCTGAAGACTTTGGAAGTGAAGAAATTGGTGTGACCTTGAACACTTGATATTCATTTGAGGAACATGAAGCGCAAAGACTTTCATTTTCGTAGTTTCATTTTGTCTTCCTTGAGTCATAGGAAACACCGTACAGTTAAAGGGGTCGAGGAAATACTAAGGAAAAATTTCCATGTGATGCTCAACTCAAAATCCTACACCTACCAATCCCTTCGAGTAAAGCCATTGGAAATCTCATACAGTTCAGTCAATTTCTTCAGTGACAGAGACGCAGTTCTTCTGATCACTGAGGACTTTGCTCTGACTGAGGAGTTAGGAATTCGCAAGTGCGAATTGCCTACACAGTGAGGAACATGATAGCCCTGAGGAATTTGAGAGTCAAATTTCCGACCGTTGTTGTGCTGCGCGCCGGCTGTCCAAAATATCTTATCCACCTAACGGTCATATCAGTGAAGGGCATTTATGTCTTATCATGTCGGGCTGCTCCCTAGGCTATAAATAGCCGCCCCCTACAACCACTAGTTGGTTGGATGCTCCAAGAGAACTTGACACTTGTCATTTGAGAGCAACCCATCCTCCGAGGACTTTGAGCAAAAATCATCAAGTGAGGAAAATCCGAAAACCAAGCCCCCACAAACCCAAAGTGATTGAGCATCACTGAAGAAATTGATACTGCATGGATCCGACGCTTGTTACCTTTGAAGACTGTGCTTCTTCCAGACGGTTAGGCATCAAGGTCTAGAGCATCCAAGAGGAATTGTGGATTGCCGAGTGACCAAGTCTGTGAAGGTTTGGAAGTCACCTGAAGACTTACCACGAGTGATTGGACGAGACCTGCGTGGTCTTAGTTCAAGGAGAATACGGTGAGGACTGGGTGTCCTGAGTTGCGGCTCAGAGAGTGGGTGTCCGGGACTGCGTGTCCTCGAGTTTAAATACTCAGCCGCTCCAACCAGACGTACAACTGAGACAGCAGTTGGAACTGGTTTACCAAATCATTGTCTTCACCAACTAACTGGTTCTATTTCCTCAACCCTTCCATTTCCTCATTACTGTGTTGTATGTTGTTCATATCTGTGTTTGAAGACTTTGACTGAAGACTTTCTCAAATTCCTCAGTTCAATTTCTTCAGTCTGTTTGTCTTCATCTTGTTATCCTGTGTTTACGCTTTCTGTACTCTGTGCTTGTCTTCATTTCATCATGATGACCATGCTCGCATCCTGTTATGCTTACTTCTGAGTACTTATTCCGCTGCTAGTAGTTCTTCATTAAGGAATTTCCTCACCGGCAAATTCCTCATTGAAGAATTCATAAAAATCGCCTATTCACCCCCCTCTAGTCGATATAATGCACTTTCAATTGGTATCAGAGCAAGGTACTCCCTTGTTCTGTGTGATTTTGGTTTAACTGCCTGGAGTTTTAGTTATGTCGACCGCAGGTATGATCAAGGTCTCGGCTGTGTGTCCTACCTTTGATGGGACGGACTACCCCTACTGGAAGAACAAGATGCGAATGCATCTTGAGGCAATTGACAACGATCTCAGGTATGTTGTGGAAAATGGTGTTCCCTCTGTCACACCCTCACTGAACGCTACCGATGTGAAGAGATTCAAGCAACTCAATTCTCAAGCGAAGAATATCATATGTGGCCATCTGAGTAAAGCACAGTATGGAAGAGTGAGTGCTTTGGAAACTGCTAAGCTTATCTGGGATAGGCTGTCCAAAGTAAATGAAGGAGTCTCAACTCAGCGTGACTCTCGAGTTGATGTTCTTCGGAATCTCTTCAACCGCTTCAAAAGACTCGACAATGAAAATGTACAACAAACCTTCGATCACCTCACTGACATTTCAAATGAGCTTCAAGCCCTCGGTGCCACTGACATCACTGATCATGAAGTTGTGAAGAAACTGTTGAGATCGCTTGATTCCTCATTTCATACTCTGGGACTGATGATACAAGAACATGCTGACTACAAGTCTCTTGATCCTGCCGATATCCTCGAAAGGCTAAATACTCACGAGTTCCAGCTTGCTGAAAAGAGAGATCTCTATGGTTCAAACTATGGCAAACCACGTGCCCTGAAGGCCAAGGCTGTGTCTGACTCTGAGTGTGAGGACTCTGGAAGTAGCATTGCTGATCCTTAAGAATTGAGCCAGGATCTAGCACTGCTCGTGAAGAAATTCCAGAAGTTCACAAGACGGGGTCGCTTTGGAAAATCCTCAAGAGGCAGTGATTCCTCATCAAGTGAATATAAGAGAAGGCTTTGCCACAAATGCAAGAAACCTGGTCACTATATTCAAGATTGTCCTCAGTGGGAAAAGGAAATGAAGAAGAAGAAATACAAGGATTACAGTTCTGATGATGCGAAGAAGAAGAACAAATCGTCAAAATCTTCGTCATCAAAATCCTCGAAGTCTTCATCTCACAAGAAGAACAGCTCCAAGAAGGCTCGGGCATTCATTGGCAAGGAAATGGACTCTGAAGCTGAATCTGAGGAAAATGAGGAAGAGGAGGCGTCTGAAGAATCTGAATCTGGTATGGCAAGTCTGGCCTTCGCAACTGCTTTCGTTAGCAAGTCCATCTTCAACACTGAAGAAACTGACTCCACCGACAAGCTTGATGAAGATAATGGTGACTACGCTCCCACTTATTGCTTCATGGAAAAAGGTGCAAAGGTACTCAGATACAACTCCTCTGAATCTAGTGAAAATGAATCTGACGAGGATATGAAGCCCAGCTACTCTAAACTTGCTAAAATTGCTGTAAAGCAACAAAGGGCTCTTGAAAAGGTTCAAAACATGCTAGACAAGAGTGATGATATGTTGGGTGAAGAAATGGATCGCACTAAAGCCCTGACTGAAAATCTTCAGAGACTTTAGTCTAGGTTTGATAACCTTCAAAGTCATCATAACACTCTCTTATCTGATCATGAGAAACTTTCCTATGAATTTCTTCAAGAAAAGCAAGATCACGAGAAGCTTTCTTTTGAATCTCTTCAAAGAAAGGAAGATCTTGAAAATCTAAGAGTGTGTTATGAAGATCTTCAGAAGGAGCGCGATTCATTACTAGCTCAACAAATCAGCGCTTCTCAGGAAGAATTTGTTCCTCCATGCTTAAAGTGCATTGAACGTTAATCTGCTAATTCTTCACCTGAATGTTCAAATGCTTCAACTGTTACAAATTCTTCATCTGCCTCTGCTATCACTAATTCCTCATCTGAGGACATTGCTAGTATCACTGACAATGCAGGGCTGAAGGAATTGTACATGACAGGCATGTACAAAAGCCTCAAAGGGCATCAGACTCTTTGTGGCGTGCTTAAAAAGCAGATCCTCAACAGAAACCCTAGGAAAGAGGGTATTGCTTTTAAGAGGAAACTTAATGCTGATGGAACATATTGGAAGCCTGAGCAGTACCCCAAAACCTCATGGGTTGCTGCAAAGGGACCTCCAGTTGATCCATCTAACTTATCTGGCTTTACATGTGAATCTCCTCATTCTTCTGATGAGTCATTTGATTCCAACTATAAACTGTTCAAAAATCAGAATGGTGAAGTATTTGCTAGATATGTTGGCACTAACTGCAGGAACGGTTCCCCTATGAAGAAAATCTGGGTTCCCAAAAGTTATGTTGAAAGTCTTCAGGTGAATGTCCTCATGACACCACCTGTCAAGAACAGGAACCCCAGATCAAAGTCCTCATATGGACCAAATTCTTCACATGGATCAAATTCCTCAACAAGATCAAAGTCCTCATATGATTATCATCGTGCTAACAACTCTGTCTCGCAGGGTAGAGCTAAGGGCTATGAATATGTGCATTGTTCTTCAAACCATTATGTTCATCAGTCCTCGAAAAATTACTCTGCTTATTCATATGCTTACCCTAACCCATCTTATGTGAAATGAAACGGTTTGGCATCTTTGCCACCTTTCTCATATGCTGCTCGCAGAATGATGAATTCTTTGCCACCCCTCCAGATGTGGGTGGTGAAGAAAAATAACTAATCTCTTCTGCAGGGTCAGGTCTCCAGACGCGCTTTAACGTCTGAAGAATTTGCTGGGGACCTGACAAAATGCCTGAAAGGACGCTGGCGAATCATGATGAAATGAACTTTCATTTCACACGTCCTCATACTGCAATATATGTTTACTGCTTAATGAAATTCATCTGATGAACTTGATATCATATTCTTCACTGATGAAGCATATGAGATTGTAAGTTACACTAATTCATCTGTAGGACGATCAACCCAAAACCACTGAATGGGTCCTCGATAGTGGATGTACAAATCACATGACTGGTGACAAGAATCTATTGATGGATGCTCCCTTATCACCATCACCTCTGAAGCATATCATCTTTGCTGACAAAGGCAAAAGTCAGGTATTGGGTCTTGGTAAGGTTGCAATCTCTAAGGATAAACACATGGACAAAGTCATGCTTGTTGAGTCCTTAGGATACAATCTCATGTCAGTCTCAATGCTTTGTGATCTTGATATGGTTGTTGTCTTTGGCAAGTATCGCTGTGTTGTGATTATGGAAGCTGACAATTCCAAAGTCTACGAAGGCTTTAGGAGAGGAGATTTGTATATTGTTGATTTCTCTACAGGACCACAACCAGCCGTGTGCCTACTTGCAGAAGCTTCAGAAGGCTGGCTATGGCATCGACGACTTGGTCACGCAGGCATGAGGAATTTGAACACGCTTGCGAAGAAGAAGCATGTCATTGGCATTGAGAATGTCAAATTCCTCAAGGATCACTTATGCGGAGCCTGTGAAGATGGAAAAATGACCAAGGCCAAGCATCCAGCGAAGACTATCATGACCACTACACGTCCATTCGAATTGCTTCACATGGACCTCTTCGGACCTAATCATTACTCAGCAGTCACTAATGATGCATCTCTATATGGTTTTGTCATTGTTGATGATTATTCTCGATATACATGGGTACACATTGTTACTTACAAACATGAAGTGCAGGAAGTCTTCAAACGATTTTCCTCGAGGGCTTCAACCAACTTTGGTGTGAAGATCAAGCATATCAGAAGTGACAATGGAACTGAGTTCAAGAATTCCGGTCTTGATGCCTATCTTGATGAACTTGGTATTACTCATGAGTTATCTGCTCCCTATACTCCTCAGCAGAATGGCGTCGTGGAGCGCAAGAACAGAACTCTTGTTGAGATGGCTCGCACTATGCTTGATGAATACAAAACGCCTCAGCGTTTTTGGATTGATGCAATTGATACTGCTTGCCACATCATCAACAGAGTATATCTTCACAAATTCTTCAAGAAGACGGCCTATGAACTCCTCACTGACAAGAAACCCAATGTGAGTTATTTCAAAGTCTTCGGTGCTAAATGTTGGATTAGAGATCCTCACCACAACTCTAAATTTGCACCGAAAGCACATGAAGGTTTTATGCTTGGTTACGGAAAGGACTCGCACACCTACAGAGTCTTCAACATTGTTCTTCACAAGATTGTTGACACTGTAGATGTGCGGTTCGATGAAACTAATGGCTCGCAAAGAGAGCACCTACCTTCTGTGTTAGATGAACCAGCACCTGAGGATGCTATCAAGCTCAA
This sequence comes from Triticum aestivum, assembly GCF_018294505.1. NCBI lineage: Eukaryota > Viridiplantae > Streptophyta > Magnoliopsida > Poales > Poaceae > Triticum > Triticum aestivum. The sequence goes on from NC_057810.1 coordinate 164,427,556, forward strand.
GGCAACTGAGGATGTCATTCCTACTGAAGAATCTGCTGAAGAATTCATTCCTGTTCATGAAGAACGTCGAGCTGATGCACCTGAAGAACATGATGAGGAAAATGGTGCTGAAGAAAATGCTGATCAAATCCTCAGCGACAACCAGCTCATCCTCGCGTTGCAAAAGAAGTGCAAGTGGAGAAGATCATCGATGACATTAGCGCACCAGGTCCTCTCACACGCTCAAAAGCTTCACATTTATCTAACTTTTGTGGGCACTATGCTTTTGTCTCTATCACAGAGCCCACTAAGGTAGATGAAGCATTTCTGGAGCCGGAGTGGATTCAGGCTATGCAAGAAGAATTACATCAGTTCGAGCTTAACAATGTCTGGGAATTGGTCAATCGCCCAGATCCTCGCAAGCATAATATCATTGGCACAAAGTGGATCTACCGCAACAAGCAAGATGAAAATGGCCTTGTGGTGAGGAATAAGGCACGACTAGTAGCTCAAGGCTACACACAGGTTGAAGGAATTGATTTCGATGAAACTTTTGCACCTGTTGCTAGACTTGAGGCTATTCGCATATTACTTGCTTATGCTAACCATCATGATATCATCTTATATCAAATGGATGTGAAAAGTGCATTCCTCAATGGTAAGCTTGAGGAAGAAGTATATGTTGCTCAACCCCCAGGTTTTGAAGATCCAAAGAATCCTGACAAAGTCTTCAGACTCAATAAGGCCCTCTATGGCCTCAAGCAAGCCCCTCGGGCGTGGTATGATACATTGAAGGAATTCTTCGTGAAGAATGGCTTCACACCCGGTTCACTCGACCCTACTCTCTTTACTAAATCTTATGATGGTGAACTGTTTGTGTGCCAAATATATGTTGATGATATTATCTTTGGCTGTACTGACCAACGTTATAGTGATGAATTTGCCTATATGATGAGTGAAGAATATCAAATGTCTATGATGGGAGAGTTGAAATTCTTCTTAGGTCTTCAAATTCGTCAGCAGCGCAATGGCATATTCATATCTCAGGAGAAATACCTCAAAGATGTACTGAGGAAATTCGGCATGCAAGATTGCAAAGGCGTCAAAATTCCTATGCCCACAAATGGCCATCTATGCACTGATGAAAATGGTATTGACTTCGATCACAAGGTATACCACTCCATGATTGGTTCTTTATTGTACTTATGTGCATCTAGGCCAGATATAATGCTTAGTGTTTGCATGTGTGCCCGATTTCAAGCTGCACCGAAGGAATCACACCATAAGGCTGTGAAGCATATTCTTCGATATCTAGCTCACACACCAACACTAGGATTATGGTACCCCAAGGGCTCTGCTTTTGATCTCATTGGATATTCTGACTCTGACTATGCTGGTGATCGTGTGGACCGCAAGTCAACATCTGGCACTTGTCATTTCCTCGGACGATCTTTGGTCTGTTGGTCCTCGAAGAAACAGAACTGCGTATCACTGTCTACTGCTGAAGCTGAATACATTGCTGCTGGCTCGTGCTGTGCTCAACTGCTTTGGATGAAGCAAACCCTCAAGGACTATGGCGTCAACGTGAAGAATGTGCCTCTCCTCTGCGACAATGAGAGTGCCATCAAGATTGCTCACAACCCAGTTCAGCACTCGAAGACAAAGCACATCCAGATTCGTCATCATTTTCTTCGTGATCATGTGTTGAAGGGCGACATCTCAATCGAGCACGTGAAGACTGAAGAACAGCTAGCTGATATCTTCACTAAGCCCTTGGATGAGAAGAGATTTAGCAAGTTGCGGTGTGAGCTAAATATCTTAGAATCTTCGAATGTTCTTTGAAAAGGACACACATCCTAACCCTTATGCAGAATTGATGACTTAGATGTGCAACACATGAAGAAACGTTTTTCTTCAATCAATGAAGAATAACACTCTAAGTGTGAAGAAATTAATGAAGAATTTGATTCTCAGAACCCTACGACAATTGTACGCGGTGTCTGAAATCATCATTCTTATACGGTGGGTCACGCCACCACAAAAGTTGAAAATCTTCAATTTGAGTTTTTCCTCATTTTTGAAATTCTTCAGTTTTTCAAATTCTTCAACTTTGTAAAATCTTCACTGTTTCCGCCAGTTGTGTTCATTGGATATATATATATGAGTTTATGTCCTCTACAGCATTCACTTATGGCTATTTCTTCAAGTTGTGTTTTCTGCTAAGTGAATGTGATCGGACCCTTCCCCCTCTATGCTATACTCAACCCAATCTATTCACAAATTCTTCATGTGCGTTCTATTTGAAACTCGTTCAAAGTCTTCACTGTGTCCTTGTCAGCTGAAGAAATTGCGAATGAAACTTTAAAACAAATCTTATCCAGATTTTCGGTTTTACCGCTCAAACCGTTCCGCATCCCACGATGCATTATTTTATTCACCCACGATCATACACGATCTCATCTGCACAGTGCGTGGGTGACACATGTCGCGTGAAAGAGAAAGGGCAGGGGCATGTTTGTCCCAAAATCTTCGGGCGAACAGTTTTTACCGTGGCTATAAATACCCCTCTCCCCTTCCTCACTTCATTTACTCCGCTCGGTCGCTGTCCTTCGTTCGAGCTCCTCAAACCCTAGCGCCGCCGCTACTCCATCATCGCCGGTGAGGAAGAGCTTCACTGCCTCGACCTCGTCGCCGTCGTACTCACGCCGGCTGCGGAAATCTTCACTCCGCCGCCGCCGTAGCTGTTTCCCTCTGCCAAGTTAGGGCGTGGGAGATCAAACCGGACGAACTTCACATCTGTTCATCTCAGTTCGTCGCGTTCTTCGGTTCGGGTAATTAAAAGTTACTTTTATTTACTCACTTTGATTCTCAAACTTTTCTGATAATCTTCAAAGGTGTTGTTATTCAAATCCTCACACGTATGAACACCTCATGGATCGTATGATCTTGAACTATTTCTCTAAGCAATCATTTTCTTCAAGATTCCTCAATTGTGTGGATCTTCGATCTATACAACTCTGGAACCTGAGACAAAACGCTTGATGAAATTCCTCAAGGCTCATCTGGTCAAATTCCTCAAAACTTGTCTTTTCGAAAAACCCTTCTGAGAACACATATGACCTCTTCAAATTCCTCGCACCTACACTCTGTTCACAGGTACTCATGACCGCTGCTGAATCACTAGGTTCTCATCAACTTAACTCATTTGCAGCGTTCCTCGAAGAAAAACTGCATACTTCTTCAGACTGCTCAGTTGTTCAAATTCCTCATCTCAAGAATACGACTGAAGGAAAGAGACCGCAGAAAGGAGGAAAGAGGCCTGAGGTCATGACTGCTTTTGAGATCCCTGTTGAAATTTATGCTGGCTACTGCACACCTGATGAAGCAATATTTGGCAAAGAAACTAAAAATCAGCGCAAGGTGCGCATACAGAAAATTGAATGGAGATGGGCAAGGGAATGGAGGGAATGTCGATATGTTACTCCAAAATACATGAAGAAATTCGCTTTAAATCCTCCATGCCCTAGAGCTCCACTGGCACCTGGCCAAGTAGCTGATCCCACCAGCATCAAGCGTGGTGAGGACTTTCCTGAAGAATGGGCTAAGCACCAAGCTAAATTGGCAAGGCAAGCCAAGGAAGCTGTGAAGAAATTCAATGAGGATTCTGTTGCTGCTGCTGCTGCTGAGACCTCGGTCAAACCGAGGAAATCAATGCCAAAGAAGCCTGCTCGCAAGCCAAGTGCTTCACCGACAGCGCCCTCACGGCCAAGTTCCCTCAGCTATGGCCTCACGGCAAATTCCTCAGATCGCTAATGCTCCACCAAAGTCCTCAACTCCTATGCATCTGGCTACATGCCAAAGGACTACTGGTTTTTCAATTGCTTCTGGTGTCTCAGCAAGTTCCTCAGCTGCACCAATGTCCTCATCAGGCACCACTCTATTGAAGACTAAAGCAACAGCTGGACGCGGTCCTCGGCCAAGTGCAAGGAAGAAACAGGTTGCGTTTCAAGTGCCCTCTGATGATGAAGCTTCTGATGAAGAACTTGCAGAAATCATCAGAGATAGACAAGTGAAGGCCACTAGAGGCAAAGGCACATCTGTGCCACTGCTTTTGGATCCGAGGAAAATCCTCGATTTCATTGATCTCTGGCATAAGGATCCAAACACTCCAATGCCTGATCTGCCTCTGACTCCTGGTCAAAGTCAGACGCTGACCCATTTCATCACTAAAGAGAAATGGAAATTTGAGAAGGCAAGAGAGATAAAGAGAGCTCAATACAGAAAGGAGAAGCTCCTGAAGAAGAATGTTGTTAGCATGACACCTGAGGAACTTCTCAAGGCTCAGTCAGAAATTCAAGCCCTCAGCAAAGACTTCAATGCATACTATGCTGATTGGCAAGGGGCCAAAGTGAGATTCGTCAATCTGACAACTGTTGCAGCCCCATCGCAGCAAGAAAATCCTCAGGCTGTAGACTCTGCTCAGCCTGCTGAAGAACATGCCAGCACCGCTGATGACTTTCAGCCTGCTGAAGAAAATGCAAGTTCCAAGGCTGATGACTCCATCCCAGCCACTGAAGAAATTGCCAGGGCATCCGCTAGTGGTGCGCCTGAACAAATTGAAGAGATCATGGCAACTGCACCAGTTGCGCCTGAAGAAAATCAACCAAATTCCTCAGCTCCTCCCGCGCCTACACCAACTCCAATTCTTCCTTCTGCTTATGAAGTGAAGAAAACCAAGGCTGCAGAGCGAGATGCAGTAAAGAAAAGGAAGGCATCAACTGCTTCAAATTCTTCGGCTGCGAAGAAAATTAAGGCCATGACCAGCTCTATTGACAATCCTATTGATGCTGTTCCGATTTCCTCCATGACATCAAAGGAAATTGTTCCTTATGGAGAATACTACAAGATCCCAAGCGGATCTGATGAAGAAAATCATTCTGCTGCTACGTCAGAGCAGTTTGATGAAGAAATTGAAGTGGAAGCAATCCCTTCAACACCAATCATTTCCTCACCTATGCCTCAGTTCACAGCTGAAGAGGCTGGTGTTGAGGAAATTGAAAGATGAAGATGTGGATATTGGATGCACTACACCAGTGATGAATGATGACTTTTGGGAAAGTCAGCATCCCAATACTCCTCCATTCACACCGATCCAACAAATTCCTCAGTCCCCGGCAACCACAGTTCAGATGGGCTCTGAAGAAACTCATCCCACTCCTTCTGTTCATGAAGAAATTCCAGCCACTAGTGCTGAAGAAACTGCTGCTGCTGATCCTAAAGTTGCACAAGAGGAGGAACCAGAAATTCCTCAGCCCGAAGAACCTGAGCTCGTGATTCCCGAGGTTGTGCTGCAAATTATTGACACTCCTTTGCCCAAGCCGAAGAATCCGCTCTCAAGCAAGCAAAAATTCAAGGCTGAAGACTTCTTTTCTGAGCATGTGTTCTTCACTGATTATAACCCATATGACTCTGCTCGCATAAGGAAGAGGCGTTTCTGGACTGCAAGTCAAGCCAACTTCTATTCCTCAGTGCTATTTGACAAGGACAAAATCTTCGATCATGAATATATTCCTCACGTGGATATGGAATCTCTGCCGTGCTTCGAGCCAGTCCTCAGTGTTATTCACGATGCAGGATTACTGAACTTCTGCACTGATATCTGTGACTGGAATGAAGAACTCATTCTTCAGTTCTACGCCACATTGCATATCACCGGAAATGCTGAAGATGTCAATTCATGGGTGCTGGATTGGATGACCGAAAACACTCACTACAAGGCACCAGCAACTGAATTGCTTCGTGTCCTTCCTCTTGATCCTCCCCATGACAGTGCACGTTGCATCTACAATGACCCTGAACTGACAAATCATTATATGCAAGTGCTCATGAAGCCTTTGAAGCTAGGGCAGGCCCCTCGAACCAAATTCCTCGTCAAGGAATTGCTCTATGTGCCTCGGACTGTCTATCGCATCCTGACGAAGACAATGAGTCCTATCAAAGGCCACGACTCAAATGATGAAGATGTCGTTGGCATCATGAAGAACATGCTTTTCAACATCATTCATGGCGTTCCCGTCAACTTCCATGATTTCTTCATGAGGACTCTGGCAAATGTTGCTATGTCACCATTCGAGCTGAAGCCCTATGCGCCTTGGATTATGAGATTCATAAGGGCAAGATCTTCACTGAATTACAAGGCTGACACTCTGAACCATGGTAGCTACTTGCCTCCCATTGAAGTCCTCAAGCGACCAGTTTCATCATCTGATGATAAAGGCAAGGCAGCTGCTGTGATCGATGAAGGCACTCGTCCATTGGATGGTCAATTTCGTCTGGCTACATCTTACTCAACCAATGATGACTCTGCCACACATGACACTGCCGCAAATACCTCAGCTAAGCAAAATCCTCAAGCCACAGCTCCCAGGGTGATGACTGATCGTGAGTTACTCCTCAGTCTTCATCAGAAGGTTGATCGCAATCACAAATGGGTGAAGCGTCAGTTTGCTGCTTTCTTCACAATATGACCTCAACACATAATGCAGTGAAGAAAACCATTATCACCTTCATGAAACCCTCAACCGCACCTGGGCTATTCTCACTCATGTTTATGGCGCGGAAGAGCTGAAGACTATGGGTCTTCAGGAAGCATTTGACTGGTCTGCACCTCCTCCGAAGAAATTCAAGAGGGTCAAAGTTCCTGATCTGGTGGCCAGCTCTTATTCTTCATCGCGTGACACTGATGAATATGAAGATTTGGACGACACTGCGGCAGGCCCTACTTCAACAAACAACCCCGACAACGCTGGCGCTCCTCCATCAACTTGAAATTCTTCAGGGGCGTTAGTCCTCAGTTTCGATCCTTTTGGTCATTCGATGACAAAGGGGGAGAAATCTGAGTTAGTCTTCAAGCGGGTCTATACTAAGGGCGTTTTTTTAAGTTACAACTCTCGTTCTTCCGAAACTTTTATTGGATCGAGTTGTAATCTTAAACCCGATGGTGCCTTGATACTTTTGGACGGTGCTCTGATGCTTTTGATGCACCGAGCTCTGATGCTTTTGATGTGCTATTCTACATGCTTATTCCTCGTTAATATTATTGGACGCATGCTGAATCTTATCAGGCACCATATTTCATCATGCATTTCAAATTCTTCATATTATATATCAAATGCGTGTATGAATTACAAGATATAGGGGGAGATCTCCATGATTCAATTCTTCAAATGTGCATTGCCTCAAAAGCAAATTCCTCACTATGCACATATTCAGGGGGAGTTCTTCTATATCTTGCAATCAAATTCCTCAATATCAGTATTTACACTTCATATGTTTATCCCCGTTGAAAACTTAACCTATGTTGTCATCAATCACCAAAAAGGGGGAGATTGTAAGTGCATCTAGTGCCCCTTAGTGATTTTGGTGTATTGAAGACTTATAGGTTAAGGGACTGATGCGTTTGTGAGTGTACACAGGTCTATAAGTCTATGAGGAGTTTGATATTTACAGAGAAAGTCGACCCCTAAAAATGAAGTTCTTCGACTGAAGACTTTGATATTCTGAAGACTTTCTGAAGACTTTGAAAGTGAAGAAATTGGTGTGACCTTGAAGACTTGATATTCATTTGAGGAACATGAAGCGTGAAGACTTTTGTTTTCGTAGTTTCATTTTCTCTTTCTTGAGTCATAGGAAACACCGTACTGTTAAAGGGGGTCGAGGAAATACTAAGGAAAAATTTCCATGTGATGCTCAACTCAAAATCCTACACCTACCAATCCCTTCGAGTGAAGCCATTGGAAATCTCATACAGTTCAGTCAATTTCTTCAGTGACAGAGACGCAGTTCTTCTGGTCACTGAGGACTTTGCTCTGACTGAGGAGTTAGGAATTCGCCAGTGCGAATTGCCTACACAGTGAGGAACATGATAGCCCTGAGGAATTTGAGAGTCAAATTTCCGACCGTTGCTGTGCTGCGCGCCGGCTGTCCCAAAATATCTTATCCACCTAACGGTCATATCATTGAAGGGCATTTATGTCTTATCATGTCGGGCTGCTCCCTAGGCTATAAATAGCCGCCCCCTACAACCACTAGTTGGTTGGCTGCTCCGAGAGAACTTGACACTTGTCATTTGAGAGCAACCCATCCTCCGAGGACTTTGAGCGAAAATCATCAAGTGAGGAAAATCCCAAAACCAAACCCCCACAAACCCAAAGTGATTGAGCATCACTGAAGAAATTGATCCTGCGTGGATCCGACGCTTGTTACCTTTGAAGACTGTGCTTCTTCCAGACGGTTAGGCGTCAAGGTCTAGAGCATCCAAGAGGAATTGTGGATCGCCGAGTGACCAAGTCTGTGAAGGTTTGGAAGTCACCTGAAGACTTACCACGAGTGATTGGACGAGGCCTGCGTGGTCTTAGTTCAAGGAGAATACGGTGAGGACTGGGTGTCCTGAGTTGCGGCTCAGAGACTGGGTGTCCGGGACTGCGTGTCCTCGAGTTTAAATACTCAGCCGCTCCAACCAGACGTACAACTGAGACAGCAGTTGGAACTGGTTTACCAAATCATTGTCTTCACCAACTAACTGGTTCTATTTCCTCAACCCTTCCATTTCCTCATTACTGTGTTGTATGTTGTTCATATCTGTGTTTGAAGACTTTGACTAAAGACTTTCTCAAATTCCTCAGTTCAATTTCTTCAGTCTGTTTGTCTTCATCTTGTTATCCTGTGTTTACGCTTTCTGTACTCTGTGCTTGTCTTCATTTCATCATGATGACCATGCTTGTATCCTGTTATGCTTACTTCTGAGTACTTATTCCACTGCTAGTAGTTCTTCATTAAAGAATTTCCTCACCGGCAAATTCCTCAGTGAAGTATTCATAAAAATCGCCTATTCACCCCCCCTCTAGTCGATATAACGCACTTTCATTCTGTCTGTGTGACCTGAAGACTTATTACACTTGAGGACTGTGAATCCTCCAGCCGGTTAGGCGTCGCATTCTGAGCATCCAAGAGTCATTGTGGATTGCCGGTGAACAAAGTCTGTGAAGGTTTGGAAGTCTCCCTTGAAGACTTACCAGAGTGATTGGGCGAGGACTGGGTGTCCTTAGCTCAAGGGGAATAAGGTGAAGACACGGTCTTCTGAGTTAAATCTCAGCCTCCCTAACCAGACGTACATTTGTCACAGCAACTGGAACTGGTCCAACAAATCCTGTGTCTTCAACAAGCAACTGGTTCTATCCCTTCCAACCTTACTTAAGTTTGTCTTCATGAAGTCATTGCCTATCTGTTTATCTGTTTGACTTCATTGCTTGACTACTATTGTTGATTGGCTTCATACCATCTTCCATCTTGATCCTTACTACCTAACTGCTATTGGTCCTGTACTTTCACATCATGACATGTTTGACTATGGCTTGTTTAGGGTAGTTTATCTTCCGCTGCATATCAATTAGGTTGTTTCTGTTGTTTGTCTTTGAAACTTCCAAGTTTTGAAGACTTTCATAAAAATCGCCTATTCACCCCCCCTCTAGTCGATACTAGCACTTTCAATTGGTATCAGAGCAAGGTACTCCCTTGTTCTGTGTGATTCGGTTTAACCACCTGGAGTTTCCGCTATGTCGACTGCAGGATTGAGGAACATATCGTGTCCCACCTTTGACGGTCATGAGTATCCCCGATGGAAGGCCATGATGAAGAAGCTACTCATGTCCAAGGATAGCGAACTGTGGACCGTCACTGAGATTGGACTCACTGATCTATGCAAGATGGCAGAGGCTGATGACATTCGCAAGTATACGCTACTGAACCTCACAGCAAAGGCTGTCATCTGCTGTCATTTGTCCAGAAATCAGTTCAGGAATGTTATGCACCTCAATCACGCGAAGCTAATCTGGGACCGGCTCTCTTATGTTTATGAAGGTCATCGCACTCGTCATGATCCGCGGTTTGAGGACTACAAGGAATCTCTCAAGGAAATGACCTTTGCACCTGAATCATCATCATCCTCATTGTGCCACATGGCAAGGGGTGATAAGGTAACTGAATTTTATCTCTCTGAATCTAGTGATGATGAATCAGGTGATGAATTTGGGCCTAGTTATGACATGCTTGCTTCCCTTGCCACTAAACAACAAAGAATCTTGGAAAAGGTTCAAGACATGCTTAGTAAGAGCGATGATATGTTGGGTGAGGAAATGGATCAGTCAAAAGCTTTGGCTGATAGTCTTCAGAGACTTCATGCTAAGTTTGACGCCCTTCAAGATCAACATAATGCTCTCTTATCTGATCATGAGAAGCTTTCTTCTGAATGTCTTCAAAGAAAGTTAGACCTTGAAAAGATAAGAGTGGATTATGAAGATCTTCAGAAGGAGCGAGATTCACTTCGCGCTCAACAGATCAGTTCTGCTCAGGAAGGATTTGAACCACCATGTCTAAAATGCATTGAGCGTGATAACGCTACATCTGTTGCTGAATGTTCCACTGCTGCTACTGTTTCATTATCTTCACCTACTAATGTGGTCACTAACCCCTCTGCGGAGGATACCACTGCTGTTGCTGATGAAAATGCTATGTTGAAGACATTACTTGAAACAGGGATGTACAAAAGTTTGAAGGGACATCAGACTCTCTGCGATGTCCTCAAAAAGCAGATTCTGAACCGAAACCCTAGGAAAGAGGGTGTTGGGTTCGAAAGGAAAATGAATGTTGATGGCTCGTACTGGAAGCCTGAGCAGTACCCCAAAACCACATGGGTTGCTGCAAAGGAACCTTCAGTAGATCCATCTACCTTATCTGGCTTTACCTGTGCTGATCCTATTATCATTGATGAATCCTTTGATGCAAACTATAAGCTGTTCAAAAATCAGAATGGTGAAGTGTTTGCCAGGTACATTGGTACTAACTGCTGGAATGGACCACCTATGAAGAAGATCTGGGTACCTAAGCAGTACATTGAGAGTCTTCCTGTGAATGTCGTCATGACACCACCAAGGAAGAAGACAAACCCCAGACCTATAGCTTCATATGGCCCAAAGGCTTCATACAGATACAGGACTCACATGAGTCACCCTAACATCAATGTTTTGCAGGGAAATCATGCTCAGACTTATGAATATGAGCGTGTATCTTCGAACCGCTATGTTCATAGGACTAAGAACTTTTCTGCTTATTCATATGAGTATCATTCATCTCCTGCAAGGCTATTTGCTAGGACTTCAAAGCCAAAATTCTCAGATGCTGCACTTAGACTCATTGCTTCTAAGCCCCCATTGAAAATGTGGGTGGCAAAGAAGAACTAACTCTCTTTTGCAGAAAATGGTCTCCAGCCAACAATCAATGGCGTCCGATACTATTGCTGGGGACCTAATACTCACTGAGGACGCACGCTAAAATGTCATGCTATATACTTCATCTGAATCTCTTATCAGCCATACTATGTCCTAACCTTGATATAAGCTGTGACTGTCCCTATATGTATCAAATGCATATGCTTCACAACACTTGTGTGAAGCCTATCCTCCTAACTGCACTGTAGGGTACATCACCAAAAGCTTGAGAGTGGATTATGGACAGTGGGTGCATGAATCATATGACTGGTGATCGAAGTCTTCTCATGGACTCAACCTTACGTCCATCCGACAAGAGTCACATCACATTTACTGACACTGGTAAAAGCAAAGTATTGGGTCTAGGTAGAGTTGCAATCTCAAAGGATCAACACATGGATAAAGTGATGCTTGTTGAATCCCTTGGCTTCAACTTAATGTCTATCTCAATGCTTTGTGACTTGAACATGATTGTGATATTTGGCAAATATCGTTGCCTTGTACTAATGGAATCTGACAAATCTCTAGTCTTTGAAGGGTACCGAAAGGATGATCTGTACATGGTAGATTTCTCAGCAGGTCCACAGCTTGCCGTTTGTCTTCTCACAAAAGCTTCAGAATGCTGGCTCTGGCATCGAAGGCTGGGACATGCTGGCATGAGGAACTTACACTCACTCGTCAAGAAGAAGTATGTAATAGGCATTGAGGATGTCAAGTTCAAGAAGGATCATCTGTGTGGTGCCTGTGAAGCTGGAAAAATGACAAGGGCAAAGCACCCCTCGAAGACAATCATGACAATATCTCAACCCTTCGAGCTGTTGCACATGGACTTATTCGGACCTACTCACTACTCCACCCTCACAACAACTGCCTGTCTCTACGGTTTTGTCATTGTTGATGACTACTCAAGATACACATGGGTTCATATAATTCTGTACAAGACTGAAGTGCAAGATGTCTTCAGGCGCTTCGCAAATGGAGCAATGAACAATTATGGTGTGAAGATCAAGCACATCAAAAGTGACAATGGCACTGAATTCAAGAACACTGGACTTGATCTGTACCTGGATACAATGGGAATCACTCAGGAGTTCTCTGCTCCATACACACCTCAGCAAAATGGCTTTGTTGAGCGCAAAAACAGAACCCTCATTGAGATGGCTCGAACTATGCTAGATGAGTACAAGACACCAAGAAATTTCTGGCCTGAAGCTATTGATACAGCATGTCACATCATCAACCGTGTACACATCCATAAGCTTCTGAACAAAACATCATATGAGCTACTTACTGGCAAGAAGCCAAACGTCAGTTACTTCAGAGTATTTGGAGCAAGATGCTGGATAAAGGATCCCCATCACAAGTCAAAATTTGCACCTAAGGCTCACGAAGGCTTCATGCTTGGCTATGGAAAGGATTCACACTCCTACAGAGTCTTCAACCTTTATCTCTACAAGATCGTTGAAACTGTGGATGTGAAATTTGATGAAACCAATGGTTCGTAGAGAGAGATCCTGCCAAGTACACTGGATGAAGCTCCTTCAAACGAGGCAATCAAGTTGATGGGAACTGGTGAAATCATGCCCTCTGAAGAACAACCTGAAGAGGAACTCATCATCTCTGCACCAAATCAACCTGAAGACAATGCTCACTCCGAAGACAATCCTCCCAATGATGACAATGGTCAGCTAGAGCAAAATCTTCGTCCTGTTCATCCTCGTGATGCAAATGAAGTTCAAATAGAGAAGATAATTGACAGCATCAATGCACCTGGTCCGCTCACTCGATCAAGAGCAACACAGTTAGCAAACTTATGTGGGCACTTTTCATTTGTGTCAATATCAGAACCCAAGAAAGTTGTTGAAGCTTTTATGGAACCTGAATGGATTCAAGCCATGCAAGAAGAACTTCAACAGTTCAAACTGAATAATGTCTGGGAACTTGTCAAGCGACCTGATCCACGCAAGCATAACATTATTGGAACAAAATGGATATATCGAAACAAGCAAGATGAGCATGGTCAAGTCGTCAGAAACAAAGCACGTCTTGTGGCTCAAGGATACACTCAAGTTGAAGGAATTGACTTCGATGAAACATTTGCTCCTGTTGCTAGGCTTGAAGCTATTCGTATACTGCTAGCCTACGCTGATCATCACAATATCTTTCTATATCAAATGGATGTAAAGAGTGCATTTCTGAATGGCAAGATTGAAGAAGAAGTGTATGTAGCACAACCACCTGGCTTTGAAGATCCAAAACATCCTGATATGGTGTACAAGCTAAACAAGGCACTGTATGGCCTCAAACAAGCCCCTCGTGCCTTGTATGATACAATCAAAGACTTCCTGAAGAGCAAAGGCTTCAAACCTGGATCCCTCGATCCGACTCTCTTCACGAAGACATATGATGGTGAACTGTTTGTGTGCCAAATATATGTGGATGACATTATCTTCGGCTGCACCAACCAGAAGTACAGTGATGAGTTTGGGTACATGATGCAAGAGCAATATCAAATGTCCATGATGGGTGAGCTGAAGTTCTTCCTTGGTCTTCAAATTCGTCAGCAGAGGAATGGCATCTTCATATCTCAAGAGAAATACCTCAAGGATTGCCTGAAGAAGTTTGGTATGGAAGACTGCAAAGGCTACACGATGCCAATGCCAGCCAAACACCATCTTGGTCCCGACGACAATGGTAAAGAGTTCGATCAAAAGGTATATCGCTCGATGATTGGTTCTTTGCTTTATTTATGTGCATCTAGGCCAGATATTATGCTTAGTGTTTGCATGTGTGCACGATATCAAGCGGCACCAAAGGAATCGCATCACTTAGCTGTGAAGCGAATTCTTTGATATATGGCTTACACCCCAACACTCGGATTATGGTATCCCAAGGGCTCGAGATTCGATTTGGTTGGATTCTCGGATGCTGATTATGCTGGTGACAAGGTGGATCGCAAGTCTACATCTGGCACATGTCATTTTATTGGTCGATCACTTGTCTGTTGGTCTTCGAAGAAGCAGAACTGTGTATCACTCTCAACTGCTGAATCTGAAGACATTGCTGCTGGATCCTGTTGTGCTCAGCTTCTATGGATGAAGCAAACTCTCAAGGATTATGGCATCAACCTGAACCAAGTACCTCTCTTCTGTGACAACGAGAGTGCCATCAAAAATAGCCAACAATCCAGTCCAACACTCGAAGACAAAGCACATTGAAATTCGTCATCACTTTCTCAGAGATCATGTTATGAAGAAAGATATCGATATCATTCACGTCAACACTGAAGAGCAACTGGCAGATATCTTCACAAAGCCCTTGGATGAGAAAAGGTTTTGCAAGTTACGGTGTGAGCTAAATATCTTAGAATCCTCTAATGTCCTGTGATCAGGCACACATCCTAACACTTATGCATGTTGATGACTTAGATGTGCAACACACAAAGTAAGGTATATCTTCAATCAATGAAGATTTACACTCTAAGTGTGAATACATTAACATGGAATTTGACTTCGGAGCGCCACGATAATTGTGCGCCGTGTCTGGGTCTAATACTTCCTATACGGTGGGTAACACCACCACCAACTTTTCTTGTTTGAAGTGTTTCACTCAAGGCGTTATATTGCAATGACTTCGCATTTGGTTTGTCTTCAGTTTCAATTTGTCTTCATGACTTTCTGCACTATGATGATTTGATTGCTTTCTGATATAT
The DNA here is from genome assembly GCF_018294505.1 of Triticum aestivum. Classification (NCBI taxonomy): domain Eukaryota; kingdom Viridiplantae; phylum Streptophyta; class Magnoliopsida; order Poales; family Poaceae; genus Triticum; species Triticum aestivum. The sequence goes on from NC_057810.1 coordinate 164,442,571, forward strand.
ATATATATATATATATATATATATATATATATATATATACTTGTGTTCTGTCCTCTACAACATTCACTTATAGCTATGTCTTCAAGATTGGATCTTTTGAACTAAGTGAATGTGATCGGACCCTAACCTCTCTATGCTTCCTACCTCAAAATCTATCTGTCCAAATCATATGCATTCTATTGAAACTGTCGAATGTCTTCTCTGCGTCCTAGTCAGCAGAAGGCAAAGAGACAAACATTAAATCTGTTTTAAATGGCTTATCTTGACTGTTGAAATCCGGAGAAGCCGGAACAACTCTCCGACATGCCTGGCGGGCGTGGGAACGTGGGACAACCCTAAGTGTGTTGCATGCTTGCCACGTGCCCCTCAGATGTGAACCGCTAGGGGCACCAGCGTAATTGCGCTGTGTCTCTCACCTACTTATAAATACCTGTCCCCCTGCGGTAAAGAAATACTTCTTCCACCTCTCCACCTTCGTCAAAACCCTAGCGCCACCACTAGCTCGCGACGACGCTGGCGACGAAGCGCTTAGCTGCCGCGACTTCTCCGACGCCGTCCTCACGCTGGCCGCGGACATCGTCCTCTCCGCCGTCGCCGTAGGTGTCCTCCGTCGCCAAGTTAGGGCACGATGGGCTGAACTGCTCGGTCTCCTATTCTTCCATCTAGCAGTTCTTCGTGCGGTAATTATAACTCTATTTTTACCACCTTTTTGATCTTCAAGATTCATCCTGTTTACCGAAAGTAGTTTCTGTCTATTCAAAGCTAGATCTATTTCGTCTGCATCTCATACTGCTTAGTCGATTCACTTAGATTTCTTGTCTAGTTTGATTCCTCACTTGTACTTATTCACGGATTGGTACAAATCTGGAACCAACTCACCTATATAAGTGAATGTCTTCCATCATGAGGTCAATGTCTTCAAACTGATTTATCTTCAAAATCTTCTGAGAATGCATATGACCTCTTTCCCCTCCCTCGCATCTCTAATGCTGTCACAGGTACATGTCCGTGGGTGAATCCCTTGGTTCTCATAGTCTGCATTCGTTTGCAGAATTCTTACAGCATCATATAAATTCTCCTGAATCCAGTTCCTGCTTGACCAGCAAGCGTAAATCTCTAAAGCCTTTGAACGTATTGAAGCCTTTCAGCTTGAAGTTCATGGCAACAGAAAAATCAGCAAGGAAGGGTGGCAGACAGCATAGAGAAGGTACATCTAAAGATCTGCCTGATGATTTAGCAGAACTGTACAAGACAGATCCTGAAGAGAACTATCATCAGAGAAAGACGCGAATCCAATGGATTCATCGCTATTGGTTGAGGAGTGGTTCAAGTACAAGTTTGTCAGAAAGGAATATGCAGAGAAGAATGCCATCAAGAGACCTTGGGGCGATATCCTCTATCGAGGCCTTCAACCCAAGAGCCGAGCTGAAGCCATTGAACAAGGCTTCTACCCTTGTATGGTCCGTGGGCCACAGCCAGTGAAATCAAATCCCACCTCACTACTATGGTGTCGTGACTATTCTCTCTTCAAGCGCAACTATCAGTTTGCTGTGGCTTCGGCCAAGAAGAACAAGAAGGCTTTGGGTTTGGACTTCAACCCAGGTCCCTCTGCTCCCCGTGCTGATGGCTCCCGTGAAGCTAATCCCAATGTCATTGGCCCCTACGCCAACCTTGACGGGCTCATCACCTACATCATGGTCCAAGGCGCCAGAGTAGATCACTCTGACAATGGTGCTGACTCTGATGAAGCTCCAGCTCCTCTTCCAAAGCCGCAGAAGCAAAAGAAGTCCAAGGCTTCAACCTCAGCTGCACCTCCCAAGACTTTGCGTGCGAAGCCACTGGCCACTGCACCTCCTGAAGCCAGTGTGCAATCTGAAGATCTGTCCCGTGTCTCCAAGAGAATGGAGAAGAAGAAGCAGCTTGTTAGACCATCTGATCAACGAGCCTTGACTCCTGCCGTAGTTCTGCGTGACGAACCCATTGATCTATCAAGTGATGAAGAACTTGCTGATGATGCTCTTGAGCAGCTGATAAAGAGCAAGGAAGAAGCAGAAATCTTTAGCAACCTGCCTCTCTTTGATGTGGCGATCATCCACAATTTCATTGATGAGTGGTTCGACACCCCCAACATCAGCTTTGAAGATTTACAGCTCCCCATTGGCGTCAGTGTCACCTTCAATGGCGGCATTGCTTCTGAGCTAGCTCTTGCTCAGCGCATGTGGCCAAGCTCAGTGTTCAAGACGTTCGCAACTTCAAGGTCATGCTGAATGAGCTTAAAGAAGCTTTTCTCAAAAAACGCCAAGAAGCTCAGGGCTCTCGAGAATGCATGAAGCTTTTGGCTGACAAGTGTGTGCTTGCCTACAATGAGGCTGAGAAGCGCAAGTCACTTGGCCGCCCTGGCATTGACCCCAGGATGGCTGCAAAAAGGAAGAACAAGCGCCCTGCTGATCAACCTGAACCATCAAGCCAAGAAGCCCCTCGCATTATCTTCCCAAGCAGCATGACTGGCTCGAAGCCAAAGGTCACCACCACAGCTTCAGAACAAAAGAAGACAAGGGCTGCAGAGGCTGACGCCAGAAAGAGAAAGAACACTGAAGCCTCTGATGCTGCTCCCTCCAAGAAGAAGCGCAAGACCAAGAAGACTAGGGCTGCTTCCACAGAGCCCTTAGTCGTTGAACCCATCTCTGTGGTTCGCCCTGTGTCTGTTCATCAAGAACGAAGAATGGTTGTCCATGAGCCTGCTACCACAGAGGCTCATGAAGCTGAAGATATTACAGCAGCTGAACACACCGCTGCTGAAGACATTGGTCAAGATGACCATGTAAATGATGATGAAGTTCTTCCTCAGCTTGAACATCAAGTGGTATCATTGCCTGTTCGTACGAACAGCGAACTCATCAGCATTGGTCGTCCATTGACGCCAATTGCTCAGGATGCTTCGTGGGCTGATCACCCACAACAACAACAAGCTACTCCCCCAGTGCAAGAAGGGGATGAAGACTTTCTGGCTCACCCAACTCCATCTCCCAACTTGAAGCCAGCACTTCGCAGGCTTCGCAGAGGACAAAGGCCTGAAGTCCCTCTGTCGAGCGTTCCCGAAGGAGAAGTGCAACATTCACCTATTCCACGGCAAGTATTTTCTGAACCAGCTCCAACAGTGAACGTCTCCATGTCTGAAGCACATGCTGCTGAAGACATTTTGGCTGCATCAGCCGAAGAAAATGAAGAAGAAGTACGTGTCCCTACACCCCCAGCTATTGAAGAAGAAGAAGCAGTTCCATATGTGAACGTGCATGTGCCCGACCCTCCTGTTCGTCAAGAGGAGGTTGACAATGTTTGATGCTGCCACCACCGACGCCAATGAAGCCAGTGAGGTAGTCATGGCTGATGCTAATGTGGAGCTTGCACCAACTAGTGTGCCTGAAACCAATGAGGCCACTGTGCCTGAAGCAAATGTGGCCACTGAATCCGAAATCAATGAGGATGTTGCCCCTGAAGTCAATACGGACGCTACACCTAACGCAAATGAGACTGCTGCACCTGACGCCAATGAGGATGCTGCACCCGAAGCCAATACGACAACTGCTCCCGAAGCACCTGTTATGCAGCCTGACTCCTCTGATGTTACCCATGCTCCTGTTCCGCCACCAAGGCCTCACACTATTGAGCAAGCATACGATCACGGTCAGCTTGTCACTGTCCGATGGCCCATTCTGGTGCCTCCGCCTTCGGCCTCAGGACCCCAATTTGACCATCATGTTGAGCATCGGCCTCAGGTCCAGAAGCAAGCCCAGGTTGCCAAGGTTTCCAGGTACTTCCAACTCCCCCGGGTCCTTCAATGCTAATGGCTTCAAAAGCCACAATACCTTCTTTGACAGCGCCAAGAACCCCTACTCCAAGCCAAGGATATCATCAGATAGGTTCTGGAGCTATCAACAGAAAAGCTATTACTCATGCGTGCTATATGATCAAGGGCGCATTTTCCCCCATATGTGTCTTGACACTGAAGCTATTGCCGAATTGCCATGTTTCGAAGAAGCACTTGACTGCTTTCGTAATGCTGGTCTGTTCCACTTTGTGACAGACAAGGAACATTGGAATGAAGAGCTATTGCTTCAATTCTATGCCACTCTGCACATCCGCGGCTACTACAGAGACATCAAGACTTGGGTTCTCGAGTGGATGACTGGAAATGTTCGTCATGAAGCCAAAGCTATGGATATCATTGAGCTTACAGGGCTAGCCACTCCAGGTGAACTGTATGAGCCTAACTGTCAGCTACACCGCAATGCTGTGGAGAGCATCTTTCACAAGCCAGAACCAAACATGAGCCAGATGCTGAGCATGATGAAGCCTTTGCCATCTGACGCTGAGTATCCCACACATTTCTTTGTTGAAGACCTTGAGTATCTGCCTCGAACCATATATCATATCATCAGGCGAACTCTATGGCCAGCCAAGCTTGAAGGAGCTATGAAGACTTTGGTCTTCTACATTCTCAATGGCATCAGCTTCAACACTCAGGAATTCTTCATAAGGCAACTTGCTGCTTCCGGCTCTGACCTATTTGGTATGAAGTTTTATGCTCCATGGTCCATGCGCCTCATCAAGCGACACTCATCTGTCAATTATCAACCCTCTGCTCGCAATCACATAATATTTCTGCCCGAGGTTGATATCTCAGTTGATGCTGTATACTCTGACCCTGCCAAGATGCCACTTTGTCTTCAGAACATTGAGCACCAAAGCTTCACTCAGCCTATTGAAGGTGTTCAAGAAGCAACAAGATTCTATCCACTGGCTGGTAACACCCGTCTGCCTCACAGAGTGCCAACTGAAGCCACTGAAAGCACCATTGCGCCAAGCCTCGGAAGCGTTCTCGTGTTCTCAATGACCGAGAGCTTCTTGTCGCTCTTCATCAGAAGCAGGATAAGCATCATTTCTGGCTCAAGCACCAAATGCAAAGCCTCTTGGTGGATGTCAATTGCATTCGCAACCTTGCCACCAAGAATGCCTTTGTTGCTCATGAAACTTGCCGAAGATCATGGAAGAGTTTGACTCTGCTCAGTGCTGAAGCTGATCTTCAAGATGATGGCTTCAATGAAAGATTCCAGTTCGACTCCAGTCCTCCACGGACTGCTACCCTACATCGACCTCCATCTCTTGAAGACTCTGAATATTCTTCTTCCGTGGCAACAGTTAATGCCAGAGTGATCGATGATGAAGATGACGCTACTTCATCACCTCCAACTACAACTGCGCGCATCGACACTGCACCAAGTTCATCTCCTCCGCGAACCCACGACGACAACCCTGCTGCTTCACCTACTCATGACGAGTAGATGCTCTATGTCTTCAATCCTTTTTGGTCATTACTGACAAAAGGGGGAGAAGCGTATGAGTTGATAGTCTTCAAGCGGGTTCATATGGGCGGTTGCATTATATATTGCTGCGTGCTTACAACTCTTGCGCTTTGAGACATTTGGTTCTTTGAGTTGTAACACCTAAACTTGATGGTCGTCTGCTACTTCTGCTACTTATTTGCTTTACTATGATGCGATGATAAATTCCGCATGTGCGATGATAACTTCCGCACTTAGATCATTCTGCAGACGTCCATTTTTCATTATGCATGTCATTCTTATTGCTATATCACTTCATGCATGATGAATCATCTTCATAAGTTGAAGTGGATCTCCACAAGTACAACCTTCCATGTGCATTGGCATTCCAAAAGCAAATTACTTATATGCACATCTTCAGGGGGAGCCCTTGCAACTTATGAAGACAATTTCCTATCCTTACAATTTCACATACTTTATCCCCGTTGAAAACTTCAACCAGTTTGTCATCAATCACCAAAAAGGGGGAGATTGTAAGTGCATCTAGTGCCACCCCTAGTTGGTTTTGGAGTATTGATGACAAAGTTGGTTGAGGGACTAATGCGTTTGTGAGAATTGCAGGATAACGCAGGTAGTGTCCCTCATTGATTCGGTTTACCTACCGGAGATGACCCCTAAAAATGTATGAAGACATTGAAGACAATGGTGGTATGAGAAGATATTCATATTGAAGACTATGACAAGATAAGACATTGCGTGAAGACTTTGAAGCGCGAAGACTGTGTGGTTTCGTTGTTTTCTTTTCTTCTTTGTTGAGTCATAGGAACCACCGTACTGTTAAGTGGGGTCCAAGTGAACTAAGTCAGAGTGACTGAAGTGATGCTCAACCAAAATCCTATGTCTTCGAGCGAAGACAATGAGAGCAAATCTTATCCAGTGTTGGATGAGTCAGCTTTGCTTGTAGCCCAAGTAAAGTTGCCGCGTGTGTTTGAAATCTGACCGTTGGAACACGTGTCAGTTCCTTAGTGACCCAGGGTCATTTTGGACAAATTAGGTCGGGTTGCCTAGTGGCTATAAATAGCCCACCCCCTACACCATAAATTGGTGGCTGCTCAGAGTTTGTGCACGGCTTTTGTCGTTTGAGAGCAACCCACCTTGAAGCATTTGAGAGAGAGAAATCCTTGCGAGGATAAAGCCCAAACACCCAGAGCCAAAGAGTGTTAGGCATCACTGAAGTCTTTCTATCTGTGTGACCTAAAGACTTATTACACTTGAGGACTGTGAATCCTCCAGCCGGTTAGGCGTCGTGTTCTGAGCATCCAAGAGTCATTGTGGATTGCCGGTGAACGAAGTCTGTGAAGGTTTGGAAGTCTCCCTTGAAGACTTACCAGAGTGATTGGGCGAGGACTGTGTGTCCTTAGCTCAAGGGGAATAAGGTGAAGACACGGTCTTCTGAGTTAAATCTCAGCCTCCCTAACCAGACGTACAGTTGTCACAACAACTGGAACTGGTCCAACAAATCCTGTGTCTTCAACAAGCAACTGGTTCTATCCCTTCCAACCTTACTTAAGTTTGTCTTCATGAAGTCATTGCCTATCTATTTATCTGTTTGACTTCATTGCTTGACTACTATTGTTGATTGGCTTCATACCATCTTCCATCTTGATCCTTACTACCTAACTGCTATTGGTCCTGTACTTTCACATCATGACATGTTTGACTATGGCTTGTTTAGGGTAGTTTATCTTCCGCTGCATATCAATTAGGTTGTTTCTGTTGTTTGTCTTCGAAACTTCCAAGTTTTGAAGACTTTCATAAAAATCACCTATTCACCCCCCTCTAGTCGATACTAGCACTTTCATGTAGCGATGAGTGGAGTAGGCCAGCAATACGTCCAACCATAGAAGGAGTTGACAGTGTAAATTAAGCCCTTGTGTTCAATGGCATCAGAGAACCATGGAGGATGTATGATCCTGCGATGGACGTGCAAATTTATCCACTTACCGCAGTGACCTGTCAGATAGGCGAGACCGCGGTTGAAGAACGCAATTAGCCTGAAGTCTTTATAATTCGTAGCTCTTGTGTGCACTTGGAAGATTACAACCTTGAGCAAATCAAACTTGGTATCATGTTGGCTACTGTAAGATTTCGAGTATTCTAGGCCGCAGTGAGAAAGCAGTGCAACGTTAATCGAAGGAAGGGGGATCAATCGTCGGGTGTAGACCTCCACGAGCATCCAGCTGCCGCGACCATCGACGAGCTCCATCCAAGACGTGTTCATGTCGACCCAGTACATACCGTTAATGTAGTTGAGGCTGACGGGATCAGATCGCAGTCAAGGGGGTTGTTGCTCGCCACCCTACGATCACTATGCTGCGTGACACGCCATTTCTGAAGATCAGGCGGCATCAGCAAGCAAGGAGCTGGGTTAAAAAGCTCCGACCTGAGGGCTTTGAGTAAACAGTACAGCCGTGACGAGCACGCGGCGAGCGGCATGGTACTGAGATTGTCCACACGCGAAACAATGAGCTTGATTACCTCTATGGGGAGAGAATTCTAGCCACTCTTTTGGCGGACGCTGCTCGATTCTGCCATTATTAGTGCTTGGGTTTCGCATGAGGGGGGAGGCGCCTTAGCGGGGATGGAAGATTGGACGAGATTATGTGCGGACAAAGATGGAGAAGCGAATATGTGCTGCGGGAAGTGGACAGGTGATGATGACTACATCACGCAGCTTGACTTACGAGACACATACCAGCAGCGTAGGGTCATATTGATGCCAAACAGCTTGCTTGAGTGATCACAGTACTGGTACTCCCTACAATACTATGCCCTAACTTGCTTGAGTAGGACTCTGCTCTACTACTAGCACCGGAGGAGTAGTATATTCTAATCTAAAAAAGTTACAAACTTTAATGCTCGAGCGTGGTACGACTATGAACCGTGCTCAAAGACTGTGTCTACATGGTGTTTGGACTTATATGCAAAAAAATAGCAAGATGCTCGTGCATTGCACGGCACACCATCATCACCAACTCAGTTTTTTCTCTACTCCTACTCCTATAAAAGACTCAGTTGGTGATGATGGAGGCGAGGAGGCGTGTTCAGCCGGGTGTGCAGCGGACGGCGCAACACTATTTGATTTGTTATAAAAAACAAAGAAGAGTAGTAGAGATAGAGACTTAAGGGAGGAGCACGAGGTTGTGGGAGATAAGGATGAACGAGGCAAGGCCTTATCTGTAAATGTGGAGAGAGGTGCGGGTATCTTTTGTAAAATTGTCATAGTTGGCTTTCTATCCGGCAGATATAGATCGGACGGTCTATATTACAAAATGGCAGGATACCATCATCACCAACTCGGTTTTCTATAAGAGTAGATATAGATAGATAGAGACTAGGGAGTACTAGTAAGGACACCATATACTGCTTCGTGTGCTACTCCAGTGCTCCATTCGGCGGCCGCAATGTCCCCTACAGACACTCCCTCCCGCGCTCCATTCGGCGGGCGCTGTTGACATTTGGGGAGTGCACTCTCGCGACTGCTGGCAGCCACGACTTCACCGACGATGGCTTCTTCCCCTACCTCGGCAACCTCTTCCTCAACAACATGGGCGACAACCTCAATGCCAGCGGTGCTGCTCCAGTCGCACCGTATGTGTTTCTGTCCTTCCTGTTTGAAATCGTGGTAGAATTCATGTTTCTACTCTGTGCTAGTCCACATGATTAGTTTCATCTCTGTTATAGCTGTTGAGGGAGTCCTGGACTAGGGGGTGTCCGGACAGCCGGACTATCATCGTCCGCCAGACTCCAAGACTATGAAGATACAAGATTGAAGACTTCGCCCCGTGTCTGGATGGGACTTTCCTTGGCGTGGAAGGCAAGCTTGGCAATACGGATATGTAGATCTCCTACCATTGTAATCGACTCTGTGTAACCCTAGCCCTCTCAAGTGTCTATATAAACCGGAGGGCTTTAGTCCGTAGGACACAGCATACATTACAACAATCATACCATAGGCTAGCTTCTAGGGTTTAGCCTACTTGATCTCGTGGTAGATCCACTCTTGTAATACACATCATCAATATTAATCAAGCAGGACATAGGATTTTACCTCCATCAAGAGGGCCCGAACCTGGGTAAAACATCGTGTCCCTTGTCTCCTGTTACCATCCGCCTAGACGCACAGTCCGGGACCCCCTACCCGAGATCCGCCGGTTTTGACACCAACATTGGTGCTTTCATTGAGAGTTCCTCTGTGTCGTCACCGATAGGCTTGATGGCTCCTTCAATCAACAACAACGCTGTCCAGGGTGAGACTTTTCTCCCCGGACAGATCTTCGTATTCGGCGGCTTCACACTGCGGGCCAATTCGCTTGGCCGTCTGGAGCAGATCGAAAGCTACGCCGCTGGCCATCAGGTCAGGTTCGGAAGCCTAAACTTCACGGCCGACGTCCGCGGGGACTCTATCTTCAATGGACTCGAGCCACAGCCGAGCATGCCGCGCTGTCACGATGGGCATGATCTAACTCTGTCGCCGGACAGTGCCTTGGTGGCCGCACATAAATCCGCTCCGACCCTTAGTCCGGAGCCGATCGCGCAGATCGAGGACCGGTGGCTGGACACCGCCTCGGGGGCTGCAACTTCCATGGCGATGGAGCCGAACACTAACCTTGTCCCTTATGAAGCTCGTGACTCCGAGGTGCCGGACACCTTGCCGGACTCCGAACCTCCCGCGCCCCTGCCAATCGAATCTGATTGGGCGCTGATCATGGAGTTCACCGCCGCGAACATCTTCCAACACTCACCCTTTGGCGACATCCTAAATTCGCTAAAGCATCTCTCGCTATCCGGAGAGCCCTGGCCGGATTACGGCCAGGATGGTTGGGATGCGGACGACGAAGAAATTCAAAGCCCACCCACCACCCACTTTGTAGCCACTATCGACGATCTAACAGACATGCTAGACTATGACTCCGAAGACATCGACGGTATGGACGACGATCCCGGAGATGATCAAAAACCAGTGGCTACAGGGCACTGGAAGACCACCCCAACACATGACGTATATATGGTGGATACCCCAAAAGGAAGCGACGACGAGGAACAACGGGGCGCGGCAAAGGATAATCCCGCCGATAAACAACCAAAACGGCGACGCAAGTGCCGCCCTAAACCCCGCCTCGGCAAAAACAGCATTCCCAATGACCCAGCGTTAGAGCAGGGCAAACCAGTGGACGACGAACATGCAACCAAGCAACGGTCCGAACAGGACGAATCGGATAATCAATCCATCCCCGGCGAAACCAATAGTCCGGACGACCTCACGCCGGACACACCACCATAGCATAAGAACCTTCATGGAAGACTCGTCGCCACCGCAAGAAGCTTGAAGAAGGAAAAACGGAAGCTCAAAACAGCGGAAGACATACTCAGAATGAGGTGGAGCAAAGTACTCAAGACCGCAGACAAATATGGCAATGGCCATCAATCAAAGAGCTACCCGAAGCACAAGCTGCTGCCAGAATTTGACGAGGAAGCCATAGAGCCACCACAGTCAAAAATTAAAGAAGCCGCCTGGCCGGATAGACGACCAGATGACCGGCCAAAAGCGACAAGCGGCGCCACACTCAAGCCGACTCATGATCCTGGGAAAACAGATGGCCCAGCAGGTCCATTTACGGGCCAAAAAAGAGGGCCCTAGGAAGGATCACAACACGTCAAGTGTTCGAAGACAGCGGCACACCCAAATACAGGGGCGCCGCACACCCACTATGTTTCACCGATGAGGTGCCGGATCATGAATTTCCAGCAGGGTTCAAACCCATAAACATAGAGGCATATGACGGAACAACAGACCCTGGAGTCTGGATAGAGGATTACATACTACACGTACACGTGGCTAGAGGAGATGATCTCCATGCCATAAAATATCTACCCCTCAAGCTCAAAGGGCCAGTTCGGCATTGGCTCGAAAGCCTCCCAAAAAACACTGTTGGAACTTGGGAAGAGCTTGAGGACACGTTTAGAGCAAATTTTCAAGGGACTTATGTCCGCCCTCCGGATGCAGACGATCTAAGTCATATAACTCAACAGCCCGGAGAGTCAGCGCGCAAATTCTGGAACAGGTTCCTTACTAAAAAGAACCAAATAGTCGACTGTCCGGACGCCGAAGCTTAGCAGCTTTCAAACACAACATCCGAGACGAATGGCTCGCCATACACCTCGGCCAAGAGAAGCCGAGGATAATGGCCGCGCTAACAAGCCTCATGACCCGATTTTGCGCGGGGGAGGACAGCTGGCTAGCAAGATGCAGCACCAGCGACCCGAGTACATCCGAGATTAGAGATGGAAACGGAAAATCACGGCGCAGAAAGGATCAGCGCCGGAATAAAGAAAAAAGCCCAAAGAATACGGCGGTCAACGCCGGATTCAAAAGCTCGCGGCCAAACAACAAAACACTGCCTCTTAAGGATAACAGTGATGAGCTATCCAACTAAAACAAAATTTTGGATCGGATATGTCCAATCCACAGCACCCCCGGAAGGCCTGCAAACCACACCCACCGAGATTGTTGGATTTTCAAACAGTCCGGCCGACTAAACGCCGAACACAAGGGGCTCGACGCATCAAGCGAGGATGATGATAACCCCCACCAGCAGAGCACCAGAAAACAAAAGACTTTCCCACAAGAAGTTAAAACAGTAAACTCACTTCATGTGATATTACGGAAAAACAATGCGACACCTGCTAAGATGGGTCTCGCACGGTCCACCCCAGCGGAACCTCGAGATTGGATGTCAAAACCAATCACTTTTGACCACCTGGATTATTCCAGAAGTGTTCAAAATGCAGAATGGACTGCTCTGATACTGGATCCTATAATCGACGGACTACAATTTACACAAGTCATGATGGATGGCGGCAGCGATTTAAACCTGCTATATCCGAACACAATCCGCAAGTTGGGGATATACCTTACTAAAATTCGACATAGCCGCACTTCCTTCAAAGGAGTGACGCCAGGCCCTTACGCCAAGTGCAAATGCTCCTTATTACTAGAAGTTGTGTTCTGGTCACCGGACAACTTCCGATGCGAAAAGCTAATCTTCCATGTCGCCCCATTCAAAAGTAGCTATCAAGCACTATTGGGGCGTGAAGCTTTTGTTTGCTTCAACGCCATGCCACATTACGCATCCCTTACACTCAAAATGCCCGGTCCACGTGGCATCATTTCATTAAGAGGGTCATTCAAAGACCCCAGACACGGCTAGACGAGTCCGGCATAAATAAGCTGGGGGCTCCCCAGCCGCACACCCCTTCACAAGGTGCTGCACATGTAAGCAACAATGGGCCAATATAGTCTTAGCTTTATTAATCTATTAATATTTTAATCTTTATGCACTTTTCGCACGATTTCTTTTCAAACTAAGTTCCTCTCTTTTTACAGATAAACACCATGCACACCCGTCCAGGATAACGGCACAACAGAGACACAGGTGCAGACGTGAAGTAGGGACCCGTTGCTAGGATTCTTTTCAGATTAAGACCCTGCATAAACCTTTTTTACTGTCTCTTGTTGCTATAATCCCCTGGTTTTTCATGATAACCAGAGAGGATACTGACGTTTTGGCATCGGCCGCGTCAGAGGACCTTGCCCGTACCTGGACACAAGGGGCTTAGGGCATTGTTTCGCCCGTTATTATAAAAGACCGAACACCTTAGGGAGTGTTCGGCGTCTCGAGTTAGGCCTTATATGCATCATCTCCGAATCATGTCTTTGGTCAAATGTTGGGTCTGCCCTGCTCCTGTGTTTTGCTGCCTTACGTTCTGTATCATCGGCTAACGCGGCACTAGGAGAACTACTGCGATTGTGCCCCAGTTCGGCTGGGCGAGCACCTTAGTAGAGAAAGCCGAAAACTGACTGTCATGATACAGCGAGAGACTGGTCAACCACTCGATCGACCACCGGAATGTCTAGAATTCCTCCGCATTGACGAAGGACCGTTTCCCGGTCAGGCACATACACGCCCCGAATTCGGAGAGCGCGGTGCCCCCAGGGGCTATATCGTAGCCCCACCCTCGAACTCCAATGGCTAAGTGAAAGTGATAAAGCGTTATAGTCCGGTTGCCTCGTCTGCTACGCTACCACCTCCTTAACAGGACCGAGACGTCGGATTAAGTGTGAAAATGCGCTATTTTTGCGTACACCCCCGCACCCTGTGCGTGGGGGCTGAAGCCGACGACTGCCATCTTTCAGGTTATACACACGTATACACAAACGGCCGCACATGAGATATTTCAATACTTGAACGCACAAGTACAAAAAGCGCCTATATCATAAACATTGTTTTACAAGATAAAATGTTCATTTGAACGTGACATTTTTAGAGCACTGCGACTCTATTATACGAGCACCACGCATAACTTCCCCAAAATAGTGCTCGGCGGGTAACCGGCTTTCGTCCGAACCCTGGGTTGCAACAGCGGTGGTATCCATCTCTGTCCAATGTGTCTTCACATGGGCAAGGGCCATCCGCGCACCCTCTATGCAGGTCGACTGCTTCATCACCTTGATATGCAGCACCGCCCCAAGAAACTGCTGCAATAAGCCAAAATAGCTCGTCGGCTTGTGCCTCTCCGGCCAGACATGAGTCACGATATCTGTCATGGCAAGTCCGGACAACCTATTCAGCTCAGCCCATTCGGCCAACCGATCGGTCAGCAGAAGTGAACGATCCGGACTATGGAATTGAGACCAAAATAGCTCTTCCGTCTTGTGATCCTTCTGACTTCGGAAGTGTACAACGACATCCACCGCACTCGCCGCTAAGTCCATATATGGATCCTCCGGACCCCACAACTGGCCAAGCTGGACATACTTTGGATCCGTAAACCTGCGGCGCAGCAGAAAAGGCTTGCCAGCCACAATATCTCCGGCCTGACGCAGCTCCTCCTTCATAGCCCGCATTGCAGAACGGGCATCCTTGGCTTCGGCGGTGGCCTTCCCTAGGTCTTCTCGCTCCGATAGGCGCTCCTTTTCAAGAGCCTCATTGCGGTCGGTAGCATCCTTTAATTTAACGGCCAGTTCGGCCATCTCTTCCCTGCTTCGGCAGTGCGCAGCCCTTTTGGCTTCTAACTCCTCGGCCGCCCTCAAGGCCGCCGCATTACTCCTTCTGGCTTGCTCCTTGGCTTGAGCAAGTTCGGCCTGAAGGCTCTCCACAGCAGCAGCACCATCTGCGTCAAGCACAAATATTATAAGATATGGGCTTCGGCTCCCCTACTAGGTGACTGCAGGGAAAAAATTTACCTTGCGACTCGTCAAGTCGCCTGTTGACTAGCGCGATGTCCGCATCTGCAACATCGAGTTGCCGCTTTAGTTTGGCAACTCCGTCAGTCCGGTTGGCCCCGGGACGATCCGCCACCTGCATAGGAACAACAAAGATTAAAACCTGCGATTTTGATCCTCGGCACGCTGTCGCTTTCGACAACCTACCGAGTCTCAGGGGCTACTATCTATACAGGGCGCACTTCCATGTGCAAAATTGTCAAAAGGTGTGTCATTTTTACATACCTCAAATCCCTCCAGCAAACTCCTGACGGCATTATGCAATCCGCTTTCGGCGGACGAAATCCTTCCGATCACCATATTCATCAATGCATGGTGATCTTCTGAGATGGACGCCCTCTCAAGCAGATCCCTCAGCTCCCCCGGCCGAACACTAGTCGGCGCCGAACTCTTCGGCTCTGCCGGGCTCGGGGATACCCTCCGTGACGACACTTCAGGCTCGTCCGCCCTATCCGACGGCGCAGCAGACGGAGGCGTCTCGCTCTCCATCATCTCCGGACGGAAATCCCCCGAAGACGAGCTCATCTGAGAAGGTCGCAGATCCGAACTACAAGGTAAAAATTTCGGTTATCCTCAGAAGCACAAATAGGGATGTTTCTTATTAATGAACTCCCCCTTCTTTCTACTCACGGCTCGCTGGAGGGCTGATTCTTTAGAGAAGACTGTGCGGCCAGGGCCTCCCCGGACGCAGGACCCTCTGGTGAAGATTTCTTCCCCCGCTTAGGGGCTTTGGCCTCCGGATCTTCGGAGGCGGTCCTCTTCTCCCCACGGAAGGAGGGATTCTCGATCCCCCCTTCTTTAAGAGCCTCCTCGGATGAGGCAGTAGCTCCCCTATTTTCCCCTTCACCTCCTTCTGAAGGCGCAACCTCCAACATTCTGACCAGCACGGGCTCCGCCGCGGTCTCTGGGAGGGGGGCCTGACACCGTATCAGCTTTGCTTGCGCTATCCACTCCTGTCGAAGGATAACGGGTTAAAAGGCGAATTGTAGAAAGGCAGACAAACGGTACGTCCGAACACTGAGCTACTTACTTGAGTATCCGGGCGATTGTAGCTTAGGCCGGCATCCTCGATCAATTCCGGACACGCCACTTGAGGTCCGAAGAATAATTTGTACATCTCCACGGGTGTCTTACCCATGAAGTGTTGGAGAATCCGTGGTCCCTCCGGATTAAATTCCCATAGTCGGGGAGGACAGCGTTTGCAGGGCAGGAGACGCCTAATCAGCATAACCTGCATTACCACAACCAGATCGATCTCCCTCGCCTGGAGGTCTCGAATCCGGCCCTGCAATAGGGGCACGTCTGTTGAAGGCCCCCAGTTGAGCCCTTGGTTGACCCATGACATCAACCGTCGAGGAGGTCCCGAGCGGAATACGGGCGGCGGCTTCTACTTGCTGCCCTTCGGAGCGGTGATATAGAACCACTCCTGCTGCCACAAACCGAGCTCCTCTTGGAAGGAGCCCCCGGGCCACGGGACATTGGCCCTCCTGCTTATGGCCGCCCCGCCGCACTCTGCGTGACGCCCCCCGATCATCTTCGGCTCCACATTGAAGGTCTTCAGCCACAGGCCAAAGTGGGGGGTGACGCGGAGGAAGGCTTCGCAGACAACGATAAATACGGAAATATGGAGGATGGACTCCGGAGCCAAGTTGTGGAATTCCAACCCATAGTAAAACATGAGCCCTCTCACAAAAGGATCCGTCGGGAAGCCTAAACCCCGACGGAGGTGGGATAGAAAGACAACATACTCGCCGGGCTCGGGGGTGGGGATGGCCTGCCCTTCGGCGGGCAACCTGTGCGAAATCTCGTAGGTCAGGTACTTGTCTTCTTGCAGCTTTAGCACGTCCTCCTCCGTAATGGAGGAGGGCATCCACTGGCCCTAAAGATCGGAGCCGGACATTGTTGAAGGTCCGAAGCGCAAGAAGAAGATTCGGTGGAAGATTGAAGAAAAGAAACGAGCCTTGGTCCTATTATAAGGAGGGAGAAGACCAAGAGCCGTCTCTGTGACCGTTCGGGACTCACCTTCGATAGAGGAGGCGTGGCGACGGGCGCGGTTGGGTTACCCACGTCCGTATTGATGAGAATCCCAGAATAAGGGGAACACGATCTCTGCTTCGACAAGACATGCCAAGGAAACCGCTTCGCTAAACGCGCTGAGGTGGTATAAAGAGCAATTCAAGTAAAGGCTTGGTAGTGGTGTGATGTCATGCTGCAAAATACTTCAGCAGATTGAACTTGTGTATATATTATTCTCTCTACGGTGGAATGTGGAATTTATTTTGCAGAGCCGGACACTATCCTGGTGTTCACAATCTTCTATGGATTATTCGGAGGAGGAACCCGCCTTGCAATGCCGAACATTATGCGCGCCGGACTCATCGTCATTGAAGCCAGGTTCAGGGGCTACTGAGGGAGTCCTGGACTAGGGGGTGTCCGGACAGCCGGACTATCATCGTCCGCCGGACTCCAAGACTATGAAGATACAAGATTGAAGACTTCGCCTCGTGTCCGGATGGGACTTTCCTTGGCGTGGAAGGCAAGCTTGGCAATACGGATATGTAGATCTCCTACCATTGTAACCGACTCTGTGTAACCCTAGCCCTCTCTAGTGTCTATATAAACCGGAGGGCTTTAGTCCGTAGGACACAACATACATTACAACAATCATACCATAGGCTAGCTTCTAGGGTTTAGCCTCCTTGATCTCGTGGTAGATCCACTCTTGTAATACACATCATCAATATTAATCAAGCAGGACGTAGGGTTTTACCTCCATCAAGAGGGCCTGAACCTGGGTAAAACATCGTGTCCCTTGTCTCCTGTTACCATCCGCCTAGACGCACAGTCCGGGACCCCCTACCCGAGATCCGCCGGTTTTGACACCGACAGCCGTCATGATTTATTTTGTGCTTATTCGGATTAAATCTCATAGTAACTTGCTCATGTATTCAACTGGCGCAATGTCCCCTACAGCCACTCCCGTTTCATGGACGGCCTGGTCGATGCCTCCAAGGCTCCCTTCTTCCACTGCTATGAGTGCCCGATGCCATTTTGGGGCTCGCCGGCGGACATGGTGCATCACCTCACGGATGCGTGCAGCAGTCACTGCTGGCCCTTGGCAGAGAATATCAAGTACGAGACGTGCTACCCGTTCACCATGCCGGAGTCGTTGGAGGATCACCGCCACCTGCTAGTCTCGGAGGAGGACGGCAACGTCTTCCTCTTGATCGTGGGCACCGGCGATGTCAGGACCCCGACTCAATGTCACATCGATCTAGCCTGTAACACCTCATATCACTTTGCGGCCTCACGCACAGTATTCCCACGGGTGTCGCATTACCTTTGCCCGGGACCGTTTGCGCCTTTTGGCACACGTATATGATAGTGTCGCTAGCATCCATATGATAAGGAGCCCGGGCTGACATGGCTAGTCGTGAACCTAAAGTGGCACAGACTTACAAGGACACGCATCCATGACCCAACATCGAACGTGTCGGTCATCAGCGAGTGAGTTCCGGGCTGTAGCACTGGGCTAGCAGGACTCCGGTAAACTGGGCTGTAGCGGGCTAACAGGACTCCGATACTCAACGCGTGACATTTCCTCGAAGGGACAGACACAGGAACGAAGAAGGACACATGCCGGCCAGCCTAAGTGTTCCGGAGCAGTAGCAAGCTACCATGGCTTGGTGGAAACACTAGGAGGCATTTCCCGGTAAGAGAGGCTACTAAAGATAAACAACTAGATAGTCAGATCCCACACATACCAAGCATTTCAATAACATACACACAATATGCTCGATATGTGCAAATACAACATGGCATCACAACATGACTCTATGACTCAAGTATTTATTCATTAGGCTCCGAGGAGCGAGATATTACAAACATGGGTCTCACGACCCAACATTCAGAGCATACAAGTCAATGCACAAGCGGAAGCTAATATGTCAGAGTACAGACATCTACAAATGAAAAAGGCTTAGAAGCCTGACTATCTACCAGATCCTACCGAGGCACCAGATCGTAGCTGAGGTATCAAGCTAAACGTCAAAGTCCACGTGGAACTACTAGCGAGACTGAAGTCTCTCTGCAAAAAAACATAAAATAGGCAAACGTGAGTACAAATGTACCCAGCAAGACTTACATCAGAACTAACTACATATGCATCATTATCAACAAAGGGGATGGTGGGGTTTAACTACAGCAAGCCAGCTTTGACTCGGTGGCTATCCTAAAACTACGATTGCAAATAACTCTTTTGAGGTGGCGCACACGAGTCCACATATTCACCATATCAATACACCACTATGGATCCGCTCCCGTCTCCCTACGAGAACGCCATCCATAGCACTCACACTTATCTTGTGTATTTTAGAGTATCCACTTTCACTTGTCTATGAACTGTTATAGGCAACCCAGAAGTCCTTTACCGTGGACACGGCTATTCGAATAGATGATGTTAACCCTGCAGGGGTGTACTTCTTCATACATGTTTCCACCACTTAGCGTCTGCACACGACATGTGCTCGGCAGACTTCAAGCGAAAGCCGACGTGGGTGTAGACCACGATCTACCTAAACACTCAAGTCTCTAGTCCAGGTTTATCGCCTATTCGAGTTCCATCCATGAGGAGATCCGGCCGGAGTTTCGCTCACTGCCCCAAACGATGTGAACAGGGTTCCCGAGATGCCAAATGGGCGCCCGGTACACCGTGCCACGTGCCTACCGCATCACAGCCCACCCCTTCGGTCAGCACTGCGCACGGCCTCCAGCATACTACAAACACCAGAAACTACTTGCAACTCCTGGACAGAGGACAAGGGTGATTAAGTAGTCGAGCGAGGTCATATTTCAGGGCCCAATGCATGGTAGTAGCTGAATCATGGATCACAAACACATAACTCAGTTCCTAAGGACGGCTTCAATGAGACAACCCACCATGTACTCCTACATGGCCTCTCACCGATACCTTTACCAAATCGTGTTCACACACTTAGCTCACACACAGTAGGACGTGTTCACACACCTTTGATTCATCCCAGATGAATCAGACCTGGCACAACTCTAAGCAATAGCAGGCATGAAAAACAAGCATGAATGAGTAGGCACATCAGGGCTCAAACAACTCCTACTCATGCTAGTGGGTTTCATCTATTTACTGTGGAATGATAGGTCATGCAAAGGATAAAGGGGTTCAGCTACCGCAGCAAGTAACAGATGAATCGTTGTTGTCCTAATGCAGTAAAAGAGAGCAGGAGCGAGAGAGTGGGATTGTATCGGAATGAACAAGGGGGTTTTGCTTGCCTGGCACTTCCGAAGATAATATAGCTCTTCATCAGTGTCATCGATCTCATCGTCGAAACCACGTCTATTGAGAGGGGACAAATACCGGCAACAGAGAAGAAACACAATCAATGCAATGCACAATATGATGCATGATCATGACATGGTAAAATGGGTGTGTTGGGCTAATGCAACTACAACTAGATGGGTTTGAGCTATTTTGAACCAAAGATTCAAAGTTCAAACACATTTGTGATCTTAAATAGTGCTTTATCATGTTTTGCACTAAACAGCAAGTTATCTTGTTTAAACATGCATGAAACTAGTACAGATGGATAGATTGGATTTTTCTGATTATTTTTAATATATAAATTATTTCATTTGGAGCTACGGTTGAATTACTATGAATTTTAGAAGTTAGCACTACTTTCTGAAATTTATAAATCATTCTGGATTTATTTTAATTCCAGAAAAGGATTACTGCGTCAGCATGATGTCATGCTGACCTCAGCAAGTCAATAGACCGGTCCAGGTCAAACTGACCAGTGGGTCCCGCATGTCAGTGGTTAATTATAATGACTAAGATTAGTTTAAACTAATCTGAGGAAATTTGCAGAGGGGGGCCCCACTTGTCATAGGCTCAGGGGGGGTCAAACTGGGCCCACCCTGGTCAAGGTCAAAGTCAAACACGCCGGCGTCTAGCCGCTGGCTAGGCCGAACGCGGCGGCGGAAGTGCTTTTGTGCATTCCGGCGACCAAACGGGCGGTGGAAGGCATCTACGCGTAGCTGAGACCGAGCCGCGGCTATTGGTGGTGGTGGTTGAGCTCGGGGTGGCCGGAGATGTCGCCGGCAATGACTTTGGCGGTCGTCGGAGTCCGGTGAAGATGGATCCGACGCTATGGAGCACGGCGAGGCCCGTGGTGAGGTGCGTTGGGCCCCTGGGAACGCAGTGAGTATGTTAGACAAGGTGGGATGGCCGGTGGTTAGCCGGAGACACGTCGGCGACGAGCTCCGCGGCGGCGCGTGCGGGTGAGCTATGTGTGCTCGCGGTTGTGCACGGGAGCGAGAGAAGGAAGGGGGAGGAGGTAGCCAGGCTCACAACGGTCTTGAGGGAGCAGACGGCGCGGTCGGGGACGAGCTGGTGCGGCGGCGACGGCGAAGGGGATCTCCGGCGATGGCGGTTCGGTCGAGGTCAGTGCGGTGGCTTCGGGGAACGCGAGCGCTCGGGGCTCGGCTAGCTCGAAGGAGTAGAGG